>NW_025408619.1:1200000-1800000 GCF_020137385.1 Morchella sextelata | reverse complement strand
ATCCCATCCATCCTCTTCCCTTCCTCTCCATCTCATCCCATCCATCCTCTTCCCTTCCCCTCCATCTCATCCCATCCGACCCCATCCGACCCCTCCGACCCCATCCCATCCCATGAACATAGAAAAGCAACGACTATATACAAATCCCAAAACACACATAAAAAAAAACTATCAGAAAACTCCCTCAGAGAATCGCAATGGCATTGGCATGCGACCCCACCCCGCCATTCACATTCGTCGGCGAGCTCGTCAACAAAAACGTCCACTTCCCGCTCTTCCGGCACTTGGCCGCCAGCTCCTCCAGATCCCACAGCTCACCCAGCGGGCAGCCCCACAGCGCGAGGAGGTATTCGTGGAGGTAGAAATCTATGCCACTGTTAGAATAAAGTGCAAAGAGTTTGGGAATGGTTGATAACACATACCGCCTTTACTCGGCCACGCCTCAAACGCCGGCGCATCCCCGGCCACAGCGGCGAAATAGCAATCATGAAGCCTAACCCAACCCACCATTAGCCCCACCCGCACCCGCAACACACCCGCAAGAAAGTACAGGGCCCAACTCACCAATCAAGCACCTCCTCCGTCTGCTCAAGCCCGGGATACGTCTGCTCATCATCATCGCCAAAGCCGGCCTTCTTCGAGTGCAGCCTGACCCTATCCTCCGGGCTCAGGCTCCTATAATTCTTGATAAACCCACTACGAATCAGCAGTATATCGCCGACCCTGACATCGCCGCCCTGGGCCGCAGGACGGACGTCAATGCCCTGCGCCTTCCCCGCGGCGACGAGCGCGCTGAGCGGGATGCTCTGGTTGTCGTAGTAGTCGAGGGCGGGGAGGTTGTTGGCCTCGGCGTAGCCCACGTAGTCGATGAGGATGGCGCGGCCGACGATGCCGTGCTGCGACCAGGCTTGGATGCCGCATTTGGAGTTGGCGGCGGGGCCGGTGATGTCTTTGTGTGTGCACTGTGGGCCCGCAGGGTCAGTATCAATTGCGCAGTAAGGGCTACGAAGGAGGCGGATGCATGCATACCCCGTTATAAAACGTCTCCGAGTCGAAATGCGCAACCTATATATCACCACGCCGCCAGATCGATTAACCACCACTTCCCCACTACCTTACCCTCCGACCGCCTGGCCTCACCGCACAGATACACTTACATGTCGCAACCCATCCCACTGCGTGCTACTCTGCGTATTCATGGAATACAAATCATCAAACGCCACTCTCGGCATAATATTCTTGATCGTGTGCTCAAACGTCTCTCGCCCATAGCACGGCTTCAGCTCCGACACCTCCAGATTCAGCGGCACTGTCTCGCCGGTCACGACTTCCTTGACTGCCTCTTTGACACGCGCGGGCGTCAGGAGGTTCACTCGCCCAAGCTATTACATACCGCCTATTAGCTACTTGAGGGTGCGGACGGTAGAGGTGGCGGCTTATATTACCTGGTCGTCGGCGCCCCAGAACCAGGCGGCGCCCTTTGGGGCGCCGGGGATGGCGGGGAGGTCCTTGCGGAGGGGGAAGCTGTTTGAGTTTGGGTCGAATTGCATTCTGGTGGTGGCGCCGGCGGTGGAGAGGGTGTTAGAGAGCTTGAGGAGTCGGTCTGCAGCTGAGGAGGGGGGTGACATTGCAAGTGATATACTGACTTTGTAGGTAAGGGTGCTATATAGATATTGATATAATTTCTGCAGGATTGTAATACAGTAATTGGGTATATGAAACTGTAGAAAGAAAGAATGGGAGGGAGCATTGAAAAAGAGAGCATTTATACTCCCCCCTTCCCTCCATCCGCCCCTTCGAAAGCTATACACAAGGAAACCCTCACTTCCATCTCTCCGAATCGCCCATCCACTACAACCCATGACATCCCAACCTTCCCCATCCAAACCTAAATGCACGTATACCCCATGGCCCCATCCCTTCCCCCGTCCACTCCACACCGCAGCCTCCCGCTGCGGGGAAATCCACACCCGGCACCGGCGATCCCATCGTACCTGCCATTAATATAGAGCAGCTCCAACCTAGCTGCCCATCCTCACGACGGACGTCGGCGTTTACTTCCTTATGCACCGCGCCCAAGCCAAGCAGAGTAAGAATGCGTAGTAGTAGCACAGCAGCGCGGAGCCCAAAACAGGCTAGCTGCAGGCCCGCGGGGAATCCTTTTTTCCTAGTGCTACGGCTAGCTAGCTAATAGGTGCTGTGCTAACTTGGTTTGGTAATTAGTACACTTCTGGTGTTGCTACCAACGTGTATTTACTGTAGTAGATCTAGTTAGAACTTGGGGTCGTTTTGCTAGTAGTAGTAGTAGTAGTAGTACTCCGGGGACTTCGGGGGAGCGGCGGGGAGATTATAGTTAGCAGGTTAGTATGGTTGGGCATACATAAGGTGTGACATTTGGAAACTTGGAAGGTGGAATGTTCGCTGCAGCTAGATCTGGAATCTTGGCGAGAGGACATGCTTGATCCCTACTTGGGCTCAAGAGACGGAAGGATTGCAAAGCATTGATTGCCAGTCACTTGATATCCTTTCTGGCGGAGACAATTGCAGTTTTTGCAAAAACTGCCAGGGTTGTGTTTTACGGCACAGCCGGGCGGGATATATTTCTGGTGGGGTTTCAAGTGACCCGAGTGATAATCTGTGCTAGTTGCACAAGCATGGATAGGGATTATAATTTTTAAAAACTTTACCATACAGTAGCTCTGGTGGCCAAGTTGGTAAGGCGCAGCACTAGTAATGCTGAGATCCTCGGTTCAACTCCGAGTCAGAGCACTCTTCTATCTTTTTTGTCCTGTCTTTCACATCTCGCTTTTTGAGGAGATCACTCAAGTTCAAAGAACTATCGCTTGAGTTTTGCCCCCTTAACCTTCCAAGCACACTTTCTTCGTCTAGTCGATGTTTCTAATGCGGAGTTGATCGTGAAACATGTAAATTACCGATCTTCGTAATCAACGGGAACCTGCACCAAGAAGGGTCGCGGTTAATATCATAGAGTTTAACCATATCAGTCAGTACTATCCGCTTGCCAAACAACTTCTCTTCAGGGAGAAAGGAATACTGACTCTGACTCGTATCAAAATACCTTCCGTACGAGTTGCATATACCTACTTTGGCCATTGCATTGCCAACGCCATTAATAAACCTCCGCCGGCAATGACGAATGGGAATGAGTGAAGCAAGAGGGGCAAGACGCGTTGGGAAGGTCCCTTATCTCAACTTGAGTCACTTCATCAACCAGACAAGTAGAAAAGAAACAGCATCCGTACTTCCAACGAACAGAACAAACAAACCTCTCGCAGCATCTGGCACCTCCGTAGCCATGGACCACGTACACTCGCAAGGCGCCCTCATCATAGCCACGCACGAGTACGTAAAGGCCTATATGGCACAATACGACTCCTCTCACGACTACCAGCACATCCTGCGCGTGCTCTCACTCGCGCAGCAGATCCTCGCCGCCGAGACCTCAACATCAACCGGTGCGCAGCGCTACAACCCGACTATCGTAACCCTACTCGCGCTACTACACGACGTCGGCGACAAGAAGTACTCGGGGGACGAGCAAGAGAGGACGGGCGCATTCGGGCCGGCCGAGGAGTTCCTGCTCACGGCCGGCTGCGACCCGGCCCTGGCTACGACGATCCAGAAACTCATCAATAATGTGTCGTACTCGCACGAGCGCGCGAACCCGGAGGTGGTAGCGGAGATGTGTAGGGCGCACCCGGAGCTGGAGGTGGTGCAGGATGCGGACCGGTTGGATGCGATTGGGGCGGTGGGCGTGGGGAGGGCGTTTACTTT
This sequence comes from Morchella sextelata, assembly GCF_020137385.1. Taxonomy (NCBI): domain Eukaryota; kingdom Fungi; phylum Ascomycota; class Pezizomycetes; order Pezizales; family Morchellaceae; genus Morchella; species Morchella sextelata. Next base: position 1,796,205 of record NW_025408619.1, on the reverse strand, counting down.
CGGGGCGGCGAAGAGGCCGGGGGAGGGGATGGGAGGGGTGATTGACCATTTTGAGGATAAATTGTTGAAGTTGGAGGCGGGGATGAAGACGGCGGAGGGGAAGAGGTTGGCCAAGGTGAGGGCGGAGAGGATTAGGGTGTTTAGGGAGTGGTGGGTTGAAGAGACGGAGGGTGTGAAGGAGGTGATGATTGTATGAGCAAAAGTCCGCTCGTGTGCTGTGGGTCGGCCAGCACCTGGCCATGGCCTAATGATAAGTAAACCTAGACAGCTACGTAGATAGCTTGGTAGTCGAAAAATAAAATGGATATTCTTACTGCTCATTATTCTGGACCTGGGCCCGGAGCTCTCCTTGATACATAGACGTTAGCATCTTGGGGGGAGAGAGCAATTAGGGGAGCGTAAGTGTCATTTTGGGGGAGAATATAATACCGTACCTACCCAAACGGCGAATCGAAATATAATGGGACCGGCGTCAAAAGAACCACCAATGGAAAAAAGCTATTTAATCAAGCCTATCAGTAAATCCACGTCTGCAGCCATTTCAGATTTCGAAAGCCAGTATGTAAGATGAGCTGATTGTCTAGACCAAGAGTAACGTTAGATCTCCGCTAAAGGAACGGACGAGATTGAAGAGCAGAGGCCAGCCAGTACAAGGACCTGTCATGTTCGGGCCAAGATTTGGTGGACTGGCCTTTTCGGTAGTCTAGGCTAGGCTGGTCCGGCCGAGCTTAGCTATTTTCTTACTTCGGACCAGATTATTCTTAAATAATCCCCCGAGTATACCACAGAATTTCAGATCAATACGCAATTCAATTGACACAAAGAGCGTGTATCGATCGATGAATACATTTTCTATCCTTATAATCACCAAATAGCCCCCGATAGACTACTTACTCTATTGTCCTAGTATATGTTAGCAACGTTGGGGCATGAGATATATATAGTTCCAAACCTAATATTCAGTAAAAACGTACTACTAGGCGTGGGTCAATGATTGAAACATGCTCTGCTCTTGACCGATCTTGGCAGTCTCCTACTAGTCATTCCCATTTTGGGATATCAGAAGGTTGGGGTGAACACCTTAGCTCCATATTTTGTCTTGAAGGGCGGGCCTGGGCAAGAAATATGGGGAATGGATTGAACTGGTCGTTGAAATATCTTTTGAAGAGAGACAGACAATTGAGGCAAGCTTAAATAGTGGGATATTTGATATGTTTCTCGTGGGATGTGTCCTTAACACAATTGCAAGTCGTATACGTAAGTCCTCTTCATGGGGAAGCTGGAATTAAGCATCCGTGGGGATCAGCACACCGCAACGTCGTATATTCTCTGGAACAGGTAGGTGTACACCCTTGAGAATTGGCCAATTTTCTTCCTGTTGAATTCGAGCTAGCTTCATCTACAGCTGGATCTAGTGTTGGCTTTCGTTAACGTGAAGAGAAAGATGGGTCCTCCGGGCAGAGGTGGACCAGCCGGTAGACCAGTAGAGGAGGCTTATACGGCGAACCCTCTTCATAGACCAGGGACTCTTAATCTTATCGGTTGGGCATTTTCCAGATAACAAATCGCCGAAACTCTTTAGGAAGATCTTGGCCACAAGTTGAACAAAATACATTCTGATCATGAACTATCACTCACAGCCAGAATTCACACCTTGGGAAAAACAACTTAGGGATAAACTAGTTTTATTTATACAACTCCATCCAGCACCTGCTCAGACCAAAGAACCGCACACAGCGCCATTCCCTGCCTTACTACACCTCCCCAAAAATCTAACTAAAAAATTATAACCAAACAAAAAAAGCGAATCGCTACATATACATACTACATGCTATACCCCCATCATCCCTTTTTGATCCTCGCAACGTTATTGACAAATATACAACATCACACTTAGCACATGGTGCAGGCACTTTTCTGGGCATTGCAAGCGTCAAAGTTGACAGCGCCACCGGTTTTGGACTGCGCATTGCGGATGCACTCGTTGACAGCATCGAGGCACTTGTTGTAAGCCTCTGAGGTATTGCTGCATCCGGTTGAAGCGGCAGCGGAGGTAGTGGCGGCGGCCGCAGTGGTTGAAGCGCGGGTCTTGGTCACAAGGGTGGTTGGGACTGCGGCAACAGCGGATGTAGTAGGGACCACAGCAGCGGCAGTGGAGGTAGTCTTGATTGCAGCTGCAGAGGTTGTTGGGACCTTGACGGCAGTAGAAGTTGTCACAACAGCAGCAGCGGAGGTAGTTGGGACCTCGACGGCGGCGGAAGTGGTCTCAACAGCAGCAGCGGAGGTGGTCTCTACAGCGGCAGCAGAGGTAGTCTCAACAGCAGCAGCAGAGGTAGTCGCAGCGGCAGTAACAGAAGACTTGACGGCAGCAGCAGTAGTGGTAGCAGATCCAGATCCAGATCCAGAAGATCCATAGACAGCTGGGCCAGGAATAGTGTAGCTGGTCAAAGTGCCATAGATGTTGACCAAGATACCAGGGTCAGTGGCAGAGTATCCACCAGGGAACTTGACGGTATCGGTGGGCACAGCTGATCCAGATCCACTAATCTCCAAGTTGGCACACATGGGATAGAACTGCGCACCATTCGCAGTACCGGCGCTGTGGAGAGCGAGGAGCTCGTGACGGATCAAGTACGAACCAGCAACGATGTCTGAGGGAATAGTGACGGTCCAGCTGTTGTTGTTTGCAATGAGGTCATCAGACGCCCATGTACCGTCGCTGTTGAGACCAGCCTCGTCAATCTTGAAGTAGTTGAGTGTGGTGGCATCAACGGTTGTGCAGTCACCGCCACAGTTGGCAAGATAGGTCATGACAGGACCCTTGTGGGATTCGGGCCATGTAGTCCAGTAGAAGCTGACCTTATCACCAGCAGCAACAGGGGCAGTGAGCTGGGCAGCAGTGGCAGCCTTGTTGCAGGTGATATCAGAGGTGCTGACATCCTCTACAGGGCCGTTACCGGCTGTAGGGAAAGCCCATACGATACGCTCAGGGACGGGTGAACTGTATGGGTCGTTGTATGGGAGGTATCCGGTGTATTCGTCACCACCAATGTTGAGGTTCTGGACAATGCCGTGGGCGGCAGTGAGGGCAGCAGTGCCAAGAGCTGAGAGAACGATTGAAGTCTTCATTTTGAGAGATTGTTTGGTTTTTAAATGATATAAACAAGAACTTCTGTTGTGTATTGAGACGCTCAGCGACTAGGATTGGCGGTAGTGGAAATAAAAGATAGACAGGACACTGGGTCACTGAGGAATAATTCAAAAATGAATGAAAGAGGGAAAAGGCGTCGAGCCGGTGGAAAGGGAAATAGAAGCTGAGGAGCGGACAGAAGTGAGAAGTGAATGAAGGTCGAATGATCGATGGGGAAGAAAAGCTGAGGTTGTGGAAGTAGGAAACATCTTATATAGTTGATCAGAGTGCACAGATAGATCCCATCGAGAATCTACTGCTATCATCACTACTATTATCCATGCATGGGCCGAGCAGAATATAGTGGTGGTGATTCTTGGATCCTTCTACTGCATGCCGTGCTACCCTCATGGAGAATTCTCTTGGTGTTGTTCCTGGATCGTCGTTTCAGTAGCCACTCGCGTACGAACGGAGAAATATCCCTCCCCTAATCTTTCCTTCGGATATTTTACTTAGCCCTTCTCAAGTTTATTGCATGGCTGTTTTTGTTACTATTCACATTACCGCATTGGTAGTAGTACTGTCTCTGTTATTACCCTGAAATGATCGTTTCACACCTTGGCACCTCTTCCACTCACGGCTATATGTGCATACTGGCTATATCTGCGTACTCGTGGGTATGGGTTATTCTGGTAGCGAGCCGTTCTTGCGTCAGTGTAGTCCACTGTCAGCAATCATAATATTTCCGGGAAACAGAGCTAAGGTACGTCCCAAACAGTAGAACTCCCACGCAAACTACTATATGCGCCCCTGAGGGTCCGTGCATCCCCTGCAAACCTATACCCCATCACTATCCGGCAACCCCTCGACAAGACTAGGATAGACTCCTTTAATATTCTTCTAGGACCTAGGAATATCGTAGAATAACTTTCATAACATTTTTCTACTATTGCCGCGCGGCAGCTTCCGGTCCCGATCTGAACAGATGAACGGCGGACGGATCTCACAGTGGGGTGATGATTACGAGGTGCTATACATTATATTGTGTATAGTGCGGCGTACATATATTGCACAGTAGATCAGGGAGTAACTGGCATCCCAATATTGCAATTGGCAACTCAGCGGCCGGCCGCTCTGGATCTGGTAGGTACCGTAAACACTACCAATGTGTGGTGTCTGAGAGTACTGTAAAGTATACACAGATAGACAGGTATTATTATATATTGTCATTTTACATAAACTCATAAACTGTGTAGTTCATAACAAGACTCTTGGCCAAACCGGCTGCTCAGTCGGTCAATCAGCAGCTTACCATCACCAAGTTACCCCCGAGAGTCATTCGTCCGAATCCCCGAAGAAGTCGGGTCGAGTTCGACGACGACAGTTTGCGCTTGAAACGGATCTACAGGAGTTTCAAGTGTCAACTATAGAGTTATCCGTTCGTCAGGACTGACTAAATAATCCGACCCCTTTTAGGAAGAAGGGGGCATCCATATACCCCACTCATTAGCCCCGAATCCAAACGCTGGGACCTGGTAGCTTAGACGCTTAATATATGCATGTACTTTATTCTCTGCCCCTGGCATACACATAGCCCAAAAAGGAAATCTGTTGGAAAAGGCACATGTACTAACTCCGTAATCGAAGGGTCAGTGAGAGTTCTGTTAATGTTATCTGTATGCAGCTTCTTACTTAGGACGGCCTAGATCCAGTGGCGGCTGGGTGTTTATAGTAGCTTCTATTAATGCTGACGCCATATAGTACTTTCCACACATGATCGAATTGGTATCTTTTTGCGACTTTTTCTCAACCGCGGCACTCGTGATTGATCATGAAGTAGAACATGCCCGCTGCTGACAGCTCAATCGTACGATACTTGCCCTCTCCCTCTATCCCTAGACACAAACATTCCGATAATCGCCCTACCACCGAAAAATAAAAAAAATATCGGGATTCGAAAGCTCCGTGATGAGCGGTGAGCTGTCAGTGGCCGTTATTTGCTGGGGAGACGATGTTAGTTGAAGTAGAGAATAAAGCAGGACATCCCCCACCGCGCTAAACTAGGGGGCATGCATAAATTTAAATTTACACGGCATGCCGAGTTCCGGCTGGGGCCGAGAGAATCATGGTATCTCACTCGTCTGTGATTATTTTTGATGGAGGCCTAGTAGAGTACGGGCGTGAAAGCGCAGATAGAGCCGCCCTTGTATTTCATCAACACGTCTACAGCTGCTCAAGGCACCGAGAATCCTGGAATTCCAACAACCTCCTATTCCGGCGATGAGCTTCCGGCTTGGTTATGAGTTTAGCTGCTGGGTAGGTACACTAATGTCCTAGTTTTAGCTTCCAGTATCACGATCAGGATATTATTGTAAAGTTTTGTGTGCGAGAGGCAATGCTGCGAATAATGAAGAGAACATAAACGAGATCTTTTTCCTTCTCGGGTCTCGACTTCATAGTAAACACGCGTCGTGACACGAACTCTTTCTCCATGGACAAGTATCATATTATAGACCATATCGTCCCACCCTTACAATGACACATTGCCACTTCCAAGGCTACAGGGCGTGTATTTATAATTATGTATTCTTTCTAAAAGTACTGTGTTATGTTTCCCGTCTGATCACATCTGTTTTCACCCAAGATAGAGACATAAAAAGGCATTATGCGTTAGCCTGGCACTGTGGGTACCAAGCGTGTGAGCTAAGTACTCTTTGAAGAAACCTCACTTAATCACCGTATCACAATGCACAAAAGTTTTTTCTAAAAGCATGAAATTTACTCTAATTATTTAACTTGACTCCCTCAAGGAACCTTTTACATCTCCCTCCTTCTTCTACTACAAATAAAGAATATATATACTGTACAAATATTGAAACTATAACCCATCTAAACTCAACCCACTCTAGCACATAGCACAAGCGGCTCTCTGAGCCACACAAGCCGAGAAATCAACCGCACCACCCGTGGAGCTCTGAGCATTCCTGATGCACACGTTTGCTGCATCCAGGCACTTGTTGTACTCCACTGAGGTCTTGCTGCAACCAGTTGAAGCAGCAGCAGAGGTAGTAGCAGCAGGAGCAGAAGATGAAGTAGAGGTCTTGGTCACCGGAACATGGGTGGAGGTCTTGGAGCGGGTCTTGGTGACAAGGGTGGTTGGGACTGCGACGGAGGTGGTGGGGACTACGACCGCGGTAGAGGAAGTCGCGATAACCGCTGTAGAAGTAGTTTCGGCAGGCGCTTTAGTAGTGGCCGAAGTACTTTCAACGGGCGCTGCGGAGGTGGTGGGAACTTCAACAGCTGTGGAGGTGGTCTCGACTGGGGCAGCGGAGGTAGTTGGGACCTCGACAGCAGCGGAAGTAGTCTCGACGGCAGCAGAGGTAGTCTCAACGGCAGCGGATGTTGTCTCGACAGCAGCAGAGGTAGTTTCGACAGTGGCAGCAGATGTAGTGGCAGCAGCAGTTGTGGTAGCAGCTGCAGAAGTGGTAGCGGCAGTTCCATCGGAGATGACAAAATCGACACAGCCTTCGTAGGTCTGGTCAACAGAGGGAGGAGCGTACCAGAACCATTGAATGACACACTCTGCGAATCGTTAGCTTTGAGACCTTTCAATGCTGTATTCAAATGGAGAGGCTATGGATTATTTACCTCCGGCAGTAGTGCAACCAGTCAAGTCAGTGGGAATAGTGATACTGAAGTTTGTCTCATCGGCAGTAACACCGGTTGCTGTAGACGCATACACATCCCATGACTTCAATTCGGAGCCCTTGATGGTGTTTGTCTTTGTGTCGACAATAGACACATTGGCGTACCCAGTGTGAGGTGCGGCAATCTTGACCTCCATATCAATTGTCTGGCCAAGAGTGTAAGACTGGACCTGGTCTGTGTTGTCTGCGAACTGGTAGCCCTTGCAGAGCCATAGGTTGCAAGCATCGATATCGACAATAGAAGAAGCAGACTGCATGAGCAACTGAATTGGGCCGGCATTGTCTGATGCCTGGTTGTTGTAGATGGTGCTACCACAGACAGCTGACATCTCTGCACCGGGGGCACGGCGAGGAGGAGAGACGATGTAACCGTGAGCGGAGACGGTAGCCATAAGGCTGGAGAAAGAAAGGGCAAGTGCTGCGAAGGTCTTCATGGTGAATATATTGGAATTGAGATTTCTTGAAAAGAAAGAAAGGCTAGTTGTTCAATGAACGAAAGAGTGTATAGTCTAAGAGCACCGCTCTGAATGAATGATAGACTGTAGTAAAAAGAGAGAGAACGGAACTAGCCGGTTGGAAGTAGGAAATAAAACTACTGAGAAACTCAAAGACTGTGAAGTTGGTGAAGAAAGGAACTTGAATTGAAGGAAGCTGATCTTTATATATCGTGGGAAAAAAAAACCACGGGCCCTTTGAAATCCGTTACCAAAAAAACACCCCATGAATATCTGACGTCGTATCGTATCGTATGTAGCCGCCCCCATAATCATAACCATCGTCAATTCCAACTAATTTTATTAAAGGGTGCGGTCAAGTTCTCGGTTACCAGAGACAAGCTTACCCCTCCCAGAGGCTTGTTCTTGGGTTGGTTGACTCTTGAGTGATTGAACATGCAGTTTGGTCCACCATCTAATCCACATCTCGAAACCATAAGGCATGGCCCTAATCGGATTAATTAAAGCCCACTATATAACCCGCGTGCTATGATACTTCACTAGGATGTTTACCACTTTTGGCCCATTGTCATTGATAGTCATACCCATCGGGGGTAATATTAGTCCATGCTGACTTTGGTCGTCGGAAACCCCCAACCCTGCAGTTGTCGTCGGTAAAGGGGTGTGTTGTTACTGAGCGGTCGTTTCCGGCGGGGGGGATTTATCCGACCCCGGTACACTCTACAGTTCGCACTTTACCGAGTAGCTTCAAACGTCGTCTGTTTGAGAAAAACAGTTGGACCGTGGTTTGGTATTTTTACGCGCACGGGGCGTTCGACTCAAGAGTCTTGCAAAAAACGACCGGCTGAGCGGTTATTGCCCGTGATAATGTCCTCTAGCTTAGGCGTATATACAGAGCCCAAATGAACCCCATCCCACTCGCTAATTACTTTATTCGAAGCTTTTCAACTATTTGTTAGTAGGTATGAATGACTATTGTTGATATGGAACTCTTTGGAAGCGGAGTGTGGAAATCAAGGGAGATATTTTTTCCGGAGTACTAACCCCGTCGGAGTAATGATAAGATTGCACTTTGGCATATTGATACTCGGATAATTCTTTCTACTGATAAATCTTCTATGATTCTATATGGAGATATCTAAAATAACCTTAATTACCTGTAGTGGGCCCTCCCGACAACTGGGGCGGTCAATGCTAGAGCGTTCTAGAAATCTCGATTTTAGATAAGGGGTTGGAAATGTCTGAGAGTACAAGGGATCAGTCAACGTGGTAGTTCTGTACTTTGAGGTCTCCTATCCCGCTCTTTTGGAAGGCAAGCCTTTCTGTAACCTAAGTAAGAAATTAAATGCAATTCAAAGGCTATGGATAAGTGGCGAAGATAACTTACCAATAGTGAGTCCTTAACAGACGCTTGATTAAAGGCCAACTTCGAAGTAGAAAGTATCAAGAAGGTCAATCACACGGTGAAGGGCGAGATACCGGCCGGCACGAATGATGATATCGCTAGCGACTTTGTTGTTGTTTAGAGAAAGATGGGAAGAGACGGAAAGATGTTGCTATTGTGCTATAGTGTTAGCGGGTATAGAGCAAACTTAAATTATACATCATGTAGTATGTACACGTATCGAGCCGCGTTATTTGCTATCCCAAACCTTGTCTGGACTTAACCTTAGTGGCCTCTTAACCAGTTATTTCCCTATGCAAGCCTCTAATAAGCCATATTAAGCGTATCAAAAGGATTTAATAACTCCTCATAAACCAGAATGTTGTTCAAAACGTCAAATATGAACCTCGATCGTTCGATGGCATTTCTACAATTCAAATCATGCAGTTACCACGAGCACCTCCATGTGGCCGTGCCCTACGTAACTTGTAGTCCTTAGAAAAATCGGCTTATACCTACTAATTACTGCTATAGGTTCATAACCTAAAGTTTCTTATACAAGGATACACATATCATTCGCGAATTCGCTTGAGCCTAAGATTCGAGTGATAAAGTGTGATTTGCGGTAACTGCAAGCACAACCAACCTGTAATCAAGCTTGGATGGAAACAGATCTCTGAGATGCATCGGATATAAAGCGCTTGATATAAAGCAGGATATGCGCTAGACAGAAAGTCCCTACCCTTTACTCTGCCATGTAAGTAGAGGTCGTTGCACTTTCCTGAACTGTACTTTATAAATTTATTGATTGCACGCCTTATTCTCCTTGCATCAGAGCCAAATTCATTCCTAGAGTAAAGAAGCTACAAGTACTGTGTGAATAGGTGGTAAAATAATGGGATGTATAACGTACTATCTATAATGTACTATCGCTAAGTTTTCTAACATTGGAACGGTTTGATTGGCTGCTGAGTGCAGGGATGTTGATTAGTCAGCACGACACATCAAAGTACTGAGCACTCACGAGAGGAGGAGGATGGGGCCGAAGGCCCCTCATGATTGTAGAGGGAGAATTAAATTTTATTTGATACCCATAATTCAACGTACAACTCGCGGTCGCGAGTTGGCACACCCCTAGTAAGTATGTACGTAGGAAGTACATATTTCGGGCAGCCTTCTAATTAAACACATTCCGCACTTGACCCATATCAACTCGAGCCACCCCAACTCACAAATCATCACTCAATACATCACCATCACGTCTCACCATCACTCACCATCACTCACCGTCACTCATAAGTTGAGTGACACGCCATGATGCCACCAAAATATCCTTAACACCCCCATTCAACAGAACAGCAAAAGATATGCGACAAACCCGGATTGAACGGGTGACCTTCAGATGACACCCCGGATAATGAAGACTTCAGTCTGACGCTCTCCCAACTGAGCTATTATCGCGTCGCATTGGTGTGTTTACTAAAAATTTTGGTTGTGAACTAAGTGGACTTGGCAGAAAATTTCAGCTACAGAAGTAGCCCTAACCCTAAGATACTCACCTCAATAAAATCAATATACGTCTAGCGATCCGCCGGGTTTGCTATTTTCAATCGTGAAGGTTTTTGTGAAATATCTGAGAATAAATTCGGTGCAGTATCAGATCAGGCAATCCTAGGTTTAGGTGAATCCTCCTAACTCTAGGAACCGCCAGCTTTCTTTCAATATTGTATAGCCAATGCTTGTATTACGAAGCTCATTTATTATACCGTTAGTTTAGACATAATAATATATAGTTCCTTCGATTTTTCAATGCCTGTAGGCTGTAGTACGGACATACTCGTATCATTCTACAGTAGATCGTCGAATATCTCGGGGCAGCGTTGAGATGTACTTTTTCCGACGACATACATAAGTACGTAGCACGTAGGAAGTAGATGCTCGATAGTTTTTCAATCGGGTTGAGATTACATAAGATTTGTGATATCATGAGGGAACATTCGAAAGCCATTCATTCTTGTTCCATGGCCAGCTATTCCTATTAGGTGCCCTCTACTGGTTACTTACATAAAATCTTTTCTGGAACCGACACTACGTGATCAAGGCTCACCGCCCCAACGCCGAACCAATTGAAGCTACCGAGAATAATGAAGACACAACGTGTAATGCCGCTGATGGTAACAGATTCTAGATTAGAATTGTTAGCTCCACCAATATAGTAAGGCCTGTTGTTGCTGGGGTATGTTGGTCAAACCAGGATTATATAGCACCAATAAAGTAGTTACTTTAATAAAGGAGAACATCAACCTGCTCTGGTGGCCAAGTTGGTAAGGCGCAGCACTAGTAATGCTGAGATCCTCGGTTCAACTCCGAGTCAGAGCACATCTTCATTTTTTTGCTCTTGTTACTGGTGTTAAGTTGTGTTGTTGAGCCCGTGGTTTGCGTGCACGCCAGAGAAGATGTGCGTTTACCGAGGTCAAGTCCTTGTGCGCTGTTTTACATCAATCCAAACTATTTTTCTGCTTTAATAAATTGGTTTGCTGTAGATAACGAAGTAGAGATTCGTGGTAGTAGGTAGAGGAGACGTGGAAGTGAGAATGGTGGTGGTGGCATTCTGTTGGGCTAGCACCCGGTTGTTAAGCAAAAACCTGCGGTAGTAGACATTGGTTGGGCCTATTTTCAAACGATCTAATGACCTTAAACGGCGCGGAACAGAACCTCGTTTATTATGTAGTTTGCTCTCTCTCTTCGTACCTACACTAGTATAAATAATTGCGCGGCGGCTAGTTATCTGCATTTCATAACGGCGAACTGTTCTCCATTTTGCCAAGATCTTCATTACTATCATTTCCTACACCCACAATACTTTCTGCTCAAACCTACAACTGCCAGCACGGTCTCTACATACATAATTGAGTCATTCTGCAGTTCTGAATCATTGCCAGCTCACATATGGGACATCTAGTCACCAGCAACTCGTCGAGCAACTACCTACCTACCTATCCATATATCTTCACCCTGAGTGACCACTGGCAGAGAAAAGCTCCTCAATTCTCCACGGAAGGAGATTGCACCATCTGTTACACTACACGCGTTCATGGAGACACAAGAGACGCGTTTTGATTGTGGGTGTTTTCTACGTTCATGAGCTGTCAATCTGGTGCTCAAGCAATATTGCTTTTCCGGTTCCGGCTATTTCAGGACTCTTGGTAATATCGATCATTTGCGTCTCCAACCTTTTTGATGCCTTCCTACTAACTTATATTTCAATAGATCCAAAAATGTTTCGAGGTATTGAACTGGAGGAAAACAAGGTTCACAAGGACACCTGATATATGTTTCTCCGCCTGGGATCTTCGCCACAGCTGAGACCACTATCAGTTCCGGGCACCAGAGCCGCAGTTGTTTGAGGTGTCAAATGTCAGACCTTAAGTTTATTACTGACACCGACCACCAGGTCGCGCGTGAAGAACAACCTTGCTTGAGCGACGAGTCTTAAACTCTCTCTTAAATTTGGGGCTCTTTCTAGGGGATATTGTGAAACGTTTTCCAGAAGTTCGTGAGGGGTCGCGCGCTACAGGGATAAAATGCGTTCGATTATTTGGGAACCACGTTTTTGCGCCTGGACAACAGCAGCTTCGCCTTGCAATTGCGGAGCGGAGCGGCGATCATAGGGGCTCATGATGAAAAACCATTCCTCGAATGAACGTTGACTAGGAAATGTCAGAGAAAAGAGGTGTCCTACTACTATGAGAATCTTCGTATTCTTGACGTCTTGTTGCCCGTTTAAGAACGAAGTTCGCGACTGTATAAATACCAGCCCACCCCCTCCCTCCCGTGTTTAGAATGTCAACCCCAAACCAACCAAAACCCACCAGCGCGCGCACAACCACCTTATTCATCATATCCTCCTCCAATAAACATAAAACGAAACAATCAAATCATGTCGACACTAGCGGCGCCAGTAAACCACAATAGCAAGAACCCCTCGATGACCAATCGAGGGCAAAACAGAACAAAAACCCTAGCTAGTTTTACAATTCACGACGACAATCCTATCGTTGTTGTGCTCGATCCAGAATGCCCGAATCGTAGACGCGCGAACACTGAAGTCTTGGACCGACGCGGTTTGGTATGGAGTGAGGAACAGAGAAATTGGTTGCTTCTCGCTCCACGGCCATCAACAACCCAGCCCATCAGGTCGACAACAATAGACCCTTCTCGGCCAAGTCGGGAAGCGCACGGATACGTCGTGCGACTAGATCTAGGAGGTCAAGCCTCTAGTCAAGTTCACCAATATCATGCACGCTCGGCCACATCGATATCAACCACAATACCGCCAATACCGCAAATACCAAGACGTGAGGAGATATCGCGTCTTCCAAATTCTGGTCAGGATGGTGGTGGTCCTACACGACCTGTGAACCAGTACACTGGTAATTGGTCCCCAGCACGCGATCCTGCTTTCACCGCAGAGTTTGCGCGTGCTATGGTGGCGGATGATGATGATAATGGTGAAAGGACTAACGATAGTGAAGAGTTGACATCTTCTCTAGCACCTGAGGATACGAATCTAGGAGTGGAGCTAGGCGCTGCTGCTGATGCTGATGCTGCTGATGCTGCTGCCGTTCCCGAGGCCCCCAAGAAGCGAAAGCGTGATATCTTTAGGGATGTCTTTCAGGGATTTACAAGTCGCCTAAGTCGAAGAAGTAGAGAAAATCGGGACCGGGGTAGTGGTAGGAGACGTGCATCAACGATGCCATCACTTGGACGAGGAGACCAGCCATGAGTTGTGTGATTAGGAGGGGATAGGTTGGATGGGTTTGCAAGATTTACTTAATGCATTGTGACCATGATCCGGTCATTCTCTTCCTTTATTACCAATAAAGAACAAAAAAGAAAACAAAAAAAAAAAATAGATTATGTAGAGGGCTTCGTACCTCACAATGGCATGATGAGTTTGTAAACGAATGATGCTTTCTTAACTTAACCTCGTATTCAGGGAGAGGCTTGCCCAAGATTATAACAGTTAATTGTCTTTGATTTCTGTGATGGCATCGAAATTACACGTTTTTTTTCCTCTTGCTCTTTTTCTTTTCCTATTTTCCTTCCAAAAAACATACGTGTCTAACTTAGAACGAGATGTAGTCTTAGGGCATAAAAAGCTTCGCAAACTGTACTCCAAGAAGCCCTAGTCTGATCTTTTCCAAAGCTGACGGGTCCAGGAAACAAGAGACTTTCTTGGTTCTTGAGGGATACACTCTGAGTTCCAAGAACACTCCACTTATACAATCCGATTGACCGTCGACTGCATTTGACTTGAGTTTACTTCGAGTATATATTAGAAAACACAAGTTATACAGGACTAAATAACGCCATTACGTAGCCTAAGAATGTTATTGTAATTCACTTAGTAGGTCACCCTTACATAGTTAAAGCTCTCTGCTCATTTATGCTCAATCGCAATGTTATCAACAAAGCGCAGTTACCTGTACGACCCAATATGGGTACCCACAGCCCCAACACGTCATACGGTCATTGACAGTGATAGATATTATCGCTGTAATAGAAACCGGCCACAAAACTGACAATCCGGGAACCATACTAGACACGAAATTCCAGATCTCAATTACGTACGTGGATCATGGAGTAGTAGGCGTAGTGAACGGCAGCTAGCATCTACACCTATGCGAGTCCCAGAGAAATCATGGTAATAAATAATAGTATTGGTACTTAAGTATTTACACAGCAGAAAATGGACTATCCCTTAAGCTGTCACGAAAATGCTGACCCACCAAAAAAAAAGCAAATTTGGTGTGGCTTTACTAATAGATCCCGTTATCTCTCTTATCAAATAATAGATCTCTCATACAAATCTAATTCCTCTATTATAGGGGGGTCAGCATCGACAGCTTAAGGGATACCGCCATAGCCAATTGACGGAAGGATACTACCATAACCAGTTGGGACTAAATAGATGACTTGGCTTACTGAAATTTATATATTATATATTAGAGTAATAAATTCTCTCTGTCGCATCAAGTTAAATCCGGTCGACCACTCATGAAACCATTCCAAATTGTTATTGCTAGTTCTTACTATGATATTTTGATATAATCTGTATATGGTTCCAGCTCCTTGAAATTGGGAATCTCAAAAAGGTCGATGATCTATCTCGAAATCTCCCCCGTAGGTCATGCTACGCATTCGTTGATATTTCCCAAGCCTTGTAATATTCTGCACAGCGTATCACTCGGACCGCCGTTTGATAAGAAATACGATCTGTTTTTTCTTTTTTTGCTTAATTCATTAATTGTATAGAAATATGATCTGTCGTAAGTGCATGTAAGCGTGCCTTACTAATGGCGGTTCACGTCAAGATGTTATTGTTTGAGATGGATTTGAACAAATAATTTGAAAGTAGTTTACAGCCTTTCCCAAGAAAATCAATTAGTTTTCATACAAATATTACCCCCAGCCTTTCCCAAGAACGCATCATCAACTCATCAAAGATTTTATCGAAAAAAGAGAAATGTTCTATCGATCTATCTGTTCGCAAAGTACAGCGAGAGGTAGAATTATTGTAGAAACAGGGTCTAGAAATAGGGTTTCTATGGCTGGGCAAGCCAATAGAACTCCTCCCATACTTCTACAATAATCTTACCGCAAGCTGCAGATAATCTACTCAGAATCTGATACCTCAGCGACCTGCACTTGAACACTCTCTTTACCCTTCACAGCTGATGGCCTAACATCAACCTTTTCCCTTGGAACAGGAGGCACTCCAAAGCCATTCCTGTTCCTGAAGAAGACTACGCCCTTGGCCTCGCCCTCAACGTCCGCAGAAGGCTCAACAAACTGACACCAACGGGCAGATCTCCAAAGAGCACGAACGAAACCCCAAGCACCCCCCTTAGTGTCTGAACGGTAGTGACTGCCCATGACCTTCTTAATGGCCTCGGTGGCCTCATCGGCCTTGTAAAATGGAATGGAGGAGACGAAGTGGTGTGCAACGTGGGTTTCGATAATGCCGTGGAGGAGATGACGTCCGATGAAACCGAATTCACGGTCGATCGTGGCAGCGGCACCACGTGTGTAAGTCCATGTTTCGGGGTGGTAATGAGGAAGCGAAGGGTCAGTGTGCTGAAGGAAAGTGATAGCGACAAGCCAGTGGTTAACCCAGATGTACGGCAGACCGTACCAGAGGAAGATGTTCCAAGCACCGAATGCCTGGGCAGCCTTGTAGAGGCAGAACATGGTGGTGGCGATACCAATATCTGACATGAGAATCCACTTGGCATCCTTGGCCTCGTACAGGGGAGAGCGGGGATCGAAGTGGTTAACACCGCCTCCGAGGCCGTTCTTCTTGCCGATACCGCGGCCCTCTGATTGACGTTCATGGAAGTTGTGGCCAGTAACGTTGTTGATCAAGTACATTGGCCATCCGAACACCTGTTGCAGGACCAAGTGGATAAGCGTAGCAATTGGAGTTTCCTCGGTGAGCTCCGCAATATCGTGACCAATCCCTCCAGCGTATCTTCTCGAGTATTCCTCACGGCTCTTGGGCACAAAAACCATATCCCTCTCAAGATGACCAGTGGCCTTGTGGTGCTTTCCGTGGGAAATCTTCCATGACCAGAAAGGCACCAAGAGAGATGAGTGAAGAATCCATCCAACTGTGTCATTCACAACCTTACTAGGTGAGAATGCACCGTGTCCACACTCGTGCGCAAGAACCCAGATACCAGTTCCGAAGAGACCCTGAAGGAACGCATAGGTACCCCATGCGGCAACTCTCGTTGCGACATGTTGCTCCGCAAGAGCTGGGATGATGTAGCATTTGAAACCAATGAAGTTTCCAGCGATCAGGAGCCCATCCCGGAGAACGTAACTCATAGATCTAAGGGTTGATGATTTGAAGCAGTGCTTTGGAATCGCATCATGGATTTGCTTAATCGTGAAATCCGGGATTTTGAATTCGTTGCCGTAGGTATCGAGCATGGGCTTTCCCGTCGTTGGCTTCTCGGCCATTGATGAAAGAGACGTTGACGAAGAGTTTAGGGACGCAGCGCTAGAACCGGCAGCAGAGTTGGAGGTGAGGGGAGTCGAGGTCTGTGAGATGGAAGACTTTCGGGTCCTTGAACGAGTTGTTGCCATTGTGGTGGATGGTTGAGATTGCTATCTGTGAAGACTGTCAGACGTTGTTCAACTTTATCACTTCGGTTGTAGTAAATGATGAATTGACAACAAAGAGTGGGGAGTAGTGGTTTACCTCTTATCTGTTAAAGATTTTATAGTGAACGAGAAATTGTATCGATTGGTGGGCAAGTTTGATGGATAACAGAAAACTCAGCGGTGGAGTCGAATGAGCAGCACAAAGAGGGAAGGAAGAAGAAGAGAAGTTGTCGGGGGAGGGTAGGTACTAAAAGAGGGCCCAAAAAGAGGGAAAAAAAAAAAAAAAAAAAAGGAGACAGAGAGGCAAATTGTTGACAGTTGGCTGTCCAGAACCCACCCTAGCTTAGTACGCGTTTTTTTTTTCTTGCCTGGCCTGTGGTCCGTGTTCTACTCGCAGAGTAGAGATGTAACTGTGATTGGCACAGAGCGCGTATGAGGGGAAGCCAGGCACACTCTCAGTTGCTAGAATCTACCGGGGTCCCTCTCGCCTAGAGACCTTTCTCCTAGGAATGATCAATACCTATCATCGAGACTCAAAAGGTAAGGGAGTTTCCAACCCAATCTGTTTACATGCCTTGTTTTCACACACCATAGGGTAATAATCAGCTTACGAAAAGAGGGTTTTCCCTGAACATCTGCTGGTTCGTCTTACCAGATTCAGCGACAGAGCTCTTTCTCCTAAATCGCCCGAAACGCACATCATTTCAACTTCAACTTACAGTAGGCTTTGCCGAAGGCTCTCATCATCAAAAGGAAAATGATTCTCGCACGCCCGCACACATATCAAAAAAAAGAGAACAAAAGTTGCCTCCCAAAAATTTTCTAGATCTTTATGCAGTATGCAGGGACAGCATGTCGGGACCATTGTCGTCCAACCGATTTTATGCACTTTCTGCTGACCCCAGCCAAGCAGAGTTGATCTAACTAGGGAGGTCCTGGTTTCGGTGGGATGCAGCAAGTACTTGCTTTAGCCTTCTTCAGAATTTGTTGAGGTGCGGCACATGCACAGTTCACTTCTGCGAGTTTAACTGACTTAATTGAGGGCTGTTAAGCAAATCCTACTTCGTTTGAAGGATGATGAAAAGGCGATGGGATCCAAGTGACCAGATCGCAACTTCTCTAGATGCTTATGCTCACCAGTGATGACATTTCTTTCTTCCAACGCCCTCATCAGCTCTATGACAAAGGTTTCTTCACAAATTTCTCCACCCTTGGCTGTCGGTGCGGCTCTAAACGATAACTAACCCCAGAAAAAGATTGCAGATAAGGTTTGACCCCTGTTCGCAACTGGCCGTTCCAACTCTCGATCCTTGCCGATCCCCAACAAATGCGCCCGGCCCGCCCATGTCGTGGAGTGGTTATCGATAACCCTTCCACTTGGCAAGGGAAAGAAGTCTCACAGCTTACGCAAACCTAACCCTGGATTTGTCTCGCTAGAGCAAGAGAACTGACCTGCGAGTGGTCAAGGCGACAAAACTTGACCGAGATCCCCGAGAAGCCCAAGAATCACATGGGGCTTTCTTTGTCTCTTTTACCGAACTGTAACAGCCGATAACCGAAGCCCTGCTGCCACTGGCACTGCCGGCGCCATTGCGACATATATGTCGACTACTGCGGCACAGAACGTAAATCCAAGGAGAGAAGTGGTGAGATGTGAGGTGAGGAAGACATGATTTTTCACAAGAAATCATTTCATACCGCGCAAAGCTGGACCTTAGGGAGGCCAACTCTACAACACAAATATAGTAAATAGTCCGTGTCATTCATTTACGGGGTGTTCTTTTCAGAGTATTCGGGATACATAGGGGTTTCCTCATTTACATTCCGTTGGGAATGATTGCCCACAACATAGGGGGGATGTACTTTACCTACCTGCCCTTCCGTTTTTTTCAATTACCCACTTGAAACGAGTCCCACGCTCCAGCTGTGATTTACATCTTCCTCTCGTTCTTGCTGGTTCTTGACGTGGGGAAAAAGCAACTGATAATTTCAGCTCCGATTTTTCCTTTTGAACCGTGTCGGTTGCATATAGAAGTGCAAGTGCATAATCAAAGAATGAATCAGATCAATCTTTTCTTGTGTACCCCGAGAATGTCTTAGGGTGCAACAGGCGATAGGCGATATTCCGCTCTATCATGGAAGATCTGTGATGAGGCACAGTGAAAAGCTTTTACTGTGGGTTGAAACACCGGAAGATGAGGTTTGGATCATTGACCTTGGAATATACCCTGTGGAGTGCATAACACCGTCTTTTTTTGAGGGTGGGTTGGGTTGAACTTTCTCTCCATTGGCCCGACGGGTTTTCTAGACATCACATGTGATCCCGTATATACCTGAGAACTCAAATCCGCAGCATGTTGATACAGTCAACCCACGAGTACTCGCAGCAGGTAACAAGTACCCGAAAATGCACGTCCTAATCTGCAATTTCCATTGGAGTAGAAGTCAAAAATACACCAAAAACTTGCAGCTGCATATTCGGGTACTTCATGCCTGTCGTGAGTATGTCCTGTATTACCCCCTCGAGGTATCGCCTTGAGGTAGTTCGAGACATAATGAGCGTGAGACCTCTTGCCCGTGTAAGTAGACTTCTAAGGTAACAGTTCACCATTAGTAAATACATTTATTAATATATTTCGTTGGATGTCTTATGATTACTCAATATCTCGACTATGAGCCCAAGCCCGGGTAATTATCATACCTGCCTATCGAAGATAGATCTTCTCCCTATCTGTGGATGGTAACCTTCGATAGACTCTTTAGAGTGAAGATAACATTTCCCATCCATCCAATTATAATCAACAACTATATCCGCTTCGAGGGCGCCGATTACCTCGAGCAGGGGGCGTCCCTTCGAAAGGCAGAGGCGTCTCAAGGAAAACTGCTCTGACCGCTTCAAGCAGTCCCGCAGGAGGTTCAACTCAACACCTTTCACCCATAACACAAAAGATATACAGAGAAACCTATCATAATTCCACCCTCTCGAAATCCCATCCCTACCAAACTTCCAGTGTTCGGAGGGAGCAAAACCTGTGGTTTGCTAACAAATACCTCTCTCTAAATTCCATCCCTCCGATAATTCCAGCAAAATTCGGCCACCGTGGGGGGTGGAATTATGGTAGGTTTTGCTGTATCTCGATTGATCGAAGTTTTAAATGCGGTTTTACTATAGGTAGGGTCGTTATTAGCACCTGGCCGGATTATATCTACCCATCACCGGAAGCGTATGTGCATGTGTTTTCAAGGACCCGGGTCAAGTCTTACAGGGTCATTGTGTCAACCGCACATCAACAGAGGCACGAGTGATATTAGATGTCCTGAAGTGCCTCAGACGATCAGTCCGAATTATAATGAGAGCTGCTAGCCATATAAGATAGTTCTGTCACAATTAATGGAAATTCCCTCCTAAAGGCTGCTCAAGATCGTGAGAACTCTACCTAACTATATACCAATAACCTGAGTTCGCAGAATTCAAATTTCATGCCTGAAATATGCGGCTAGTGTAACCCAGACCGATTATTTGTGCCCACTTCATTTATCTCTGGCGTAAGGTGAATAGTCCTCGGAATTCTGTGGTGCGAGTGATGTTTTATGATTCCACTGAACCCTCATGTTTTTTTTAATACCTTCTAATAGGGAGATTAGTCTCTTGAAAAAAGCTAAGGCGGTGATATAAAATCATGAGGGATTCATACAAACTTGCTCCAATGTTGCCAATGTGACCCTCCGGTGAATAGCTCTTTTGCAAACATGGGTACTCAGTTCACCATCGCCGTACTTGGTGAGACCTGCTCACTTTCTGAACGAGCCAAATAGATATAATAATTTGGGAAATAATTCTTTACATCATCCCACATCGAACCTAAGTTTCAACGCCTTTTGAGAAAGACGGTGGATTCCACGATGGATACTCGGTAGGCTCCTGCACCACATTCATGTATTAGTCGGACTCTTTTGACCTTCATCCCCAAACAACTTAAAGCCATGCAAAACCCCGTCCGGGCAGAAAAAGTAGAGGGGAATTACCAAAGTATAGCCTTAGCCACCACCATCACTACTACAATTTTTTACTGCCTTAATCTATTTTAATGCCCGAGTAACAATCCGGAAGCTTCGTAGCCAACAAGACTGAAACGAACTCCGCCAAACGTAGGTACGCTCGTGCACCATTCTCAATATATCGGTAACTTCATGAGACGTGATCGTTGCTGGGACCCATTTTTCGCCGCCTAGTTCGTTACTCCACCGGAATCCTAGCAGCTTGAGATCAGTAAGAGAAACAAAACAGATAGCAGTACACAACACAAGAAAGCCTGAAGCTCACGCCTATTGATGTTGAAGTGGCCAAGGCGTCTTTACGCTCACCTCACGCTGCAGCGTGGACTGTGATATTTTTAGTTGGGGCTAATGTGTATGTTGATGTTGAGAGATGCGGTTCTAGACGAGAGAAGCATAAGGTAGAGGTTTCGGGGCCGTGAGTGAATTGGCATACGTCGTTGTGACGACGTTGGTTGCTGCTCGCTGGGTGGTAGTTAGATTGGTCGGGTAGCGTTCGTGGAGTAGGTGCATGCTTGTTTTCATGTTCGTTGCCTAAGGCTAGCGGATGAAGAAGTCGGGGCACCACAGTAGGTTTACTCGCAGTTGTAACTTTCATTCGGGGAGCCGCATCGTGCGGTGAGCGAGTATATACGGTGATCGGTTGCTACGAAGGAAGAAAATGTTGCGGGTACGAGTCACAAAATAGTTCGTAAAGGCGAATGCTCAGAATCGTGAGTGTATTGAAAGCTATAAATTATCATATAAATCATGATAACACGCCAGTCCAGTCTCTCCCACTCGGCAATGCCGGAGTGTCAATTTGTAGCTATAATATATATCCATCAAGTATCCATTTTGATACCTTTGAGAAAAAAAAAGCCTATATCCATACGGATATATATGAAAGAAGAAGAAAACCCAAATAACTCCAGTACTAAAAAAGTATACCATCCCGACCCGTCATATACCGTTGCCAACCGAAATCATTCACCAATGATCATTGACAATGCCAAGCCACTAAAGTTCCACCACTTCTCGATACCACCTCACGTAACGAAGCAAGATGAATGTACAATACATGCACTTTCAAGCTCTTTATATCCGTCGATTGAGGTAGTTATTCAAAGCCATTTGTTAAAGTCCGAGTACCCTAAAGGAAGAGCCCTTTGTAAAGTGGTATTTGTTAGCGAGTGATAGTTTATGATGGAAGTAATCTTGAGAGATAGATCATTGGTACCTACCGTGGATAAATGAAAGGAAATATTTGGAAGGAAAATCGAAACAGTATAAAGTAGCGACCTTTTAAAGAAAAGAAGTATGCAGGATTGTTTCCTATACGCAATCTATGAGTGAGCTTCTTTGAAACAAACGAGTAGAGAGTGGGGGTGGGAAGACTAACCGGCCGGTATCATGAGCTTATATTTAACGAAAATGTTACTCTCGCGAGTGTTTAGTTTTATCTTTAGCTGAGGCCTCTAAGGCATCTGAGTTGGACATAAAAAAAGATATATCATTTAATCATCTTCCATCAATATCTCGCTAGGAGTCCTGATCCTACCCCTTATTTCCCTGAATTTAGACTCAAAGTATCCTTCGACTCGTTCGGCTTCAGCGCGAGCCGAAAGAAGTCTTAGGGAAATTTCAGAGATTTCATTGCCGAAAATCAACTTGAGAAACCAAAACCTATTCATTTTATTGCGTTCTCTTCTGAAGTTCAGTTCCGTGGACATGATTTGCGTACGAACGATCAAAAGATTGATACGTTCTTCCTTAAGAGCTTCCATGTCGGTGATTTCAAGTGTCTTGAAGCTCCTAAGAGCTCCGGCCACTATTTCTAGCTCTAGAACGATATCATCTAGGGCCTTTCTATTAGGAAGATAACGGTCCATTGTATGATACGAGGGGGTAGTTCGTGTAGATGCTTTGTGAGTGAGTGAGTGATGCAGTACTGTGTACGTGTAGGTAAAGTGATGGATGTGAGGTAATGAGGGCAAGTAGATTTGATGTAATGAAGGGAAGCAAAGGGAGAGGTTTAATATGTAGACTAATGAGAGAAATTAGACGGAAATCGATGATAAGATGGAAATCGATGATAAAATGATTTCTGAACGTGCAGGTTGTAAATGAAGGCTGATAGTGCTAAGTATCCGAGTACTCTAGGTGGGATGATACTGATTGAGAGGTAGATTGTTAGGATGAATGTTAAGGAGAGGAAGAGGAGAATGAGAGTCGAATGCTAGCTTATATACTTTTCAATCAATCGTGCTTTGCTTGCGGTTTGGCAGCTACTCGGATATGCTATATCAGCGGATTTGAGAGCATGGGGGAAGGGGGGGGGGGAGTCGGTGCTACTTCTGTGGGCGTGGCCACGGGTACATGTATGTATAAACTGAATTCACTACACTACCGGTGTTATAAAGCTCTAAAGTCCGGCAGTGCTCATACGCTACGAAAACTCTAGAGCTCGGTGTTGAATATATATATTCTCCTCTGCAGTCAATTAAACGGTATAGAGAGTTATAGCTACATGCATATAGGCTATACAATTTACTACAGATGAAATTTGCATTATTACCAGAGAGCTAGATCGGTGGAACTTTTACCATGTATTCGCTGTTGGGCTGTATGCGGAACCGGCACCGGCTTTAATGTAGATTTTATGGGGCGTCTTATGTAAGTACATGTACGCACATGTATATATATGTATACATGTATTTAAGTATTCTCCCTTGTGGTGTGGATTATGTTACTCCCACAGCTTATATATGCGCGTACACTTAAGTACACGGTAAAGAAGCGAGGATGCGGCTAGGCCTGTATACTACATGTAATGACGCGGCGTTAATTCTGCTCATACTCTCAAATCCAGAGTCAACCATGATACACAGTACAACGACACTAAAAATAGCAGTACCACCAAAGTCAACATTCTCAGCTCCCCGTGTGCCGCACATATGCATTTGCATTGTGGGAATGCAGCAGACGCCAAGGAAAGCACGGGCCATTCAGCCCAAACTCTATTTCAGTGTCTCTCGTCCCACTGGCGCGAGAGTTACGCACCTTTGGCCCCGTGTTTACGCCACAGCCAGCCACTATTGATATCAGTAGCCAAAGAGTCTACCGCAACCCCACAAGGAGGGGAATTGGCTTTCAGTAAGAAAGAATCGAATATCGAATTCAATTTATGTTTAGATATCGATCGAGTGATCACCCATGATGATGATGAATAATAGGGTATATGGGAAGTGACACGTCGTTATCTAGCGTGGCTTTCTAGCGCATCTGCGCTCGTTTCTGATTCTCTGGGCCCGGGCGGCTTCACCCGGGGCTAACGGTTTCATCCCTCCCACTGATTACTGATTACGGCATTGGTGGAGCGGACGTCATTGGGCCGCCGTTCACGTCTCCACGTCTCTCCTCTCCATCCATTGCATTGCCAGTTCACCCCCTCCAGTTCAGAAGATCACCGTGACAATTGAGTCGGGCTGTATCTTGACCTCTACCGCAATGTCTCCAACCTCAACGTCCAACCTCCCCTCCCCCTCCTCCAAGACACAGAATCTCCAGCGTTCCCTCTCTACAACTACCCTACATCATACCTCACCCCAAACGAAAATGCCCATACGCCTCTTCCCCGCTAACCGCGTGCTCTCGTCAACGCACCGCGGCCTCAGTACGCTCCTCACAGAGCTCCGCGCCGTGGACTCAGACCAGACAAAATCACGCAACTCACTCACGCATATCCGTCTGCGCTTCGACCTACTCGTCGACACATTTGAGGACGAGAAGCTGCGCCTGAGCAAGAAGGCCTTCACGAGAATTCTCTACAGAAGGGACTTACAAAATGTCGAGAAGTACATTGTCATGGTCAGGCAGGATATGGATAGAACGAGCAGGGACATCGAGTGGTTATGCAAGCAGATGGAGTTGAATGCTGCACGCAGGAGTGGGGGAGCGGATTCAGTGGAGCAGGAGGTGTTTGGTTTGGTGTTGGGGACTACGGTGAGGTCACGGTATACGCTGGTGAGTGCGAATTAGGGCTTCTAGGTATGTATCAATTGACCTTTCGATATGAGTTGCTTGAGCTGATTGGTTATTAGTCGAATTCCGCACCCCATATATCAATACTCTTTGGCATCAAAGCTCCCCAGCACATCCATACATCTTTTAGACGTGATATCGGACAGTCATAGTGGGAGAGGACTCATTTGGTACCATGTCATTTTTTTCCATGGTAAAATTCCAAGGATACATCCCTTAACTAATATTCTTTCCAATGTTCTTTCATAAAACACCACTACTCTTCATGTTTCTTTTTTTCAAGCTTTACCATATTACATACAGATTCCTATTTTCAGCCTGTAAATATAACTTCTTGTCACGAAACAGTTATATTTTTGTCATAGCCTTAGAGGGCTGCATACAATTAATGAGTCAACAAATAACAACAAATAGTTATGTTTTCAAAGCAACCGCGAGTGATAGTGCATGATGTGCTCGCTCAGCACCTCGGCGCTTGGGTGCCGCGCAGATTTGTTGATGGAACTGTTTCAATAAGCGCATGCAGCTACCCCTGGGTCTCAAACAGGATATATGCAGGATCACACCTGGAGAATCACGCGCATGTTCTATCCGATAGGCGAGGTTTTCTGTTTTCGAAACTAAAGGCAGGACGCCTAACATTTCAGCTCACGAATAGGTGGGGTTTAATCACGATTTCATGCGCTAGACTGATATAAAACATTGATAGACGATACTTCCGCATACCACCTTAGCTCGCTCGACAAGACCATTGGCCTTCCAGAGCTCAACCACACCCTCTCTGCTGAGGTTGAAAGGACAATCGGAAACAGAGACCACCGCGAAAACAGTCAAACGATGACCCTCCTCTTGTTAGGAGTTATTCATCAAAACAAACAGCTCACCGAAGCAGTCTCCAAACTAGGAGACGACATCACCTCCCTGAGGGAGTCAATCGCAGCCCCCAAAGCTGCTCCCATCCCCTCAGACCCCCTAATCGTTCAAAAACTGGACACCCTCATCGGGAGAACCAGCCTCCCCCCTCCCACACCCTAGGCCCCCCACAGACCTACCCCGCCCGCCAAGCCTGCCCAACCGAGGGCAACTCCCCTGTATGCACAAGTGGTTCGATCCACTCCTAACCCACCCAACCCCCCCAGAAAGAAGACGGCCAAGGCAGCCGTAGCCCCGGCCCCAGGATCCGCCCCGAAGGCGAAGCCCCTACCATCTGCCCACCGCCGTTTCTTCGCCACCAGGACAACCCTATCACGGGGACTATAGGCGATAGACTGTGGTGCCAAGGAATACAACCTAGGTAGTGACGTAGACGTGGACGTAGACGTAAAGGTATACTTTGACTATGGACTATGGGTGGCTCTACCTGGTATGATAAACCGGTTGGAGCCCTATGACGTAGTGCGAACAAAGAATAGTATTCGTGGAATAAAATACAGAGGTTGCGTAAAGAAGAAAGAGAAAAAGGAAAACAGACAAAAGCACAAGACAACGCCCCCTTATATATCCATCCATAATCCAACGATGACTAATACCTTCGCGTAACAGAAACCCAAAGAACATAACAGAAATCCCCATTACAAATCCTAATTCCACTGCACGATACCTCCTTCCCTCATCTCAGTTCATCACCTAGCCGAAATACGTAGCTGCCGTTACAGACCACGCCCCCCTCTAAGGCCTACCTCCTGGTAGGCTTAGGCTTCCCTGGATAACGCTCATGGAATCGTTTAACGATATCAGGTGAATGCTCAAGGTCCGATAGTGGTTGCCAGGAGGCTTCATCATATCCCATATATCGTACCAAATACTCAAATCTTCCTCTTCGTTTCCTCGAATCCAAGATATCCTCGACCTCCCATTCTTCCTCTCCTTCGATTTCAACCGGAGGTGGTGGCAACTGTTGTTGTCCCGGTAAAGGATCATTCGCATCGGGTGACAATAGCGAAACATGAAATACTGGATGAATTTTCATTGACCGGGGAAGTTCCAACTCGTAGGCATAGGGATTGACAATGCGCTTAACGTTATAAGGTCCAATACGTTTCCAGTCGAATTTCTTGGAAGGTCGTTTTGTTAGAATATGACGGGTCGATAGGAAAACTTTATCTCCTAAATGGTATCGAGGAGCTGGGGTCCGATTCCTATTGGCTGATTCTTCCTGTATTCTTTGTGCCCGAAACATCTCATTCCGTAAGAAGTCGATGATATTCTTCATTTCTCGCGCAATGCTATTAGCTTGATCTTCCGCCTTCGTTCTACCATGTTCCAAAGGCCCAAATGTTATCCTAGGATTTCTTCCCGAATTAGCATAAAAGGGGGAAACTTTTGTTGTTTCGGAAATGTGGTTGTTGGTTGCAAATTCAGCCATCGGTAGCCATCGGACCCAATCGTCTTGTTGATAGGAAACATAGCTTCGGAGGTATTGTTCCATTATGGCATTGATTCTTTCTGTCTGTCCATCTGTTTGGGGGTGGAATGCAGTAGAGAACTTTGGCGAGATTTCCAGTCGATCACAAAGAGACCTCCAGAATTCCGCGACGAACTGTGTTCCTCGATCGGATACCATAGTGTCGGGTAATCCATGTAGCTTCCAGACGTTATCAATATATAGCCTTGCTACTTCCTGTGAGTCCGCCTCCTTTGTCGTTGGTATCAGATGCCGCATTTTGGTTAGTCTATCCACCACGACCAAAATCGCATTATACCCATCGCTCTCAGGAAGATCAGTCACAAAGTCCATCGAGACATCTGTCCAGGGTCCATCGGGAATTGGCATGGGGCGAAGTACTCCATAAGGTGCATTGTGTGATGCCTTGCTACGGGTGCACACATTGCAATTCCTAATATACTGATCGACAAACTTCCGCATCTGTGGCCAGTAATATTCTCGACTTAGGAGCTCCAGAGTCTTCGCTCTACCCGGATGTCCTGCAGATGGTTTGTCATGATATTCTTTTAAAAGCCTTAGTCGAAGGTCATCGTCGTCTGGTACATATAGCATGCCTCGATAAATCAGCCGACCGTTGTTATCTTCCATACATTCAGCAAGTGAGATTTTGTTTGAGTGGCGTGTGCCATTCCGAAGCATATTGAGGACCTTGTTTGGGAAACTATCCACTTGGTAAGCTTTTGAAAATAACTCCTCTACAGTGGACGCTCCTTCAGCGGATTCATTTGACAAAGAACCCGCGAACAAACTTAGCTTGGTATCCAAATTTTTTCGCTTCAGAATCACTTGACTCTGATGCGTTAACCGTTCATCCCCCTCTTTAGGTAGGTCACCTGACCTCCTAGTCAATGCATCTGGTTTTGTTCCTTGTTTTCCTGGCCGAAATTGTATAACGAAATCGAAGCGTGAAAGAAATTCGGACCAACGGGCTTGTCGACGATTTAACAATTTTGTTGTCATAAAATACTCAAGATTCCGATGGTCGCTAAGAACTTCAATTGGAAATTGAGCTCCCTCCAGATGATGTCGCCATTCTTCAAAACATCGTATAATTGCTAAAAGTTCTTTGTCATAGATTTCGTAGTTGCATTCTGCGGGAGAGTGTTTCTTAGAAAAGAAAGCAACTGGATGTAGGATTCCTTCGTTGTCACGTTGAGATAGGATTCCTGCTGAAACATAGTCGGATGCATCAGTTTCTATCACAATTTTTCGATCTGGATTAAAATGAGCTAGTATCGGTGCCGTTGTAAACATCTTTTTCAAAGTCTGAAATGCTTCCTCCCTTTCATCCGTCCATTCAAATTTAACATTTTTCTTTGTCAAGGCTGTAAGAGGGGCAACAATTTTCGAATATCCCAAAATAAACCGTCGGTAGAAATTTGCAAATCCTAGGAATACTTGAACATCACGAAGGTTTGTCGGTGTAGTCCATTCCAAAACATCGATAACTTTCTTTGGATCCATTCTATTCCCATTTGGAGTAAGGATTAAACCAAGATATTTTGTTTCCTGAACCATAAATTCACATTTTTCAGGTTTAAGGTGAACATGATTTTCATCAAGTACCTTTAGAACCTTCTGAATATGTTCTTTATGTTCTGATAGGGTCTCGGAATAGATAAGGATATCGTCTAAGTATGCTGTTACGAATTGATCGAGGTAGGGACGTAGAATATCATTGATCCAATGCTGAAATGTGGCAGGGGCATTAGCTAATCCAAACGGCATTACTGTATATTCGAAATGTCCATATCGAGTCCGGAATGCTGTTTTCCATTCATCTCCTTCCGCTATCCTGATTTGATTATATCCCCATCGTAAATCCAACTTAGTGTAGTATTGTGCTCTTGACAACTTAGCCAGGGTTTCTTTCAACAATGGTAATGGATATCGATTTTTGATTGTAATCGCATTTAGGCCTCGATAGTCAACACAAAGTCGAAGGGTTCCATCGCTTTTCTTCACAAACAGTATGGGTGCTCCCGCTGGTGATTCACTGGCTCGAATAAATCCTTTGGGTAAATTTTCATCAAGATATTCTCGTAGTGCTTTTAACTCAATTTGAGATAATCCATATATAGGTCCATATGGTGGTCGTTTGCCTTCCTCTAATACTATCTCGATGTCATGGGATGGTCGATGTGGTGGGAGAATTGAAGCATCATATTCTTTAAACATGTGAAGACGATGGTGAAATTCTTTCGGTACTAATTGTTCGATATCGATAGTGGATTTCTCGGTTGCTGAAACGATGACTGTATGGTGTTCCGGTAAGGGGATTGAGATACCATGAACAATAACTGCAGTTCCACTGAGTGAACAGTGTTGACAACAGCTTCGAGAGTCAAAAACAAGTAGATTTTCTTTTGGTCGAATCGTAACATCATGTCGTCGCATCCAAGGTATCCCCATCACAATCGGATAGTGTCCTAACTTCGTTACAAAACATGGCGCCGTTTCCCGATGACCATGAATGTCTAACGAGACATCGACAATATGGGTAATTTTTCCTGACTTAATAGGCCTTCCGTCTATAACGTCTACATGGCGAGGTATTTTAAGGGGGGTCATTGTAAGATTGTTGTGGCGTGCAAAGGATTCATCAATAAAAGCATATCCTGATGCTCCGGTATCAATAAGGGCGTAGGTAGGTATAAACGAATTTTTATTCTGTGAAATCGAACAAGTTACTACAAGTTGATTTCCATCCATTTCCTCCTCTGATACCGAAAAACCAGAAATACACATCTTAAAAAAATCCTTAAACGGTCCCTGGGCTAAGCCACTTAGTGCAGGGACAAATCTTTTGCCGACTCATTATCGCTTCCATCGTTTTCTTCCACTGTCAACGCCGCTCCTCTCATCACAGGCCTCCTTGGTTGATTTCCAGTTGCCCTCGCTTGGGGGCAGTTTCTAACCATATGCCCGACACCTCCGCAATAGAAACATCGGCCCTCAGCTAATCGGGCGTTTCTTTCGGCAGGGGTAGGGCGACGACGTCCTCCAGACAGGTCCATGGGTACATCACCTCCAGGACGGAACGAGGGGTGATTCTCAGTGGCAGGTGGGTTGGCAGCAGGGGCAGCAGGACGGGGAGCAGGAACAGGATTTGTTGGTGGAGGACGCAGAGCCGGGGTCGCAGTAGTAGTCCAAGGTTTTTTACTACCTCGCTTAGCTTCCGCCCGCCCGTCGTCGGTTATCCAACCGTTGCAAGAGTGTTGCACAACCATCTACCGTTGCAGGAGTCTCATGGTGTATCATTGATTCGTCCAGTTCCCCATTAATTCCTTCCATCAAAGCCTCAATCCGAGAGACTTCATCCATACCCGACTCAGCAGCATACCGTTGAAACTCAGCAAAATAATCGGCAAAGGTTCGAGTGCGTTGTCTGATGTTCCGAAGATTTCTTCTAGCTGTCCGCATTCGATCGGGGTCTCCAAAAGCTGTATCCAGAATCTCATAAAACCGTGTCATAGAAGGTAGGGCAATACCTTCTTCTCCCATGTACTGTAAAAACTGATTGGCAGCAGCACCTTCCAATCTGCTGAACGCGTACGATAACTTAGACTGTAGTGTAGGATAGCGATCGATATTTCCCAGTAACTTAATTTTCATTTGTTGCTTGAATAAGTGTAGTCTTTCTCGATCACGATCCCCCCTAAACACATCGGGATCTGGGAGTTTCTCCGACCGATAGGTGGTACCTGTAACTGGTGGCGCTGGAGGTACAGGTGGAGCGTTGTTTCCAATAGGTTCTTCGTCAGGGGCCACAACCTCAACAGCAGTTTGTTGAGCTCGGGCAGCAGTAAGATCTCGTTCAAATATCCTTCTTGCCCTCTCAGCCTCCGCTTCTATCTCCTGTAAATCCGTTGCATATTGAATAAGACCATTTTGACACTGTTGAAGAAGCGCATAAGCTTCAGCTCCGACAACATGATCGACCTGTGGATGCGCTTCAAAAAATCTTTGGAGGTTATCGTTGAGTTGTTGATAATCGACATGGGCATGTTCCGACATTGTAGGCTATGGTGTTGTATTGGTTGGCGATAGAGGACGCAACCTACGTATCACGGGGACTATAGGCGATAGACTGTGGTGCCAAGGAATACAACCTAGGTAGTGACGTAGACGTGGACGTAGACGTAAAGGTATACTTTGACTATGGACTATGGGTGGCTCTACCTGGTATGATAAACCGGTTGGAGCCCTATGACGTAGTGCGAACAAAGAATAGTATTCGTGGAATAAAATACAGAGGTTGCGTAAAGAAGAAAGAGAAGAAGGAAAACAGACAAAAGCACAAGACAACGCCCCCTTATATATCCATCCATAATCCAACGATGACTAATACCTTCGCGTAACAGAAACCCAAAGAACATAACAGAAATCCCCATTACAAATCCTAATTCCACTGCACGATACCTCCTTCCCTCATCTCAGTTCATCACCTAGCCGAAATACGTAGCTGCCGTTACAAACCCCCAGTCCCATCGCCAATGCCGAAAGGCTGACGGCAACCCTCCCCCGCCTCTTCGGTCAAGCCCTGGCCCGAAGCCACCAAGTCGCCCCCGTCACCTCCCTCACCGTCACCATCAACAACAGAGGTACAGTCTCTGTTACCGCTCCCCCCACCGTCCCATCAACGGTCTACACACCTTTCTTCGAGGCCCTTACCACGATCCTAAACGTGCAGGCAGCCTCCCCAGAAAACCCCTTCACCACCTTCCGGCCCGCTCCCATCAACGTCGATCTCGCCATCCATGGCGTCCCTCTCTACGAGCTCCCCAACCAGGAATGCCTAGAGGAGATCCTCCCCTCCGCGCTTAAACTAGCCGTTGGCATCACCCCCTCTGCCGTCCGTTTCCTAAACACGGACGAAACCTCCCGCTCCTCCAAGGCCACCACTTCTGTCATCGTCTCCATGACGGCGGAAGAGGCAGCAACCATTGGAACCACCATCCGCCTCTTCTCCCGCCCCAGACGCTGCAACGTCATGTGGCGAGCATCCTCCACCACACAATGCAGGAACTGCTGCAAACTCGGCCATGCCACTCAGGGATGCAGGTCCCCCGTCGCCTGCCCCCTGTGCACCCTCCCCCACAAGCTCCAAGACCACCGCTGCCCAGTTGCCATGTGCAAAGGAGCATCGGCGCCTCTTGAAAACTGCTGCGAAATCTCCCCCGCCAAGTGCGTCAACTGCAACGGGACCCACCGCTCCTTCGCCCCAGCCTGCCCCAGCAGGAAACCCACCACTCCCCCGACCCCCCCCAATCCCCAGACCGCGATGGAAATCTCATAAAAACGCCGCGCCACCCCACCACTACCTCCAGGAGACTAGGTTCTCGGCGGCCCCATTAAGGATTTTTCCCCTCTCTCATATTTTTCTTTTGTCTTCGTAAGTCTTTTTATAGGTGGAAAAATAGCCGGTCGGGGATAGGTCTTTACGCCATAGTTTATACTTTATGCGATTCTTTGTACCTAGAAACAATAGAGCTTGATTAAAAAAAAAAAAAAAAAGATACTTCCGCATACCCGAAACCGGCTCTGGTAACAAACTGTCATCAAACATAGCCAAAAGAAAGAAAACAAAACGAGAGGAAAAAAAAAGAATTTTGCCTTGAATTCAATTTCAAATACAAAAGTTTCAACTCAGCCCGCTTGGTATCTAGGCCTAGGCTTTCCCATCTTGGCATCTCGTTCTCGTCGTGGACCTAGTCAGATATTCGAATAGTCATAACGCCCCTGAGTTTTGGGTAAGACAGACAAACTGTACTGGTAAAGGAATAACGCCGCACCCCACATTAAAGAATCCTTCCAGATCCTCCCAGCACAGTTCTCTCATTTTGCCAGATCTAGATGACAGGCCGCACGTATTACAGCACCACAGCTCTCAGCTACCGGTATTTGACCATTCATGGCGTTAAAGAACTCCATCAACAACAAGACCATTAATAAGCATACAACCTGCATCGATCCAACAACAATTGTAAAGGGGAAACACATTTGTCAATATTAGAGATGCCGTCTTTATTCCGCCCTGATGCTCGACAACCCTCACCAGGAAGAAGCTCTATGGGATGGGTCAATGCATGAATATGAATGCTCCAAGACGTCATAGTGGTAAAGAATTTCGACATGGCAAACCAGAGAAATATCTAGGCCGTTGATCGCACTTAAGCCTTGGGATATGAAACGCGGAGCGAGTGATTTTCCTGGGACCTAGCGGTCCCATTCGTCCGCGATTAGTATCCAGGTAAGGATGGAGTAATATATAAAGGATATCACGCTGAATTCAAGACATTCTGGGGTGCATTGTCTATAATGATGTGATATAAGACATCTAAATCGGTGTATAATATACAGCACCGAAATGCGTGCTCAAAAATCCAGTCATCCTTCAAGGTAAAATAGAGGGAGACTCTCATACTTATTACTGAGCTTGTCGAAGATAGAATATATTAGCAATAAGCCCTGCACGTATATAAGGGCGTTGTATCACAATGATACAGATGACAGCCACCGCCAACTGCTTCCGGACTGGTCACTGGTACCACCTCTTAAACTAGCGTCGTGGCTCTTTTTTTATTTCAGTCGGTTATATCCTCTCGGCTATAGCCACATAATGTTTTCACGTCCTTTTAACACTCGTTGGCGTGACGATACACATCTGAACTGTCATTGAGTAGGAACGAAGCTACATCATCTCAACAAACTGATCTTCTTCAAACCTTGCATACTCGTGAGCCAAGTCACGAACTGAAAAACATTGAATACAACTACCTTGATGATGATATCATACCGCAGAATGCATTCTTAGTCCATGGTTCGAGACAATCCTTTTTCCACAGCCAGCATATGTGCTCCTCTGCCCGTTCATACATCATTGGAGGAACAAC
The DNA here is from genome assembly GCF_020137385.1 of Morchella sextelata. NCBI lineage: Eukaryota > Fungi > Ascomycota > Pezizomycetes > Pezizales > Morchellaceae > Morchella > Morchella sextelata. The sequence continues at coordinate 1,761,936 of NW_025408619.1, read as the reverse complement.
TACTTGTAATCCAGATAACCAAGCTGCAATCTGACCAGTCACAGCTAGTGCCATTACCGCCTGATCAATCAAGCCAGCCAGATGTTTCATCTCGTATGTGCCTGAAAGCCCCAAAACTCCACAAAATCGTGCGAGATGAGAAAAACTCCGGACTCGGACTCGTGGCCGGCAGGCATGCCTTTAATCCAGGCGCGCGCTGGTAAAGAATTATCGATTGAATGCTACCTCACCTTGCCTATCACTTAACCCAAAGCTTGTGATTACTATACTCTACATTAACCGACTGCGGAAAATTCATAATCATATAAAGGCAAGGAACCTCCCGCCTCAATATATAAAGATTCTCGATTCTCTTGGATGTGGTATAGTGCATAATCTGGTGGTACGTAGGACAAAGGTTTATACCAACATCAGAGCTTATATTCGTGGCCAATCATAACTACACCTCGAGACATAACTAAGTATAATTTGCTTACCCGCAGTCCTCCCATGGTCAACCATACACAACATATCCACAATTCCACTGGCTGTATAACTCAACCTCTCAGAACTTGAAGGGACAAGCCCCGCCCCCGCCGGCGCCCACGCCCATCTCCCTGATCTTCTCCGCATCTTTCTTCACCTTCTCCAAACCCTTGCCCTCGAATACCTTCGGGCCCACCTCCTCGATACGGTATCCGCCCTCATCATGCTTCCCCTTCTGGATAAACGGCCTCCCTGTTGCCCACGCATACCATGACCAGAAGCTATTGCTGTAGGCGGCGGAAACGTACCATGGATCCACGTCATAGATGCCAATGTTATACCGCCCAGTCGCCGGATTCACACTCGGACTAAGCTTCTCCAACGGCCTCATGCGCGGGAGACTAAGGTGCCTTAGGTAGAACCTGCGGAGAGTAATGACGGTGTTGACGATAGGTGGCACTACTGGATGAACTTCGGGAAAACTGTGTCCCAAATGTCAACATATATCCAAGCCCATCCGTTTTCTTTGCTGATATTCTGGAAGGGGAGAGAGGGGGGGGGGTGTGTGTCAAGTTTGGGATTTTCCTTACACCATAGCTTTCCTCAGTGGCTCCCCCATCACGCTGCAAACACACATCCTCACAAACCCCTTCGCAAAGCCCGGGCACCACCACAGCAGCATATCCAGCGTGATGGCGCCAACCTGGTGATTGCTCTCCGCCGGTTCCATCTTCTCATCGAATTCTCTCGCGAACTGCGCCATCGCATCCCACGTCTTCGGGATCGTCTCGGGCGGAACATTCATCCTAACGCCGACCTCATACCAGAAACGCCAAAACGAGGCCTTCTCGAGCTCCGTGGGCTGCCGCCATTCGTACTTGGATATGAATATTAGCGGCTCCGTGGCGAAGAGGATGAGCGTGTAGAGGAAGTCATCGGGCTTGATGTATTGCGCGTATTGCGCGTGCAGATAGTTTGTGCGGGCGATTGCGAGCGAGGCGCGCTCAGAGTCGAGCGGCCAGCGCATCCACTCGGCGACGAGGACGACCGTGTCGACGTAGCGTTTGGGAGCGGGCTTGGTGGTGGCGAGCTGCCCGGACTTGACGAGAATGGCGCTCATGAAAGGGAAGGCATATGTCTACGTACCCCGTTGGGTTTTGTTTCTTAGCCCTGGCCATAGCTAGCTAGATTCGAGAGACGCGGACAAGGGACCTTCCTTACCTTGAAGAGCGCAAATTGAAGTGAAACATACATGATCTTGGGGAACTCGAGGAGTAGAAGCTGTGTTTGCACGGTTTGGGCATCCGTCAATGTGATCTTGTCATAGATCTGGGCGGACGTGAGGCCCTCATAGCCCAGCTTCTTGGTGGTTGTGTTGACACGGCGGTATCGGAGTACGCGGACGGAAGTCAAGTAGGCGGCTGCCGCCGCCGCGAGAGCAAGTGGGAGCTGGAGGCCGAGCATTACAGTTAATGCTCGTTGTGTGCTGTGCCGTGCTGTAAGGTGGGGCGGGGAGCAGAATGAAGAAGGGAGGGGTCTGGGCCTGCTTTTTATATCACTCTAATCTGCGGTATGTGCGTAGATTAGTATGTAGAGTAAGTAGCTCTGTCGAGTCTTAGACAGAGCAGCTGCTAGGTCGGGTTGAGGGAATCGGCCGATGCGAGACTTTCACAAGGTTGTAGTTATTGGGGGAGTTTCTATTCGCGGACAGGCGAGAGTAGTAATGATCTTTGATTTTTACTCTCTCCCCCCCACCTCTGGCGTTTACATATGCTTGTGCATATATGTACTCTACTCGTAGCTTCATAGCGTTTCCGAACACGACCAATATTGCATGACATACAAAAAGGTGGATTTGGCGCTTTTTTGTATGGTATGCAATATTAGTCGTGTTCGGAAACGTCATGGTAAGCCAGAGCATGGATCGATGACAGAACGATGCTCGTCGATACATAGAAGTAGTTAAGGCCAGGGTTCCCCGCGGTTTCGGTAGTTGCTCCATTAAGCATCCGTCCAAGCATTTTTTCCCCTAATTATTACGGCCAGGCCCAGGCCAACTAATGACGCAGGGCCCATGCCAACCGACGTTTGGCCCCCCGCCGCCCATGTCATAGATCACTCTTATTTAAACAGCAGCAGCAGCAGCAGCGAGATGGGGCCGGCGACGACAGTTCATCAGGCGGGAGGGAGGGAGGGAAGGAAATGGAAATGGAAATGGAAATGGAAAAGTGCACATGTCCAGCACACACCCTTTTTAAGCCTTGAGCTAGGTGATTGGCTACATGTATCTCTACGTTAGTTACCGCGAAACAAAGAAACCCGGTAACCCCCGTTTTGGAGGATGCTTTTTTTTTTTTTTTCTGGGCCACGATCAAGTGGTTGGCCGGCGGTGCGGGAAAGAGGGAATAGGGAAAGCCGCGCGGAGGATCTATCGGATGTGCTCTATCGGACAGGAAGACATGTGTGCAGTGTGAGGTAGGTGTCCCGTTGATTCGGTCGGCGGAGGACTATAGCTTGGCAGCTAGGCATTATTCTGGGAGTCGTCGGGGGGCGGGGTGCCAAGATTGTGCTACCAGCTGAGAGCTCAGGTGAGGGGAGTACAAGTAGGGGAACAAATGTCGAGCTGGGAAACAATGTCGTCGAGTAGAGATGATAAGTGACTCGATCGAAGGATATCCCTAGACTACACGTACGTACGCTACAGAATAATATACAATGCAATACCATAAAAGAAAAGAAAAGAAGAAGCCACAGCTACCAATACCAATACCATACCATTAAACGCCCGTTAAGTTGCACTTCATCGTTACGCATGGGGATACATGGTCCGGTTTGATTTGGCCTACTGTTCCCTTCCCTTCCCTTGGAGTCTCCCATTCATCTAATCATGACCGCCAATAAAACAAGAACAAAAAGACATAAAAGCACAAAACACAGAGAAGGAGAACTCGAAAGACCCTCTCAACTTAACCTCAAAACCAGCACCAGCAGCGTCGAGTATGCCGCAACACTAATCGCCGTCACCAACGCCACAACCTACATCCCATCATTAGCACTCTCTCCAAAAAGCCCAAAACCCTCCCAGAACCAGAACCAAAACCCTCCTCCCTCCCCTCTCCCCCCTCCCCCCTCCATCCCCCTCCCCACAACCCCAAAAGGAAAAGAAGCACCCACATTCCCACTAGTCCTAAACCTCTTCCCCCGCTCCCCCTCGCCGTCTCTAAAGAACTGCTTATTCCCGCTCCTGCGCCGCAGCATACTCGCGCCCAGGATAAACGCGCCAAAGACCGCAAACAGCGCGCCAATGCTGTAGAACTCCTGCGTGAAGATCTTCAGGATCACCAGCGCGAAGCTGAACTGCGACAGCGCCGTGCGCAGGTAGGCGCCCTCGAATGTGCGTTGTGCTGCTCGGATCTCGACCAGTTCGCCCGGGGTGAGGACGACGGAGGTGGCGCGGTGGGCGCGGAGGGTGAGGGGTGGGGAGCGCTGCGGGGGTTAGCTGTGGTGGGAAAGAGGAGGAGAAGAGGGGGGGGGGGGGGGGGCGTACTTTGAACATGGTGCCAGTGCTGGATAGCGGGCTTGTAGGTGCGGTAAGTAAGGGCCCTGGAGGTGCTGTGGGGTAGGTATGTAGAGTTGGTAGGAAGCTGTTAGCTTACTGTGGAGATGGAATGGATGGGGATGGGGGTGTCGCGTGGTAATAAGCTTTTTTGGGGAGGGAGGGTGCCAAGACGGTTATGGGCAGATCAGGGTCTAGTGACGTAGCTCTCTTCCCTGTTGATTCGCGGGGAGCGCTGGGCGTTGAGGCGCAAGCAAGTAAACTTGTGGGTTCGTCGCCGGTGGCCATGGGGCGAGTGGGTGGAGTAGCCAGTTGTAGGTACTCTGCCTGTTTGGGCTTTGGGTGCATGTGCTCGAGTAGGACGTAGCTGACCTTGTTACATAGCTCTCCTTGTAAGGATATGGAGTTAGCAACACTGTATAATAATAATAATAATTCATAGCCAGAGAGAACACTCAGCACTGCACAAGTAGAACAGATGCATGGTATATCTTCACGGTTAGAGCACTCTCTCTCCCCCTCTCATCAATTGAGTCATCCACATCACATTCAGCGTGACTTTCACTACTGGCCAAACATTCTGGTCTTTACGCATCTACTAGCTACGTAGAAAAGCTTAACCACGGCAGCAGGTCTAGCAAACCGGCATTGTCGGTCCCCATGCTGGATTCCAGGCTTTCCAGAGCGCCCATAAGAGGTACATGTACTCATGAACATACCTGCACCAAGCTTCTGATATCGACACGATAAAGCCTAAGCTGTGCTACAGACATGACATGCAACTTTAAGGTTCGCTCCCTTCCGCACGTGCAGCACACGACATCCCCGGTACGACCAAGTAAGCAAGGGAGGGTAAGACTGTCTTGCAAACTTTAAATACATATTGATGTGAGTAAACAATGGAGGTACATGGTGGGATAGTAAGCACAAAGGACAAAACTGTAGGTATCGTGGGACTGCAGCTGTGAGACAGTCGCTTGATATGATAATATAGATAGCGGGCTCGGTAGAGTGCGTTTCCCTCGACTCTATCAAGTCTACTCTGCAATTGCAAGCAGCACTTACAGGCTACACATGTCGAGTTCCTTTCTGCCTATTTGACAGCTTATGGGGGCCCCGACTGCCATGCCCGGTGGGTGACGATATCGTTGAGGTACTCTACGTGCCCCCCCCGGCCCTTGCTTCGTTCACCATGTCTTCCTTATCGCATACTCTAACCCCACCAAGCTCTCTCTCTCTCTCTCAACGATTCCATATCATATTCAACAACAGCAACTGAACGTCATCCGCCATCCCTGTAGACTCTCAATGCCGCCCGCCCAGCACACAAGACACGATCGCGGCCAGCACCAAACACCAACCCTGACCCTGAGAATCGTGCCTCGGCAAGCCTGGCTAGCATCTGATAAGCAAACAGTAACCCCGGGGTAGCTACTCGACCCGCTGTGTGTAGGGCATTAATTGGTTCCTTTGGTGACACGGTTGGGTCTTCTTTTTTTTTTCTGTTGAGACTTCGATCTTCCTTCGGAGCCGTAGAGTCCGGTTTTCCGAATTTTCCATGTCTGGTCTTGCAGCCGGTGTTAATGATGCTCCGCTGGAGGGGGGGGGGGGATTGGGGCTTTTTATGTTTATGTTGCATGTTGCTGTGGTGGTTTGTGGTGGTTGAGGTTGAAGTGATCGAAGCGAGGTGCGCAATCTACATAGGCCCGAACTAGGCTCTACTCTAACTAATGGATGGATCTGGGTATTAATAGGCGTCCAAATCCAGCGCATTAATTGTCGCTCATAACTCTCTATCCCCTTTTCGCTGCGTAGCGGGACAATTAGGCCACAATCCCTTTTTTTCTCTCTGATCTCTTTCTTTCATAAGGCTCCTCTTCCTCTTCTTTTCCATCAGTCTTCTCAATTGTCCTCATATCTACTTCTTCTCGAGGAGGACGTGACCGCTGCTGCAATATCTACGTACCTACAATTCACCCCCACAAAACCCCTGCGCCGGCCAGTTAGCTAGCCCCAGCCAGTCAGCCAGCCAGCCAGCCAGCCAGACCAACTAAACATTGCTTATTCCTCGGCCTTTCACGAGCAACGAAAAAGTCAGCCAAAATCCACATCTATCAGCTTTTGATCGATCACATTCCGGTCTTTTCTTCTTGGCGCATAGCCTCAGATTCGATATAGATATAAGCTTTGCCATTTCCCCCTTGGGCGCGATGACAATATCCAACACCTCCCAACCGCTGTTCGACGCCACGACCGCGTCCAACACCACCAGCACCACGCCCGAGACTCTCGCCATGGCCGCGCTCAGCAAGCTCCTACAGCTCACCCCGACGGGCCCGCCGGGCTGGGGCACAATGTTCAAGTTCTTCTTCGTGCTCATGGCGCTCATCAACATCAAGAACATCCCCCTGACGTGGCACGTGAGTTTTTCTTCCCTCCCCTCCCCCCCCCCCCCCCCCAATTCGCCCCATTCCCGCTTCAATTCATTCACACATGCGCTTTTGATACTAACACCCTCACCACCCAGTTCCGCTTCTACCGCTCCCTCTTCCACCACCTCCTCCGCCGCCGCTCCCTGCACCCCACCACCTCGCACCTCTTCTCCCCCATCTCCTCCACCTCCCGCTCCCCGCTCTACGAGTGCGACCTCAACCTGCACAAGTCCAACAGCACCTACTTCTCCGACCTCGACATCGCGCGCACGCACCTCATCTGCCACCTCATCAAGCGGTCCCTGCGCACGCGGCGCTCGCTCTACGTGGCCCTCGCCGGCGTCTCCTGCCTCTTCCGCCGCGAGATCAAGCCGTTCGAGAAGTACGAGATTGTCTCGCGCCTGCTCGGCTGGGACGGCAAGTGGGTGTGGGTCGTGAGCCACTTTGTCAGCATCAGGAAGGACAAGGACGGCAGCAGGAAGATCTTTGCGAGCGCGCTGTCAAAGTACGTCTTCAAGATGGGCCGCATCACCGTGAAGCCCGAGGAGATCTTCACCGAGTGCCAGCTGCTGCCGCCGCGGCCCGTCGAGGCGGCCGTATCAACAACATCGGGAGCACTAGTCGCGAATGGAAACGGAAGCGGAAACGGCGAGATCAAGAAGCTGGCGAACGGGGCCGCCGCGCACAAGAGCGAGAAGGAGGTGCTGGCGCAGCTGGACGCGGCGACGGCGACGGCCGAGACGCATCCGGACGCGTACTGGACGTGGGAGCGGATTGAGGCCGAGCGGGCGCGGGGGTGCGAGATTGCAAAGTCGATGCTGGGGCTTGACCAGCTGGAGGGCGAGATCCGGAGCGGGGATGAGGAGGGGCTGACGAAAGTTGGGAGGTTCTACTAGAAGCTATAACTGGACTTTTTTTATTGTTTTGATAGCTATAGATGCCCCCCCCAGTCCCCAGCTAGTACCGTCATATCAGTACTGTTGCTGAGGTTTGGAAAAAGGAAGGGGGGGGGGGGGGCTGTAATACCTTAGATGTGTTAGATAGACTACATGTGTTCTTGCTTGTTCGCTTTCTATCTTGGTAGATACATCCACAAATAAAATAAATTGTTAAATTCCAGTGTTGAGGGTTAGGGTTTTGTTCACCGCCGCCACCGCGCCGGGTGATGTGCAGTGATTTGGTTCGTGTCCCTTCGGGTCAATGATCGATATTGTAGCTCAGCCACTCGGAGTTGCAGTGGACTTGGCTGAAGACCTACATGTAGCCTAAAACTCACTCGCATCTGTACTCCTCGAAATCTCTTCTTATGCAAGAGTTATACACGGTCTACTTGCAAGTATTCGCTGGGCTGCATACAATTAATCATGTCATACAAGTATTAGTTTCACGGCTACCAAAAAAGAAAAAGCCTATCCGATCATTTCCAATCCTTTCATTTTTACAACAACCAAAAACTCACACCATATACAACAAATCCCGATCCTACATCTACAACACCACATCAAAGATCCTCTCCAGCATCCACCCACCAAACTTCCCATCCGTCCCCTCGGGACTCTTCACCACCTGCCTCACGCGGTTCCCATGCCCTCTATGCAGCCAGACCCCCACATCCCCCAACTTGACCGCCTCCGCCAGGTTCTCCTCAACCTTCTTGGGCCGCCGGTCAACCACACACATGCCCCTGGTCCACTGCCCCGCCGCCTCGATCCTGATGTCCCGTCCCTCGTGCACAACCCACCCCCCCTCCCCGCGTGCAAGCGCTGAGATGGCGTACCACACGCACAGCGGGTCGTGCATGCTGATGTCGACCGTGTCCCGCCTCCCGGCCTCGCCGGCGCTCTTGAGATAGATGTCTTTCATCTTCTGGAACGTTGCCGTCACAAAGATGTCGCACCACTGCGCCAGCGGGCTGCCCTTCTCCTTCAGGTCCGCCGTGGCGGCCCGCCAGGTTGCTTCGCTGAGGAGGTGGTGCATGGTGATGTCCAGGGGGAATATGCTAAGCTTCAGCGGCTTCTCGGGGGCCTCCTCGAGCGCGAAGCTGCTCCCTATTGGCAGCGTGCTGGCGGGGTTCGGCGAGGTGAGCGCATAGATGTGGGCGGCGGAGTATGGGCAGGCGTAGTGGTTGAACTCGGCGACGGGGGTGACGTTGCCCTCGTAGTCGATGGTGCCGCCCATTATCACGACCTCTTTGGCGCGCAGGAAGGTTGTGAGGTCGTGGGTTGCGGCGAGGGAGATGTTTGTGAGCGGCCCGACGGCGATGATGGTTATTGTGTCCGGCGGGTTGTCTGCTAGGATGCGGAGGATCTCAAGGTGGGCGGGTGTGGAGGAGGGTGTGAAGTTTGGGGGTGTAGGGGTGGCGGCCGTGGAGTCGAAGCTGTGCGACCACGTTTCGGAGGGGGTGAAATGAGGCGCCTGGAGAGGAGGTTAGTACAGGTCGGTAGATATTCTTGGTCTTGGGGAGCAAGAGCTTGATTACAGTAGTGTGGACACCGCCGAGGCCGTCAAGGCCGTGGAAGTAGTCTGCGGTGACTAATTGTTCCTCAAGGGGCCGATCTGCGCCTATAGCGACAATGGGCTTTGTTTTTTCGAGGGCCGAGAAGCCGGTGCGGAGGCCGCGGGAGCTGCGCCATTGTTTCTCGAGGTCGAGGACATGGAAGAGCGTGACTGTGTTGCGGAGACAGTTCTCGATGTTGATATTACCGAAGGTGAGGGAAATCAGAAGGAGCTCGAGTTCGTCGGGAGAGGCGGAGAGAGCGAGGAGAAGTGCGAGCATATCGTCCACTCCGGGATCGGTATCTATAATGATCTTTTGGGGCGCCATGATGATGGGTATTTACAATCGCGGTATGAAACTAAAAGTGTGTTGGACTGCTACTTCTCATGATATATATATTAGATCTGCTTGAATTAAGGGGGTATAGATTGGGATATATTAATACCTGACTAGAAAGCTCTATTATAGATATCGGTGTCGTGAAGAAGCTGTTGTCGGCGGTACTTCAAGCTGAGGCAGGTGCATATATAGATCTACAGCGGGGTACTAATCGATCATTTCCTTATCGATAACAGCCATTACTCCTTCCAAACTCGGACTAGTACTGTATCTACTGTATGATTTATGCAAGTCAGAAACTGTTGGTTCATTCTACTAGGTACAAGATTCAGATAGGATAAGGGACTGTGATAACTAGAACTCCGAGATCGAGGTCTTACATGCTTGAGCCGAACGTGCGTTTGCAATTGGTGATCATTATACGTATATACTCACGTAGATTTAATTCATTCGGTGGAGCAGATCGAATACTGTAGGAAAACCCACGGGCTATATGTAGCTAGCTAGTAGCGAGCACCACATTGGAACGACCAACGTCCCATTCCCTACAATTAGCCGTCTATTCGAGTGTAGTTTATGATAATTGCCCACGAATATAAGTTCTGATGTTGATATATGTCTATGCTTGTCCTACGTATCGCCATGTTATACCTAAGAGAATCAGGGGTCTTTAATAAGGCGGGGGGTTCCTTGCCTTTTATATGGGCCGGTTGATATAGAACAAGTTTTGGCCTGTTACATTGATAGGCAAGGTGAGAGAGGTAATCCTTTATCACTAGACGCCTGGATTTAAAGCATGCCTGGCGACCACGAGCCCGAGCCCGAGTACGAAGTTTTTCTCCCCTCGTATAGTTTCTGTGGAGTTTTAGCGCTTGCTCGGGCCCCCCAGGTATGTAAATTTGGCTCAATTTATCAGGTGGTAGTTGATAAACTAGTAAGACGTGGTTTATTGCAAAGAACGGGGTCTAGACGTTAACATGTATTTAAATAATCCACAATACAGATATCGTCTCACTGCTTGAATGGACATGTACACGCTCCTCCAACTGACCGAATCTCACCGCTGCCCTTTACCGACAGTAATGGCACTCACTAAAATGTATTGACTGTGACCGTACTGGTCAGATTGCCGTTAAATCATCTGAATCACATGTACATGTATGTACATTAGTTGTTCCTCCGACAGTATATGAACGAACACAGGAATACATGCACCGGCGGTAGAAATAGACTGTTTCAAACATGGAAATCAAGACATGTGCCCACGGCTAACGCCATACTCTAATAGCTAACTATAAATGACTTTGTCGTTTGGTAGAGTCGTTTAGTATAAGTGACTTCGTCAATTTACTATAAGTGGCGAAAGTCATTTAGTCTAAATGACAACGTCGTGTGTATGACCACCGTTAATAAATGACTTTGTCCTTTAGAGATATATACATATATTAATTAATTATTTATGCAATTAATGAATTAAACCAAAAAAAAAAAAAATTTCAATTTATTTTATTTCTAATGCTACTGCTGCTATTACCCCCGCTGCTGCTTCTGCTGCTTCCGCTGCTGCTACTGCTGCTGCTACTACCCCCGCTGCTACTGCTGCCTCTGCCTCTACCTATTAGTAATGGCTATACCAATCAGTGGGCTGAATATGACCTACTTTGATACCGGTGATGGTTATGGTGACTCCAAGAACTGAGCTACGTTAGCAGAAGGGGAGAACATAGGGAACAGGTGGGAAACGTAGGGAACAAGGGGGGAACGTAGGGGGACATGCAAGGAACAGATGGGAACAGTTGGGGAATGGAGGGGAATAGATGGGACACTGATCTAATAAGATGTACTTGATGGAAATTGGGGTGAAGGGGATGATGCTGAAGTCATTGGTGATGATCATCGTGGAGGTGTTGGTGGTGTTGAAGTGTTGGTGTTGAAGAAGAGGAAGGCCACCCGTGGTTGTTCTTTTATAGCAGGCAGGAGTCATTTAGTTGAATGGTCATTTAGCTGAACAGTGGTCTTTTTAGAAGTGATTTAGCTAAACGACGCAGTCACCTATGGTTGTCCACTAGAGATATGTATCCAGCTCCTGGAAGCGATGTCAAAAAAAATGATATCCATTCGAGTAGTGGTATTCCAATTTCCTGTAAGACAAATCAGCAAGTACATGTATCTCCGAATCCCCATATATCTCATATATCACCCCTGCATGCCCCTAGCGTAGATCTACGTAGTATATAATCGAGACGCATGCAGCTGCTTTATAGAGTATGTGTGTAGTTGACCCTCCCAGAAGCTAGGAAAGATATATAACACGATCGTGTGCCTGTTAGACATCGGTGGGAAAGAGAAATATATAGGCTACAAGTGCTCACAGAGTTTTCCATATACTTCACTCACTCACCCACCACTGATCACTACGAGATCGATCCTTCCGAAATCTCATCAAAAACAAGTAGAATTCTCCATCTCAAACATGCTTTTCTTCGGCCTCATCATCCCCACCCTTGCCGTCCCCATCAAGCATTGGTTTCACCTGATGTATACCCCAAAGGGACAAGTGGCCGGTCAGAGGCTCTGGAACCTTATTTAAACCTCACGGCCTTGCTTTTTTCTAATATATATGCAGACTTTACATCCACCGCCAATGTTACTGGGACTCCCTGCGGCAATGTCATCAGTAGCACTCCCAATGCCGGCAGCATAAACGGGGAATACATCGTGCGTCAAGCTCAGGCCATCTGTGGCAGCGCTCACCTCAACTACTGTAACAGAGTCGAGAAGAAAGTACTGGGTACCGTCAGCGGAGCTCTTCTAGCCGGCACCATCCCTGGCACTGATGATCTAGTCGTTCAATGTTTACCACTCGATATGCTTCTTCATGATGGTGTTGTTCTTCCGCTGTGGGAAATGAGCGGGGAATTCGAATGGTTGTGTTGACGATGCGATAGCTCAGATCCCGTTCAGGGAGGCGTGTGATGGAAAGGCAGCTTGCTGTCTGGGAGATATCAGTCAGGTACGGGTGACTTTTTATATAGGACTCCTTCTGATGCCTTGATAATTAGGCAGGGAATGGTAACTGATCTTTGAGGCTTAGAGTGGATATGTCAATCTTGGGTGTATCATGCTTAGTTTACTCGCTGAAGGACACTAAGGTCGTCCTGGGGATTGGGATATTATACTCGAAAAATACTGCTAGTTGGTGAGCATATATTAAATATATGGCAAGGAACACGCAAGCTGCAGGATCTCCTGGCCCTCCAGATTTCTATTGGCCCAAATATCCTAGTTCCTCAATTGATCAACTAGCAGCATTGGTCAAGTTCATGGGTCCAGGGGGTAAATGCATATGCGCATAACTATCGCGAAATCTGAGAAACTCACAAGGTTATTCTATTCTGTATACTTTGCGTTAATAAATGCCTCTGGTTGACTATATGTACCTACTTATCTTTTAAGATGTTACTTAGGCCCGTTTAACGTTATGAAGGTTTCAAAACTTCGTTTATAAGTAACAGCTCCGCTAGACGGGGATAGATGAAGCTTTTGAAAACGGAGACCGGGTCTGTTTTGGTCTGCCAAACACTACATGTAGTTGTGATTTTGGTTCTTAAGGTTGGCTTTGGGTGGGGGTATGGCATTGCGATGGCTGCAGCAGTGAAAACGGAGCATAGGTTCTACCCACTTTTCGAAAACCCTGTTTCAACGCTCTAACGCAGCTACAGAATTAGTTGGTTGACCGAACACAAGTTTCTTTTCGCAAAACGGGGCCCCGAACAAAAATGGAGCTATGCTGTTGCCATACAAATCTGCCTGCTATAATCTAAATACTGCCAACATGAGATATGGGAATATCCGGCGAATCTCGCATACAAGCCACATGAAAGAGTTGGCAGTTTTAACAGTTTTAACAGCGTAATGATACCCTTGCTGTTTCGTGGTGCAGCTCATATAGGGGGAAATGATCAAAAATACAAGAATCAAGTTGCTACGCACAAACAGCCCGGCCGCCTATGTATGCTCCTGGGCACATGCAGCCTGCAGTGTTGGTAACGACCGGGGGTCCTAAAAATTCAGCTTTGGGTCGGGTCATAACGATTTTATCGATGGGGCTGGGTCTTTGACCGGTCATTGCCTTTTACGGCCCATGGTGCTCGAACCGGTCCTAACATTGGCCGGTCGTTAGGGGTCGTGGGTCATTACCAACACTGCATATATGCAGGTATGAGAGGATTGATTATCTTAGAATAAAGCACATATATAGAGTAGTACACACATCATGGTGAGTAGCTTGCTGCTTGCTGCTCGTAGGGGCACGAGATTATATGTGTACATACGTGTGCATATATATGCTTTACAGGTTGTTTCCGGCTGAGGCCGGAGTACAGAGGATATGACCTGAACAGCGTGAAATTAGTGTCTGTCGATCACTTCACCAACCTAAAGATCAAATGCACAAGAAGCCCTAAACTACACTGTGTGCTCGACTGGCTCAAACAGACGTTCTAGAAACTATCAATAGTTTGGATTACTCAGAGTCGTCAAGCTACACGTGCACACAGAAACAAACAGAAAGAATAATTGAAAAAGACACATCTCAAAAAGAGGTTCTCAAACTTGGCCAATCGAAACCTTTAAAATACCCATTGCATATGTAAATACATATACTCAGTACTATATATTAGATATACATAAAACGCGCCATATGTAGCGTTATAATTATCTACACGAAATCTAGATTCCTATACCTAGAATCAATAAAACACTGATATATCTATTATAAAGGGGAAGGGGAAACAGTGTACACGGTGCCCCCGATCTTAAAGGTAGCATAAAGTCAATCGTCTAAGACTTCGCCACCACCACTGCAACGGATATCAAAAATCCGCAAAGAAAAAGTTAGATAATACATATAATGAAGAAGACTTTGTCTATACATACCGATTTTCTATCTATAAAGCCTTAGGGAATTCGGAAGTGTAAAGTGGAACAGTGCGTACTTTACGTACATACATATATTATCCCTTGGACGAATGAAACTCTCAAATTCGCAACTTCCCTCTTTCAGCTAATTCTAGTCCTATCCAGTAACTCATGCTGATTTTGATAGGCTGTATTATTATTACCGCACACAAAAAGCAAGAAGGTTACCTGACTAAGTGCGTGCACGGCCCAGGCTGCGAATTTGAGAGTTTCATCTGTCCAAGGGATACCTCCAAAGGTACCACTTGAGCCATGCATTACAGCAAAGAATCCCTCTGATTGGTCCAGGAGTCATGTTTGTTCCACAGCTTCCAAATGCCGTCATCTTTAAAACTATGTAGGCGCACAATATTACTGGGACGTCCACCTACATACATGTACCTAGAGTGTGGGTGCTCCAGGCTCGCGGACCCCTGTTCAGGCTCGCTCTCGGGATCTAAACATCGGGAATAAAGCTGCAGCTAATGGCTACCACCCAGCTCTTATTTTTGCAAACTTCATCGAACTCTAGCTATAGCCAAAATCCCCTTATCATCTGGGCTCGGTTCAAACTATCCTACTTTTTCTGAGCTCTGTTATTTACAGCCTGCACTGGCGCTTTGCGCTAGTGCAGAGCGAAGCAGACTTAGTGTCTGCAGCTAGTTCTTTAAATTTTTCAATCGAAATTTCACCATTTCATTCCCATTTTCCGAGTACGTTCTACCAGAACAATCTGAGGACGAACAACACCTTCCCGGACCTTTCGATCTACTCGAGCAAGCCCCCGATGACTTGTTTGAGCTATTCAACTCTCTATTGCAATTTAACCAACTCCTACCCTTCGACTCACCGTGTAACTTTGATATCCCCGAACCGGACCCTTTGATAGTAGCAGAGCCAGCTGCCATAGATCTTCCCGCGCCCGTAGTTGATGTTCAGCCTGAGAACCCCTCCGTAGAGGTCTCAGAACCGGCCGCTCTTGATCTTCCCGCGCCCGTAGTTGATGTTCACTCTGAGAAATCCTCTACGGAGGTCCTCTGCAGCGGGAAATGTAAAGGGAACTTACTGTAAGCTTCAACTTAGATCCACCATTAATTGCTTTATACAAACTCACGCTAATGTACTACGACCAGAGGCCCCCACAAATGCCAGCGCCTGCAGAGACGGCTCCACATCGCCTGCCTCAGCACCGGCAATTGTACGCATATCTCCAAGAGCAAAAACGACTTCAACCGCCACTGTCGGACAAAGCACGGGCTTAGGAAGGAGCTGCTTAATTGCACTGTGGCGGGGTGCGAAAAGGTTGGGGTAAAAGGATTCTCCCGCAGGGATAATTTATTACAACATTTGAGGAGGGTGCATGGAGAGGAGCTTCCTGTTATTCGGTACAGATTTGGGCCGGCTCCTGCTTGATACTTGGTTGGATACGAAGAGAGTTTTTCAATAGTTACTTATATTTCGGCTTGTCTTTCACCTTCTTTTTTTTTTTTTTTCACCCTTCAGCCCATGCAGACTCTATAGAGGAGCTGGCGGTTTCTTTCCATTTATCTGATCTACTAGTAAATTAAATGTACAGCTACAGTACCGTGACACAAGTCACCGTCTTGAAGCAAAACACACCAAAATTAGCAAAAATGAGCACCTTCTCGAACCTTCAATTCTTTATCAATTACTATAGAACTTTCAGTATAGGAACATACACTATAAAGGAAACTATATTCTGAGCTGTAGCTCTTTTCATCAAATATGTGGAGAGTTATGAGGCCTTGAATTTGCAAATTTTGGGATTTGGTCGAATTTTGCTAAGACCCTATACAAATTCGAGGTCTTGGCACATTTTCAGAGAACCGAACAAAATGCTATACCAACAATGCTACAATGTTTATTTTGAAATTAAGAGCCTCCAATGATTTTCCTAATAGTTAATTTGTATTCTATCAATTGGTATAAGTTATATTTTAAAATTGTGGGTGCCGGGGCTACCCGAAAAAGGCTGATTTCGCCGTTTTTTGGTGTGTTTTGGCGCAAGGACGGTGACTTATGTCCAACTAGAACTATACATATAAATGCATCTTGAGTGCAATTGGACCATTTTCCCTCCACCCTAACCCACAATAGCTAAAAGAAAAATTGCCATAACTGCAAGGTTGCATGCAATTAATGAATTAAACAAAAGAAAATAGCTAAAAAAAAAATGTTACTTTTCTAGGATACGAACCCTAATAAATCCATTTAATATGTAAGGAAAGGTATCACTTGATACATTTCCACACAGCTTCGTCAGTTAATGCATCTTTTAGTGCCTTTCCCTCGATATTTTGTATGGGAAATGTGTACTTTTATGCATTTACTTCGCTAGCTTGGAGTATATTTCTAATATTGCCTTAAGAAAATATAATCATTTTACCCACCATCGACCGAAGCTCCCCATTCCAAAAGCGAAGTTAGTCTAGTAGTATATACGGGCCGACAGGCTTCTCAGATAGCCACTACGCCCTAGAGGTCACCGCCCTTTTCAGTTCCCACCATTCTGGTTAGCGTCATGAACGCTCACTCGCCAAATGTATTGGCATTGGCCGGGGAACAAAAGAGAACTACGTACATGTATGTACGTACAACGAGGAGGGGTGATATCGAGTTACCTCTGCCTCCAGTCGTCTCTATATTTCTTGAGGCATTAGCTGACTATTGATAGTCGTAGAATATCAATCTACGATCATTCACAAGGGATGAGGTCAACCGAAACGAGTCGGCCCTCAATTCATTAATTGTATATATACGTATATATATAGAACGAGTCGACCCTCAGAATCTTGGGGCTACATATATTAGTACCTCGCGCGCGAGGTATATGACACCTTAATCTCATATACCTCCACTGGAAGAGATTCTTCAACTCCTGTCAGGCCCTCGGTTTCACCCAGGACCGAACAGGGGCGGAGAAAATGACTCAACGCAAAAAAGCCTCCTCCCCTTCAATACGAAGGAGAAATGGCAGGCTTGTGGGCGGGGGGTGACTTGGCATAAAAAGCCCCTCCTCTTCGTATGAAGAGGAGGCAAGGAAACCCCATAGTACATATAACCCGTTTGCCCGTTCCAGGCCTCGGTGTCACCTAAGGCCTGGAACGGGCAAACGAGTTAACGCAAAAAAAAGCCCCTCCCCTCTTGGTAAGAGGGGAGGGGCCGAATTGCGTTAATACCC
This sequence comes from Morchella sextelata, assembly GCF_020137385.1. NCBI lineage: Eukaryota > Fungi > Ascomycota > Pezizomycetes > Pezizales > Morchellaceae > Morchella > Morchella sextelata. The sequence continues at coordinate 1,744,486 of NW_025408619.1, read as the reverse complement.
CCTTCCTCTTCACACGGAAGAGGAGGGGGGGCAAACCGCACCCACACCGCGCGCCCCCCTCTTCACACAGAAGATAAGGGTGGCTGGGATATGTGTGCACCCGCCGCTTGAGGGCCCGGGAAAAGAATGGCAACCCTCCTCGAGATTTGGGGAAAAGGGGGGGGGGCGATTACAATCCCCCCCCTAAAGGAGGCGGGGGGGACAAACTATATAATCCTCCCTTCTCCAGGGAGGGGGGAAGGCACTGCCCCCCTCAGGTTCTCCTGAGAGGACCCAAGGGCCAAGGAGGCCAGTGGAGCCCCTGCCTGATAGGGAGCAGAGTGTTCTTAAGTTACGCTAGTTGTGGAAGAGAGAGTGTGAATGGGTTTCAATATAAACATCATATGCCAATTGCAAGGATTCAGTTAGGCTTCATCCTAGTAGTTTGAGCTAGAATTTCGCCGTTCCATACTTTTGCGTGCCCGGTGTTGACCTGTCGTGACGTGGTAGATCTAGCGCACTTGGGACTGTAAGAACCCCAAGAGATATATTGTCTGGCAATGAGATTTAGACCGTACTTGAAAATTTTCCTGGGGCATCTCTCTACGAGTACGAGTATAGGTTATCACGTAGAGCAATTCCAATTACTTGCTTGATATATTCCTTAAGTTGAAAAAAGACCTCTCAGTACTGTTAAGGCAAGCAAATCTATCCCGGATCTGATTTATTGATCGGCCGAACCATATATAGTTTGAATTGGAGTTCTTGTGATAGCGGTGATATGGAATATATACCTATCCTACGTATACGCACACAGTGAAATCGAGCATTAATACGTGTACCTATATGCTTAACCCCCCCTGACTTGCTGCAGTTTTTGCTGCCGTTTTTTCTAAAAACCAACCCTTACCGCATCAAGCTGGCCAGTTGTTTTTTCTCTCGGCAAATAGAGAGAGGGCTAGTTTTTACCACATGTACATTATGAGTAATATTGGATCTTCCCCCCTTGGTCTCACGAGCTTACAATAGGTATATGTATTTGATAAAAGGATAGTCTTCCTTTCTTGGAGATTGATATCTATCCAGGGAGTTCACAGGTGATATAAGATTACAGCTACCAATCTGCCACTAGTGTTTCTTCTTTGCCATAGAGCAACAAGTACATATATATTCGAAAAATTGTGGCCCAAATCACACGGTGCCAGTGATCTCCCTGTGTAAATTCCACATGTGATCGAGTGATCTTCCATGAACGAACCACTAATGGTGGCGCCAATTGCAGGGGACCATTCCCTGGCATCGGTATAGTAGTAAAACAATACCGGCACCTATCCTCAATTGGTATTTAGGCACACATCAGTACATGTAGCCAATCGTTAGTGGGATTACTATCTGTAGTTAGCAGACGGGCCTATCTCTAGGATCAATTAAGCCCATCAACGTTCCACAAGTAAACAAACCCTGCTAAGCGTCTCTCTTCTCACCTACAGTACCTCTCATCTCTAAGTAGCTCTCTACCTATCGTCACTACAAAAATGGCCACCATCCTCGAGTCTCCGTTCCCCGCTTCGACCAAGCAGTCGGCCTGCCTCATTGATGGCATTCACACCGACTGCAGCGTAGTCTCCTTTGCCGATAAGATCGTCATAACTCTGACGCAACAAGGCCGTCTTGCGCAATGGGTACATGCCTATCTACCTTTCTGCCCTATCTTCGTATCATGGTTTTTACGCGTGCTTACCTCCATATCTATCCAGTTCCATGTACCCCTCGACGGACACCATCCCGGTCTGCTCGAAGGCAAGTCACCCGACGACGAAGACGGGCTTCTCCCACTATCTCATTTGACGCCAACCACCCTCCTTGGCGGAACTGTCCCGGAGCGGGAGGCGCTTGGACAGACAATTGCCGTCCAGCTTGCATCTGTTTTGGCGATGCGCAGGAAGGAGGAGGGGCGGATGCTGGTTGTTGGGTTGGGGCTGCAGCAGAAGGAGCTGGACGGTGAGGCGTTTGTGAAGTTGGTGGAGCTGGTGGGAGACTGTTTGTAGCGCAGTAATCAATACACTTAATAATGAGAAGAAGGGATAGATGGCTACGGGTGATTGTTGAAGAACAGCGAGTGAGTGAGTGAGTTCTTGTGAAAATATAATCTCTCCCCGTAACACAAATGGCGGGGTGCGCGGGGTGACGGCGAGTTCCGTTGCTGTGCGATGACAACCGACGGGAGGTTCCTACACCTCCCCCGAACACCTCCTTCAACACTTCAATCAGCATATCTCCTCAACCTTTGGCTCTCCCTCTTATCAATTATACTCATCCGCATCCTCACCGCCGTCAAAACCAAAAGTCCCAGCTCCTCTGTCACAATGGCCGAAGTCACTACCACCACTACAATCTCCCTCGCAACCCAGTCCGCAGACCACATCAGGGCACAGCTTCCCCCCGCTCTCTCCAGCCCTCGTATCGGTATCATCTGTGGGTCCGGACTCGGCGGTCTCGCAGAGACGCTCCACAGCTCTCCTCAATTCGAAATCTCTTACACCAAGATTCCCAACTTCCCCCATTCCACCGGTCAGTCAGCCCGTTCTCTCTCCCAAACCCCTAGCTAACCCACCCCCGCAGTTGTCGGTCATGCCGGTAAATTCGTTTTTGGCCTCCTCGGCGAGAAGAAGACCCCCGTCGTGATGATGGTTGGCCGCGTACAGTAAGCACCTGCCCCCCCCCCCCCCCCCCAGGCGGTGAACAGGACTAACAATTGCACAAACAGCTTCTTCGAAGGACATTCGATCGAGAAAGTGACCTTCCCCACCCGCGTCATGAAGCTTCTTGGTATCAGCACCATCATTGTCACCAACGCCGCCGGCGGGCTCAACCAGTCCTACTCCGTCGGCGACATGATGATCATCAACGACGTAGTGACCCCTTCCCTCCAGGCTGTTCCCAAGCTAACCTTTCCAGCACATTAATCTTCCTGGTCTCTCTGGGGCGCATCCTCTCCGAGGACCCAATGAAGACGCCTGGGGCCCGCGCTTCCCCGCTCTTTCGGATGCATACGACCTCGAGCTGCGAAAGGTTGTGCACCAGAGCTATAAGAAGCTGCCGGGCACGACAGAGACCCGGAAGCTCCACGAGGGCGTGTATGTATTCGTGTCTGGACCGTCGTACGAGACCCGTGCGGAATGTAGGATGCTGAGAATGATGGGCGCGGATTGCGTGGGTATGAGTACGGTGCCTGAGATCATTGTGGCGCGGCACTGCGGGCTTCGGGTGCTGGCAATGAGTCTGGTGACGAATAAGTCGGTATTGGAGGAGGGACCAAGAGGTGATGCGGTCTTGGTCGAGGGGAAGGATGGTGGCGAGCTGAAGGGTGTAATGGAGATGGGAAAGGCAAACCATGAGGAGGTTTTGGAAACTGGGAGGGAGGCAGCGAAAGATATGCAGGTTTGTTTTCGCACTCTATTTTTGATGTGATTGGGGTGCATGCTAATGTGCGTGTTTGCGCGTGTTTAGGCGCTGATCAAGCAATTTGTGGACGATATCTCGGGATAGAGGTAAGTTTTGCCTGAAGCTTGGTTTATGCTTAGTTTAATTTTATCGTAGCGGTGAGTTGAGATATAGAGTCTCATCAGTAATGTTAGCTTAGTTATTAGCGTTCTTACGATAGATGAAGAGGTACTTGGAGTCCCAGGTCCTGCCAAATGATGGCAAGTTGGTGATACCTTTCCAACAACTGCGCATGATGACTGTCTGTTACCTCTGTCTTCGTGGGGTATGTGCTTGAATTTGACGATCGATCATAAATCCCCATTCCACTCATATCATGCCGCCGGCTATGAAAGTAGGCAATATTGATTGCCGGGAGGTAACATATATATTCTGAGAGGGCTTCTTGCTGAAAGACTTGATTGGTCGTAAAGTACAATGGTGATCCGTGACTAACTAGGACAGAAAGTGACTGTGCATGTGGGTGCAGAGAAAGAACGTCACAGATCAGAGCCCCCTCCAATACTTCCGCCACTGGACGCTGATGACCACCACTTCGACAACATCGATGGCCCTTTAGGCAAATACCATTATATTCAACTTAAAACATAATTTCTACTTTATGTGTGCTCCTACGGTCACTCCAGCTTTTTGTCAGTCTCTGAATGGAATGGCTAGTAATCTCTTCCTAGTTATCTAAGGTCTAGCTAGGCAATTCTTTTTAATATTTTTTCCACCAGAAACCTCTATATCTTGCGAGTAGGCATGAGGTAATTATTGCTAAACCAGACGCTCTCGGTGTGAAGTGCCCCCCCCCCCAATGACAATTCCTGCCACATAACAGGACGATAACTATTGGCAAGCAGTTAACCTCTCGAATTGTCGTACGATTAAGTATTTACATGTAGCCACGCCTTTCTCACTAATACTCTCGATGCTGTACTTGGCGGGCTCCTAGAAAACATACAACTAACTATCTACCCCTCTACCTCGACGGTGCGTATTGTTCTTAAATAACCCGTCGCATTCCAAAGGAACCAATCTAAACCGAGATATATTCCTGTCTACATTGGGTAGAAGAACATCGTCACCGCACCTCACTCGATATCCACCAGCGGGTCAACCTATCGGGGAGACTGGAGGTTTGCTTCCGCACTAAGTCTACAGACTATAGGTAGCCTGTACTGTCGTTCACGGGCTATTGGCGGACACTGGATTTTGACAAATTGAAGACAAAACTTGGCTTGGCTGTCTCTTTTTTGGCTTGTCCGTCAACACCCAGTGTCCGCCAATACCCCGTGAATGACAGTACAGTCGTCCGCCGATATAACGAACGTGCATATTCCAAAGTTTTCCGTTCGATACAGTAGATTATTCGGTATAGCAGGCAAGTTTCTATGTGAAATTTAGATTCGGATCACCGAAACCCGTTCGTTATAGCAAATTTGTGGCTTTTTTGGCATTCGTTATATCGGCGAACGACTGTACTTGGAGTCTATTCCACTGCAGATAAAGTTGAGGCGCCTCAGGCCAATTTACAATCTGACTGCGGGCCGTGCGGCTCCACCACAGCGATGCTTGACCACACGTGGCATTCGCGGACCTCCAGAACAAAATCCGGGTTTGCGCTCGGCACCTAAAGACGGCACTAGAGCGATTTTTCTGTTGGTTCAACTAAATTTCCGGTGGTTGGGGGTGCTCTTCTGCTCGTATAACAAGATGCGGATAAAGCAATCATAAGCATTCTCTAAAACGAACGCCCTAGAAGCTAAGGTAAAGAGAAGGCCGTGCACATTTCACTAGAGTACCAGCCCCAACAGTTCTGAAAGCCGTAGGAAAACCTCTTATCTGACAGTTTCCAAGGATTGCCTGAACATCTCCATCAAGGGAAACGTGATTCTCGGTCCGGGGACTAATTGAAACAACCCAAGAGCCAGTGGCCATGGGCCAATACATGTATATTTATGATCGCTAGTATCCACTTTCTATATATGCACGCTGCCTACCTAAGTGATTTTTAATATCGAGTGATATTTCATGACAATTGAGCGTTGGTGCATGCGCATACACACCCCCGCAACTCAAAGAAGCAAAGATCAACAAACTGCCTGTGGGTCCAACGCCATCCAACATCCAGCTGCACTCTTTACACAGGATATCATAAATAGGTATCTGCTCACATCATGATTTGTAACCTGAGGATGTTTTGGGAGTTTGCGGACATAAAGCAAATACGTATACGTCCGTGATCAGCAACCACAACTTCTCAGGGGGAGTCGAGACCGAGAGAATACCCCACATTGCTCGAGCTCAGACGAAGAATTGACTTCCTCGGTAGTCAATGGCGTGAGGTATATAAGGGTGCGTTCTCGCACCTTTAAGACGTTGTTCCTCACAACTCACTGGTATCCCAACATCCTCCATTGCCATCAGATCTTAATCCTCGAACGACACTCCAAAATGGCCTACACGTACATTCAAGAACCTGATTGCAAAGGCTCCCCCGAAAGGCGAGACGTAGAATTCAAAGCCTTTGACGGCCTCACTCTCCGCGGCTGGTTCTATCCTGCTTCTAGCAAACTTTCAAAGTCTCCTGCTATTGTCATTACTCATGGCGTACGTTTCCCTAAATCTCCCTAAACTCAAGCTGCATGGTCACTAACTTCTCTAGTGGGGTGCTGCTAAAGAAATGAACCTCGACGTTGTCGCCAGTTTATTCCAACAAGCCGGGCTTGCATCCCTTGTCTACGACCACCGTAACATCGGGTCAAGCGACAGCACACTCCGCGGGGAAATCAATCCTCATAAACAAGCTGAAGACTATCATGACGCCATCTCCTACCTGAGCTCACTGCCCGAAGTCGACGCCTCTAAGATCGCCATCTGGGGATTCTCACTTGCGGGTGGCCATTGTATAAAGGTTGCCGCTATCGACAAGCGTGTTAAGGCCGTTGTAACTATCGGACCGATGATATCAACCGTGAAGATTCTGAACCGCAATATGTTACGGAGTACGAGGGCTCAAGTGGATGCAATGCTTAGGGCGGATAGAGAGAATGTCATCGCTGGTGGTGAGGGTGCGACTATGATGATCACCAGTTCAGACCCTGCTATACCCTCGTTTGTTCCCACCGAAGACGCGCAGGAATTCTTGTTTGGGCTTCAGAAGACCAAGGCGCCGAAATGGGTGAATAAGTACACGGCCCAGAGTATGTTCCATTTGTTTAACTACAACCCGGAGGGTTATATCCAAGCGATCAGTCCCGCACCGTGGTTGCTCTTGCAGGCGGACAATGATAATCTTTGTGCACCGGATGTGGTGTTGTCGTTGTTTAACCAGGCAAGTGAGCCCAAAGAGTTGTCGATACACAAGGGAGGACACTTTACATTCTTTGAGAAGGGTGTATTTGAGGGTGCTATGGAGACAACGATTGAGTTCTTGAAGAGGAAGTTGGAGTTTTAGCTGGGATTCTTATATATGTATTTGAAAGGTACTGATAACGTGATTTATATATACTTTACTGCAATTTCAGATCATGTTCTGTCACTCGAAGCCTGTGCGAACAGGGATTTTCACTCACAACACGTGCGGCAATTTGAATATGATTCATCAGCAATACGTATATATCCGATACATGAAGGCAAGGATGGCATGGTAAAAAAAAAAAAAAAAAACGAAAAAGGAAGAAAACGCGCATGCCCAAGTGAAGCCTAATCCATTATCAGTGCTAAAACTGAAAAGAATTCGTTACGAATAAATCTATCTAGAGGGGCACGTATTATAAGGCAATCGTTCCTACTCATGAAGCACATGACATCTAGTCAACGATGCAGAAAAGCTTGTTTATTCATTAGACTACTTTTGGTTAAAGCCTTTGTTTCAACCAGCAAGCTAGTGCGTGGTAGAGCAAACTACATGTAGGTACATACATGTAAGGATATTGGCACAACCTCACCTTTCGTTCTCTTTCATCCTCTCCTCTTTCTGCACCTCTACCCCTCTCTCCTCCACCTCTATAACCTATCTTTCTATCACCCCATCTAGTATGATCTTGGGTCAACGCAGGCATCATTGATAAAGATTTCGAGGCATGTTTTTTATTGGCTATCGCCAACTATTAAACCTCGGCTTTTATGATCGCGAAAACTCCAACCCCACTCATGACGTCAACATAAACTGGACTGGGCTGGGTAAGAGGTTTTACACAGGGATAAGACAATCGAGAAAATGCAAATCAGTTTTATTCTCATGTCTCGCGCTATTGGCTGCGTAACTGGAACCAACTGAGCCCGAGGGCGGAGCAATCGCACGTTCCACCCAGTTAAAAACCTACAACTTCACATGCCTAGTCAACTCAAACTAGGTTCAGCAATTATAAAATTTTCTTAGCAGGAACACCTCAAGATCGAATTGACGATCTTAAATTTCACATTTACATCGGCCGTAGTATATCACAGTACATAAAGGACCATACCTACTCTGATCATATTTCTAAATATATGATGGACGGATCTAAAGAATTGCCCTATCTGAGGGGGCCATATAATATTTGATTCTAAAGTCATCCAGGACTCCAGGCAACTTATAAATCAAAATGTTTTTATGTGGGCTTACAAGAGAGGGCTGAAATTGATAGATATCTATATAGACGCACCCACGGTATTCCCAGTTTTCTGCCTTTTTAAGTCAGATTCGTGACAGTATCACTGGTAAAATACTTTTGGTCATCAACCCTAACCCTTGTCTCGGTGTCATTATCTCGGAAAATACTGCAATTCGTCCCAAGTACGTTTACTGTCTCACAAGAAGAACCGTCACAGACTCCCAATTTTGCAATATGCATCGTTGGATAGGATTCATAATATAAACAACCGCTATCGACAGAGCCCGAAGCCAGGAACTACAAAACATAAAGTTAGGCGTTTCCGCTCTTTTTTTTTTTTCTCTTTCTTTTTTTTGAAAGCCTTCTAAAAGAAAATAGAGGCAGCAGAGGAGCTTCTTATATACTTTTCCAAATCGATATAGTGTAACTACTATTCAGTCAAAGTTGACGCATTTCAAAGAGTCAGTATATCTTCAAAATCCTTGCAATTCTATGGAGCCGCAACCTCAGCTCGAAGTTCTGGGACCTCGACTCATTTTAAGACACACAATGAAGTTGAGTATCCCAAACCGTCACCAAATATCCAGCGGAATGGTCAGTGGAACAGCTCAACAGTCAGAAAAGTACGAGATTTGATGCGCATGAGAAGATTTTAAAGAAACGAGCTGAAGCGGTGGCAATAACAAGTATAAGAAGCTAGCGAGAGAGCCTTTACATCATTTTAATTAGCCTTGCAAAAAGAACAGAAAACACGACAGACAGCGGGGACTCTCCACTTCTTATCAAAATTATGAGTTATTAAACCATCATCATTAATGACACACCGAGATTCAACCTCTTGTACTTCCTAAGGCACAACGACATTCATTGTTGTAGCTCGTCTCTTTCAGAAATGAGTTCCTCAAGGGGAAGGTCCTGCAGCTGAAAAGTTTAGGTCAACCCCGCGAACACTTCGGGATCCGCCGCTGGATTCTTAGACAAGGAAAACAATCAGCCTTTCGAAAATTCGCAAGCCCCACAAACATTCCTCTCACTTACTACTGTCAATTATCTGAACGAGTCGAGTCAGAGAGTTAACATTGATCGTCGCGTCCCAAAACACAATCGCCCACGACTCATTATATCCATCACTAGGTTTAATTACGCAGTACCACTAGGACTAGGCGGCAGTCAACAGATACAGACGCTGAAGATAGAAATGGATCCGAGCCAATGGATTGTTTCTGATTGAATATCAGCTTCCGGTAGATCTAATCCACATGGGCGATTTTTCTAGAACTTTGCCAGATAGGCAAAACATAGCTGAAACCCCTCATTACCCCCCGTTTTCGCTTGTACCCATTCTTCTGCTTTCGTTAGGTGGATACTCCGAATATACGCAATATCTATCGATTCCAAAAGCAAAGAGTCTGATCCGCCGGAAACTCCTGGACAACGGTCTCAGACGTCTGTACGTATGTGCACACATACATACATACATACATACTTACTCGTAACTTCCTGACGTTTTTGAACGCGACTGATATTGCATACCATACAAAAATACGCCAAGACCCTGATTTTGGGTGTGTGCAATAGTGGCCCAGTCCAAAAACGCCAGGAAACTACGAGTACTTACCTGTCCGTGACTCACCTTTATGCTCATGGGATGAGTGACATCCTGCTAGTCAACCTGACGGCTTAGTTGACAGTATGGGGTATCTTATCACTCGATAACGACTTTTATGGCAAACGTTAAGTCCCGACTACGGTAAATTGGGCCGAATCCTAAGCTTGTTATCGATAAGATGTTCCAGATTAATAGATACTTTAGTATCTAGAGTTTTATAATGTTAATCATTCAGCCCTAGTGTCCCGCTAACCTGTGCTGCTATGATCTCAGCTACATCATAGCCACAAGTCTTGTGCGCACAAGGAATTATGGTCATGGCGGTGCTCATAACGGGGAAATAATGAAGTACGCACGCTGAAAATTTCTGTACTAATTTTTGAGGGCAGAATATATACCACAAGGTGAAACCTTATGGTTTTAACGCGTGTACTCATGACATTACCTTCACAGAGCCGCGCGCCATAAATCGGTGGTTGGGGCGCGAGCGCAAAAGGAGGCTCTTATGTTGAGTGCTGCCTACATGTATGCTTACTCCACTTCCTTATTCGATATTCCGGGAAAATGGAAGATCATCCATGCTGCAGCAATGCATATATGTGTATGTACCTGGACTTATTTGGTACCAGCCCATTTTGCGGCTCAAGCCCTTAGGGCTAGCAACAACATCATAGAATCTGTAGGTACCATGGCAGCTAGCACTCTCCCATTGCGCCCACCAAGCTCACCTCTAGCTAGCTCTGGGTTTGTACAATTTCTCATACACTGCCTACAACATATCGCTCACCTTAAACTTCTCGCAATAATGTACCCTGGTTTGTGCATACCAGAGGAATCCTTAGAACCAAATATGAGGCAGATAATATTTATCTAACTCTCTCTAGCTCTGTGCCTGCGTCTCACGTCCAAGCAGTACTACATATTTACACCTACAAGGGAAAGACATTGTCAACTGACACCGAACGAACTATTTCTGTGGCCATTCATTCGTCTCAACTACCGATACCTGTTTGCTAGACTCACCTCTTGATTGTTGTGTCTTTTTCTTTATATTAAGTTAGGTTAGTACTAGCCTATAGCATTCCTCCAACTGATTACGCTGTATATGACTCTTTACTGCAACAGGCCTCCAAGATACTATTTTCCTATAATGCGCACGTACCAGGGTTACAAAAGCTCTTCCCACAGGCCACCATTAGAACTCTTACACATCGGGTCTACATGAGGTCTACCTGAAGATCCGAAGTAACCCGCTCTATACCGCGCCAGCCATAATTTCGTGAATGAGTGACAGTCACTCTAGAGTCTTGGAAACGATGTATCGTGTCATGAGGCACTACGTACTGTGCGAATTTTTGCCATGGCTATGCTACTACCGCCAAAGGAGAGCTGTAGCTTGAATTGGAAACAGAAAGCGATTAAGCACAACAAAACCTTGTTCGTGGGACTTCGTCATGATCCTACGGTGTTTGTGAGCCTTGGACATAGTTTGAATTTTGGATGTTATGGACTCTTGCCTTGTCTGTTCTTTAGGGCTTGGTCAAAAATTTCTCTAATCATGCAGGATTTCCGAATACTGACTCTTTGCATGGCTATGCATCATTGACTGTCATATGGAACCTCAATTATCCTGGATTCTTCTATCTGAAGAATAATATATAAGACATGACCACTCGAAGGTGAAAGGGACATCATTCGAAACAGCCTTCAACATATATAACGCCTGCCTCATAACAACAGATATCTCTCTCCCAAACTTATCCAGGAATCCCATTATGTCTACCTTTACAATCGATCAAGAATCTTCAACCTCAAATATGATTCACATGCAATCCTCTGGAATGGCCAAAACGGCACCTCCAGCTCCGTGGTACTGTGTAAGTGGTATCCTATTCTTGAGTTTTATTTATGTATTCTAATATATCTTCTATAAAGCCTAATTGTGGTTTCGGGCCTCTCAACCCTTGCATTGATGTTGGTTGCCCGGACTGCGGGTTCATTCCTGGCAGAAATGGATCAAGAACCGAGCAATTCCACTGCTCAGATCAAACTGCACCAACCTCATTTGCTCCAGCGACTTTCACATCTACTCCAGTAGAAGTCCTAAGTGTGCCGCAAACCGATTCGAAATATTGGATGTCCTCAGAACTGGGGGCATCGAAACAGTACTCTGAGTCATTCCTCTACGACTCCCACGATGGGTCCGAGACTCTAAGAAACTTTCCATACTTCAACTAGAATCCAAAACGATGGTTCGCTTTGGAAATTATTTCGCATTGCTAGGCAAAGGGTGCTAAATCAATTGATTTACACACGATGCACGAGGAATAATTTTTTGCACACGGAGTTTTTGGCGCATATCACCGCTAGATTTTTCGGATTTTTCAGTTTAGAAGTGCAACGCTGGAGCTTTGAGGGGTTCAATTTGGGGTTTTCTTTTTTCTTTTGCTTTGTGGGGATGGAGAACCGCGACCTCTTTTTTTTGTTTTTGCTTTTGCTTTTTCAATTCACTTCTTTCCCTCCTATACACCTTTTTCCCGCTGTTAGGTTTATACTGCATGTACTCTCGCCTCAACTTTAATTTTATGGCGGCGCATGCTTATTGCTGTTTACTCCCCTTGTTTCTGCCAATTATTCGGGGGCTTCTTTGAGATAGATTTCGCGTTTTTTATTTTAGATTTCGTCTTTCAGTTTTCGTCATGTAGAGAGGAGTGTACTCCTTAGATTGTACGTTATGTTATGCAAGAAAATGGCAAATTATTTATCGCGCAATCTACCTGAAGTACGCACGTGTACTAGTTTGATCATGAGGTATGTAGGATCAAATTAGTTGATGAGTTGGGTTATATATATATAACTATACTGGTTGTATACAGTACTGTAATTGAAACTGTACGCTTCTGAAGATCTTTCTCCCGACCATGTAATGCATTAATGTAGGTGTGAACTTTCGTAGTTGCATATAATTGATTTACCCCACTCATATATCATTATCGTGTTTGCATGCGGAAAAAAGAATTAAAAAAAAGGAACGCAGGATCGATATCATGTTTGTCACGCGTGGCACCGTGGTCGTTAGAGATATGACGAGCGCCAGAAATAAAGTTCTGTTCTCCGGCACATCAATGCTGGTTTCATACTGCCGGGCGGTGGTATCGGCACTACAACGAGTATGCAGACGCCGTAAGCGCCAAATTGCGTTCTGCCAAGAGTGGGTGATAATTGATGAAGCCCAACAGCCCGCAACCCATCGCTTCATGAACCTCACCTTGCGGAGACGATATCCGTAGGTCAAAGACCAAGATCAACGTGCATATCCACCGGCCGGCAAGCTTTACCCGTTGTCTTATCACCGTACCGTACATCGAAGTCTATCTGACCTATAAGGGATGCCTCTACCCGTACCCCCGTAACCCCCCCAGAAACTTTCTGCTTTATCATATAGCTCAGCTTTGGATGTTCCTGCATTGCATTATGATCTGGATATTTTTTCTTCTCCTCCAGCTGGCATGCAGCTAGCTGCTGGGGGGGTATTTCCTTCGATCTGGGAGTCTCGAACGTCATCACTCCCCGGAATCTCCAGTTGCATGATTGCCCCGATTCGTTGGTATAAAGCGTGGCAGAGGATGCCCTTCCGAGGATCGATTGAAATATTGACTGGAATATGCTGCACGCAAGGAGGGGAAACCTTTCCTATCCTAGTGTTCTTCGTGACACTGCGTGAGTGTATGTTGGTAGGTTACAGGAGTCGATGCGGAATAACGCAGTTTTGGTAGAAATATAAGTATGTAGGTACAGCAGTTGCAGCACTAGAATAAATAAGATTAAGCTATTCATCAATATTATTGATGGATTGATCCGGACGGATGTGATCCATGGCGTCACAAACAACGTTGGCTTGCTTACTTGTGTGGTTGCGTGGCGGTTGTACATCAATTAATGATGATAATTAATAGTAATAACGAGTTCAAGTAATTATGGGCTCTAATGCAATTAATGAATTAAACAAACAAACAAAAAAAGAGTTATGGGCTCTAATAATACATATATGCCTGAAAAACCGGCCTACATCATGCACGGGGCGAAGGTGCGTTGGGAAGCCATATTAAATACTGCAGTTCCAAATATTGCGGATGGAGTGGATACTTAAGGTAGGTAAAAGGAACTTGAAATGCAAGCTGCAAGTAAAACTTTGCGGCGGGTTTTCTGAAAAACCGCAAACCAAACATCAAACCAAAAAGATCAATGTTTAGATACACATTGCCTTCTATGGGTACATACAGCACTGTAGTACATGTTGATTACTGGTAGTTTTAATACTTATTGCACTTTGCAAGTATATGTACTTTAGTTTCCAGGTATGCTTGTTCCCAGGGAACGCTTATCGAGAGAATCTTACACTGGTAGGTACCGTGGAAATGGGCGAACCACTTGTTTCCGCCATACCGGGGAATGGAAGCTTATCTTGAGGTCGTCCTTTAAGAGTAGAGTATCATTGACCCTGGTTATCCAGGCTCTACCCTGCTACGCCATCACACTAGCTAGTAGATGTAACGCTAGCAAAAATTAGTGGTTTTCCCTACCCACTGTTTAAAAGCCACATGCATGCGAGATGTCGTGAAAATTTCGTTTACTTATCCCTGGCTATCCAGCTGATCATGTCTGTTTGACCGAAGAAGGGAGGGAAGGAAACAATTTTTTTCTTTCCTTCTGATGTCCGTAACACCCAGGAGAAATCTCTAGCTTAGAGTCTAGCAGCCCTGTACTAACTAGTTGTTTAGGCTCGTCGGAACAGCGGGCGCCATGGGTCAAGAGAAAAAAATACGGCCCCGTGGATAAAACTACCATTTCGGGGGATAAGTACCGATATCATGAAGATGTTGCTAGTAGGTAGGTTAGGTCAATCAATCGATCACCAGTTGCTCTGCACGTACCTCCATGAGGCACGAGCTGCACAGTATTCTTCACGAAACTCCAATTTTACCCCACTACCTAGCTATTCCGATAGGCCAATAGAGAATGTATGATGCGTACTCTAGCTCTATATATGTAGATGGAGTAAAGCAAGGCAAATGTTGGTTTGCCTTATGCAATTACGCAAGACAGAGATCTCCCGGGGATCTCGCGATAGTGGAAGGTTTTGAAAGAAAGGCTACTGGTAGGTTATCTCTTGATTTGTTGTTGTGTTGTAAGGTTCTCGAGGTATTTTTTCTTTCCTTTTTCCTTTTGAGCAATCTCACGATTCTCAAGCTCCTATGTATTCATTTGCACTCGCTTCTCGGCACCTTGTTGGGTTTCTTGTTAAGAGTTCGATCTTGAGCATAGCATAAGCTATGTATCTCCTTCCTTTCTCGTCAATACATTTATATCCGTCTTATTATGCTTTAGTATTTCCCTATATCTTGATAGATATAAACAAATCTGCACTTGAGTGCAGGATTACTGAAGCAAGGGAGGCCCATACGTACCGAACCGTCCTAGACAACCAGATCTCGATAGTCGAATTTTTTGATCTAGCTCGGGCGATATGCCGATAATTGACTTTGATGATAGAGGAGACAATTAAAGATCATGACAGTAAGCCATCACAGCCTGTATTTGAAATGTGAAATGTAAAATATGAAAGAAGAATTCGCAGTGGAGGAAGTTGAACATTTACCTTCATGTAACTACTATACGCGCTGTGGTGCACGCATCGATAATTATGTAACAACAACCAAGTAATTAAAGCACAAACACACCGATTCTTATGATATTCCTGATCATGACAGTATAATCTTCGACAGCTGGCTTTCCTGCGGTGGTACGCGTTTGACAGGATATAGTAAAAGCTCACCTTGGCGCATTGAATACTTAATTGGCTTCGGATTGTACTATTATTAAGTAGCACTGTAAGGCACCCAATCAGTGAATTACAATCAAGAGTAGGGGTTTACAGTACCATGCGGTGCCAATAAGACGATTTGATTCAGTGCGGGCGTACCAATGAGACAACTGCAACCACGTATCAGATCGACAATTAGTAAATTAGGATCCAGTGCCCGTACACGGTAAGACCCATATTTCTAGCATATATAATAGTAGGTTGGTAATTGTTAAGCCAAGTAAACCTGGTTTAAGGTTCAAGATCAGTACAATCGTGCAAGTCATGTAGGGTTTCGTATCAAAGAAAAATAAGGGGGAAAGGATGTGCGCAACCAAGTCGGCCGGCCCTCATACCACCTACTCTATGTAATGCACAGTCATACCTAATACAGACTCGTTCATCCATCCTGAAAATAGGGAGAAAAAGAAAGAAAAGCAGGGTAATTTTCCCGTACCCCGACACGAGCGACGAACGGCGGCACCGGTCAGGGCCCGGGAGACGATGTATGTATGTACTGTGTGTTGGCTGGGAATCAATTTCCAATCTGATATATTTAAGATTGACATTGAATTTGCTCCAGATTGCCAAACTATCCCACATTCTAGGCCCCCGAGCAGTGGCGTCTGGAACCAATCGAGGCGCTTAGAGATTGTGGATGCCATTGGGGTTATATTGAATGTATATATGGTGGATGTGAACCCGCCCCGTCTTTCAGAACTTTTAGGCGCCTCAGGAATCCGACGCAACTACCCGCTGTGGATTATTAACGCAACTGACAATGGGGAACAAAAGAGGAAATAACACCCTTTGTTGTTGAGATTAATCTCTCCCTGCAACAGACAATGGCCCATTAAGCCCCGGCTCTCATCTCATGTAAAGTGTACAAGCGCGGTCTTCATTCTGATATCTTATAGACGCATTCTAGACTCTGGTTAGTCCGGAGTATCTATCTTTGCTGCACAAACGGGGAAGAACGGTCCAAGGGAGACGATCCGTTATGTATGTTGTGATGATCGTGCCCCAAACCAACTCCCACCTGATCATGATTTTATCAAAGTTTATTCAGCAAAATCGACAGTTCCTATCGCATTATGTATCCGTAGTGAAACGTTACCCAACAGTACATGTACATGTATGTACGATGTTCTAGAGTACATCCAGGACATGTATGCATGCCATGCATCAAACCTCAGGCTCAGTACTCCGAAGGGGCTCGCTGAGGAAGCCTCGGTGCTTACTAGTTGCGCGTGTTCATCTTTGAAACGCAGTTTAGGGCATGCTTGAGTGTATGTATGTGTATGTATGTACTAGGATAAGGTTAGTAGTTATTTATAAAAGTACCAAGAAGTAATATAGTCAGTGAAGATCGGAAGGGACACCCTGAAGCAGCACCTGCAGAAGAAGAAAATAAGGAAAGAAGAAAAATTCAAAGATACGAACGAACGAGCGAACGAACGAGGCTCTGGGTCACACTAATTTGGTCCTTAAAAGTCGGTCCAGTGCACAAACCCGAGGTCCTCAATTGATTTCTGGCAGCTAGGCTTTGTAAAATAGTAATTCTCGGCCTTGTTGCACATATTTCATAGGGCCAAACTCTTGGCGAGGAAGCTCTAGGCCAATTTGATAATAATTGTAGTTGTAGGGGAACCCAAGCTACATATGTACTGCAGATGTAGTAGCTGAAGCCACATACTACTGCCGTTGGAAATCGAATTAACTCAATGTTTCTCAACCAAAACAGCCCTTTTGTTGTTTTCCCCGCGTACTAACCGTAGTATTGACAGAAGTCTAGAAGGATCGAGGTTAATAAGTGCAACTTCTATCACCTGACGGAAATGGTTAAATGGGGGAATCAATTCCGATACTGAAACTGGACGTAGCCATTTGACAGGTTTCTCGTTGCCCCCGATTCCCGATTACCCGCAGATCTCCCGCTGCACACACGTGCGCGTGCTCCCCTCTCAAACAAAAACAATAAAACTAGGGGGCGTTAATTGTAAGTTCTTTTTGTAAGCCTTGTTGGTGGTACTCTACTTCTATACTTCTATAGAGCAAAGATTGGACGAAAACCAGATAGGTACAGGCGCATAAGAAAGAAGCATAGCTAGCTATAGGGCAGCTAAATGCATATGCGCACTGCGCAGTAAATAACAAAGCGACTGCTTCTGCAAGATAAAGCCTGGCATCCGTTTATCTAGCAGCTATGATTAAGCCCTTTCCTCCCTATATTTTTTCTTCGTTTCATTCTTCTATCAAAACTAAAATAACGGAGCGGGAATACGGATGGACCTGCATGTTTGAGATATGTCGAAAGAAAAAATATCGTATGTTCCCTCCTCCTCTTGCCCAGGCAAGCATGATAACCGACAATCAGGACTATCTCTCATCTCTTACTTTGTCCAATCACCACCAGGTACACCCTACTAACATAGCCCACCACGCATAGAGGGCACATTCGATTTGCTATCAATTTGAAGATTGTGACCCAATCCCACGGGAGATTTCAGATCACATGAGGAGGTGGTTAATTCAATGTGCATTGAGCAAACATTAAATTTTGTAGCAGCTGGATGTACCGTAGTAGTACATACATGTATCGATTGCAGTCCCACCATGCATGATCGGTGAGCCGAAAGAAAATTCAGCAACATGACCGTTGGATACATATGTATGTATGCCATAACACCTGCATGGGTGATTTTCCAATTAGTGTGCCGTGACTGAATGCCCCCTCTGGTGGGCGTTAATTGGAACGAGCTAGAAGCTTCGGCATGGAGTGACATATTCGGGAAGCGAGCAACGATTAAACCACATTCCTGGGTAGGTGAGGCAAACCCGTAGTAGAGTTACCTAGGTACCGTACATACCCCACCTGAAACCGAACTTTCCTTTCCCTGCAAGCGTGTGAAGGAGTGTGGGCTCTCGAGTGAGTGTATGTGGTTGTGGTGGTTGTGGTGGTGTTTACCACCCCTGTATGTAGGCACACACATGTATATATGTACATACATAAAACCGAATTTCGAGACATATCGATTTCAAAATGAACTGCATCCTTCTCATCTTCACGCCAGACGTCGTAATTCAATTCTCCTATCAGATCAAAGGATCACAGATGATATGATGGAATGCCTTCAATCTGCTCTCAAGGGCCCTCGATTAGTTTGTCAGCTGCTATGCTACTTCTGTTCGTGTGTTTGAAGTTGAATGTTATTTGCAGGGAAGGCTGGCCTGCTAATGGTACCTTTCAACAACTGCTGCACACACTCTGCATACACACACCCCACTCCCCAGAATGTTGTATTTTTAACTCCACACCACTTGAATTTCCCGACTTCCTATCGCTCCAACTCTTGGTTGTGTCCCTTTTCGGACATGCGAGGCTTCGTCATATCTGTACGTCTGGCTGGCCAGGTCATCGACCCCATCACCGTCATACCTACAGGACAGGAAGGAAAGAATACCAAATGTACCCCACTCGTCCCCTCATCATAATAAAAATTTCTACATAAGAGGAATAGACAGCATTCATAATATGTGGTCATATGTATGGAGGAGAGTGGGCATGGTATGTAGCCATGTGTGTACCAGTATCGGTAGTGAGAGAGAAACCGTGTTTTCCGTAAGATTGACCTGACCCTGTGTGTGCTATTAGCTACATACACGGCCAAGAAGGGGAGAGGGGGTCCCGACCTCCTGTGAATTTCTCCAGGTTGATTGTAAAAGCAAATGATTAGCCAGAGAGGGGTCGAGTCAGTCAGTCACTCGTGGGACTCGCTCGCGGGGTCAAACAAGCAAAAAAGCGCGGACATGAAAACTCCGCCTTGCGGCCTTAACAGGACAGAATAAGCCTGTTTCACTTTTTACTAACAGCCTACCTGGCCTGGCCTTTGAACAACAGCAGCCCGGGCGACCTAGCTATCTCAATAGCTAATATAAATGAAGGGTACCTCCCACTTTGATACCTTCCCTCTCCTCTATATTCCGACTTAGTTTGTTCTACCCATCGATCATCAACGACCTCGAACTCGAATATATACACTACCTTCCGCCGTGAATTCGCTGAACAATTACACCGCACTTTTTGTTCCTTCACTAGTGACTTGATTTTGTTTTGTTTTGTTGCGTACGTCATCCCCCTTGCCGGCGCCTACCATGCACTATCGATAAAGAGGAAGAGAAAAACGAGTTGCTAATACTGAGTTACTTGCAGATTTTGAACAATTTCAATACACGAAATAAGAATACAAAACATCTCTCTTCCGAATTCTTGCGACCTTTCGAAAGGCATAATTACTATACCGAGTTTCTATTTACCACACCCCAAAACCAATAGTCCCCGGCGCATACCCTCGATTCGGACGGATTTTCTTTTCTCCTTATTCCTCCGTACAACACATCTACACACTACACGATGCCTGCCCGCTGGAGATGCTGCAAATGCGACAATGGCCCAATGACTGTTAAGCAAGGGGAGAATGTTTGCACGTGGAGCGAATGTCAGCATGTCAAATGCAATGGGTGCGACGAAAAGATGATGTCCGTTCCATTAGGCCCATTCAGCGGTCCCCCTCTTCTTCCAGAACTTGGAGGAGGGCGACGGATTTTAGGAGAAGGATGGACAAGGGGCTTCTATGCCACGCACAAGCTTGGTTCATGTGAGGGGTCAGACGAGGGAGACTGCAGTGAGGGAGAGTGTAGTGAGAGTGAAGGAGAGTGGTGCTCATGAAGAACGGGAGGAAGAGCGTAATTTCTTTTCTTTTCCGTGTTTTCTGCTTCATGTGAAACTTTTTATTATAGGGATTTTTTATTTTATTTTTCATTCGTTTTTGGCGGGCGGGCGGGGAAAGGTTTTCTATCATCTATCATTATTCCCTTCTTTTCAGATTATTTCTTAGATATTTTCTATTTTTTTTTATTTTTTTTATTTTTATTTTTTTTATTCTCATGGAACACAGGCGTATATGGAACTCAAGGGAAATATTGGGGAAATTATTTTCAGCTCGGTGCATGCATATTAAATTATTCGGATACTGTAGATTTGGAAGGGGGATGCGGGACTTCTTTTTTCTTCTGTATCCTTATTTTATCTTTTAGTAGTGTGGTGGAAATAGAAGAAGAACGGCGAACGAACGAACTTTCGGCTTCTCCCTTTAGTGTGAGTTTGTTTCCCGGGTTCTTCTGCTCGTTCGCCGATAATCTTAAATACAATCGCTTAACACAAAACAAGCCATCACCCGCTTGGGTTTCTCTTTGGCTAGCTTGACGCAAGTGTGTTTTTATTTTCCTACCTCTCTCTGAAGAAGAAATTTTCCTTTTTCCTTTTTTTCCTTTTTTTCCTTTGAGTTTGTGGCATCTGTGAAAGGTTGTATTATGCAGGAACCACCGCCCACATCATTAGTCTGGAAAGTCGCTCATTCACTTCTTCATGCAAGGGGAGACATGTCACAGGAGTCGTTCCTATCTTCTTTTTTTTTTGGTTGATGATTCAGCCTTACTTTGCGGATCGATTACTTTTTTAGGGTTGATCTGGGGGGTGAGGGGGTGCTATCCACGGTACAAAGCAGGGAAAACAAAAACGAGGCTTTGTACCAAAAACTAGGGGGCCCTATCGTAACCTCGGAATTTCGAAAATAATTTGTAGTTTGTAAGATGAGGTGAGGCGTACATTGAGAGGTATGTACTCCATCGTGTAGGTATCTGTCTGTCAGTATGTGCGTGTAAGATACTTGATCATACATACTTGAAGATTGTTGTTGTTCGCCTCACACTTTGGCAGGTGGGTACCTACACTAGTTCCGTTGCCGGGGATTGCCGGTGGTGGCTAGGCAGCCTCATCCCATAGCTTCGGCTTTCGAATTTCTACAGGGAATGAGCAATGCAAATATGATATCCCTCATCCGGACGATTCCTGGGGGCCGATTATGGGAGTTTCGCCGAACGATTCACTCGTTCAGCTCCGAGGAAGGCCCTAGGAGAGAGGGAATATGTCGAAAGAACCGGGCTTCTCCGTGTTACCAGCAAGTAGTACCTGGCATACAGGCCTGCAATATCCCCTGTTCATCTCATCCCAAGAATCCCGAGATGAGGCTCCTGGATCGTAAGTTGTCCCCAATAACTCTTTTGTTGCTAGGATGCGGATTGCGGTTCGGGGCACTGATACATTACTCCATGCTGATCTATATATAAGGCAAGGATAAAATATCGAAATCTCCAATAGAACGAATGGAAGATTGAGAATTCGACCAGGCCAGATGGAAATCCGTTGTGTGGAGAATTAAGCCGGCCCGATTAATGGGTGAGGGTGCACTGCCCAACATGGTAGTAGTGGTATCTAGTGGTGTTATTCAGGCCTATCGATCCTCAGCTCAAACGTTTCAAGTTCGTGTACCTATGGCTATACGATATACGGAAACTTGAGCTGAGCAAGTACTATTATGGCAATACAATCGATCGCCACCACCTTGGAAGAAACTGTTTTCCAAATCATAGTCCAACCTTCCCTTTCTTTTTTCTCTTCCTCCTTTTCCAAGCGTGACCAAGGCCATCATATCAAAATCAGTGGCTGCAGAGCTAAACAGAATTCAAGACAACAGATTCCTCTGGAGTCCTGTCTGTACACTGGCACTGGCTGCATCCACCATGTGCCAGTTGTCTCTGAATTCAAACATAAAGGACCTAAGCGAAGGGTGTTTGGAGGGGGAGCACGGTCTGCCATCTTGGGTGAGTGAGCACTCGCTCCACTGATCTCGCCCGGCCCGAGTTTCATCGGCCCGGCTCTCAGACCGGTTGCGACATCCTGCCAGCCCAGCCAAACGCAATCGAACACAACGGTCAACCGTGCCAGATCGGACAGATATGTAACAGGGAATAGCGTTCGTCGTAACAATTAAACCCTGAACCCTTTCTTTGTGCGACAGAAGGGCTCGTGCGGAACTTCTAGAACGAGCTTAACGAAACTCAACTATTATTATCACTATGTATTGTTATTATTGTTATTATTAATTAGTATGGGTACTTTATGTAGGTAAAGATATCAGGCTGGACACATTGTATCAGGATGAGATGAGTCGGAGATTTCGTCCCCCGGCTCGCGTAATGTGATCTATCCAGACCGAGCCAGTTCGTGAGACTCGAAATATGAGAGCTCGGGCACGAACATGAGTGATTTTACGAACGAGCGAGTCAAACCCTGAAAGGTGCGCTTTTTGTTTCGTGCGACTAGAGTTAGTTAATCTATATGTATCCGTCGTGAATGAGAATAGGATAGTAGCAGGGAAAGGAGAGGACAACTTATCTACATGTGGGCGTGCATGAGGTCTGTGTTTTTATGTAGGTAAGGATGAGTGAGAAAACATGATCATTACGGGGCCGGGCGTTCCTACATACAGATCCCGACAAAGTGCAAAACTGCAGATGAGTCCGCGAGTTGTCAATATGCTGCACTACATTTGCCCAGCAAGGCCTGATTAGGGAGCTCGGAGTAGTCAGTCAGTCAGTTAATCAAACACTGTCTGTGTTCAGCCACGGCTATATGATTGAATAACTTTGTATACCCCTTAGGAGACTCGTATCGAGTATCTAGTAGAGTGGCTATGGGCGACGCTGTCTTGAACTCACTCTTGCTCTGATCTGATGTGTGTGTGTACGTATACTGTTGTCTCGATCAACGAATCAAAGTATACACCAAGTGGCGCTGCGTGCATAGCCCTAGGTCACAAAGGTCATGTTGTCAGATCTGGAACTTGAATCAAGCTTGGCCATGGAGTTGAAAGTCAAGGAGCGGTGCTTTGTGGCTTTTCCGGAGCGTCGAGGCTATGGAGACAGTGTGTAAGCCTGTAGAGATGCACGTGGAGTCGCTAGTAGATGGGATGAATCTGATCTGTCAATTGTTACCTACCTAGTCACTGAGTATGTGATTGTATTGTTTGATTGCATAGGTAATCACTCGGCTTTTTTGGTCATTCCTTCCATGAATGGTTAGTCTTGTACTCAGCCACGCTCAATTGTAGAGCAACTACATGTACCTACATGTACTTTCTTACCAGCATATGAACCAGAAAATTCGAGTGCACCGCCAAAGCAAGGATTATTTGTATGGCGTGGCACCATACGAGTTCTGTGACGCAAATAACACTTGTTTTGAGACTTCACATTTTCTGATTCATATGCTAGCCATGGTAAGCAAGTAGAATGAGAGACAAGTTTTGCAATCCCTAGATCCAGATCTATGCGTAGACTTGATATATTATTATCAGACGAACTCCGGTAGCAGAGCTTATCAATAATAATACAGCTTAGTCAGAGTACTTAGAACATAATGTAGCCACTAGAATCTATAGCTAGTACAGGCCTAGAGCAGAAACATTTACTTTTGGACTCGGTAAATCTTCTACCTCTTAGTAGATACATGTATGTTTGAGATATATCTGAAAAGGTATCTGAATCTTGAGCTGCAGGCCCGCATAAGCGATGATCAGAGTCCCTGTTAAAATTACTCAGGAAACGTTTGACGTGACTCGGGCGCATTTGGAAGCCTTTCTACCCGACCTAGGGGACGCGTACTCATAAGTGCGGTTGTATAGTGACTTGGGTTTTTGAGTGCTTGAAAAACTTTATTGGCAAGATAGCCAGATGATTCAACCAATATGATAGTTGTCCTCTGACAGGGTGCATGTCTCATTATCCTACGACGTCCTTTGCAGTTTACCACTTTTTTTTCTTTCGACACATCATTCTGCATTGAGCTCCACAGTCAAGTAGATAGGAGCTCTGGCCACGTGCTAGTTGCTCAGACGGTAGTGATCAGTACAGACCGAGTGATTTATTATGTATGCATGTAACTAGATGCCGAGACGTTAATATACATGTAATGCTACAAAGACCGCAAGCTACATGTAGCCATCAACCCACAAGACACATAAATCTTGGTGTGATCCCCGGGCTGGCGCCTCCGGGGCTGCGTGTGGGGACTTGTAGGTGTGTTCGGGTGCGGCCGTTCTGGGGGGTGTGCGCCGTTCGTGGTCTACCGCCGCGCGTGTAAAAATGGCTGTAGTTAGCGGAGGTATCATTGCAATTATATCAGTGAAATTACTTGTTGGATTCTAGCTTTACGATTGATCATGAACGGTGATGAAGCAAGACAATATGGTAACAGCACTCTCAAAGATTTATATTAAAAACCATGGTTCATTGAGCATTATTAGGGTCGAAAAGAAGGGTTTATCCTCGCCTTAAAGGAATCCCACTAGCTCCATGAGTGGATGTGTTGCTATATCTCATCCCTCTTTCCGGTTTATCTTATAGTCAATCAATTAACCCATGTTGGTACATACCAATTGAACAGATATCATCATACCTTTCGGTTGATCATTCATTTGTTAGATCTTGTTTATAATTCTATGTATCTCTTATTCTCGTCTAGTGCCTAGTTTGGGATTGCTACATATATGGGATATATAAGGTAGAGAATATCGAATACCCATATATCTGGATGCTTCATACAGCAGCAAAGGCAAGAAAAGATGTCCCATTAATACCAGTATTCCTCTGACACTCGATCATGACATATCACTCGATCATACACCAGTTGATTGATCAATTCATTCGTTAAATACGCACAGCCCTATAGTATTTGGCCATAAGA
Organism: Morchella sextelata; assembly: GCF_020137385.1. Taxonomy (NCBI): domain Eukaryota; kingdom Fungi; phylum Ascomycota; class Pezizomycetes; order Pezizales; family Morchellaceae; genus Morchella; species Morchella sextelata. The sequence goes on along the minus strand of NW_025408619.1, from coordinate 1,719,302 downwards.
AGAGTACGTTTATGTGTGTAATTCGAGATCGTGGCCACACTATATAAGTGTCAATGCGCGTCTTGGTTAAAGCACGGTATCAATTAATGCCGCGCTTACGCCGTCTTACAATTGTCATAAAATGCGGCGGTGGTTCCAGCTCACTTCTAGATCTGCTACTAGCTATATGCACATTTCTTTTTCTTTCGCTCGAGTATTAGAATTTACGTAAGATATATTGGGTTATCAGTCATTAATTAACCTACAAGCTCAACCCAAATCAGCCCGTATGATAGCTTTGGCCAGACCATCTAGAAGGCGTTCCCTCTAATTCTCTAGTTGAAAAGAGGTGACCTAGAGAACAAGCACAGATATATAGAAAGAATAGTTTTAGAAACCACAATTTTATGTCTTCTAGGTTTGCCACTAATTGCAAATTTATTACGTCGTAACTAAATAGACAGCCTCAGTGCTATTTTTTTAAGTGAAATATCTTCTGATTAACTTTCAACTGTGTCAATGATTCAACATACTAGTTCATGTGAACCATCTTACGCTAACAAGAAATTTCTGATAGAAACGAATTGCACTGCTAAAAGCACTTATGGAGTGAGATTGAAAGAGCAGCCAGCCCTCCTAAAACCAACCACTTGTCATACCTGAGAATCACAAGTAACGACAATTCTGTAGCAGAAAATCCAGTAAAAATGAAACTTAAAAGAAATCCACAAACAATATTTTAAAATATTGGTTTGACTGCGATTAGTACAGACTGAAAATGACCTCCTAAGTCGACCACGTAGCAACTCTTTCCCAGTCTCTAGATCTCCTTGCCAGTTTTAAACTCATAGCTCAGGCACTCTAACGCCTCCAGTACTCTCCAGATTTGAACGGACCTTAATTTCCCCGCCAAATCCCTCTCTCTTTCTAGAGATTCACTTATTTTGGCCCAGGCAACTATGTTCTTCCGCTGTTTCTCAGACAACACATCCTTGGGATCCGTCACAAGTGCGATAATTCGTATCCAAAGCTCGGTTGGAAGATTTCCCGGGAGCTTTTTTGGCATCTTTTCTTGGAGCTCTTCGAGCTCTGACGTTTCTGTAGTAGAAGAACAACTGTACCGAACTGGACTCGGGAAATCAGACATTTCCTTTTGCGATATTGTGGGGCTGCCAAGCTGAGAAACATTTGGCCCATTCCATGCCCCTTGGCCGTCAAGAATGTTGGGGTGATGCTGTTGGAATTGTGCGGTGTGCGGGAAATTCAGCGAGCCTACATGTAGACCAGAGAATCTCGGGTTGAATGTGTTGAATGCTTGTCGAATTGGAGAATGTCGTTGGGGGTTGCGTGTAGAGAGCGTGAGGTAGTCAGCTCCTAGGTCTTCTTTGTCGAAAAATATCGTTCGACTAATCGAAAGCATTTTAATAGCTATTTTCCAGACCTCAATAGAACCTGCCCCATAGTTCTTTAATATAGCCCCCTGTATCTTGCTTCGGGCCCTTTCGAGCTCAGTACTAGTGACTCCCTGGGACACGCTATGGGGGGATTGTGACGAAAAGCTGTCCTTTCTATGTTTTAGAGGTGTCAGCAATCCGTTAGAGGCTTCGGATACCTGCCTACTCCTAGGGCTAGTAGGCGTTTGTGTACGATTTTCACGCACGCCCTCAGCTAGTTCAAGTACTTTGAAGCCCATGGCTGTCAGTTCGTTTTCTTGATAAACAATCCCAGAACAGCCTGGAATTCTATCGTAACGGTCAAAGATCTCGGTTTGACTTCCAGGGCGTGTAGGAGGGAAATATGATAGCAATCGTTCCGGTGTAAAATGCATGGGAATAATATAGGAGAGAAAAAGGGCACCCTTGTCTGAAAAGGTGCACTTTGAGAATATTAAGTAAGGAATTGATCGTAAGCCTTGAATTTCCACTCGACTTGAGATAAGTGACGTTGAGAGCGAGAGGGCGGGTGATCGGTCAAGAGATGAATTCTCAGCTGTGAAGTTTATCAGCACAGATCCTTGATTAGTATCTCTTTTAAGAGATTAAACGCATACCAATATACGGTTTGTTTGGTTTCAAAACGCTAGTCGAATGCGGGCTGGGTGGAGACTCAGAGAGGTTTTCATGACTAGGATAACTATGTAGTGGCTGAGGCTCGGAGGAGAATATGGTGTCCGTGTCCGAATCAGCCTCGAAATCTGGATAGTACTCCTCGTCTGAGCTCTCGGCGAGCACTGGCTTTACCGCTCTGGGTAGAAGTATTGGTGACTCCCGTACATAAACACTTAATAATACCTCCATTCCTTTATCACCAAGAGGATTCTCAGAGAGATCCAACCGTCTCAGTGTGCAAACCTATTCTTCATCATCAGAAAGTGCTATTTCAATATTGTAGATCATAGAATTTTACATCTCTGAATCCCATCAAAAAGCTTTCCCAGATCCCTTCATCATGTTGTGTAAGGATTTGAATATTGTTACGACTTAGGTCTAGATCTTTCAGATCTCTAGCAGCGAGTTTGATAACTCGAGTAAGATGACTTAGGCCAATTAAAGTGATCTTATTTTCTGATAGATTCAGTTCATCCAGCTTCGAACACCCGGACTCGAGGGTCACAGCTAACCCTTCACAGGCAAGCTTTAAACCCCCATCACAGAGGTGCTTTCCTTGAAGGTTGAGCTCAAGATGTGGGTCCTTCAGGACTCTGCCCGGCTTTGTTGATTGTGTTATGCATTTTAGGATGTCCCTTTTGACAGCGTTCCCGAGCTTTTCTCCGCTAATCCTCCTCTGTTGCAAACGTTAAAACTTCAATTTAATATCTTTTATGAGGGGGAGGGGTTAATTACATTGGTATAATTCAACTTCCCCATTTTTGCACTGACCAGATGAGATGGACGTGGAATCTCGGCCTGTTTGGTGACAAAGAGGTTTCTTTAAAAAAGAAAGGTTTTGTTTTTACCACACAAGTAGTTATTGATGAGCAGATATACAGCGTAAATGGTCAACAAGAGATAAGAGAGTATTGCAAATGAGGTATGGTGGGGATGGATGGAGATTGGAGGTGGAGGTGGAGGTGGAGGTGTGGGATTGACTCATGTAGTAACAGCCGTGATGACGAAGACATTAGGGAATGTATGGACGGGAGATCTGACGCAAGGATTTTTGCTTTACATCGATTTCTTGGTGTGCAGCAAGGGACCAGAAAACAGAGTGCGGGACGAGCTCAAAAGATACTTTTGCAGCTACATGTAAGTTATTAATAGCTATAATTTATCCATAACAAACATGACTTTCAAGCATCAAAAAGCTCAAACTCGTGAATTAAGTATTGAATTTTAACATACATGTATTCTTTCCCAATGTTTTCTTTGCTTGCTAACAAATTGGAGGGGAAAAAAATGGAATGTATGTATCCAAATTTCCTGCAGTGTCCTGGAATGAGGCTGCGATGCATGTTTCCCGTGATCGGATGTTTTTGCCCATGCCTGAAACAAAGCCCTGACAACGTGCAATTTTGGATATGGTATTCTCAGATTGGTCAGAATTTCAAAGGTCCTTTCCATATTTACATCTCGAAGAGTGATTTTCTACAATAATTGAAAAGGTCAGTCTTGAAATTCCTTAATATTTACTGTACATAGTTAGATTTTTTAAAGGTACATAAAATTAAAAAGATTCAATACCGATAGAGGAAACATTGTTGTACCTGTCCTAGATCCAATAGCCGTTATCGACATCTTGCCTGGCGTTCCATGGTTCGGAACTGTCAATCTTGGACCCTGTTTGGCAGGGGTCTGGGCACGTGGGATGCAGGGTTTCAGGTGATGCGATCTGTAGTTTTCCCCACAAAGTAATAATCACCCACCCAGCGGAGGCCGCGGGAGAACCACACTGGAATGGGCATATGTGATATAACCGAGAATGATACAGATCTGTGCCTTCAATAAACTAAAAAAAACACCCCACAGTCCCCCACTCAACCTCGTACTTCCCCTCTCTCATCATGTCGGTGAACTGAGTTTCCTTTTTTCTTTGGATAGCGATCGAAAACTGTGAATATTTGGATATCATCATACCAAAGCGACATTTTATCAACCCAGCAAGTCATCCTCATAACTTATTTAGAACGATAGAGAGGGTGTTTGAATCCATCCCGCTCTCTTATTTACTAGGCTGAGAACAGAAGCATCATGGCGGATATTTACTATCCTCCTTTTCTTTCATCCCCTAGCTCTGCATCACTTGCTATTGTCCGTTCGTCGAACTCGTCAATCGAAAATTCACCGCCACCAGCTTCGAGGACCCCGCCTTCCCCTCGTATTCGGCGTGAGCAGCGGAAGGTTTTACATCCCTTGAATGATGAATCCGATGATGGCTACTCTCCGCATCCTTCTATCTATGAAGCTTCTCCGGTAGCTTCCGATGACGAAGGCCGCTCTGACAAAGAGCTCTCCGACTCTTATGATTCGTCAAAGCAAAAACCTGTTGATTTTTTGGACACACAACAGAATGAATCTCCCGGAAGAGGCAGAAATTTTTCTCGATTTTCGGGCATCTCGATGATGGAGACTATAACGGAGCAAAAAAGTATTAAGAGTACTCGTGACGAGATTTTGGATGAAACGGAGTATACTCCACTGCGACAAGATGAAGAGTCAGATGAAGATGAAGACGGGCGTTTCCTTTACGACTATGCGAGTCCCACTCAACCGTTACACCCAGCTATGTCAGCCTCTGCGCCTAATCTTAGTGGTAAGTCCCCATCTCATTATATTACCCATCTAATTTGTCCCACATGCTTATCCTACCACTGGATTTTTTAGGATCACCATATTCCTCTTCAGCTGAACATCCCACATCAGCGCCTACAGCCAGTACCTTCTTCTCACGTGGCATATCATCGTCTCCTCGCCAATTCCCCCACCAACCGACCTTTCGTCCGGCTTTATCAATGAATAGATCTTACGGGACCCTATCTTCGCATCCATTTCACCGTGCACCTGTTCTCGTTACTGGATCCGATCCATACACTGATGGGAACCAGCATACCCCGGATTCACTGGAGAGTCCCACGTACAGGAGTCGACCCGACAGCCTAAGGAATCAAGGTGTTTGGGAAAAACTCTGTAGAGGTTTCTGCTTCGTCTGCTGTTGTGTCAACGTCAATGATGAGACTTTTCTATAGCCCTTTGGGCCGCCTTCATTTCGATATCAACACCCAACTCATCACCTGAATTATTTTTTTCTTTTTTGAAGAAGCATGATAAATAATGACTGATGCATTATGATAGTGTCTCATGAGGTTTAATAACTCAACTGGGTGGTCGTTCTGATTTCCTGTGTCATACCCCCCCCTCAGCCTATTCTTTCTCTTTATCTGGTTTCTGTTTTTGGGACGGCTTTGTCAGTACAAGTTTATGTTTCCTCTTACTCGATTGGAAGGTGGTGGTAGTATTCTTAATTTTGTACCGGGGACTTCGGGATATGGATATCGCTTGTATTGCCATGAAGAACCGGGGCGTTGTGGAAATAATTGGATGTTAATATTGTCAGTCAGGGGAAGCTATTATCTACATGATGCTTTCTGTACCTATTGTTCAGTGAGCTCTGGCGTTTAGGGAGGTCTATTTTCTTATTGTCGGGTGTCTTTTTTACTACTCCATGCAAGTAGGGGTTTTTGTGTCTCTTACTAAAAAGTTAAAAATCTTGGTGTAATTCAGTAGGTATAATTAGTATCAATACACTCTCTCTGTTTGGATCGAAACCGACCGAGGCCAAGCCTGTGTTTGCTATCGATATCAGATCTTTGGGGGTAGGTGAAAGACTTGAGCAGGATGACCGTATAATCAACCATGAGAGACTCTCTCCAGTATTCATTGAGACTGTCTGCTGCTGCTTAAGAGTACCAAGCGAATGCGGCTAGTCAAGACAATTACAACGATACCGCAGTGTCACATACCGCACTCTGGTAGCCTCGTGCCTGGACTCTATGCACAGTCTGATGCATGTAATAGGTTCCGAAGGCCTGCGATTTTTCCCAGAGGAAGAAGGCTCGAGTAGCTTCGGGTTCTTGGGGAGTTTGGTAGCTCGAGGTGTTTTCCAAACTTGTACGGTATCGTCGTGCTAGTTCAAGACATCGTGCTAGTTCAAAACATACTGGGCCCATAAAAAATACATCCCGAAAGCCCTCCGTTCCCCGAGCTCTCCGTTCTATTTCCGAGGGTGCTTCCAAACCTACAAAATATCTCTAAAAAAATAAGTCATCAAACGAAAATGTACTATCCATGTATCAATAAAAAAGACAACAAAAGAACCCGGCCGGCAAGAACATGGAACACTCACCCAGCTTGGTATTGGTAACACGGTTACAACAGCCAACAACAATATCGATACCTGGCCTTTCTGCGCATACATTTCCTCTCCACCTTTCATCCCCGAACGAGTTTGAGGCGGTATCCCGCTGCGATAAATAAATCTCTTATACTTATAACTTCGGCCCATCTTTCTTATTTACCGCCCGGAGATAATCTTTCGGCCGGCATTCTTGATAACGCTCGGTTTTCTAGAGCTCCAGCTAGCCAAGGAAGTAGAATTACTCAGGAGCGAGCCCAAGGTATTCTACTTCTAATACCATTGTTATACCAGCAAGAGTTATGAAGGCCTGATAAATCCGGCGGCATTCCAGACTTTGCTTATGTAGGAAGGGGGCACTATATACGAGTGATATCCTATGAATAACAGATTGTTACTTTTATCATCCCTAACACCACCAAACCTCGAGGACCCCCTACAAACCATTTTCATATAATCCAGGGCCGTTAAGCCAACGCTGCTTTCGTTTAATCCGTTTAACTGGTGCTGTGCTCCGGGCCTCCGGCTCCGGACCCCGAGTAACACCCCCCCCCCCCCCCCAAATAGCCGCCACGGCCCGCTATTGATAGAACCATCTTCGGGAAGCAGCGATCACCTAACGCCGGGGACTTACTTGGTAAGTGCACGGACAGTTGGAACAGCAGTGCCCTTTAGTTGTGGCGATGCTAGCTATGTACCTAGATGGATATGGTATACAGGCGCAATGTCTCTGTTGCGAGACTTTGTGAGCTGCAATGTCGTCCCGCGGAAAGTCAAATGCTGTGAGTTGAGATTTTTCGAGGTCAAGACTTCTGGCTGGCTGGCTGTAAATGCTCTTGTCCAGGATAGTCTGTCTTGTTAACGTGAATGTTTGACAAGCACGCAGTTGCAACTATAAGTCGTCACAGCATAACCTACCATTGTCAGTATATGCGAGTACATATACGTATATTCTAAAGCTCACATGCAAGCCTCACCCAGATTCAGTAACCCACGCGAAGAGCGGCCCTTGAGCGAGCGAGTGATATCAAATGAATCCCGAACTGGGCGCTCCGCTTGATACATCTCCGGTGCAATATGCCATAATGTAAATTCGCCCAGGCTCGCGAGAGGAGAGGGGTAGGTATGTGATGCAGGTACAGGACGTTATGCAACGTCTATCCGCCCGGCGCATGCTTCCCAGGCCAAGAAATATCACACTTATTTTGTACTGTTTGCGGGTTTCAGACGAGTTTTAGAAAATTGGCTGGCTTGTGTGCGGCGAGTCGCCCCCAAAGTTTACATGTTTGCCCCCCCTCTCTATATCATGGCACCGTTGGATTTACTTCGAAACTGGGGAAAAATGCGTTATGCAGGGGAAAAAAAACTAACATATAACTGCAGTGGTGAATTGTTCATCTAGTGACGTTTCATGATACGTGATGTGGTGGTAGAGTATTAGATTTTATCTGACCTCACCTCCGCCTCCAGCTGTTGGGGAGTTTTACTGGATCGTAGGGTACTGTCAATATTTGCTTCACCGTTGTCTCGGTGTTTCTATTGGAGTGGGTAAAATAGCCCGGGCAACAACTGCATGATAGAGTACGTACCTAGTACCTGAGGGCCTTCTTCACAAAGCGGCTCATGCTCAAGGCTTTCCAGAACGTGGCATGCAACGTTAATGCCAAGATAACTAGGTGGATAGGACCCTAGGTAGCCATCTCACAGCCTTAGTAGAATACTAATAAACGACTCGAAACGCCAACTACATGTAGTAAGGATTGTAGTAGTCTTGTTAGGCATATCCCAACTACATGTAAATACATGTCAAGAATAGGCTCCCTACAATTCAATAGGTATCACTAAATAATAATAACATTCAACGAAGAAGAAAAAACCCTATCAATCGAATCCAACGATACTCCCCGGCTTGAGCAATTGAACATTGAAAGAATCATGTAAACATCAAGAAAAACATATAAAATAAGAACAGAGGAAGAAATAGGCCTCACTGCGTTCCTGCGGTGGCTCGCCCCATGATATAAATATTCTTTACAAACAACACGATCATTTGCTGTTCCATTACCACCAAACAAACAAAAAACAGAGCGTTATCTAATGTAAAATGTAGGCGTATCAGTTCATCATACCGGCGTGTTTATTGACGTCATTCGTATCGCGTAGCATCCAATGCCATCCATTTTGTTGTATATCTCGTTCACGTGCTGGACACCAGCCTAGTAAGCGCGTTCTGTTCGGTTAGAGGACCACTGTGCCTGCTGCACCCTGCAGTCTGCAGCCTGCAATTACCATCCAGCCCACATCGCAATCCCCCCCATCTTCCATCACCACTCCCGACTGCAGAACCTCAAATACGCTTTTTTTTCATCTGCAGTGAGTATGCAAGTGAATTCCATCCAGACAAAGGAAAATATAAAGGAGTGGACGCTTTCAACATATGGAAAGCTTTTGGGGAAAAAGGAAAAGTGAAAAAGAGTGTATGTTATCGAAAAAAAAAAAGGAAAGGAAAGGAAAAGGAAAAGGAAAGGAAAAGCAACCTACACCACTCCAACGCCGTCATTAGCCCACTCCATTCCAGAAGAAAAGAAAGAAGATTCCACAAATAGGAAACAAACATAAGAGTGCATAATATGCCTACATCAACCATGCAATGTAGATCAGATACTGGTAACTAAAGGAAACAGTAACTCCCCACAATGAGAAAAAGGAAAGAAAAACCATACCGCCAACCAGAACCACCGTACCCCAGGAAAATTAACATGCCACAGAACGATATATTGACATCCATGTTTAGTAGCATGGAAGAAGAAAGTAAGACCCTCCAGAAAAACAAAGCCTGCGCCTTTTAGTATCATTCAAAGAAAATAACTCCCCCTCCTCCTCCCCGCTCCTCCAGAGGAATGAGGCAGCCATGCTTCCGTACGGCCGCCTCACCCGCTCATTCATGGTGACGTGACTTTTCTTTCACAGAACCCCCCCTTACTAGCGCCGGAATTGCGCTCATCCTTCTAATATCTTTGACCGTCTTCAATGTCATCGCACTCATATCTGTCGTCGCTAGAGATGCAGTGCTATTCCGTCTAAGATAGGAAGGACTGCCACCAATAACATAATGCGAGTTATACGCCGACCTGGGTACCCCATCCGAACCATTTGAATTTGAACCAGAATTCAATGACTCCCAGCTCAATTTCTTCATAAGACTCCGAGGAACAAGGGTTGTTTTCTCACTGTCGTGGCTAGTAGCAGAATCATTATTCGGTGTATACGGTGGTGTTTCAAGACCCTGTCCCTGTTGCTGGCTCGATAACCTGATGCGGGACCTCACCGGAAGATTCGTGGTGACAGGCTTGACCGGGACTGTGACTAACTTGTCTTTCGAATTTTTGCTCACTGTGAGTTTCCGTGAATGACCGCTTATGTCGCGGCCGGGCTGTTTACTGGGTGCCGCTATATTGCCAAGCTTGCTACCGAATCCGTACCCTAACCGCTTCTTGGTCTCCCTCAAGTGCGTGATGTCGCCGAAAGTTTGTGGCTCTTTCTGCGCCACAGAGCCGCTGCCCGGAAACTTAAATGGAGACCTTAATCTATCTGCGATTTCTCGAACACTTTTTTGAAGCGGTGACGGGGCCACATCAGACCTTTGAGTCGTCCTTACCGCCTTGCGGTTACCGCGGTTATTTTCGAGTGTTTCGGTCTTGGAATCATCAACATCTTCAATTGAAGGCGTCAAGCCCAGGCCACAATTAGCTTTGTTGCCATCATTGGACGAAATGCTGTCGAAACTTCCACCCATTCTTCTCCGGGGTGACATGGATTCGGGGGTAGGCGGCATGTGTCGCATTGTATCCTGACTTTGTTGCTTGTCCTGCTTGTCCTGCTTGTCCCTGAATTCCCTGAGTTCCGTCCTTGGGCTTCGCCGTGTTGTGCTGGGGTTCCGAGTCGGCGTTTGAGTCAATTCTTTCATATCACTCTGACCATGCCTTCCCCATCTTTTGATATTTAGCCTAGTGTCTTCTCCATTCTCATTACGGGGCCCAGGACGATGGTCATAGAAAATGTCTGCATCGGTTTCACCCCCATTTTTGCCGCGCCCACCGTACATGCTTAGACTGCTTTCACTGATAAGACTGGGAAGAGACTCATGGGAGGATCCTGATGGGGAATTTTTGGGCCCTGGGCTCTCATCCATTGCGGATGCACACCGATCAATGAAGTCGCTTCGAGAAGGGCAAATTGGCGTTAGTCCGGGCAAAGGTGAGTCCCTGCTCAAGCTTGAACTCCTTCCTGAACACGGCGTATTGAAGTCAATGTTATTGAGAGCGTTTGAAGTACATGGCGAATAGTTCGTTTCTTCATCCTTGTATATGGGAGTGTAGCAGGACGCCAAAGAATCGCGAGAGGCATAAGGCGATATACCAAAAGACGGCGATCCTCGAGATACTAATGTGGTGTCACTATTAAAGTTGGCGCTAGCCATGTCTGAAAGTTCCTGTCGACCCTTTTTGGCACTTGCCCGTTCTCTGAACCCAGATAATTGGTCTTGACACTCTGCAATCTCCTTGGCTGCTGCATCTAGAATAACATCACGACCCTCGATGGTTTGCTTAAGTTCAGCGTTTTCTCGTTCAAGTACTTCATTGCGTGCTTGGACACGATCAAGCTTTTGGCGCATATTCTTAAGTTCCTTTTCACATCTGAGTGCTTGTTCGCGAGTTTTAGTGAGCATCAACTTTAGACCAAAGTTTTCTTTACTTTTCTGTGAGATAATCTAAAACCCGCCATACAAATTTGTGTCAGCTATAGAAGCAATCGAACCCAACAAATGAATGGACAAAGGAATTGCTTGTCTGATAACTGATTACCCCAAAGATGTGCATACTAACCTCGGTCTGTTCTCTCATTCCCATACTCCCAAACCTGATGATGTCGCTATCTACACTCCCATTCGACCTTCCTATTGATCTATACTCTGGCGTTGACAATGAGTACAGGTGGCTTGACGTTGGATCTGGGGACTTGTTTTCAGGAGTCCTTGGTGCACCATCATTCGTACATTGATCTGGCGGCACAAGGCTGATGGCGCTATTCCTTCTGGCTTCAGCCTTTGCTTTGGAAATCAGCTGCTTTTGATGATGGATGCGTCTCGTAAGCAGCGCTGAGGCTTCCATTATTGGGGCAGCAGGTAATAGATATTTTCCGCCTGCAGATGGGCCGGCGGGAGTAGGAGTATCTGTCGAATAGAAATCCATCTCCGGCGTTGTGGTGGGGTATGGAAATAAGGGATAGTGGGTAAGTGAGCGGTGGTGGTCGTTGGTTGACCGCTCTTCAGTACTGTGGACGCCTATGCGTAATACCAAATGAGGGGACGTTGTTTAGGGTTGCGTAGCGGGAGAAGAATTGGGGACCATTGGGCTTTGGGGGTTGGGGTTGTCAGCGGGTGTGGAGGCAGATTGAGGTGGGATGGGTTGTGTGGTGTGTGGTTTGAGCGGCAGGCAGTAGGCAAGGCGGAAGATAAAGTGGTTGCGTGTTAGTATGGCAGGAGTTGCTGGAGGAACTGATTGGCGCCTGAAAATATATCACAGCCAGACAAAGACATAAGGAGAAGGATCGATGAGATCGATGAGGGCCGGCGCGTTAGCGGGAGAGGCATCTTTTTCTGTATTAAGAAATCCGAGGGGGTAGGGCTGTAGTAAACTTAGTAAAAGAGTATGGATTAGCTGTATTGGCTACTGCAGGGGCGTCCTATCTCATCTGTAGGTGCAGCCCGCTTGTCACTGCGCAGAGAGCAGCTCTGCAGTATCGCAAAAGGGAATATGACGGCAGCGAAAGATTGAATGTTTATGTAACCACGTGACAGGGTTCCCTGGACAACCCCGCTAAAGTGTAATTCACAGTTCTATATATAGATGATCTGATAAGATTGTATCTAGCTATGCCGATTGCCATGATTAGATTAGATAGCGGATTCCGTCCATTTTCACCTTCCGTAGCAACGAACATTAGAAGCTTTCTAGACGATTCGACTCCACAGAAAAACGTGCCTTTTAATTCCTCCCCTCTTCCCCCGTTCAAACTTGATCCCTTTCAAGTCATCTCTGTATCGCAAATAACCGCCTCGAAATATCTTTCTAATAGGTATGTGTGCACTATGGCCTGATAATCAGCATAAAGACAATCTGTCCTTATCCGCTCGGTTACTCCCGTCTGAACTCCTCTCTTCACCTCTCCCTCCACTCCTAATCACTCGTCAATTCACAAGTCTCACACTTGGCACCAGAGTTTTGAAGGAACACCAACTAACTACCAATACCAAGAGACCACAGTTCCTTTTTTCTACTACCATTCCCGTTCCTATTCCCGTTATCTAAATCACAATGGTCCTCCACAACCCCAACAACTGGCACTGGGTCAACAAGGATGCCCGTGAATGGGCCCAGAAATACTTTGATAAAAATCTCACAGTCCTCACAGCTTCTTCTGGGGATACCAGCGTCAAGGTTGATAAAGTTGTGTCTGTAGATGGAGATGTTGATGTTTCCCAGCGCAAGGGAAAGGTCATTACACTCTTTGATGTTAAAATGCGCCTCGAGTTTTCAGGTATGATCGCCACCATTATATATACGATTCCCTCTCTCCCTTCATGGCCCTATACTTATCCATTCTCAGGCTCAACTGTGGACGATCCATCGGTCTCTGGCACCATCACAATTCCTGAAATCGCCCATGATACCGAAGAGGATGAATACGTTTTCGAGGTCGACGTCTACTCCGATACCCCCACAAAATCGCCTATCAGAGATTTGATTCGTAGCTCTTTAATTCCGCAGCTCCGCGTTGCACTCGGAAAGTTCTCCCCCGACCTCATCGCTGAACACGGGAAAGACATCCAGCACGCTCCCGGTACGGGGCCTTCCTACACTCCTTCTGCACCTATAATTCCTGCTGCTGCCAGTTCATCTTCCACATCAGTGAAGAAAACAACTAGTTCGGGCCCTATCGTAAACACAGTTACCTTGACGGATTCAATTGAGTTCCAGACTTCAGCGGAGCAGTTGTACAGTGTGTTCGTGGACCCAGGCAGAGTAACTGCGTGGTCAAGGAGCACACCAAAGGTGTTTGAGCCAAAGGTTGGAGGGGCTTTTAGCTTGTTCGGCGGAAATGTTGAGGGCGAGTTTAAGGTTTTGGAGAAGGACGCCAAGATTGTACAGAGCTGGAGATTGGGAGGATGGACTAAGGGTGAGTTGTCATTCCCCAGGATTTTGGCTATAGCAGTGGTTACATAGGCACGCTTTGGAACCTCTATACCTCCTACTCTACACCGGAGAGTAAAGACCGGGCATTTGGAGCGGCCCTTAAATTTCCGGAACACCTTACTCACCGGGCTTTTCGTTTAGGACACTACTCTACCCTAACCCTGGTTTTCGACCAAGGCTCAGACTCTACAACTCTGCGCATGACATGGGAAGGTGTTCCAGTTGGCGAGGAGGAGGTCACAAAGAGGAATTTTGGCGAGTACTACGTCAAGAGCATTAAGCAGACTTTCGGGTATGCCACCCTCCCCCCTCGTGTTTATAGAAATCCAACCACTTCCCTCTCTCCTTCTTCTTCTTCCACCGCCTTGCCCGTTGTTGCAGGGGGTTCTGCAATGGCATTTGCAGCAAAGATGTTTGTGGCTTTTGTAGCGGTGCCGGTGATGGCGGTGGTGTTGCTGCCTGTTATCAAGGAGACGTTGTGGGATGATAAGATTTTTTCTGTGTAATGGGGCTTTTTTTCTCTTCTTTTTTTTGTATAATGCGGGCATTTTAACCGGGTGTTTTTGTATGTTGGCGGAGGAGGAGGTAATGTAATGTTTTGTACGGCATGGGGGCGGTGGAAAAGGAAGAGAAGGAAGGAAATGATCGTTGCGTTGATCAGCCACTAACGAAACCTCTTCTTCGGAAATAGTTTCGGAGCCGTGCTGTAATCCTCTTTCATTATCCAAAAGGCAAGGCTTTAAAAAAAAAAAAAAAAAAGGAACCGGGACGAAAAAAAATACCACACGATGACGATTGCGATTCCAGGAGGATGGTTGGCTGGTATGGAAGGCACCGGTAAGGCGGGAAAGGGATGGTAGTGAAGGAATGTGATGCATTTCTCGGCACTGGCTAAACAATTGGAATGTCAATTCAAAGCATGGGGGTCTCTCAATAGAATACTCAGTGTTGTCTAAATCTTTGTCGCCGCTCTCTAGTAATGAAAAATTCCTTCATTGTGATATCAGTAGATTGAATGCGCTAGCCTTCGAGAAATCAATGCTTAACCTGCGCCGCCATAGCGTAACGTAACACCCAAACCGCGCCGTAAGTTCGTAACCTGGGGGGCCGTTGTCTTGGTCCCCCTACGCATTGATTGTACTCCCACCTGCTGCACTGTCAACCTCGCTTGACTCTCTATCCTTCTTCATGGGCCCATCACTCGGATATGCCGCCACCTGTAAGGAGGTGTTACAGACGCCTCTCTCTCCCTCTCGCTTGTCAGTCACCCCCACCCCACCCCACCCTATGGCGGGGTTCCTGAGACGGGATGGAAGGGATGAGACGTTTTGTGTGTGTGCGTGTGCGCTGGAATGTCATACTCTAGAAGAGTTCTGGGAATGCAGAGAAGCCCGTTTTTTTTTTTCTCTCTTTTCTTTTTTGGCCGGCCCTCTCTTTGTGAAGGTCGGTTGGCGTGGGCATAATGCAAGCCGTACTGCAAGGCTGGGCTGGGGGTATATCTATCTGGGCATAGCTTAGCTCTCAGTCAGTTCCAGTCATGACAGTCTGGATCTGCGCTGTGGGTAGCATACGTAACCACAATGCATTGTAATGTAGGTACTCATACGCAGCAGCAGAAGAGGCGGCTTTGTCTTTGTCTCGACAAGTCGGGAAACTGCAAGAGCTCGTACCGGTACCGGCGGGCTGGAAGATGAAGATGTAGAGATGAGCTACCTTAGTATGTAGGTCAAGCAGAGTAGGTGGTTAACATTTCCTAATTAATTTTCTCAGTCATGAGTAGCTGCTAGCTCCAGCCTTCTTCTTCTTCGCAGCAGCAGCACCGCAGGCATTCTCCCTTTTACAAATAAAATTCAAAACAAAAACAAATAAAAAAAAATTCGCCATCCGTTTGTCACCTCATCCATCATCAGTGATCTACACAGCCATCTAGCTTAGCTAGCCCATCTACCCAGTCAGGCCAGTCAGTTAGCCAGCTAGAGATGAGGCCCAAGCCCGGCCGTTTGATCATCAGGTACGCTCTCTCCCCTCCACTCACCATCCACTCATACCTGACCACCCCTGCGTTTGCCGCTGAGGCAGCGAGAATTTAAGGTTCCTTCCGCTCCTATCAAGCCACTCCTCCTATCGGCTGAGAAGGCGAGAATAGGGAAGGGCGATGAAGGAGTCGATGAGTTAGGATAGGTGGTAGTGTAAGCACCTTGGACCCAGCAGAGCACAGCCGCCGGGGAAAAAAAAAAAAAACCTCTTTTTTATTTTTCAGCTTTGGATTTTTTTTTATTTTCTGGAAAAATAAATTAAATTACATTACTGGGATAGACACAAGCCACCCCTCGGCGGAGAAGAGGAACACGAGGGGGTGGTGTCGTGAAGAAGGATGAAGCTTGAGTGGTGAGTGGGCGGAGAGCTGTAGAACGCGTTGCGTCAGTGGCGCATCCGGTTCGTTTCATTAAGCCACCGCACAACCCACTCCCAATCCAGCCGTAGGCCCCACTACTATTTACGGTAGCAAAAGGGGACGCGCTTCTCTGATTGGGCCGCCGCGTTCTAATTAGGAAACCCTTTTTCAGCTATTTTACACGCTCCCTTCTTTCTTGATAACCTTATTTTTCCCAAAGTGGTGAAATGGGCGAGAAGCGGTATGGTAATGTAGTGAAATTGGGGACTAGTGCGGAAGTGGCAGGCTAGCTAGGGGATCCAACGAGAGCTGAATTCAGAATGGTAGACAGCTGTCTCTGCGCCCTGATTGGGTACTGGGGGGTGATGCCAGTGGGAAACAGACGCGATGGATGGGAGAGGGATGAAACGAAATGAGCAGATCAGATGGGGGATACTAAACCCCGCGATTGATCAGCGATCAGCAGCGAGGTAAGGATGCGCAAAAAAAAAAAAAAAAATTCTTAGAATCAATGATTGGATTGGGCGTTTTCTAATAACCACCGCGCTCCACCGAATATATATATATATATATCTAATAATTATAATAAACGAAATGAAATGAGCATATCCAAATCCAGGAGCAAGAGTGGATTGTAAACGGAGCCATCATCATGGGCAATGATAATGTGATAATGGGATCCGGACATGACAGATCGACGTAAGGCCCCATCATGGCCAGCTCGTGGACTCATGGAAAACCATCCCCCACCCCAATCCCCCACGGGTCATTAATTAAAATTCTTTTCCTCAAACGTTCTTGAAGCCCATGAACGGGGGTGTGCACTGCCTGAAGTCACAAACGCAATCTCGTTTTTGTATGTTTCATTCATGCTTCGTTGTGCTGTCTGTCTTCTTCTAGACGTATCTCCACTTACCGGAGGAGGGAGGGGGAGAGAGAGTAACGAATCTCAAAGAGTCAAAAGAGTCAAAAAGAAAGTAGAAGAAGCACAATGATCTGCCGACGGTGTTAATCGGGTCGGGGGAGATTAGATCTCCGGTCTGCTGTACCTAGATCCGGGCCTACTCCCCCCCGGTGGAGCAAGTCACAACGACAACAACCAGAGTAAAAACAACGTAGCTACATTAGATCATACACGTAGTCTTGATTTCAAATACCCGTATCTAGATACTCTTAATTTCGGCGCTGCAGTGCTTTTTTTGTTTGTCGTCGTGGGTGCTGATGTGGTGGTGGGGTGCGTACTAGTCGTAGTCGTAGTCGTAGTAGGTCAGACATGGCGGGGTGGTGGCGCTAGCTGTGGCCGTGCGTGCGGGCGCTTTGGTCATTGTCACCGTCGTCATGTTTGTGGCTTGCCTGTGCTGCTCCCCGAGTGCTTACTACGTTCTGGACCCGAGCGAGCGAGGCAACACAACAAGCGCAGAAGAATTAAGACTCAAGAGTTAGAGTACGCACCCTTGTGAATCCCTGCAGAAGCTTTATTTTTCCCTTCTCGAGACGTCATCATCGGTGCTACAGTAGCTAGAAGAGTCTGTCTACTCTATCGACGACGTTGACATCAGGCAGGTAAGTTTACAAGCTCTCCACAGTGCCTTTAATTTCTTTTTACCCCTCCTCCTCCACGAGCTCCGCTTCCTTTTTCCTCCCACTTGTGCACTGCTCTACATATGTAAGTATTATGTAGGCCCACATCGACCCCGCAACATGCCGTCGTTAACTTCGGTCGGTCCGCCGGTCGGTCGACGCCAAAACGAATAAAGTCGCTGTTGTCTTTCGCGCGCCCTACCCTGACATCCATCCATGCATAGTGGAAAATCTATGCACGTCGTCGGGTTGCGGCGGCATTCTCTGGTAAAGTGGAAAAGTAGGGCGGATGGAGCTGGCAATCTATTTTACGTTACGCCCTCTAGCTGTAAGTTATCCCCCCCCCCCAAATCCCTGGTAGAAAGAGCGGCGTGGCGGAGCAAGTTGTTTTTCAATGCTGTTGCTGTCGCTCCGCCATTCGCCAGCTGCCGCGAGAGAGATATGTGACAAGTTTATTTGCGGCCTCGACGGTCGTATCGTATGTAAAACAGTTGCAATAGTTACAATAACCGCACGCGTGCCCTTACCTACCGTCTAGCATGAACTTAATTCTTGTTTCTTACTCTGCTGCTTATGTACAGTAGCTATTTTGTTTTTTCGTGCCACCACCCGGATAGCACTGACAGACAGAGCAACGCAGAGTGGGCGTGAGGTGAGGTGAGGTGAGGCAGTTGATATGTGGGGTAATTACTTACTCTACTCCCCCGTGCGCAATTGGAGGGCCGAGATCTTTTTTTTCTTTTGTCGCTTCTTTTGTCTTTTCTTTTTTTTGGCCCAATTGTGCAAGAAGCAACTGCAACCTAGATTTAATTACTCGAAGGGAAACATATCGATATATATTGCACTTTTGGCCTTGCAATTGCATCACGGGAATGCTTATAGTGCCATTACTCTACTCTTCTGCATGATATAGACTCTCTGTGATCATTGCAAAGGGGGGGGGGGGGGGGGCGTGTGGTCATGAGTAGAGCCAGTAGATCGCACGCGCAGTGAATAATTGAGCAGAGATCTATTTTCCGGCTATCCCCCAGTACCCGCTTGAACTGTGCCTCTAGCTCTTCTCTTCAGATCATATCAGGTCTCAATGCTCTGAGGAAAACCTCGGGCAAGCTAAGGGGGGTGATCCAAGTCCAGCACGATCACGAACACAAAATCTATAAAAACATTCCCATGCATCGTTTCCTCACGCCCATTCTTGTCGCCACTCTCCCTCGCTACCAGCGATCCGGAACTAAATTAGAATTAGAGGCCCCCCCCCCCTACCTGCCTGCTCCTACGCCAGATTTAATTCTTCAGGCTGCAGTTAATTAGGTAAAGCACAGGTACGGCCACGGTACATGTGTAAGCAGCAGGTTAAGGTACGAAGGGCAGGTAGCGCTCGGTAGCGATCCGGTACGTTGTGGGACGGTACCTAAGCTTTACCAATGGTCTGCTTTTGACCGAAAGTGGTAAAAAAAACATAAAAATAAAGTGCAACTAATTTATCCTCCTTCCTCCTCATCCTCCCGGGGGGGGACCTCAAGCGCGCGTGAAGTGCAGCAGCCAAACAAGAGGGTAGGGTAGCAGAGGAGAGCAGAGAGAGAGAGAGCTAGATGAAACCCAATCACACCCGGAAATAGTGTCGGGGTCCAGCGGCGCGCCATGCCTAGATAGGTGTGGCTAGTTCGTCTAGTGCTCAGGGTTACACATAGGCTAGGGTACATGTAGGGTAGGGGTAGGGGTAGGGGTAGGGTACGCTAGCAGGCGGGAACTAAATTCAGCCCTTCCGGACGGAGACTTTAGGTGGGGAGTCAGTGTCGATTCGGATTCGCAACACGTCCGTCACTCTTTTGTTTCTGGGGTGTCGGGGGAGGGTTGATTGGAGATGGGGGTGACCGCGTTGTTTATGGTGGATTTTTTTTTTTTTTTCCTTTTGAGCGCGGCTTTTTTTGGGGGACGTTTTGCTTTTGGGGTGAGGTACGTGTAGATCAAGTCTATCTGTCTGTTCTGTCTTGTCCGTCTGTCTGTCTGCCCAGCTGGATGGATTGATGGATGGATCATGGGTAGGGCAGACTAGACATGGACACAGACCAGACCAGAGCTCGCAATTGAGAACATCTCATTCATCCATGCCATGGCATTGATGACGATTGATGGAGTCGAGTGAGTACGTGAGTACCTACCTACAGCTAGTACCTAGAGCAACTGAGCTAGAGAAAACCTACATTTACCTAGAGCTTGCTTGCGTGCTGCACTGAAGACCTGCTACCCTGGTAAGGTTGCAAGTTAAGTTACGGCTCTATCGTAATTGAGAAACAGCCCCAGTGAACTAAGCCGAAAGAACGACACTGCGTCCGCTGTGCTGGCCATTGCCATTGCACTCGCCCTGCTTTTGGCGGCGTGCATTGGGGGGGGGAAACAAGAAAGAAAGAAGGAAGAGCCACTCCTTTTTTTTCTTGGTTGACTCTTGTGAGTGAGTGAGCGTGTGTGAAGGAGTGTGGACTTTTTTTTCCCTTCCTCTCTCTTTCTGCTCTGCCTGTGCTGCCTGCCTTCCTGCCTGCCTCTCTACCGATCTGCTCGACCCATCCCCTGCTTGGCGTTTGACTGACTGACTGACTGACTGGAACGTGCCCTGGCACCCACCCATCCCATCCATACGCTCCTCGCACACTCTCCCCTACCACCCTCCCATCCTCCCATCCTCCCACACTCCCACACACACGCCCACTCCCACCCTCCCTCCACCGGTGCACCCCTTGCGGCGGGACGTACATCCCAACATAGGATCTCCCCAGGTGTGATTTGTTTCTGTTTTGGGGTGCGGGCGTGTCGCGTCAAGCAGCAGAACCGTGACCTGGGTCCATCCAGTGTTTCCATCGAGTAGCATTGTCACTGGTAGCGACAGACAGACAGACAGACAGACACAGACAGCCTCTCCCATCCTCACAACCTATCCAGCAATCCTCCTCTCCTCTTGCTCCTCCTCCTCCCACCTCTCACACCCACACCCACACTCCCACCACATACATTCAAGACATCCCCCCCCCCCCAAGCTACCCCTGCCTGGAGTGAAGCGATTGATCTTAAAAGCACCAGCCGCCCGCCCACCCCCAGACTTTTTTTTTCTGCTCACTCTCCCAGGCTGTGCTTCATCATCCATCACCCATCCATCCATCCTCCATCCTCCATCCTCCGACGCCATTCACAATACTACATATAATTTCTAACATTCCCCACGACCACCAACGATAAACGCCATCCTCAACCACCCTCCTACATAAAAAGGGCTGTTTAAAAAAGAATCTACACTTGAAATACCACAACCACAACCACCGGTCCGAGACCACTCACTCACACGCAAACCACACTCACTCACACGCAAACCACACTCACACACACCCAATCAATCACTGCGCCTCACCATTGGATTACATACATACAAAAAGGGCCAGCTATTATAATATATATATTACAGCCTGCTCCTCCCTCCACCCACTTCCTCGCTGCCTTGTTGTCACTTTGATAGCGACACAGTCAGTTTGCAAGAGAGATCGTATTTCATTTGGGATTTGTTTTTACTCTGGGGCTTTTTGAAATCTGCATTTGCATTTTGGGGGCTGTCGAAAAAGAGTTTATATCATATAAATATATACGCGCGGGCTTTATATACTATTACATATCATCCCAACACAAGCTTCTTCTACTACTACACTACTTCAATATACAAATACATATACTCAATAGTATCTAATACCTAGTCCGCCCTCGTCATAAGAGTCTCCGACTACCGACTACCACCACACACACCACCACCACCACCACCACACACACAACCACCACAATGCTGCCCGCAACCCTAACCCGCAAGGCCGCGCTCGAGTCCTTCGTCCGCATGCCCGTCACCCCCGCCATGATCTCGCACCTCGCGCTCACCGCCAGCACCGTCATCCGCTGCGAACCCCCCAGCACCACCACCCTCCCCACACCCCCCAGCACCCCATCAAACTCCCCCCCGCTCCCCACCCTCGAGCAATTCATCACCTCCCTCGTCGACCGCAGCCACGTGCAAGTGCCCACGCTCATGTCCTCGCTCGTCTACCTCGCACGGCTACAGCGGCGCCTCCCCTCCGTCGCAAAGGGCATGCGCTGCACCGTGCACCGCATCTTCCTCGCCTCGCTCATCCTCGCCGCCAAGAACCTCAACGACTCCTCGCCCAAGAACAAGCACTGGGCGCGCTACAGCGCCGTCCGCGGCTTCGAGGCCTTCGGCTTCTCGCTGACCGAAGTAAACCTCATGGAGAAGCAGATGCTCTTCCTGCTCGACTGGGACCTGCGCATCACGAACGAGGACCTCTACGAGCACCTCGAGCCCTTCCTCACCCCCATCATCGCCGAGCACGAGGCACAGCACACAGAGTACTACTACTACGACTGCGCCACGCCGCCCAGCTCCGGCCGCAGCTCGCGCGCATCGGACCGCAGCGTCGACAGCGCGGCCGCGTCGGACGCCGGCAGCGCGAAGCTCGCGGTCTCGGACTACTTCTACCCTACGCCGCCGTCGACGGCGCCGTCGTCGGCCGTCATCCCCACGCTCGCGCGCAGCGGCAGTGTGTCCAGCGTCGACAGCTCGTGCGCGGGGCGCCGCGGCCGCGAGGAGAAGAAGGGTGCTGTCAGCGGCGTGGTGAGGGAGAAGCGCAGTCGCGGCGGGGTGGTGTCGGCGACGATCTCGAGGTTCTTGGCGGGCGCGAGCCCCGCGGGGAGCCGGAGTCGGAGTCGGGGACGGACTACCGGGGCTGCGGCGGTGGGGAGGGAGTATCTATGAGTTGAATGAGTTCCTTTTTTGGGGTTTGGGTTTTTGGGGCGTGTGGGTTTTTTTCTTTTCTATTTCTTCTCTTATTATTTCTCATTTATAGCTTTTAGTGCCCTTTTTTTCTCTATTGCTTTTCTCTTTTTATATACCGGGGCGGGCATAGAACGCGGGGCCATGGGGGTCCCGTGCTAATTTTGCTGTCTTCTTTCTGGCTTCTAGCTTTCTCTTTTTATGTTTTGGGGGCCCTATCTATGGATACAGGATACAGCTTGTAACGGTACTTTTTTCTCTTTCTTATGTCGGACCGAAAAAGGGCACGCTCTGGGGGGGACGAACTGGGGGACAGGGTGGGGTGGGCGTTGGGTCTGTTTTTTTTTTTTTTCGCGCACGGTACATATTGCGCCTGCTTTTTTTTTTTTTTTTTTGATGTCCTCCCTATATTTTTTTGACTTGATGATATCATGGCTATTATGTTTTTTTTGGCTTCCGGGGGGACTTTTTTTATATGGTTTTTTTTTTTCTGTACCATTTTTTGCTTTGCGGTTTTTGGTTTTTTGCAGCTGTCGACGTTCTTTTTACTATCTTTTTCTTATGTTTTTTTTTTGTTACGCTTTTTTATGTACAGTATGGAAACGAGAACATTTGAGGATACGAACCCTCCCAAATGCAACCAAAAAAATAACTTATTACATATATCACTTTTTGTTTTTTACAGCACTTGAAAACTTTTGTGACTCGAGCTTCTTAGTGGAAACATGTGGTGCCTTGTTACTGCTACCGTCGGAGGAGTATATCATATCAATTGAGCAAGAAAAAAAGCCCGTATGTTTCAAGCCCGTTACTAACTTCCTTGTACATGTAGGTAACCTAGCTAGCTCAGCCCCCCCCGGCTGGTCCGAGGAGTTTTCTTCCCTTTGCACCAAGAATTGAGTTGCATGCCGTTGATATTCGCACCCGCCTACAAGAATCCCTCACCTTACTGCTCCCCCTCACCTAACCCTTGACTCTTCTTGGTGGGGGGCATTGAGAGTGAGGAAAAAAGTTGGCACAAAACGCACAATCCTTATCCCAATCGCACAGGAGGTGCTCGCGGGGGGGCGGAGTTTGAGACGAATTGCTACAATTGCTAGGTTCTCCCTACCGTATCCGTCTGGGGTACGTCGTACAGGGGGGCGGGGGGATAGTAGCGCTTGGTGCCCAGGATCGAAGAGGAGGACTGGTGTGTGGTATGGTATGGTATGGGATACTCAATCGTGATGGAGGGAAGTCTCTTAATTAGTTAGCTGCTGTGTTATGTTAGTGGGTTGCTGCTCTCAATTGCAATTGCAACGTGGTTAATGGTACACGGATCGTGATGAGATAATTATAACTGGCCGTGTGCTCTACTCGGTTTGTGGGGGGGCAAACGGTCGATAAGAGGTTGATGGCGATATATGTAGGTACCAATGTCGACTTTGGAATCAATCCGGCCCGTTGGTTGGGGGGTCCAAGTGCTCGAAAAAAAATGCAGCGGATGAGGGAATTAAGCATACTGTCGTTCACGGGGTATTGGTGGATACTGGGTATTGGCGAATTGCAGGTAAAAGTTGGCTTGGCTGTCTCTTTTTTGCCCTGTCCGCCATCACCCAGTATCCGCCAATACCCCGTGAACGACGGTACATGTATGTATCCTTCTCGCTTGAAAGTATATTTATGCGAAGACTGGACCGGATACGAGAAGAGATGCACACATTGGTGCGGTAGAATGCAAACGCGGGGGGGCGTATGTGAGTGGGGGGAGGAATATAAGAATTGCCCAGATCCTCAGCGTTCTTTCCCCTCTCCCCCCATGGATGTGACCGTGACATTTATCGTTCCCCCCTTCCCTTCCTGGTCGAACCTTCACATGTCACTCCGGTTTTACCCTACCCTATCCGCCCACTATATTCTAGACACTCTGTGCTGTTGAGCGAGGATCCTTTTCAAAATCCTGTTCAGTTCCTTCCCAGATTCTAGAAGCTTCATAAAGAAAATTCCAAATCCCAGTTCCATGAATCATCGCATCCAAAATTTTTTTTCCAAGGTGCGGTTTCCTAGATTTTTTTCACTTCCTCCCCCGAACAGGTACGTACTCCACCATATGATTTGATCCAGGCGTCGGCAGGCCCCTCTAATAAGCGTTGCCTACGTGGTTGATTGTTCCGGAATCGGATCGTCATGTTGGATGGATGGATCGATGTCTATTGCATGCATGTATCACTACCTGCGTGTTCGTTCGAGTGACCCGCATCCCCCAGCTGAAGTTATTGGACGAGTAGGTTGATTGGTTGGAAGGTGCGAGTGATATGCTGTGATTGTGTAACGCTGGCGAGCAGAAAGCCGTTTCTCATCTCTCGAGATCTGGTCTTGGTCTTTTTTTTTTTTCGAAATCTTTGACACGTGGTTAGATCTATAGATTTAAACTGTAAAAAAAAAAAAAAAAAACAGGTCCAGAATGTCACACACCAAGATTCCCCCCACTCAGCCACTGCTGTCGTAGCACAACGGATCCGGTCACGGGCATGTAATCGTGACATTCCGACATTTTTTCGTGGTTGGAGCGGGGAATGGAAGACTGTCAAAAGTGTCAATAGGACACGTTTTAGCGGTGGCGAAAGTTGTGGTATGTGGATGCGGAATGATGATTGGGAGAGTGGCTTTACTTATATACCCTTTGGCGTGGAGAACAGTGTCCTCCAGCGCAAGGTTTAACCAACCTCTTAGTGTAAAAGTATAGTTGTCCTCCACTGCAGCGAGACGTTTAAATTACTCACATCAGTCAAACTACATGTACTACTACTGAAGTCCCAGCACAGTGGTAGTAGTGGTGGTTGTAATCAAAATAGTAATAATATTATTATTAGTAGTACAGTGGTAACTAGCAGTTGGCCACCTCGCCAGGGCGAAGTGTGAGCTTGAATGTGACCAAATTTTGGGAAGGGCGGGTGGGTGTGGTGAGTCCGGTTTTTACAGTACCGATGCCAGTGCCAGTGAGCTGAAAGTATGTGTAATTTAATGGAGTTTGCTTTAACATAAACTTCCGGAATTATATTGCATAGCTATTGCTACCTAGTGTAGTGGTTTAAGAACCATAAAGTTGTTACCATCATTACGACGTCGATATAATGGGTATCCATCTTCTTGTAAAACAGTTTCATTCTGAAATTGTTTAGGATACCGTTTGGTGCAAAGTCGAGGTGCATCAGGTGTTTTCGAGATCATACATGGTGAATCGAATGCCAATTCTCCACATAGGCCATGCACCATACATGATTTGATAACAACTGTGAGTTCACCATCGGGATCAAATTGAGGATCCGGCAATTCAGCACATACAATCTGGTCAATACGTTCAGAAGTCATGAATCTGTCCTCAGGGTGTAAAAATAATAGAAGATGCATATGTGGTAAACCACGTTTCTGATATTCAATAGTCCAGACACATCCGAGGTAACGTCCAAAAATATGATTATGTTTAATTTCCTGCAAAAGCTTTTGTTGTTTGAGATGAAAAACTCTCGCAACTAAATCTGGACGATCGACAGCTGTTTGACCTGGAAGTAACTCTGGAACGATTTCCGACCATTTAGGATTCGCTGTAAATGTGATGAAAAGTGAAGGTCTTCCGAAGTGTCTTACGATAGCCATTGAATCCTGGTATAATTGTTGCATATAACGATCACCACCGCTATAGCTGCTAGGAAGTAGTATTCTCCGTCCGGTTTGTTCTGGATTGAAGTCTTCTTGAAGCATAGCATCGGCCAGGCCATTATACAAATCGGATCGGAGTCTTGATTGATTCAAACGTATCCAATTTAGTTTGTTCTGATCACATACAGCCCATACGTCAACCAAATATTGCTGAAAAAGCTTTTGAGATTGAAATAGTGTTAAAGGCTCAGTTGAACGTGAATGAATACGATAGCTTTGTAATAAGTTAGTAATGATTTCTATGATAATATATTAAACATACCGATAAAATTCACGTTGACCTAAACGCAATACTTTCCGATTATTCAATCGATCTCGAAGTTGTAAACTCCAATGTCAACCGGTATCCCCATTTGGAAAAAGCAATACGTAATGCAATGGCATATACGCAGCATGGTTAGGATTGATGATACTGAACATTTGATTTGGCAATGGATTTCTATATGCTAATACGATATCACGGAATCCAGCTTCTTCATATGCATCGGGAATTATTACCGCCACCTCGTTACTTGTAGGTAAGTTGTTTCGTTGTTTATCTGCTCCTGTTTCAACTATCAATTGAAGACGTGGATTAAGTATGACGCGTGCATTCCCATCTTGTGTTGAAGCATTATCCAATCTTTCTTTTGCTGTTTTATAAAATTCAATAAACGGATTTATTGAATTTAACTCCATGGTGAGACGTTGAAGTACCATAATATCTAAAGTTGGATGTGTTGCATGTTGTAACGGCAGCCATGTGGTTTGGTTATGCGAGGTGTTGGGGTACGAAGAGGAAAGGTTATATAGTGTGGTTGGGATTTGTATAGCGGGTTTCTATTATGTTCTTTCTGTTTCTGTTATGTGAGGGTATGAGTCAGCACTGGGTATGGATATATAAGGGGGGCATTGTTTTGTGATTTCTTGTTTCTCTTTCTTTCTCTTTCTTCTTTACGCAACCTCTGTACTTCACAGTTACGAATACTATTTGGTTCGCGCTACGTCACAGGGTTTACCCGGTATACTAGACCAGGTACAACCATCCATAGTCCATAGTCCACAGTCCCCGTTCTTGCCTTAGGTGTACCCTTCGGCCCCATAGTCCATAGTCCATAGTCCACGAACCTCCTACGTCCACGTCTTCGCCTCGGTTGTATTCCTTGGCTTCATAGTTCCTACGCCCATAGTCCCCGTTACACTTAGGTTGCGTCCTCTACAGCCAACCGATACAACATCACCTTGCTTAGCTCTGGTCGCGACTATGTCCGACACCACCCAGGATACGCTGTTACAGCGTCTTTCAGAATTTCTGACCACCTACGGTCCCCTCCCAGCCGATATAGACTTCGGCGAAGAACTTACCGAGGCTCATGGTCTCATTGCTGAGTGTTTGGAGGCTCTCACTAAGCCTCTCGATACCCCCACGCCATCAGAACCCGTCATCGATACGGTCCAGGAAGAGGTTATTATCAACCTCACCACAGAACTAGAAGCAGCCAACGAAAAGGCTGCCGATTTTTGGCAAACCTTGTGCGATAACCAGGAGGATTCTACCGAGATCATCCGAGGTCGCGACGAGGTTATTGTTGCTTTGAAGATCGAGCTGGAGGAGTCTAAGGCCGAAGAGGAGGAGCTTCGGTATCGCCTGGCACTACATCAGGAAAGTCTCGCCATTGCTGACGAGAACCTCGCTGATGCTGAAGATGAGATTCTTCACATCATCTCTGTTGCAAAGGCCTGGGAGGCCCAAGCCAATGCCACCATCGCTGACCTTCGTTCCCATGTCTCCGCTTCTGCCACCACAGTTAAACCCTTACGTCGCCATGTTCCCGCTAAGTCTCGTTACCTCGCTCCTCGCTCCAAAGATCCCCGAACTATCGACAATTGGCGAGAAAAGCCAATTGAACAAGTGTCTCAAAAGCCGGCGTTAAAAGGTCAGCCCCTTTGGTAAAAAATGGCAAACCAAAGGGGCCAGCCCCGCCACCTGTTTCTGTTCTCCCTGCTGCTGCTGTGTCTGAGGATAAGATGTCCGAAGACTCTCTTGTTGTTACCTGTTCGGTCTCTCAGAATTCCGACTCCTTTATTCCCACCTACGCTCTCATTGATACTGGAGCATCAGGATATGCTTTTATCGATGAATCTTTCGTACGTTACAACAATCTTGTAATGACCCCTCTTAGGAAACCTCGTCAGGTAGATGTTATGGATGGAAGACCTATCCAGTCAGGAGAAATTACCCATATTGTCGATGTTTTGCTGGATATTCATGGTCACCGAGAAATTGCCTCATGTTTCGTTACAAAGTTGGGACATTATCCGATCGTGATGGGAATACCGTGGATGCGACGTCACGATATCACCATTCGGCCAAAGGATAATCTACTTGTTTTTGATTCTCGGGACTGTCTTAAACACTGTTCACTCAGTGGAACTGCAGTTGCCGTCCATGGTGTATCAATTCCCTTACCCGAGTATCATACTGTTGTCGTTTCAGCAGCTGATACATCCGCTATCCACGTCAAGCAACTAGTACCACAGGAGTTCCACCATCGTCTCCACATGTTCCAAGAATATGATGCTTCTGTCCTGCCGCCACATCGACCCTCCCATGATATTGAGATCGTATTGGAGGAAGGTAAACGACCTCCATATGGACCAATATACGGTCTGTCCCAGATCGAATTAAAAGCGCTACAGGAATACCTTAATGAAAATCTACCAAAGGGATTTATCAGGGCTAGTGAATCACCGGCGGGAGCACCCATACTGTTCGTAAAGAAAAGTGATGGGACTCTTCGACTCTGTGTGGACTATCGAGGTTTAAATGCGATCACTGTTAAAAATCGATATCCGTTACCACTGTTAAAGGAAACTTTGGCTAAGCTTTCGAGGGCACAATATTACACCAAGTTGGACCTACGTTGGGGGTATAACCAGATCAGGGTAGCCGAGGGAGATGAATGGAAGACTGCGTTCAGGACTCGTTATGGACATTTCGAGTACACAGTAATGCCATTCGGATTAGCCAACGCTCCGGCCACCTTCCAATATTGGATCAATGATATTCTACGACCTTATCTTGATCAATTCGTAACGGCATATCTGGATGATATCCTGATCTATTCAGATACCTTATCGGAACACAAGGACCATGTTCAGAAGGTTCTAAAGGTACTTGATGAGAATCATGTTCACCTTAAACCCGAGAAATGTGAGTTTATGGTTCAGGAAACGAAGTATCTCGGCCTTATTCTCACCCCGGATGGGAATAGAATGGATCCAAAGAAAGTTGTTGATGTGTTAGAGTGGTCCACACCAAAGAATCTTCATGATGTTCAAGTATTTCTGGGATTTGCGAATTTCTATCGGCGTTTTATTTTGGGATATTCGAAAATTGTTGCTCCGCTTACAGCCTTAACGAAGAAAAATGTTAAATTTGAATGGACAGATGGAAGGGAGGAAGCATTCCAAACATTGAAAAAGAGGTTTACAACGGCACCAATCCTAGCGCACTTTGATCCAGATCGAAGAATCGTGGTAGAAACCGATGCGTCAGATTATGTCTCTGCAGGAATCTTATCTCAACGTGATGATGAAGGGACTCTACATCCAGTCGCATTCTTCTCTAAGAAGCATTCCCCTGCGGAATGCAACTATGAAATCTATGACAAAGAACTTCTGGCAATTGTACGATGTTTTGAGGAATGGCGACATCATTTGGAAGGGGCACAGTTCCCAATCGAAGTCCTCAGCGATCATAGAAACCTCGAATATTTCATGTCAACAAAGCTATTAAACCGTCGACAAGCCCGTTGGTCGGAATTTCTTTCACGTTTCGATTTCGTCATTCAATTTAGACCAGGGAAACAAGGGGCAAAGCCGGATGCATTGACTAGGAGGTCGAGTGACCTACCTAAGGAGGGGGATGAACGGTTGACGCATCAAAGCCAGGTGGTTTTGAAGCGAAAAAATTTGGATTCAAAGCTAAGTTTGTTCGCGGGTTCTTTTTCAAATGAATCCGCTGAAGGAATGTCCACTGTAGAAGAGTTGTTTTTAAATGCTTACCAAGTTGACAGTTTCCCGAACAAAGTACTTGCGATGCTTCGGAACGGCGTCCGTCACTCGAATAAGATCTCGCTTGCCGAATGTATGGAAGATAACAACGGTCGGCTACTTTACCGTGGCGCACTCTATGTACCCGACGACAATGACCTTCGGCTAAGACTTCTAAAAGAGTATCATGACAAACCATCGGCAGGTCATCCAGGCAGAGCGAAGACTTTGGAACTCCTGAATCGAGAGTATTACTGGCCACAAATGCGGAAGTATATCGATCAGTATGTTCGGAATTGCAATGTGTGTGCCCGTAGCAAGGCACTACGCAATGCACCCTATGGAGTACTCCGCCCGATGCCAATACCCGATGGACCATGGACGGATGTGTCAATGGATTTTGTTACCGACCTCCCGGAGAGCGATGGATACAATGCAATCTTGGTCGTGGTGGATAGGTTAACTAAGATGCGACACCTAATACCAACAACAAAGGAGGCGGACTCAAAGGAAGTAGCGAGGTTGTATATCGATAATGTTTGGAAATTACATGGACTCCCTGAAACTATGGTATCTGATCGAGGAACACAATTTGTTGCGGAATTCTGGAGGTCCCTTTGCGATCGTTTGGAAATATCGCCAAAGTTCTCTACAGCATTTCACCCCCAGACGGATGGACAAACGGAAAGAATCAATGCTGTGATGGAACAATACCTTCGGAGTTATGTTTCTTATCAACAGGACGACTGGGTACGATGGTTGCCAATGGCCGAGTTTGCAACAAATAATCATGCTTCGGAAACGACGAGAATCTCTCCATTTTACGCCAACTCAGGGAGGAATCCAAGAATGACTTTCGGCCCTCTGGAACATGGCAAGACGACAGCGGAAGACCAAGCGAATACCATTGCACGAGAAATGAAGGATATACTAGACGTTTTACGGGCTGAATTGTTCCGAGCGCAAAGGATTCAAGAAGAGTCGGCCAATATAAGTCGGACTCCAGCGCCTCACTATCGTATGGGGGATAAAGTTTTCCTATCGACCCGCCATGTCCTCACCAAACGACCCTCGAAGAAACTCGATTGGAAGCGTATTGGGCCATATGTCATTAAGCGAATTGTCAATCCCTACGCCTACGAATTAGAACTTCCCCGTTCTATGAAGATCCATCCTGTGTTTCATGTTTCATTACTGTCGCCGGAAGCCATTGATCCCCTACCAGGACAACAACAGTTACCACCACCGCCGGTCGAAGTTGAAGGACAGGAGGAGTGGGAAGTCGAGGATATTTTGGATTCCAGGGATCGTCGAGGAAGATTTGAATACTTGGTTAAGTATGCCGGTTATGACGAAGCTTCGTGGCAGCTATTGTCGGATGTCGAACATTCGCCCGATATTGTCAAACGATTTCACAAACAATATCCACGGAAGCCTAAGCCTACCAGGAGGTAGGCCGTAGAGGAGGGAGTGGTCTGTAACGGCAGCCATGTGGTTTGGTTATGCGAGGTGTTGGGGTACGAAGAGGAAAGGTTATATAGTGTGGTTGGGATTTGTATAGCGGGTTTCTATTATGTTCTTTCTGTTTCTGTTATGTGAGGGTATGAGTCAGCACTGGGTATGGATATATAAGGGGGGCATTGTTTTGTGATTTCTTGTTTCTCTTTCTTTCTCTTTCTTCTTTACGCAACCTCTGTACTTCACAGTTACGAATACTATTTGGTTCGCGCTACGTCACAGGGTTTACCCGGTATACTAGACCAGGTACAACCATCCATAGTCCATAGTCCACAGTCCCCGTTCTTGCCTTAGGTGTACCCTTCGGCCCCATAGTCCATAGTCCATAGTCCACGAACCTCCTACGTCCACGTCTTCGCCTCGGTTGTATTCCTTGGCTTCATAGTTCCTACGCCCATAGTCCCCGTTACACATGTCGTACTTGGGCCGAATATTCTGGATCGTAGAAATATAGTTGGGCGAAGGAAGGAGTTGCTCCGATTGCTGGTACCAATGGTCCCTGAAGATGATATAATTCACCATGAATTTGGAAGCAACTTATACCACCGCCATTTGCACCAACTCTTGTATCCGTATTGTATTTGACTGAGGGAAACGTAAGTGCTGAATTATATTCCCGTATATGTTTCCGGAAGTTTCTTGGGACAGTTTCTAAAGATTCCAACAGGTACTTCAGATAATCAGAAGGGGGTTTAAGAATTTCAAGTACAACGTCTCCCTTCTTGCAACAATTCTCAAAGATTGGTGTTTGAATTGAGCTCCCGGTGCAGCTTGAACGTTCATTTAGCCAATGCAAAGCTTTGCATGATTGGCAAACAATTGTCATACGCCCAAGTATTAATAGTGACCATTTTGTTCGGGAAGATAGAAATGCCATTGGAGAGGGGGCTGCAACTGGTAAAACCGGACGGAGTTGGATTACTGTTAGAAACCATCCGAAAAAATATTCAATAACCAAAATCGTAATACCTCTATATTATTTTCTTCCTCCATTAATCTTGCGGCTCTATGTGCTGTTCTTCGTTCTCTCTTTAGTTGCTATACAATTTGTTAGAGCAAAGTATAACTGTCAACCGGAAAGATTCAGCAATACATACCAAACATGTACGACATGATTTACGTGGTTGTCCTTGATTATCCTGATCGTAATCTTCAAGAGGTTTCTCCCGTTTGCATTTACGGCACATTATGGAATTCATTGTTGTTTTTCGTTGATCAGAATTGTTTTAAAAGATGGTGGGATGGGGGGGGGCAGTCCCTATTTATAGTATTCCAACATTTTGTTTTAATTGAATAGGCCCGGGTGTTGATCCGGGTGTTGACCGGCCTGGGTGGGGCGGATTGGTTGCCACACAGAGGTCAGGGTTAGGGTTATGGGCCGGCGTGCCAGCGGGGAACCGCACCAAAGATACATGTACCAAAGTACCCCTTAAAGTGTATTCCAGTAGGTACACTATAGAAGATAGTAGATAGCACATTTATTTATTAAGATATAATTTAATTATTAAGATATAATTTAATACTCCTACATTTTGTTTTGATTGACTGGGCATTGGCCGCTGTTGGTTGACCACGGGCGATTTGGTGGGGCGGATTGGTTGCCACGCAGATATCAGGGTCAGGGTTCAACCGAGCGCGAAACTGCTCTATCGTAGTACATATTAGATTGAAAACCGGGTTTTTTTTTCTTTGGTTACCCTACCTCCCCAACCTGTTCCCATCCCATAAAAATACTATTGTTACCGCACCTCTGCACCCCTGTCACCAACCCCTGTCCAATTCCGAAAACGGCTTAGCTTCTTATTTTTGAGAAACACTGTATTGTAGTACTATATAGATAGTAGAATTATTAGCAACATTAGCAGCAACAATAGTAACAACCACCCACATACACTAACTCCATTTAGTTTTCGCAAGCAAAACTTGCCTAGTACCACCCTTCCCAGTCGAGTCGAAAATAATTCCCCAAACAATCGCAGTTGTAACCTAGATCTTGGCATCTCAGATCTTAATATTTTTCAACCGTAACATCACACACACACAACACACACTAACCACATTGAGTTTTATTACAATTTTCACTACGCTAGTCATTTTTCAAATACCACAACGAACCACCCCCCAAACGATTTCAACCCACCAATTTCAAGTTCACGATAATTCTCAAAAATAACTTTCAAGATGTCCATCTTGAAATGCAAACCCCCCACCATAAAAACGAATCGCCCATGGCCTCTTTTCAAACCAAACCAGCCAACCAAAACATCGTCGTCAGTACCAATAAAAACAACCAAATATTACTACCACTATACTGACCCAATAACCAAAAACCCAAACATCCAACTCCCCAACCATGACCACCCTCTTCGACGAACTCTCCACCCCCACCACGGCCCCCACCCCGCCCCCACAACCCCCCACCCCCACCCACCGCCGCCCCACAAAGAAGACCCCCGCCTACCGCACGGCCATCATGCTCCTAGACGACTTCCACGCCACCCTCTACACGCTCATCACCGCCGCGCTGTCCGCGCACCCGCACTGCGCCGCGCTCGCCGCGCTCCACGCCGACGCCGAAGATCTGCTCAACGCAGGGGGCGACCGCTGCTTCGTGTACAAGGCGGGCGAGGACGTTGCGTACGATGCGGACGTGGCGCTGCTACGGCGCGGGATTGAGGGCGTGCGGTATGGGTGGGGGGTGGTCGTTGTGGAGGGGTTTTGTGGGTGTGATGAGGGTGTGGAGATGGGCGGGTTTGAGGAGAGTTAGTTGGGTTTATCGGATTGTATATTATTGTACTTGTTGTTGGTTTTATTTATTTATTGTTGTAGAAGTTAGTTAGTTACTGTGTAACTATATGTAGCTTGTTAGATAGCTGGTAATGATCAAGCGCCGGTTTATCCGTAGTAGTAGTAGTAGTAGTAGTAGTAGTAGTAGAGTAGTAGTAACATAAAATACCCGCCCAAACAATCATTTCCCCCTCCCACTTACATAACCCATGACCTGCCTCCCAACGTGCACCACACGCAACCCAAAACACTTCCAGAAGCCCTCCTCTGTCCCGAACCATCCCGTACCACCGCTGCGGCTGTCTCACATGACACCACCAGCAAGCGCTCCGGGTCACAGCCACTCTATCGCACACCCCGTCCGCAGATCAAACAAAGGTCACCGCACCCGAAACCAGGGGCCTGGTCCCCCAATATACACCACTCTACACTTTACACTACACTTCCTACATACTAATACATCACTATACAGCCACCATACCACCCCCTCGACCCGGGTGCGGAAATTAATTTCTCCTTGCCCCTCTCCCCCTACCCCCCCCCCCCCCCCCTGCCCCCCTAACCGACGTATCGATACGCATTGGTATGTAGCGGGGGAGGGGCACTGAGTGGAGGTGGAGGGGTGTTGCAACGAACAAGGCACAAGGCAAAAATTTAAAAAAGCTGACATCAAGGCGGAGAATTAATTATCTAGCCAGCTATAATGCTGAAACCGTGGTGAGGCGATTGCTTACGCGTATGAAGCGCGCGAATATTCCACGGGCCATTGTAGGTACGGGATAGGGTCTCCTACCACTCACTCACTCACTCACTCACTCACCCCTCCTCCTGCAGGGCTCCTAGCTAGCTATAGCCCTACACCTATATACCTCCTGTCCCCTCTACTCTACTGGTACTTACTGGGCCTTGGGTGACGTGCTGGGTGCAGTATGCAGCTGCTGGGTGGAAGAGTGGATGAGGGACAATGATCGGGGTACATATTTTCGCCAACGGTTTTTTGGGCTGGGCCTGGAGAGGCAGCTGTATGCTATGCAGCAGTGCAGGGCGCACAGACGACGACAGAGAGAGAGAGAGAGAGAGAGAGAGATAAAGATAGCACGCCGCGCAGCGCACTGGTGGGGAATTGATAATTGATCTGATTTCAATTGCACTCCAGCGCGGACAGTCGAGTGGGTAGGAAGGAAGGAAGGAAGCAATTGCCATATCTGCAATCTAGTAATAGCGATAGTAATAGCAATAGTCAACATATCAACATCAACATCCACTCCACTCACTACTCTACTATTCCCTCACCCCTCCTTCCCCTCCTCCCCCCCCCCCCCCCCCCCAACCAACCAACCAACCCACTACCCCCTCCCCGCCATCTCCCTCGGCATCTCCAGCCCCACCCTCCTCGCGCTCAACCTCACTCTATCCTCCGTCTCCCTCCTCAGGCTCGGATTATACCTCTCCAGCAGCGTCGCATACATTCTCTGCGCCCTCAGATAGCGCACCAGCTCCGCCGCCTCCACCGTGTCCACTCCTTGCCCCGAGGCGCGGAACGAGTCGCGCAGGCGGGTGTGCAGCGGCGTGCGCCGGGCCGCGATGGGCGGCAGCTCGCGCAGCAGCGCGCGGTAGAGCGAGCGGAGGTGCGGTGGCGTTGGGGCTGCCATAGGTGGGATTGTGGTGTGGTGGGATGGTATGGTGTGATGTGATGTGAGGGTATTCGAAGAAGAAGGTGGATGGAGGTGCTCGAGATGGGGATGCAATTGAGTTGGGAGTTTGACTGACTGACTGACTGACCGACTGGCTCTGCGCTCTCTCTGCCCGCTGCCTGAGTTTCGTTGTCTTTGCCCTTCTTTGCGCCCTGCAGTCCAGCCAGTCAGTCAGATCCGCGATCGCTTGGCACCAACCAAGCAACCAGCCACCAACCAAAGCGCATCTTTCCTATCACAACTCCTTCCTTCCTTCCTTCCTTCCTTCCTTACTAAACCCGCATCTGTCAGTCCCCTAACCCTGGGTCATGAGATATCACCAACCGCAGCGCCCCAGCCGCACCACACAAGCAAGAAACAGGAAACACTCCAGAGCAGCCAACACCGGCATCAAAAGAGGGGAAAAAACCGTTCCCTGGGGCCCGTCCATCGATCGATCTCCATCTGCCCCTCCCCCCCCGATCCCCCGCCTGCCTGTGCCTGCCTGTGCAGCTATACTAATACAAACACAACCACAACCACAGCTACAAATCTAATAAGTATATAGATATACCGATATGCAATGTGTTATTTAAAGGTTTTGATTGGCCAGGTTTGAGGGGTTTTCTTTTTCTCTATCAAATATGTTTGTCAGTAAGTAGATATTCTATCAAATATGTTGGAGTTAGTAGATATTCTATCAAATATGTTTGAGTCAGCCAGTAGATATTAGTTCCAACATACCTTGAGTCAACCAAATAGTATATCAGATATGTGCACAGGGCATCTTGGGGTTTCAGTGATCTTAAGCGTTGGTAAACTGATATTGTTTAAGCCATAACAGTTCCTACTCCGGCCAAAGGCCGGAAAATGCTTGTATATAGCTACCTATATCAGCTCTCGCTTTACGAGCGTGAAGCGTCCAGCGCGGATCACTGCGCTGGCGATCTCTCCCCCTCCCACACTCCACCACTTTGACAGCAGCCCACCACCACCCACTAGCCAACTCGGCCGCCGCGCCGATCCCTCACTCACCCTCACCCTCACCCACCCACTCCCCCTCACCCTCACCCTCACCCTCCCACTCCCCCTGACCACTCCCTCACCACTCACCACAGCACGCCCCCCACCCACCCACCAGGCGCCTCCCAAACTCGGCCGCCTCCAAGCACAGCTCCCAAAGCGGGGACGTTTTGACCTCCCATCTAGCAAACACGGCCAACCAGGCACGTAAGCCCGCACGCCGTCTCAGTCCCAGTCTCAGCCTGTTTGCCTCCCTACCTTCTCCAAGTCCGTCCAACCTGCTGCCCAGGCCAGTCAAGCCTGCTGTCCAGCCCAGACAGCGACATGCGGGCCGGCCGTTAGACACCCACCGTGCCAGGCCCATCCATCACAGTCTGACCCTCCGTGCGTGCTCAATACTCAGTGACAGTGTGAGTGAGTGATTGAGATCGCCGTCCGGTGCCGTCCGTCCATCAGTCCGTTCAGGCGGCATGACCTGACCTGACCTGGCCTTTAGAACTCAGGTTTCTGTGTCCACTTGCTTTGTCCGAGCGAAGGGAAGCACCATCCAATCGGCCAAACACCACCCAGCCAACCATCACCATCAACAGTCCGTCAATAGGATCACCTAACCCAATACCTACCATAGACAGCATCTTGACAGTGCCAACTCTCTCTCTGTGTCTCTGGCTAGCTAACTACAATAATGATTACGACAAAGTCTCTCATCATGATGATGCCCACTCCCCAATCCTCCCCCTCCAATCCCCTCCCTAGTGCCTACCCCCAACGTTAACAGCAAACCCGCAAAAGAAACACCCCCCCCCCCCCCCCCACAAATGCCCAACAAACAAGAACAACCCACTCGACCTCTCGGAGAATATTTTTTCTTCCCTGCCCTTCCTCCACCACTCCACCACTCCATCACTCCACCCTTCCGCCGTCCCAACCGACGTCCGGACGCGCGGAAATACCCGCACCACTCTCATTGACCCACCGCTTGTGAACCCTAACCCCATTCACCCGGCGGGGCCGGCCAATCATGCAAAAAAATACAAACGGGAAATATTCCCCACCAACCCACACGGGAAGAAGACACAAGATCACATTGCAAATCACAAAAAGGAAGGAAAGGAACGATTGTCACAAGGAAACGAGGTAAATCTTTATTATTTATTTTACCCCTCCCCCCCTCTCCCTACCTCCCCCGATGGCCGGATAGCCGCGCGATAACCTACGTAGGACCTAGGTGTATACTCATAACCTACAGCACAGTATACACTACATCCGGCAGGAGCGACAAACGCGGACAGAGAAAGAAAAGGAAGAAAAAAGAAAAAAGAAAAGTTAGACAAAGAGGTATCAAGCAAAGTCCGTGTATCAATCACTCCTCAGCCACATTAGTCCATCCACCCACCCATCCATCCATCCATCAATCCCCGCCGGCCCCAACTACAGCCCGCCCATAACCGCCAACACCAGCGCACCAACCACAACCCCCATCGACGCCCTCACCGCCACACCCGCATCTGGTATCCCGCTACCGGCCCCTCCGCCGCTCGAATTCCCCGACCCCGAACCACCACCAGTTGAGGGTGTCGCCGGCGGCGTCCACTCATCGGTGCTATTATACAGCACGCCATTAATAATAACACCCCGCGCCGCAGCAATCATCTGTATCTGGTCGACCGTGCACGTTGCGATACTCCTCACAAAGCACTGGGGCTTGAATGGGTCTGGAACCTGCAGTTTATCGTCTGCCACGCTGTCGCCACTGGTCGAGTAGATATTGTTTCCCTCTGTGTTAATCGTCTCTCCCGTCGCGAGCGACTGCCCCAGGATCGCGCGCTCAAACAGCACGAATGCCGTCTCGGGCTGGTACGACGGGACGAGATGGCCGGCCTGGTAGATACGTGTGAACGAGAAGTTACCGTGCTGGCGCACCTGCCCGCCGACGTACGAGGAGTTGATGCGGACGTCCTGGTAGCCGGCGGCGCGGAAGGCATCACTGTCGGGGTATGAGATGTTCAAGGAGACCGACTCGCCGCCCATGTAGTTACAGATGAAGTCGCGGTCGCCGTAGAGGAGGGCGACGCGGACGTTGCG
The DNA here is from genome assembly GCF_020137385.1 of Morchella sextelata. Classification (NCBI taxonomy): domain Eukaryota; kingdom Fungi; phylum Ascomycota; class Pezizomycetes; order Pezizales; family Morchellaceae; genus Morchella; species Morchella sextelata. The sequence continues at coordinate 1,680,104 of NW_025408619.1, read as the reverse complement.
CTCCAGGAGGTAGGAGATGGCTTCGGTTTGGCCGCCGCGGACAAAGTCGCCGGCTTAGTGGCCGTTAGAAGAGGTCAATGATCGATGCGCGGGATATGTAAACTTACTCTGGTCAAATGCTTCGTAGACGCCCCCGTGGCTCTGGGTGTAGTTTATTGGGACACCAATGGCCTCCTGCACGGTGGCGTTGTTAAGGTACTCGAGATAAAAGTACCCCGGGAAGGGGTCCTCCAAGTTATTAGCGATATCATAATAACTCCTACCGGTCCACGCCCATTAGTACCCACAGTCTCCAAGGAAAAAAAAGGTAAATATATACAGAGGAAAAAAAAACTCACTTTGAGTCATTATACCAACTGTAATATCTAAGAATATTACACTCATTGTCGGCCATTTGACAAATATCATTTGTCGCCTTGTGGTTTCCATTATTCATCGGATCAAACTTACTCACGCTCTCCCTGCACGCATCAATCAAACTATCGCACCCACCATTGGCATGAAACATTTCCAAGAGTTGATCCCTCTCACTCGCGTTGAGAACCTCAATCCCATACGGATTCTCATTCGCATATATCGGATAACTCGGCGTCTGCAGCTTTGCATCAATGCAGCCGTTGATGATCCCGAGCGTCTCCAGATGCAGCTCAACCGTACTCTCCTTATCCAGATCCCCTTTATCACGAGCCTCGTTCTGCTGCTCAAAGAACTCAAAGAACGACGGCCCATACTTGCCGCCGTAGCTCTCGGCAAACAGGTTGATACCCGTGCTGTTGGGATTGTACTGCGGAAAGTTGGTGAGCCAAGCCTGAAGAAAATGCCAGGCAGTGCGTGCGGCGATGGCAGTAGTATTAGCAGTCGAGTTGGCACCGCTGGTGGGGAAAGTGCCGTTAATGAGGGCAATTTTATCGTAGAACTCGCCATAGAGAGTGTCGAACTCGTCGTCGGTGTAGCCAAGGTCCTGGTAGGTTTGGAACTCAGGGGGCGCGACTGTGCCCGTTATGTAGTTACCGCTCGTGTCGACGAGCGGAAGTGTGCCGTTTGTAGGAACGTCGTAGGAGTAACCAACTTTGTTTGGCTGGGGGAAATCATGAGCTATCACTCATACACATGAGGATATATAACGGGTCTGGAAATACCAACCTGATCCAAAAACAACATATTACTCGCACGATCCCATCCCCACTCCCTCGGCACTGTATGGATCGACTCCCTCCCCGCCTCCACCACCGTACACGGCCCCGACTCCGTAAACATCCCCACCATACTCGAGCTCCCTGTCTCCCAAACACCAATTAGCACTCGTCCCACCCACCAGCCACCATCCTCACAGAACACAAAAAACTCACCCGGCCCTCCATTCAACCATATCGTCAACGGCGCGCTCTCCGGATTCTCCCTCGCCTCCACAAACCAAAAAAACGAATTGATCGGATAGTCCTGCACCACGTCCGGCGCGAGCGTTCCCGGCGGCATGTGGATATGCCCCGTGAACTGCTTCTGGTCCGGGTTCTGCGTTGCACATATCTCCGATGTCGGGTTCTTGTAGCGGACGATAATCTCCTTGTTGTACGGCGTGCGGAGTTCCTTCTGGCCCCTGACGGGCGGCGGATACCCGTACTGCTGGGCGTGGGCGAGGGTTGTGAGGACGGCGAGAATGAGGGGCAGCATGCTGGGCGGTTTACTGTTGCTGCTGCTGCTACTGAAGGAAGGGGGGGGGTAGCGAGGGGAGTGAGGGGAATGAGGGGAGGGGGAATTAAAGGGCTCTAATAGAGGGTCCCCTGGTTACACGGAGAGAGATCCCGAGGAAGAAAGCACAGCTCAGAGCGAGGCGCAGTGCAGGTGGGACTGCGTTTAAGCTCAGCCAGTACTTACTTACCTTGCTAGTAATGGAATGGACGGGATGGATGGCCGATTGGCTGTGGGCGAATGATGGGATGATGATGATGATGATGATGGATGAGGGAGAGTGTTTAAGGCAAACACTCTCCACTCCAACAGTTCTCTGTCCACAACTTGGGTAGGAGGAGAACTACATGTACCTACACACATGTAGCTACCTCGCGGCTGCATGCTCTGTAACAGGGGGCCGGGTCCGGGGGATTGCCTTGTTGTGTAACATCGCACCGTCTAAGTCTCTGCCTGAGCCAATCATCGTGCCACCTGTCTCACATGGCAGGGGTCCCGTAAAGGAAAGTAGCCAGAGCACCCAGCCACAGAGACTAGAATACGAGGAGAGGCAAGTACCTGGGTATTCTACTCAGGAGGGTCTGCTCTACCTAGGGAAGGTACTCTAGACTATGCAGATGCAAATGCAGTCTAAGCATGCGCCGCGGGCTGAACGCGCAACAAAGTGTCCGAGGGATCATTGGAAAGGCATTAATTAAATTACATAACTTGGAACCCCAGATCAAACTGCACTTTGAATAGAGTAGAGAACAGGGGCAGGCAGGTAGGCAGAGTGACGTCTTATATGTAGAGCCAAGAGTATACTCGTATTTTCCTGACGTTTGTGGACGCGACTGATATTGCATGCCATACAAAAATAGGCCAAGCTCATGATTTTGGGTGTATGCAATAATGGCCCAGTTCAAAAACGTCAGGAAGATACTAGTATTCCCATGTATGATACCCGAAAGTGCATGCAGAGCTCTATCATGAGCTCTCACTCACGCCCTTAGCTGGAATCAGCTAGGCTACACACAGCTACTAATCAACTATCAGTTAGAGTAAAGGCCCCCACCCCATCGCATCTCCACACTCAACTCCACACCCGAGCCACAAGCGAGGTCTTGGCAGGGACAGGGGCTGCTTGCAACACAACCACAGCGCCAAGGAGCCGCGATACTCAACAACTGTCGTTTGCAGCCAAAATCGGGCTCTGCGCGCGGTATCGCCAACGTCAATACTGTGACTATGCCTGTTCCCATGATGTCTGTATATCATAGCACAGAGAGTCTACAGCGTTAAGCATCACTCTAGCCCAGTTGTTCAAGATGCCTACTAATAATAATCATTACGCGCTAGATATCAGGCCCCATGAGCTAGCTAGTACAGAGCTATCCGCACTGTACCAATTATGTGCTTCCGCATACCTCCCTAGATCTAGAGTGCAGACTGTACTTGCCTAGACCGCCGCCCATATCCCGCTCCCAATTCCCCAACCGCAAGCAGCGGAGGCAGGGGTTCACCTCGCGCAATGGCTGCCTGTCTCTCTCTGCACTGATCGCTCTCCGCCGTTCCATTGCGCGATCCACAACGTCACCATCACGTCTACCCATCGATTCCGGCCTTACGTCTATCCAAACCGTCACGGTTCAAAATCTAAAAATCTTCAAATACTCCTCTGTCCTGCCCCATCCTGCACATATCAATAATATAACACCAACATCAATCACATATCAACCCCCCAAACCAATAAACAAACTAATCCAAGTTCCTCAAGTTAAACCCACATATATCTAGGATGCCCCTCCTCTCCACCCTCAACCCCGCCCTGCGCACCCTCCTGCCCACCATCGGCTTCATCTACGCCCTGCAAACCGCTGTCGCCATCCCCTCCATCATCTTTCAGACCGAGCGTTTCTACGACCTCTCCGGCTCACTCACCTATCTCTCCTGCACCCTGCTCTCCCTGTACTTCCCCGCCTACCGTGCCCGCAGCCTTGCTGCCGCTGAGGGACTGCCGATACCTGTATGGCCTGCATTCACCGACTTTCATCCCCGCCAGCTGATACTCAGCGGGCTTACTGCACTGTGGGCAGCTAGATGTATGTGCTCGTGAACTTGCCTCGAATTCTACACTAGTTGCTGGTTGGGAGGGCGGAGGCTAACAGGTGTCAATGATCAAGTGGGTAGCTTCCTCTTCGACCGGGTGCTACGGGACGGTAGTGATTCACGCTTCGATAAGATCAAGAAAAACGTAACCCCCCCCTTTCCCCACTCACCTCTCCATACCCACTAACACACACCCCAGCCCACCAGCTTCGCCATCGCCTTCTTCGCCCAAGCCACCTGGATCACACTCGTCTCCCTCCCCATCATGGCTACCAACAGCCTCCCCGCCGCCGTCCTCCGACCCCTGCGCACAAGCGACTACCTCGGCCTAACCCTCTGGGCCAGCGGCTTCCTCCTCGAGGTCGCCGCTGACCGCCAAAAGGCCTCCTGGACCGCCGACAAGCGCGCCAAGAAGCACAGCGAGGACTTCCTCCACACGGGCCTGTGGGCGCTCAGTAGGCATCCAAACTACGCCGGTGAGACGACGCTGTGGATCGGGAGTGCTGTGATCGCCGGGCTGGGTGGAGGGCTGGCAGGTGGGGTGGGTACGAAGTTTTACGGGGGTGCGGCGGTGGGGGCGATGATGAGTGCGGTGAGTCCGGCGTTTACGTATTGGTTGTTGACGAGGGTGTCGGGGGTGCCGTTGTCGGAGAGGAAGTATGATGAGCGGTTTGGGGGCAGGAAGGAGTATGAGGCGTGGAAGAGGAATACCCCAGTGTTTTGGCCGAAGCTGTTTTAGAGTTTGGCTTTTGCAGGTGTATTGTAGTTTCTTTTTTGTAATTGTTGATTTTGTTTCTTGCTTCGGAATACATTTGTGTTGCGTTGAGGTGTTCGGTATACTGCTGTGATTGAGAAACCGAATATCTGGTTTGGTGGCCGAGTCAAGCGTGCGAGTGATCATCTGTGACGAGGAGCGTTGTGATGAACGATAGAGCCGGTTGAAGCAATGTTCACCTTAGACCTCGGCACTGCTGCGTCCCGGCCCGAAAATAAATATAGGTAAGAGTCATCCTGTCCTTTGTTACGGCAATTCGATCACGTTGTTCTCGGCGGAGTTGACGAATTCCATTGTGTAGTTGCTCACCCGACATAAAGGGTTGTTATCCCTCTAGTCATAGCCAGCTGTCTTAGGCCAAGGTAGGTGAGCTCAATATTCATCATTATTATGGAGCTTTTGTAAGTTATTCGAGCGTACTTACGTATGTATATCTAACTGTGAGTCCGTGAGCATAACGTATACGTAGAGAGAACGCAAAGGATAATACTGATATACATGTAAGCCAGTAATGTAAGTAACCCAAAGCATCCCTATCTGTTTCTGTACCTTTGCGCATACTCATTCCCAGCAGATCTGTGACTCGCAGCCTACAACATCTTAGCTCAGCTGCACATGAAATAAACACAAACGATCAAATGAGCAACAGGGAACGCGGGCCCCATATATGAATCCCCATCATTAGTTTCCAACCGTCTAAGAAGATAGTCGGACAATCAATCGCCGTGGTATGTATATAACATATACACCAAGTATGCCATGGCGGCTAACTGCACCAGCAGTTCTTTTTTTTTTTTCTCAATGAGGAGCGCTCGGATACACTAGCCGGACGCCTTTGGCCAAGATCCATCACAGACAGCTCCGTAGAGTGATGTGTCATGAATAACTTGTAAACTAATAGTATCACGAGCTGGATGTGATGAAATCTGATTGCTGGAAGTACTCACTGGGTACGGCGGGGTAGAATATGCTATTCGGAGATACACATAGCTCAAATACCGCAAAATTTGAGAACATTCGTTGCGAGACAGGAGGGTATAAGCCAACCAGAGGCAGTACTCTTTGGGTATTGATATGGAAGTTTTGGTGTAGAATTCCCCTGCTGAATCACACCGACCTTTCTCTGATGTTTCGGTATACGTATGCAACCTCTCGTAAGGTATCTATTTCTAGTCCCTGCCCGGAAGTCGAAAAGGACAGCTAAGGAGAGCCCTACATATACTACAAGGCTGCCGCGGTGACATCCCGAGTCTAGAAAATCTTCAAGTCGACTCACGTGATAGACCAAATCAGGATTCTGATTCTGATACTGATTAACTAATATCGAGTTAATTATTAATGAGATTAGTGAGATGGACGCACTGACGATTGAAGAGTGTTGTCAAGCTTACTGTGTGCATAAACGCCCCATAATCTTGGCAGAACATATATTGCTCCTCCTCCGTATAGAGCGTGCCTGAATTTATTTTGTGAAATTTTAACTCATGCGTACGTGTTCTAGCCCGGACAACTCTCCGGCGGCTTAATTGGTGGTCGAGTGATCGTCCGTGACGAAACCCATGGTATGGCACGGAATGCCTTAAACCTCGTCGTTTGGTGGAGGATGGGGGACGCTTTTTGCATGAGATGAGGGACGCAGGACGTTTTTTTATATCATAAATCCGGTGCCAAGAGCATCTCCTTCCCTTTATCCGGCATGGAATAGAAAGCCGGTTCAAGAGGCCTTACATATAGTTTTGATAATGATTAAAAGTTTTGAAGAACACTCCATGTTTCCCCCCCTGTACTGAGAGAGTTCAAGGAGTTCCGAGGGCTATTACACGCATATTAGATCTCATAGATTGCACGGTTTTTATCGATTATGTTTTTTATAGCTCGCTTTTTATATCTCTGGGCCCTAATCCATATATGCAAAATATGACTTATCCTATTTCTTGGAAGCGGCACTAGAATAACTCAAGTGCTATTATTTGCTAATTCGGGGGCTCGTGACCAGCTAAAGAGCCGCAACTTGCAAGACATGGTAGCGACGTGGGGGGGTGTCTGCAGTGCGTCTACCCCGGACGATCTGCCTAGGGTTTTTGCCGAACCCCCGCGAATCGTTTTGAAGTCAAATACGGTCAAAGCGCTGATCATCTTTTCAACTCAAGAAATGAAAATGTCCCCACGATCGTTTTGAGCACAGTACCCAAGATGGCATCGGTATCTAAGGCTAGACAGAACAGGCCTAGTTACACATAGGACATGAAGTTATTTGGCAGTTTTAGTTGGATGAGAGTTGGGATGGTTTTAATTGAAAGGGTTAGCCACAGGTGGTCGAGACTACGCACGGGTCCGACAACGGATTTGAAACAGTTTGCTAGATCGTGATTCGCCTGGTTCGCCAAGAAATGACTCATGGGGTAACTTCAAGAAAGGTGTCGAGTGATTTTTCGTGATCGATTGGAGTATCATCCTGTGATGAGTAGGCAGGTTTCAAGGGAGATATGGAACCGTCAAAGACACTTGTTATGCTTGTACGGGTTCCTTAATTTATGTAGACAGTAGATTAGTGGTGAATATTTATATCGAAACTTTCTCTAAACTTACTGGATAGTAGTATTAGTGGAGTACTGTCTAGATGGCTTGTCGAATAAAGAGGCGCGTATAGCAAGTCGGTGTCGTTGGCCGTTGAAAACGCCATGGCGAGATTTAATTATCGATATCCTGATGAGTGCCGGGAGCCGAGACATGGTGCAGTTGCCAGCACTTCCAATTCCCTTTCCTTGTTTTTAGCTCACTCATAAAACTAGCACTCCCGTAATTATTCGTCTGCACTTTCGAGTTTTCTTCTGATAGTTGCGTAACTCCGACGTCGAGAGATCTAATATTCAAAGAGCTAGAGGTTATTATATACCCCTAGTTACCCGGATTATTGTTGTTCCTGAAACTACAAACACCCCATGTACTTGTGACTCTTGCGTTGGTTGCCGTTATTGTACTAGACACGCGAGTGTGGGGTTCTCAAGGTTCCTCTGTCCCTAGTTTTCCAATTCCGATTCCCCATGGAATTTTCATAATTTGCCTATCCGATATTCTCAGTCAGAAATCAATCGTTGATTTATGAATTTCTCGCTAAATATTTTCCCGCCAGCCAGAAACCGGACCGATGACTAGCTAGCCGGCGGGGAGGTGACAAGAGAGACGGATATTTTCAGCGCAATCATTTCCTATTCGGCACTTATTCATCGCCGATGTCTGCGGGCCATATCAAGATGTTATGTAGCGTGGGGGAGTTATTACTTTCTCATTGCCAGAACAGCCATTTAACGGTTTTAGGGCACAGAGGTAAGTTTCGACTTATCAATGAGCAGGTACACATGTTTCCCCCTCGTCGTGGATAGCACAAGAGAATGGTTAGCACCATTGGACGATGCAAGGGACCAAGACATTGGAAACCGCCGATATTTGGGTTCAAGCAAGGTTAGGGTTCAGGTTATTATTAACATCGATGTTTATTTACCTGGAGGGGGGGTGTCTGATTTTGCTGACGAACAGTTTGATGATTTTATCTAGGCCGTTTGGCAAGAGATTTTCAGCCAACTGGAAAAGACGAAGGCGAGGCGAAAATACCTTAGCAACAAAGGGGGGCGACGGGGAAAAATTGGCAGTTTGGAGGGTTGGGATTACCGGGTATGGCTAGTTTAGGCCTAGAGGAGATGGTCGTTGCTGCTGTTGCTGCGAGTGGAGATTCGGAGGAACATCCTCGCCTGTGGTGCTGCTGGTCCCCATTCATTTTCAGCGTTTGCCTCGCATATCTATTCCCCTCACTCTTGATTGCGTTGTGATTCTCCTGGTTCTGTTATGTATATTACGGATTTTTGATTTCTTTGGGCTACTTTGTTGATTACCTGCACTGACAACGGGGAGGTTGATTGAAAGATCGTTGAATTGTGGAATCAACAGGCCTAGGCAGAACAGTACGAAAGCGAATAAGAGAAAACCTCGAGAGAAAGATATAGAGAGAAGACCAAGAGACAAAAAGTGGAGATAGGGACGAATATTTGAAAGGGAGGAAAGGGAGAAGGAATCACGAATCCAACCATCTGCACACAACTCAAAAGCCGTAATCGTCTGCTTCCTGCAGTGCCGCAGCACACCAGCAGCGGCCGGCATCTTCTCTCCCCTCCTCGTTCTCCTCCGTCACCCAACACTACGAGTGGCATACCCATACCTACCCACACCCCCCCTTTCCAGTTTTTCGTTTCTCGTTTCCCTTCCTTGCCTCTCTTGTTGCTCGGCGCCAGCCAGCGGATTCCTCCATCACACACTCTCTCACTCAACACAACCCCCTCCCCTCCCACTTCCCAATATCCTTCTCTCTGATAACCACTCTTTTGGATATTTCCTTTCTCTCCTACTCCATACCATCGCGGAGAGGCTGAGCAACGTCCCGTTACCTCAATAACACAACCATTTCCATCAACTTCTAGATCAAAGAATCGTTGATACCTACTCTAGACGTACACGAATCCTCGGGGTCCATTCGCTTTTTCATCGAAAACGAGCCCTGTATTCCCGAGAGATCGTTTTGCTCTCTCCCTCTGTACGACAATAAAAATAAAAAGGATATCATTCCCACACTTAAATCTCGTTCCATGGAACCGCCATCAGCACCTCATGTACATAACTCAGTCAGGCGGAACAGCCGCCATCACCAACAGCAGCAGCAACAGCAACAGCAACAGCAGCAGCAACAGCAACAGCCACAGATCGATATGTCTTCATCGGCATCGTTATCTTCGGGCTCATCATCAATAATACAACAACAGCATCAGAGATCTCGTCGTGAACCTCGCATCGCCCCTTTCTCATCTGTTGGGCAGTTCTCTTTTGCTCCTACAACCCAGACTACGGTAGTTACTACAACGACTACTACGACCATGTCGTTTCCACAACTGGTTATGAAACCACCCAGAAATCTTAATGAACTTGACCCGAAGGAATTCCCTTTGGCGGCTACTCCTACACCTTCAAACCTTAAAAGGTTATGCTTTGACTTGAATGGGAAGAGAACTCACTTTAGAGAGACCGATGACCCCGAACAGTCCGTTAGAGAGGTAAGATTACAATCGGCCCTGGATAAACTCATGGGTTTTTATTGATTGTGGACAAATACCAGCTCGATCAACTCGTATACAACCTCATCAAAAACAACGGCGTGATCAGGAAAGTGTCCCGAGGAGAAGAACATGTTGAGGAATCGAACCTTTTGACGAGTCCACCCACGTCAGCCACCATTCCATTTACCAGGAAAAGGCCTGCTTCCCCGGTGTCAATATCAGAAGCTGCTGAACGCGTAGCTACTATGCAGAAGAGTAACAAGCGTCGCCAAACCGGAAAACCGCGCATAGGGACCACAAGCCCAAAGGTAAACACACCATCACCTAGGAAACACCTGCGTTCCAGCCGAAATGCTACCCCGGCGACCCCCACACGTCCCGAGAGTCAGCCTCCTACCGCAACATTTGCACCCAGGCCATTCCGACCCGTCCATCAACAACTTAGTCAACTGCAAAATGCTCAGTCTGTAACGCCAGTCCAGACTCATCAGCAAGAGACACCACTAACATTATCCCCTCGCCTCGGGACCAAGCCCTTAGACCTGGATAACGAGGATGCTGTTATGAATGCCGCGACTCCAACCCCTGGAGAAGATGTTGATTTGGATGATGCGTCTGATGGAACGATTGTGGCTGCAACCCCCCCCGAAGTTGACACCGAGGCTAGGGCATCTAGTAACGATAGTGCGGCTCAACCTCTTAGCCTACCAAGTCCTAGCCTAAGCCCGGTTACCGCAGCATTAACTCATGGCAACAGCTACTTTTCGGCGATGGATACAGACGACATCAACTCACCACTTGAACTACCGCCGAGTGAAGAGGACATAATGATGGACGAGTCAACCCAGTTAATATTGAGTCCACGAAGAGAGCATATGCAACTTCAAACTCCTATGGAGCAATACACGCCTGGACTGATGGAAATTCCTAAAATGCTCGATTCCTTTGATGCAATGCCGTCAGCTGTCAAGACTTATATAATGTACCAACTGCTCCGCCGGTGTTCAAAGAGTACCCTCCAAACAGTTGCCGAGGTCGTTAATCCTGCGCTGAAATGCGACTTCCTGACGCTACTACCCCCCGAACTATCCTTAAACGTCATCAAGTATCTTGATGTTCAAAGTCTTTGCAATGCTGCTCAGGTGTCTAGGCGGTGGAGAGTTATCGTGGACTCGGACGAGTGGACCTGGAAAAAATTGTTTGACGATGATGGTTATGTCTTGGCAGAAGGAGAGCTGGATCGTGCAGTGAGAGAAGGGTGGGGATACCAGGATCCCCAGGGCAATGACGACTGCGAAAGGGATATTAATGCAGGTCTTGCCCCAAGTCGATCAGACCGTCACTCTAGTGGTGGTACCTCGGCTTTCACAACACCTCCACCCATTGGAAGGCAGAAGAAAAAGATCAATACTAGAGCTAACTCAAAAAGACAACAAAAGAAACGGGAGGCCGTGGAAACCCTATGCAAGGAAGACTTCAACGAAATAATATCTGAAATCATCTCAAATTCCGTAGGTCCAAACGCGGCGGCACATGCTGCTGAGAAGGCTGGATCAAAGGCTTCAGTTGGGCTGCCTTCGCTGAGGAATCTACACCTGTTCAAATCGATTTATCGCAGACACCACATTATCCGCCGCAGCTGGATTCGCCCGCAAGTAAAACCAAGGCATATCTCCTTCCGCGGTCACCAACGTCATGTAGTTACTTGCCTACAGTTTGACACGGATAAGATTTTGACAGGCTCTGATGATACCAATATCAACGTGTACGATACTAACACGGGCGCATTGCGAAACAAGCTTGAGGGACATGAAGGTGGTGTTTGGGCTCTGCAGTATGAAGGAAACACACTTGTATCTGGATCCACTGATAGGACCGTGAGGGTATGGGATATTATCAAGGGAGAGTGCACGCAGATATTTCATGGCCACACCTCAACTGTCCGTTGCTTACAAATCCTTATGCCGACCAAGATCGGGGTGAAGGCAGATGGCAAAGATCTAATTATGCCGAAAGTGCCTATGATAATTACTGGATCCCGCGACTCGACTTTGCGAGTATGGAAACTTCCAATGACAGGTGATAAGACCTATATGCCCGGAAGAGATGGACAGGATGGTGACGCCTTTTTGAACCCTAACAACAACCCATACTTTGTCCGCACCCTTTCTGGACATCAGCACTCTGTTCGCGCGATTTCTGCTTATGGAGATACCCTTGTAAGTGGTAGTTATGACTACTCTGTTAAGGTGTGGAAAATATCAACGGGAGAGACGGTTCACACCCTTCGAGGGCATTCCCAGAAGGTTTATAGCGTCGTACTGGATCATAAGCGCAACCGCTGTATTAGTGGAAGCATGGACAACTTGGTTAAAATTTGGTCACTTGATACTGGATCGCCAATTTACACGCTTGAAGGACACACTCAGCTCGTCGGTCTATTGGACTTGAGCCACGATAGGCTCGTATCAGCTGCTGCAGACACAACACTGAGAATCTGGGACCCGGAAACCGGCCAGTGCAAACAGACACTTGCGGCCCACACTGGAGCCATCACATGTTTCCAGCATGATGGCCATAAGGTTATTTCTGGTTCTGACAAGACGGTCAAAATGTGGAATGTGCAGACCGGAGACTTCATTAGAGATCTCTTGACGGATCTGAGTGGAGTTTGGCAGGTGAAGTTCAATGAACGAAGATGTGTTGCAGCTGTGCAAAGGGAGGATGTCACTTATATCGAGGTTAGTCCTCCTACCCAAATCTTATTTTCTTGGAGATCGCAGGCTAAAACTATATGGCAGGTGCTGGATTTTGGTGCTGCTAGAGATGGGGTTCCCGAAGAAAAGAGAGGACGCAGGATCGTCGTTGACATTAATGGTCGGGAAATTACTGATGGAAATGACACCATGGATGAAGGTAATTTATTTTGAAGCATTTAGTGAATGTAAAGCAATTACTAATCTAAATTAATAGGTGGTGATGATTTTGAATAAACCTACATTAGTTGTAACTTCCGCGAGTCGATGATATGGTGTGTTTTCTTTTGGGTTTGTTTCACGAAAAACTGAGAAGTTTCTATTTTTGAACAAAATTTCACGGCAAAAAAATATGTGGACGCCGTCTGCTCTGCAAGCAGCAAAGGATTGTTGCTTGGTGTACAAAGGATCCTGGAGTTTTTTTTTATGTTATTCCCTCTTCTTTTGTACGGTTGCGATTTGCTTATACGCCCGTTTTCGGGTCATCTTCTATATCCTTTATTTTACCATGTCTTTCTTTTCTGAGCATTGTTACGGACTTTTGGGGACATTGGAGGGCAATTCGGTAGCATGGAATTGGATCGTTGGAGATGTTTCATGGGGGCTTCTTCTTGCTTTATTCGTTATATCTTCGACCGTTGCTTCAGGGAAGGTTTCTTTTCTGTTTTTTCTTCTTTCGATTTTAAAGGTTGTAATTTCTCGCCTTTTTTGTTCAGGTCCCTTTTTTCTTTTACAAAATGGCTTCATCTTTGAAGACATGTCACGGTACAGAGTAAGTACCAATTCAATCTACGGATATTGGTTTCAGGCTTGTTAGTGACGAATTACGAGTTGAGGCTTGGGTCAGTTTTACACATGTACCCAGTTGTGGCTGTGATCTTTTTGGCGGTACAGTCTGAAATTGGAGTACAGCGGGTGTATTCATCTTTCTCCACATTCTATATTGCTTTTTTCTTGGTGTTTCTGTCAGGGTTCCATCGAGAGGAAGCAGTAATTTCCGTGGGGATTTATGGTATATGCGATGGTGTTTGAGATAGGCGGGGGTGTTTCCTTTTCATTGTGCATGTGGGGTTTGTGGGATACGTATGAACGTCGGACATGGGGGTATGTGGGAGTTTTTGTCCTCCCCCTCCCTCCCTTCGTTACAGGGGTGGGTTCTTTTGCTTTTATATCCTTTGATATCTTCTGCAGCTTTCCGATTTTTTTTCCATCTGTTTAGCGGGCTTTGGTTTCCGAGTGAACAGTTGGCTTTTTGCCCCACCACCACTTCTTCGTTGTCTTTCACTATTTTTCACACTCTTTTCCTTTTTCCTGTCACTTCTCTTGTTGGGTTGGAGGACGGGTTTCTATGCGATAAGCTAAGGAATTGGAAATGGCTGGTTGTCATTGGGGTGTCATTGGGGTGTGGTACATACTAAGGGGAAGACAATAGGATACCTAGGAGCTACTTATCACTAGCAAATGGCTGGACGAGTTTTATGTGTTGATCTGTGCATGCGTTGGCGTTTTTCATTCCTTGATGGTATGGAGACAGTAGGGGGGGGGGGGGGGGGGGATGCAAGGCTGTCATGGCGCTATCTTTAGATGGATGAAGACGACTTATGAGGTGCTGTTCAACGACGCCCATGTGCGTTTGAGACAGGCGAGTGACAACGGATGCTGCCGCGGTTATGCGGTTCACTTGCGAGACATACCTACTCTTGTCGACATATGTACCTATTCTGCTCTATATTTTTCCCATCTGGAGCAGTACATGTAATTCCGGGGGGGAAAGTACATAGATATCCAACAGTAACGATTTCTTTTTTCCTTTTCTTTTTCTAGTCTGGGGATATTTTCATGCGTCAACGATTTTTAACGCGCAGTCATGGATGGAGGTTATTTTTCTGCATCTATTGCTTTTTCGACGGTCTATGATAAAAGGTGTACTTTTTCGACCACAGCCGGAACGAGTCCCGAGGTGGTACAGCCCGCAGTTTCTGGCCTTCCTTACATACATACATACCAGTCATTTCCCCAGAAAGTAGTAATGATTCTTTTGGTGCTTTTCTTGCCGAGGCGTGTAAGCAGACATTCTCTCAAAAGGGCTTACCACGTGACGAAATATGTAGGGTGAACCTTGTTTCGTAGCGATATAATATACTACGTTATCAAAACTTTATTTCCACGACATCATTTTTTGGGTTTATCCTGGTAGAAATCAGACTCGTGACTTGAATCCCCAGTAATAATCGGATTCTCACAACTCACGCCTTGAACTCAAGAACCTTTTGGTCACTCTGGTCATCATTCTCGTGGGCATGGGTGCTAGTGAGTATAAAGAAACAAAAATTCAACAATGCTCAAACCCTGAAAAACAAAAAAATTGCGTAAACATCAAGTTGAACCAAATTTAGTTTGATCTAGTTTATAGGTACCGGGGCACATCATTCTACTGCTAAAGTAAGCTGATGCTAGGATAGTACTGCGTTGAGAGCATCTAAATAATGGAATAGGTCCGCTATTATTCTTATTTTGAATTCGAAGGGACATGTGTTAGATATCAATGGCGAGCATATATACGTAGACCCCGATAAATTTGTTTCGAGAGATAGCATATGAATCTCTCGGAGTCCTTCTAGAGTAATCTTCAAGCTTCGTGGAGAGAATAAATCCGAGTGTTTATGTATCGTAAATTATGTACTTAATCATACTGAGATCTTACTCGATGAATTTGAGAATGCAGGTCTACAAAACAGGGACGCAAATCGTGGAGACCTTCGAGATAAAAGGAAATATCTTTGGGAATCTTCTGCATACCCTGCCTAATTTAGAGAAGACCACCTTCCTGAATTTCACATTTCCGAGGAAGTGGAACGAAGTGATGAGTAGAGTACGTAGGGTAAAGTATTTCCCAATTGGTTGAATGGGAAAATATGTAGGGTAATATCATTGCTCCGACCCAATTATTACACAACCTAAAAGCCGAACTTTCTCGAAAACGCATATCCAAGATACTCTGTGGTAATAGATAATGCCCTGCAGTGCATTCAGTTCTGGACTGGGAACTATGTACGTAAAGCAATTATCATTGGCTCCCGGAGTTTATATGTTACACACGTGACATGCATGGTGCTGGTCCAATGTTTGAACCTCAAAATCTGAAAGATAAACACACAACCACAATCCACCGAGTTCTCCTCCGCTCCACCCTTTGCTAGGCTATTCTGACCCCATATTCTTTACGCTCGAAAGAAAGATGCCTGCACTAAGCCCACCATTCACCACACTCCTCGCGGCGGTCCTTTGTGCCATCGCCGGCTACTATGTCGGCAAGACCTCCGGCCTCCGCAAGGCAGAAAACATTCATGAGCTGAATGGAAAGGACACGGTAGTGCTTGATGATAATTTTGGCGCCGGAACAGATCGGAACACGGGTACCAAAGCTGTCGATAAGAAGGGGAAGGGAAAGGCCAAGGTGGATGCAGAGGATGACGAGGATGTGGAGTGGGAATCGGAAGATGAGAATGGCGAAGATGAAGAGGATGACGATGGGGGGGTCAATATCAATAAGTTTGAGAATAGCCATGAAGCTTGCAAAATGGTAAATCCTGTATAACTCTATCAGTTAATGAACAACGAGCTGAATTCTACCACTTGGGCTCAGCATGGATATGGCTGACTTCTCCCGGCGTAAGTAGGTTTTGATAGTCCGTACAGATCTCGGAATGACAAAGGTATAGCCCAATCTTTCCGCAATATCTCATAAGATCTATTGTGAAACTGAAACGAAAAATTAGGGCAAAATCGCTGCCCAGTGCGGGCACGCAACTCTCATGTGCTACAAAGCGTCCCAAAAGCATGCCCCGCACCTTGTGCGTGCCTGGGAAAATTATGGCCAGGCAAAAATCGCATTACAAGCCAAAGGCGAGGACGAACTTAATATACTACAAGCGCAGGCAATGAGTTTGGGTGTTGTCGCTAAGATTGTGCATGATGCGGGCCGGACACAGATCGCAGCTGGCAGTGCTACGGTACTGGGTATCGGACCTGGTAATATCTCTATCTGGAGATGGTTGAGTTAAGGAAAGAACTATTTACTAACAGTGATTGATACATAGCGCCCGTGTCTGTCGTGAACGAAATCTCCGGCCATCTAAAGCTACTATAGTGAGTAGGATGACTCGAGTGATAGTTGACGAGATGATTGTGCAATAATGCAATTAGAAAGAGGTGTTTTTCCGCCTTTGCTTTTTTTCGTATATCAGGAGTTTTGGGATTTTGCATCATAAAAGGGCCGCAAATTAGGAAGAGAAAAATTAAAGGCGATGTTACTCTGAAGACTACATAAAGATACTTCAAAATTCTTATTTGCTAATGGGTAAAAACTTCATGCACATACTCATGGTTGATCACCAGTAGTTATTTCAAATCCAGCATATTGGAATGTATCAAGTGTTTGATATATTCACAAGATAAATGCAACAAAAATAATTCACTGGTATCCACATAGAAAACTTAGTCCATACTATAATATGGGCATTCAAAACAAAATGTACAAATAACAACATAACTATTGTCCCGGTGCAATAAGTTTTCCCTTCAACCGAGCATCATGTTCCCATCCACCTGCCAGAGCCGATCCGCCGCTAGCCTGAGCATGGCTTGCCATTCTAGCCTCCAACTCTGGCCTGAAATGACGGATGAGTCCTTGCAGTGGCCAAGCGAACGCCTCACCCAAAGCACAGATGGTATGACCCTCGACTTGCTTGGTGAGCTCCTGGAGCATATCGATTTCTCGTTCCCTTCCTTGGCCCTTTTCGAAGCGCTCCATTATCTGTGCAGTCCATTTACTACCCTCACGGCAAGGGGTACACTGTCCACAAGACTCATGCTTGTAAAACTTAGACAGCCTATGAACACTTTGGGTTAACTACTTGCTAGGGATGGTGGAACTGTATGTGTACACTATTCGGGGAATTACCTTGAGATTGCTCGGACAACATCTGTGCTCTTATCCATAACAATAACGGCGGCAGTTCCCAAACCACTCTGAGCGTCCTTCAAAGCATCGAAATCCATGAGAACATCGTCACAAATGTTTTTGGGCAAAATAGGGGTTGAAGATCCTCCAGGAATAACAGCGAGCAAGTTATCCCATCCACCCCTGACGCCACCACAATGTTTCTCAATTAGTTCTCGGAGGGGGATCGACATCTCCTCCTCAACAGTGCAGGGGTTATTGACGTGACCAGAAATACAGAAAAGCTTGGTACCGGAGTTCCTCTCACGACCAAATTGGGCGAACCATGAACCGCCTCTTCTACAAATTGTTGGAGCAACAGCGACAGTCTCAACATTGGCGACAGTAGATGGGCATCCAAAAAGACCGACAGCAGCCGGGAAAGGAGGCTTCAAACGGGGCTTTCCCGGCTTTCCTTCAAGCGACTCAATGAGAGAAGTTTCCTCACCGCATACGTAGGCCTGTAGTACATAATTAGCATTTGATCATTGACGCATAAGTCGAATCTACCCACCCCCATCCCTCTGTGAATAAAGACATCAAAGTCATATCCAGATCCACAGGCGTTCTTGCCGATAAGTCCATCGGCATATGCCTCTTGAATAGCTCTCTGAAGCACAGTTGCCTCGTGGTAAAACTCTCCACGGATGTAGATGTAAGCTGCAGTAGCGTTCATAGCTCGTCCTGCAACCAAACAACCTTCAATGAGCTTGTGAGGGTCTTTACGCATGATCTCACGATCCTTGCAGGTTCCAGGCTCGCCCTCATCTGCGTTGACCACCAAGTAACGAGGAGTAGTTCCCTTTTCCCATCCAGGTGGGTTCATGAAAGACTTTTTTTTGAACATTAGCAAATTGCATCTTGTATGCATATCGATGCCGGAAACTAGGCGCATACCCATTTCATGCCGGAAGGGAACCCTGCCCCTCCACGTCCACGAAGGCCGGATGCTTTAATTTCAGAGATAATCTATCCCATACAGGTCAAGCGTTAGCATTTTATCCATCCCACTTGGCCAAATATCCAACTCCATGTAAAGAAGACATAGAAACATACCCAGTCGTGGCCCTTGAGCAGGATCTCTTTTGTCTTGTACCAATCACCATACTTTTTGGCAGTCTTTAGATCCGCCCCAAGCTGGCCGTACAGATTTTGAAAGATTCTGTCCTGGTCTGATAATCCGCCAAACTTCGTCTTCTTCGGTGGCGGGGCATCGCTGGAGGTGGCCAACCCACGCTGTTGAATAGCAGCGGAAGGGCGAGCCAGGCGCGATACCACTGCAACCGCCGAACCGGACGGGGTGTGCCGTGCTAGAAACATTCTCGACGATGAATAGTGGTGTTGATGTCAATTGAGCAAGCTTGGCTCTGCTGCGAGCCGGGGGAGGCGGAGGGGCAAAGTGTTGTTTAAATAGCCCGAGTCCGGATGTCCGCTTTAGTGAACGGAGGGGTGAAATCGATGATGATGGTCGTCGGGCGTCGTGGGGTCGACCGCAGTTCTGGGCACTAGACTAGCTGAGGTAATCTATGTTTCGTAGCTGCTGATTGGGTGACAGCTCCCCGCTCTCCACCCACCAGACATCACTCGCCGATTCTCTGTGGCGACCGAGGAAGAGAATTATCTGCGGGTCCCGGGGAGGACGAAATAAAAGTGCAAAATGTATATCTCGAGACTCCTCCATTTTTTCCCCTGGGCTATTCAAGCCTGGTTTCATGCAGGGTAAGCTCATAGGATACAAGAACCCAGGGCAGGTATCATAAAGAACGCTCTTGCTCTTGAGATCTTATAAGTATTGTCCACAATGGTCTAATTACAAGTGATATCAAAGGTAAGTGGTCTCTAGGGCCATATTTTCGGTCCATTAGGTCGGTTTTATTCTCCCTCACTCCCATCACGATCCCAAGTGCTGTACCAATCAGCATTCGAGAATTCGTAGAGTAGTTTACTACATAAATTCAACTATGTACCTGGCTTATTCATAATACCTGTACCCCTTCGAATGATGAATCAATTGTTCAAAAAATGACCATAACTCATACAAATCGTCACAGCATAGACTATTCCTCCCACCTAGAAATGATTCCGATACCCCATGCCTGATTGATATATTTCCAAAGAGAGAAAATGGAAAGTAAATGAAATGCGCCCTCACCATGAAAATACAATGCCTTTATGTTAAGTAAGACAAGAAAAAACGATCCAGATTCGTAGGTTGGCTTGATAGGTTGATCCTAAAGGAAGATGTTAAGTGTTAGGAGTCTTCTTCCCTCGGATAGTTCTTTCTCCCAAAAATTGACATCAATATGCGATTAAAGAAAGAAACACAGATAAGATATTGCTCGCGCAGAGAAAACAGAAATAAGAAAGAGCCACCCAACCCAACCCTCCGTCCCACCCCACCCCAAAGAGAAAAACCCAACCATCTAGCAATACACTAGCAACAGGAACGAAAAGATGATGGAAGATGTCAAAAGAGCATGATTCTCAAATGGCATATATACCACCACCGTCTATTCACAAAAATTCGCAGAATGCCATGCTCTTATACTATTTACCACCCTCGATGGCAGCCCCCGCCCCAACTTCCGCTGGGGCTGAAGCGGCTTTTTCGTCGCTTGCAGGCGTACTCTTTTTCACATCAAGTCCTTTGATACCTGCGCTTATGAAATCGACATCTGTATCCTCTTCCTCCAGCATTACACGTTTCTCCGCTTCGTGGGTTGGGCTCGGTTTCTGTCTTCCTAATCCAGAGGTGAGATCATCGTCCTCATCAGAGCTCTAGAAATTTCCCTTCCAATATTAGTCAAAATCCAGGGCTAAGGATGGGGAATAGAAAGTGGCATACATCGACATCCTCAGCAAAAACGTCAACCTCCTCAATTTCCTCGAACCCACCACTGCTATCCCCCTCAACGTCAGCGTTCTGCCTCGCCGCAGAATGCGTAGTTGGTGTAGTTGTGGAGTTTCTAGTTATGTTCAAAGGCAATGGCGGTGGCGGCGGGGGCTCGCTGGGGGCAGTTGAGAATGAAATTTCATCATCATCCTCTTCGTCAGAGGATCCGAATTTGTCGACGTTACTTATCTCTTGGGATATGTACGTGGCAAACTATAATGATACGTATCACCATTTCTGGTTAGCAATCTTTGGCTCTCAACTCGGGCGTTATCTTTTCTGCGGTACGTGGTGTACACCATCAGAACACAAGGAAAGTAAGAAAGTATTGGAGACGAGAGTGAAAATCTAGTCTCTTGATAAAGAAAAGTAAAAAGGCAGAAACTTTTGGAAAGGAAAGGAATGAATGTAAAAAATAAAAAAGAAGAAAAAAAGGCTATTCCTCGGATATAAGCAAACCATACTCCACCGCCCTGTTTTCCTGAACGCCGCGGGGATTTTAAAAGATACAAAAGAGAAGGGCGGTCAGGAAAAAGACTCCCAACTCATAGGAATGAAAGAGAGAGAGAAACACTATAAACAGGCCTTTTTGAACTCATAGGAATGTCATATCCTCGAATATGTCCTCAAGGTCATCATCAAACAAAAAATCGGTAAGGTCACCCACTTGATCGCTACTTCCGCTCAACCCTAGTCTCGTAACCTCTTCATCGTCTTCATCATGCTCCAAGTCCTCGTCTTCCTCATCGCTTGAGCTTCCGAACCCGCTCAAAAGCCCACCTGCACTCCCGCTACCGGTTCCACTGGCCACAACAGTAGATGTATTGGTGTTGTTGTTATTACTGCCGTTTTGTAAATCGATACTATCTAACTCAGCTGCTATGCTGCCACTAAGAGTCAATGATCCGGCATTCGTAGCATTAGCATTAAATGCTTGGGCCTGAACGGCATTCAGAACAGCTTGTCGCGGTCCCACATTCATATCTGGTCTCACACCTCCTAGGATGGCATTATCTCTTTCTCTTGTAGCCGCTAGGGTGTCCTCAACATATTCCACCCAGATAGAATCAGAGACTTTTTCGAGGACTTTATGGCCCAAAATTTCTGGAGGGTGGCGCTCGGCAAACTTGACTACCTCTTCGGCGATAAGCGTCAAATGTCCCATATAACCAAGCCTCATATTCCGTTCAGCTTGTACTCTATCAGACTCCTTTTGGCCATCAACTATTCGCTCTGTGATGCGGCCTGTGACAAAGAGATCGATGGCAAGGGCGCGATTGTATCCTCTGTCCATTGGGCCATTAAAGACCTGTTGAACAACGTCGTATACAACATTGTGCAAGAAATTATTCCAAGGGAAACGGAAAAAGAAATCCTGTAGCCCAATGTTAGTAAATAATCCTTCACGACGATGACAAAAATAAAGAAGGGAAGCTTACCAAGATGGTGGGAACAACCGAATTCTCAACAAACATCATTTTCAAGAAATCACCTACAACCGGGTTTCCATCCGAATCCTTTTCAATCATTGGCTCATATTCCTCGAAACTCGAGTTTCCCAGAGATCTGAAAGTAGCATTCCCTTCATCCGAGACGGTTGTATCAGATGAGCCTCCGAGGTCCATAAGATCCTCTTCGGGGTATTGTGGTTGGTTTTGTTGATCGAGAGCTTCCTGAGGGAGTGGGGGAAGCTCGGCATCCATCCGCTCCTGGGTTATTGTGCCGGGTTGAGGACTTGGTGACGATGTGACAGACGCAGCTTTCATATCGGCTACCAAAGACCTGCCACCTTTGAGAAGACTATCATCATCTTCCTCCACTGGAGGGGGTGATGGTGCTTTGGGGACTTCGGTGTTTAGTAAACCACCCTCATTCCGTTCAATCCCTGTTTGATCCTTCTCGGTTGAATCCTTTCCATTCTCTGGCAGAGGCGGAAGAGGAGAATCAACACCTTTTAGCCTTTTTTCCAGTTCCTTGGGTTTCTCGGTCGTCCCGAAGGGGGCTGGTGACCCAACTGCTAAAACTGTTGTTGGTGGGGTAACATCCAGTCGGGGGATCTCATCTGCAAGTATTGCTGCCGGAACAGGCTTGCTATTATCAGAAGTTGAGGTGATTGTCGTGTCAGCTGGAGTAGTCGGGGGGGAAAGTGGTTCATCAACAAAAAGGTCTTCGTCTTCAGAAGCTTTTTGAGGTTTAGAATCCTTCTCAGGATCGCTGAAGGGATCTTGGTCAATACTGGTCTGAGCCGACTCCCTCCCAGTCTCAAGAGAAACTGCCACATCCTCAAAATCCTCCTCGTTTATTGTATCCTCTACCCCACCATTTTGCACCTGCAAAGGAGCCTTCTCAACTACCACGCCCTCAACCACTCCGTTGATATCAGCAAGACCCTCTGCCTCCAGCCTATCCCGCTCCCTCTCGGCCCATATCCTATCACGCTCCCTGTCTCTTTCCCTTACATACCGCTCGGCGCCCTGTTCATTTAAGAGAGCCATGTTACTGCAGTGCAACAATTCTGCCATCAACTCGCAAGTTTTAAATCTGTCAAAGCCTAATGGCTCGATTGTTCCTCCATAAGCGGCTTTTAATTCCCTCTTTTTTTCCGTTTTCGTCCCATCATCGTTCGTTACAACCATCGTCTGTGTCAATATCAAATTCATAAAGTCGGGAACGTGTGTAGCAAAGAGACGCAGTAATGTGCCCAAATAGATGGGATCTCTGCTTGAGGGAGTGTTGTCGATACCTCCAACCTCTGGATCGTAGTCGGAGTTGTTCTTACGAATAACCTCGATGACGATTCCAACACCAACAGTAAGCGGGTTTCCCCCGCAGAGCATATCACGGATAAGGCCCTTAACACATGCTTCGGAGACAAGCTGTCGGGTAAGATCATTGGGGCCGATACAAGATTGTTCGTTTTGAGAAGCATTAGCTGAAATTGTGATGATAGCCTTGATGAAATCTCCGCTCGATGTCTGAGCTACAGCCGAGTATTCCGGGGAAAGAAACTTGAGAAGCTGAGGCATTAAATTTTGAGAATGGAGCCACTGTCATTTATGGATAATCAGTAATTATGACTTATTTCAAAGTGTTTAGCGATTCGATGAATAGATGCCTACTTCAACAATACCCGCACCGCCTTCACATTTCTCCATGCTGATAATCTTCAGTAACAAATCCATAATCATGGGACATTCAACGTGTTTCAAAATCTTAGAAACGATGTTGGGCAAGCCTTTAAAGAACTCCATCATTTCCTCTGTTTTCTTGTCCAACAATGTTTCATTAACTTTCGTAAAATAACCAGCTTGTAGAGGGTCCAAGGGAGAAGGACGCTCGAGAAACTCCCAAAACATCCGTAGATGTGATAAATTTCCCATCAAAGACTCAGCCAAAGACCATGTCTCACTTGAAAGTACTTCGCATGAGACATAGGCATACTTCAATCTTGACTTTTCTTCCCTTTCCCGCTCAGCCTTTTGCTCGGTCTCGGAAAGCTGAGCCCATCCGTTCTGGATCCCTTCTTCTCCCTCTTTGCTACTGACACTGCTCTCCCATCCATCAGAAGATGAAGACTCTTCTGTCCGTCGGGGCGCGATGACGTATTCGAGTAATCTACGTAAGACAGCTTCGTCCCTTAAGTACTCGATAAGCTTGGTATTGTGTTGTTTTAACTCTTGGATAAGATCTGATTCATCAAGCAACTCCTCGAGAGTTACGTCAGGCTTATCTAGAATCGAGTCTAGAGTCGAAATGCTCGCGTAGCCTCCAAAACGCCAGAACATGGTTGCTGGTGTCGGTAGTGATGCTGGTGGGGGGGGTGGGAGGTCGGTGCTGTTGTTGTGTGGGGGAGGGCTGATGGCGATTGTGTTATCAAGAGATCTAATCTTACCCCTGCAAAGCGGTGTATGATGATTATGACGATGCTAAGAAGGGCTCTTGAGATGAGGTCTGCATAAGCTCCAGTGGTTAACCGTCAGTCTCCCGATTTATTTACTGTGAAGAGGCTCCCGTGGAGGGCACGTGAGCAGAACTTACAGCTGTTGCTTTTGCTAGGGGGCGGGGGTGGGGGATGGATCTGGGGGAGGGGTTGATAGAGGGAGAAGCTGATGAGGGGAAATAGACCAGCCAACAATAATAGTGAAATAGTCGCTAAGATAAGAATTTGAACTCGAGTGGGTGAGTATCCCGCATATATCTACCTCGCTAGACTTACAGGATCAAAACAAAGATGGAGGAATGCGCCGGAATGGTCCGTCGGAAGCCACGAGGATGAGTTGTTGGAAGTTGTGCGTGCGGTAAGCACCGGCCGCGGGGCGTCTTTAACGCGAGAAAGGATCAATTTAGCTCCGCAAGATAGCTAGTCAGCAGAAGATAAAGAGCGAGTTTAGTATAAGAAAGAAGAAAAAATTAGTGAGAGATGAAGAGCGCTATTGGATAGGATGCATTCAGGTGATGCGGTACAGAAAAGCAACAAAAGGGCAGAATCTAGATCAAAATAGGTATTGTGGTAGGCTGCAGTACTTATCAACTATTTATAGGCGATATTGGCTCAAGAGGTTTCATACCAGATTACCTACTTGTCCATAAACTTGCTTTTCTTCTTTCGAGTTTGAGTTTGAATATAAGGCTTATGGGATAGACGTATTTTTACCTACATGTACTTTTGTGACACAATAGAATACTCTAGTGATTTTAAACTTGGCTTATCACAAATTATACTATGCCCATTCCAGGGTTAAAAGACTACTGAATTTATTAACCTACATGCATCCTTACATCAGTTAATGATTGGTTTCTTGAGATTTTCATATCGGCCGATCAACAAATGCCATCCTTGCGTCATGGAAAATTGCGGACTGTTGGGGGATTAGGTAGACCGGTTCAATTTAACGTTAATACTACTCTGTGTTTACTCTCTTACCGTACTGTAAACTCTTTCTTTCTTATTTAAAACGTAAAAGCGGAAGACAATAACAAGAACTATTATCTCATTCTCATTTATCAGGTTATGGGAATATTTTGCACCAGAAAATGTACTTTTGGCCCATAAATGCTATTTATAAAGCTACATAAAAGTTGATATGACCCAGATTGGCGGAAACTTCTATTTGATCAAGCAAGCAACCATTGGAGTTTATCCACTTAGAATTCCGCAACCGTAACATACAGGTTTGATAGGTAGTGAGCCCGCTTCCACCCTCCTAACCATTGCATATATATCTTAATATCAACAGGTTTCAATTACCACTCGTTTTGATCTCAAATGCCCCCACCGAGTGCGTTTTTCTCATACCATTCCTCCAATAAGTCCGATTCGTCAGCTGCCGTGCGATCGTAAGCCTTTCCAGTCATTCTAACAGGTCCGTCATAAGCGTGGGCTTCTTGTAAGAGGTTATCCAGAGTGGTGCTCCAATCATCAGCAACGAGAGCGACAAATTCGTGATCGAGATTTGTGACATAAAAGGATCCATTGCAAGTAAAAAGCCATAGGTAGCAATCGTCATTCGCCCAAATCAAGTTCCTATCGGCATTAAGACCGAAAGCGACGTTTATGGAGCGGAGAAGTTCGTTACGATGATGTTCAGTTGAGGGTATATTGCTTGCTTGGTACCAGCCAAAGGCTGCAAGTCGTTCTTCAATGTCTGGTAAAATTCCCTGAGTTGCATTGTCCTGGGCCATCTTTCGGCGGCGCAGTTTCGTTTGGGCTTTTAGAGTTGTTGTTTGATGATGCCAGGAATATTTTTCGCTCCCCGCTTAAACAGTCTGTAGAGCAGTAGAATTATTAAACTTGAGTCAACTAGTGATGCTGACTAGTGAGAGTCTAACAGATTAGCTGTGTAACGTTGATCAGGGCTAAGATTAACGATTGCCGCACGTGCAGGCGGGGTGAGGTGAAATCTATCCTTGAGAAGCCTGGGCCAAGAGCCTCTATCGCAGTTACAAGTTACAACCACCTACCACCATCACCATCTTGTCTACCCCAGATACCTTTCTTCTTGCCGAGGTCAATCCAAAATACGCGTACTCAATCAGAATCAGCTTCCACCATGAACCGTCTCTTTGGCGCCAAAAATACTGCTCCGAAGCCCACTCTTCAAGGTGCTATTGGGAATGTGAGTGCATGCGTACACATGTTTTCCAGAGTCATTTATTATATATGGGTAAAAAAAAAAAAAAAAAAAAAAATATGCTGATAGGTTTTGTCTCGAACTTCATAGCTCGAGTCTCGCGTTGACTCTATTGACGTCCAGCTCTCTAAGCTAAATGCCGAACTTGCCACCTACCAGCAACGACTCTCTAAGATGCGTGAAGGTCCTGGGAAGAACGCCCTGAAGCAAAAGGCAAGCTCTATTTTTTTCTTGTCTTAAGCTCGACATCATGTCACACATAAATCTGTGCTTTTTGTTAATCGAGAGTTTTCAAAATAGGCTTTAAAGGTACTCCAACGACGTAAAATGTACGAATCACAGAAGGACCAGATCCAACAACAGTCTTGGAACATGGAACAAGCTGGGATGATGCAAGACAACCTCAAAAGTCCGCTTTTCTCATATATTTCAATTCTTTCTGCACCACTACTACTGCCTAGAGATCAATTCTTCCTATCTCTAGCATTTATTGCAGTAGTGATGGTAGTGTCAAATCTATTATTTAGTCGGGGTTTACTGATACGAAAGCACGCTTCCCCTCTGGGCGGATCGCGCACTTCGGTGAAAACAGATGTCATGGTTACTGTTGACGCACTCAAAACAACGAATAAAGAATTGAAGAAACAATACGGGAAAATAAATATCGACAAGAGTAGGCATTCTTCGTCCCTTACGGTAAATATCAAACATACGCTGATGGGCGGTTTTTGAATACTAGTCGAGCAACTCCAGGATGAGATGGCAGATTTGATGGATATCGGTAATGACATTCAAGAATCTATCTCAAGATCATATGATATTCCTGAAGGTTTGCTTTAGTTCCTGGCGTTCTGGCGCAAACCGGGCTAATACAGTAGGTAGACGTGGACGAAGCAGAGCTAGACGCCGAGCTCGAAGCTTTGGGCGAAGAGGTGGAGCTCAGCGGGGGATGGGATGCGGATTCAGTCGGCGCCGGAGAGATCCCAAATTTTCTACAGGGTGAATCTGTAGGCGGGATACCGGATTTTGTTGACGAAGCGCCATTAGGGCAGAAAGTAAAGGAGGCAGTTTGACCATTGGAAGGTATGCAGGTTCTGTTGTTTCTTGGAGTTGGTGTTTTCAAAACGGCTTCATTAGGTTAGGGTATGGGCGATCGATCATAGTCTTAAACATGGCTACATAATGGTGTTTTGAAATATTTGTTTGATCCATACAGCTTTTGTACACATTATGCTTGTATCCATTGAGTTCACGATGCACAACCACAGTTAGTAACAAATGCAATGCCCTCTTAGGTAAGTATTAGAGAATCCAATTTTAAAAACAAGTGGGTATCTTCTGGTTTGCTTGAAGCTGTTGCTAGTGTTCTCCTTTCTCAAATTGAGCCCACTCAAACATCAAATCACTTCTCATAGTCATCTTAACCCCTTCCAAAACCTCCTCGCCGCTGTGCCATAGCATTCTCTGTTGAAATATCAAAACCCTCCCTCTCTTTGGCTCGACATCTACAAATTCGGTTCTCTCTGGGTTCCAAAACCGTGTTGCTCCCCCTCTTTTTATCTCTTTTGGGGAAGCCGTTAGGTCAGCAGGGTCTTCGCTACCTTCAGATGAATCATTAAGGTAAAGGTGGAGAGTCAGAAGCGACTTTAAAGATTTGTCGGGGGTGGTGTACAGTGCGTCGCAATGTTGCGTGAACTTCTGTCCTTCGCCATACTTCAAAAATCGGAGGCGTTCGTTAAGTCTGAGTTTTTAAATTGTTAGAAATCTTTATATGCTACTAGCCCCGTTTCTAAATTTTGCTTTGACCAAATAACCAGCAAAAAATTGAATTGACACAAACCTGGTCATCCTCCATCTACCCTTACTCTGTCCCGTCTTCATTTTCCCTGGAATGTTCTCCCAAGTGCTGCCCGGTCCGATCTCGGTGACTTCCTCTAAAAATGGCTTAACCCTGTCATAGATACGCTTCGCAGCCACAACATCTTCTTTGATGATCCGAGAACAGTCCCTACGATTTGTGTTTGGCGCTGCAGCTTTCCAGTCTGAGTCTGCAAGCCCAATAAGGTCGGCGCATTCGGAAGCTGTAAAGCAGTCATCGATCACCAGGGCGTAGTAATTGTTGGGTTCACCATAGCATGACTTCAGTGGGGTGTCATTGAAGTCTATACGCGTTGCCGTAGGCACGAGCTGAAGAGATCCGGAAGACATTTGACAGTCGAGGTTATCGTAAAACATGGTGGGAGATGGGAGGTGGGAGGTGGGCGGCTTTAAAGGTGGATCGTTATGATTGTAACTCTAATACGGATGCTGATGATGGGCTGACCTGGTCCCAAGCTTGACTCACTTATCGCTGCGCCGTGATGTTACCGCTGAGGTGCATCGCAAGTTGAAATCCTTGTATTCCAAAGAGTCGATGGGAGAGAGACGCGGTGTGAAGCTTGTGTGACTGTTTTCTTGGATTCATGGAAATCCAATCGGTATCATTGCCGGAACTGGTATCTTGCTATCGTGAATCATAGGTTATCACTCGGTAACACCTATTCTTCGATGCATCGTCGGAGCAACATGGATACTAGAAGCTCTCGCATGTACGTAAAGCAAGATCATAAATACTCGCCGACACACGCGAGTTTTGATGCATACATGCCGCAGGGCTGTGGCCGGACTATCAACTACTCTATATAGCTACATGTATTCCTGGAGTACTCGTATCTTCCTGACGTTTGTAAAAGGAACCACTATTGCATACCATACAAATACGCGCCAAGTCCACAATTTAGTATGGTATGCAATAGCGGTTCCTTTTACAAACGTCAGGAAAATACGAGTAGAGTATGTACATACATGCAGGTATGAATTTTAACTAAAACCTCCGACGTACCCGGGCCCGGTAAGTCCAGCTACATATATCCTGCAGCTGCCAAGCCTGCATCTATCTCAGCCTTCTTTAGAGTACTCTAGGCGGTATGTACCTCAGTGCTCACATTATTCGCCAGGGAGAGAATAGTACTCACAGATACATGTAGGCACATCTCATAGTAACGCACCGGAAAATCCGAGAAATTTTGTTATGATGCAGCAGGGGTATTCTACATCAAAACCTGCAGAATTGACATTCAAAGAGTGCCTCTGGTTGGCCTAACTCCCTGCTGAGGCGCAACGAATTTTCTCTAGACAAATGTAGGTACATGTATGTATGTATTGTAAGTACATGATAGAATAACCTGTGCCATACAAAGATTCTTTTATATGAATTGAATTAGAGAATGATCTACAAACCGACAGGAAGGTGACCGGGTAATTCTCAACCAATGATTAATGCGCGCATGTACTTAACCCTCAAAGTAAAGTAAAGCACATTGGCTATCAAGTACAGTCGCAACTCGATATGCCGGAACTCAATACACCGGATCCCTTGCTGTCCCGTACGAGATCCTCTGAGAATATTATTTTTCCTGCTGCAAAATCAATCTGCTATCCCGGATTTTTTGCTATCCCGTACGAAATCCTTAGAATCTTGGCAATCCGGCATATCGAGTTGCGACTGTAGAGCTCAGTAGCCATCCCTGCACACTCGTCCCTCCTCTTAGCGACTCAGAGTTAGGACCAGATCAGTCTTCGTAGAAGTCGATAGCTCCACCCTAAGACCTAATGCCTACATGCTTAAGTACATGTAGGTATATGTGCTTCAGTATCACAAGCTCTAGCAGCCCGTTCACGTCGTTGGTCGGTCGCAGTGTCTCGGAATAGATAAAATATGTCGGCAAGTTGGGCACAGTAGAGTAGAGTTTCTAATAGTCTCGAGAGTGTGTCATCCTCAAGGTCCTTTCGGTACATAACACAGTTTACTAGCACACGGGTCCGTAGCGACACAAACGTGCATGAACAGGAAGACCATACGGATTTATGCACATACACACCAATCTTTCCCCGTAAAGCTGTTAATAATATTGATATATATATAAGTCTTTCAATTAGTGATTATGTGTATGTTCCGTGAACGAGCTCTTATTTTTCGCTTACAGGGCATTTTGCTACACAATTCTCATCTTTTTCGGCGGAAAGTCGTTGGCCCGGCCCTACATGTTAGTTAGATATTTATTAAAGAAATACATTTTATTTGCATTACGTATGTAGCCCTAGGACGGTAGGTAGAGTGTGTTCTTTGAGTTTCTTAGTTAGGCGATGGCTTTTGGGAGTTAACTAACAATCACCGCTATATATTAGTCAAATTTGGTCAAATTCTGGCCGGCATTGGCCAGCCGGACAGAAGATCAGTGACTGTTGTCAAATCTCAGGAAGCATTGGTCAATAGGCAATATTTATCAACAGGACGGCTAGTTAGGCAATGGGCCGGCCTGTTGGCCAATGTGATATACTCGTGACTGGGACGGAACAATATATCTTTCGCGGGACATTCAAAACCAGGTACCCCTATTATGCAACTTGTTTCGGCAGGTGGGCGAGAACCCCAAAACTCTTGTAACGGGTTCAATTAACCTAGACGTACATACGTAGGTGAGCGGGCAATAAAGGAAGATACATGTAGCTAAATATCAGAAAAAATTGAATAGTGGGTATGGTATCTGTATCGCTATATTCAATTAATCTACGTTGAGCGCCAAATACCTTTTCAGATGAAAATTGGCGGTCAAATGGTTTTTCTTAATCGAATAAAAAACAACTGGTTTATTAATTGAATCTATTTCCATTCATTTTTGAGATACGTGTTTTCTTCAACAGCTTCTCAATGGAGCTTAGTAGATTCTCTTCTCGAGCTATAGACACAAAATTACAGAGGTTAGCTCTGAGGTTGGCACATATCGTCTGCTCCCGCCAACAGCAAAAAAAAAAAAAAAAAAAAAAAAAAAAAATGATTACCTTCCAGGCAGAGCTCAATTCGAAACCCGCGGGTGCCACAGCGTTATCGGTCTGGCCTCGCATACTTCCAGTCAAACGGCGATCGCGTTCCATCACTAGCCCAACGTTAATATTAAAGTTTGTGTAGTCTGGGAATACCTCTGAGATGGCTGGAGGTATAGGAATCTCTTATTACTTTGCTGTGGTCATAAACAGCCTATATCAGCCAAAATTGCTTTGCCCACCAGAGTAAAAGGGACCACTTACTTTATCCCAATGATCCAGACTCCATCTGTGTCGCTTTCCATCGTTACGGTATGTACGCACAGCTGAAAGTCCCTACTCGACTCTCGGTTTAATCATCTAGGCCTTGAACACTCAATTTGGCCGGAGAAAGATACTAACCAAACCGGTAGCTCCAAACATCTGGATAACCACGATGACCTCTCGTTAGCGATTCACGAAACAAGAACAGAAATTACAGAGCTTACGCCAAACATGATCGCGTATGGCAAAAACGCTTCGAAGGGAATAGCCATGGTATCTGATTTATTGAGTCGGGAAGTGTCTATTTGTGAATTTCGTATTTCCTGTCACTACAGTCGACGTCGGCTTGCAGATGCGGTGGGGCAGGGGACGTGCTCATTCTTACGCATCACAAGCGGCTCCGTGGTCACGAAGCGCTGCCCGCTAACACTCAAAGCGGTAATGGTGGCTTGTGTGACCTCACGGCAGCACTGCGATTCCTCCAACTGCACCAGGACGCCTTTTCGCAGGGGGTCAACACGTCTTCCTTCTCTGCTGCTGTCTGTAACTCGCCATCACTTTTCGGACGCGTTTTGAGTCGCCTTCTACTCTGCTGGATCATAGCCTCGCGTCGAAACCATTTCTTTTGCGCCACGAGATTAGGCCTGTCCAAACCGGCTGCAGACGGCTTACATACGATCACATCACCTCCTAGCCTTCTCATCAAGCTCGCAGGCATCTACATTCAACAGCCCTCCGACAATAATAATTCTACAAAAAGAGTTAATGGTAGCGGCGCGAGTTGCAAATTGCTTGTCAAAATAAACTGCTCATCAACAGCACTTGGACAAAGGGTGTTCTAGCAGTAACTCACGAGTCGTGAGTTTGGGGGGTTAGGAACTAAGAAGTATTACGAATTTAACGAGAAAAGTTGCCGCATTGTTTTCTCTTCCTGTTCGGGCGTTGACGCTCCTCACCTCCGGCCCCGATTCCGGTATTATGGCTGGTTCGAGGAGGGAGGTGGAGGATAGGAGCGATAGTGGGAGTCCTGCGCCGTCGAGCCAGACACGGCGCTCTGGGAGGCGCGCCAGGAAACGAAAGGTACGCTTCACATTCTTGGAGGAATCGGTTTAATGGTCGGCTACTGATCAGATTGTCTGACGACAGCGTGGAGAGGATGAATTCGGGGGTGGAGAAGACGAGGAAGATGAAGACGAGGCAGAAGCGGACCAATCCGCGGGAGAAAATGAATCATCTGTGTCGTCTGATGAGGATGGGGACGTTGAGATCTGGCAGGGGGACGAAGATGACGAAGTGGAACGGCCAACTAAGGCGCTTTGCATGTACGCAGCTACTAATATAAACCATCGTATGCCAGAGATTGGGTGCTAACATCGTTTTGTTGTGATAGACACTGTGGCGGCGACGAATATAACGATCCAAGCCCGGACTATGAAGCTCCGCTAGAATGTGAAATGTGCAACGCTTTTTGTGAGTACAATTTCTTTAAAATTAGTTTGTCTTGGGGTAATTGTGCTGATATATGGTTGGTTGCCATATAGCGCATAAGCAATGTGATAATCAGGACAATAACAACGGGGGAGTAAAGTCAGCCCTAGATGAAGGTATATATATAATAGGTCGATTATATTCTTGGGCGAGGTTTGACCTACTTTTTTTTTTTTTTTTTGACAGAATCTGGAAAATGGCGATGCCCTACATGTGTTGCAAGCGGTCACGACTCTAACCCAATTCCCGAATCCACGCCATCTCATAAGAGCCGTTCGCGACGGGTTAGTGCCGGTAAGTCCTCATAACTCCTGAGCTATTAAGTTTATTTAAATGATGGTTGATCTGAGACACAAATCCTCCAGGCAAAGAAGACAACTCGAGGACGCTTAGAAAGCGAAGGGCTGGCGATATAGATGAGGAAGATGATGGTCCAGTAAGTGCTCGAAGAAGGAAACGTATGAAGCAAGACAAGGTCAGGGCCAATGGCCATGTCTCTGATAATCAAACTGGAGATTACAATCTCTATGAATTCGAGCTTATTGATGGGAATCATGAGTCGAATGATACTCCTTCACTTAATACACCGGGTGCAAGCTCCAGGAAAATTCACAAACAGCCCATCACAACAGATTCCTACCAAGGAGAACAACGAGTTGTTAAAGTCACATATAAAAAAACACCCCGGAAGTTCAATCTTTGGATAACGAATCTCACGTCTGGAAAATTGGAGAAAATTCTGGAATCACAACCAAAACCCAGCACTGTACCGCCACGACCACGCAAGATTGTTGCCAACAGCACGCGCAATGCTAGGGCACGGTCAACGGCTGCCACTGACACCACCCCTGCTACTAGCACAAGAGGTGCTCGTGTCTCGCCTTATTATCTACCACTCAACGATGACGATAAGTCAAAGCCTTATGGTGGTATCTTAAGTGAAGCAGAAGCGGAAACAACCAAGACCCACCCTGGTGCGGACGACAGAGCACGTTTTGATAGGGCTCGTGAGGAAGCGGACGATGAAAGAAACACACGATTGAAATTATCATCCTCCACCTTATCACATGGGCTCAATGGCACTGGTCGTGGCGAGAAGGATAAAGCCTCAGAGAAGAAAGGGGGTGCCAGCAAGATTGAATGTATACACTTTGGGGAGTTTGAGATCGATACTTGGTACGCTGCACCTTACCCAGAGGAATATAGTAGGAACAAAGTCTTGTGGATTTGTGAGTTCTGCCTGAAGTACATGAACAGCGAATACGTCGGCTGGAGACATAAGGTCAGTTTACGTCCCCTCCTGGTAATGTACTATGTTTTTGTTTCTTTGCGCGAAAAGTTTGGCTAGGTTCAAAGCTTTTCGTCATACACATGAACAGAGTACCTCATTTGATTGGTTCGGCTCTCGGATACCCGCAGTGACTTTATTTATATCTTCACAATATTTTTTTTTCTTTCATGGATTCTCACTCCGTTTTCCGTCTTTACTGACATCACCTATAAAATAGATGAAATGTGACGCCAAGCACCCTCCTGGCGACGAAGTTTATAGAGATGGCTCAATATCCGTTTTTGAAATTGACGGGCGTAAAAACCCAGTCTACTGTCAAAATCTTTGCCTGCTTGCAAAATTATTTCTTGGGTCTAAAACGTTGTATTACGACGTTGAACCATTCCTGTTCTATGTTATGACTGAATTTAACGAATGCGGGATGCATTTTGTGGGCTACTTTTCAAAGGTTTGTTCCGTAACCTGCCCACCCCCTCTTTCAATGAATCTTCATTCTATGTTTTGTTTGAAAACGCGTTTTAACGTATCTTTTTAGGAGAAACGCTCAACAAGTCAAAACAACGTTTCTTGCATTCTAACACTCCCGATACACCAACGAAAAGGATATGGAAACCTTTTGATCGCCTTTTCGTATCTTCTTACTCGTGCTGAAAAAAAGACTGGCTCGCCAGAAAAGCCCTTCTCCGATCTCGGCCTTGTATCATATCGAAATTACTGGAAACTCGCACTGTGCTATGAATTGCGAGATCAAAAAGAACCTTTGACTATCCTGGACATATCTAGGCGCACAGGAATGACGCCAGACGATATAATTTGTGGATTAGAGGCTCTGCATGCATTGATCAGAGACCCGGTTACAGGAACATACGCTCTCCGCCTGGATTACAAGGCATTTCAGGCACACATCGATAAATGGGAAGCAAAGGGATATGTAAAGCTGAACGTTGACGCTTTGGTGTGGACACCTTTCCTCATGGGACGGTCTCAGGCGTTGCAGTTCAACGATGCACCTCTATCAACGATAGCACCAAGGGCGGGAGAGAAGTTATCGGCTATAGACGAGAAGGCTGAGACGGTTACTGCGTCGGTCGAAATGGGAGACGACGATGGGAAGGATGACCCAGGTATTAATCACAATCGGAATGGCGCCGCGACAGCTGCGACCGGGGAAGTCATGGATCTCGATGCGTTACAATCTGCTTCTCATGCACAAGAGGAGCAAGAGCAAGACAGGATCAGCAAATCTGAGACCGAGCATACTACGGTCCTGCATGATCTCCCCCCAATACCCAAACCGGTAACTCCCAATATCAAATTGGGATACGAGCCGAATCTATTCAGCAATAAGTGGAGTGGGCCTAGGTCACCAGCCAAATCTCCTATGCTGGATAACAGTGGGTTTATGATACCACCCACTAGATTCGAGATAGTTCCTTCGGTTCCCGGTTTGACGCTTAAAAAAGGCCGTGCGGCGTCATCGACAACTGTGAGGGGTAGAAAACGCACTTCAATGTCGCCAGCAACCCCTAGGGGTAGAGCTGTGGATACTCCAAAACTCCGCAGAGGCAGAACAAAATTGGCAGATACAGTTACTTTAAATGGTGCCAATAGTCCAACGAGGGAACAAATACGGGAATTTCATGATAGCCCCGCAGCTTCTGCCGCAGCCGCGCAAAATGAGTCGCATGGGGGGAAGTCGCCTAGCGTAGTCAATAAGGTAATGCGTCCTACGAGTATGGACGTTGCATCGGAAGTTTGATGCGCAGCGGTTGGCCCATTATCTATCACCTCTCGACCACGGGAATGTGGTTTATTATTTTATTATTTTTTGGTCATGGGGTTCAGTTTTAATCATGTTTTATTCCTACGAATCATCCCCTCACTTTATGTAATTAGGTTGTACGCTTTATGGATCTTTGGCGACTTGTGGGAGGGCATTTAACGGGACTTGGTGAAATGGGCGTTTGAAAATTACATTTTATTCTTATTATTAAAACAGTTATTACCATACCCCAACATCTTGTTACAGCATTCACCATGTTTTCGAAATCTGGTAGTTTTAATTCTCACGCGGAAGGAAGTTACCACTGTATACACTTCGGCCCAGAACTCTCCGAGTACATAGGATTGGCCATGTATGAAGCTTTCTTGAGATGCGCCTCATTCTGGTGTTTCTCTTCATCCTTGGTAGATGATAGAAGCACTTGGATGATGTGGAGCTTGGATATGGACCCTGCCTGTTGGCGTTACCCGCTGCAGCTCCACCACAACGTCCTCCTGGAAGAGACAGAGAACGCACGGCCCATCACGCAGCTCAGGCGTCTCCACAAAAAAAAAATAAAAAGGTTCTGGAGAGTTTCTTTTACTGGCTTCCTCTTTTACTATTGCTTTTTGATTCTGATCTTGCTTTTTGTTTGACAGCTACCGGGGTCGCATATGGCACACTTCCCGTCTTATGTATGTACACATTAGCTACGCCACCATTTTTGGTCGCTGTTCTCAGTACAGTAGCACTGCCATTTCTCTTCAACCATTCGTGCCTTTTGTTTGCAAAAGCGTCAATCACAGCAGACAGAGATGAGGGAAACAAGAGAAACTCAGAGAGACCACCTGACAGGGCGCTTAAACCTGTCCACGACAAGGTATACCACCCCCCCTTCCTCAAAATGGAGAAAATGACATGATTCTCGCAGCAAGCTCCGAACCACGGAGAAGGTGGCGAGTGGTTGAACTCTTGAACTTCTGTAAGGGGATGAAAAAAGGAATTCACCTTTACACAAAAAACAAATATATGTCGTAGATATCCTCTTTCGAGAGTCCCAATATGTGCGGTATATAGAGTATATAACGAAGGGTCTGTGTGTCCCGGCAATTGCGCTTTTTCAAAGTTCCATCTAATCATTATTCTGGGCACCGGTCGTTCTAGATCTCTCGTTTCCCCCCCCCTCATTTGCCCGAGATATCTTATGAAGGTTGATGACAATCTAAAAGTTATGCCCCTCCACAAACCGGAATCACAACCTCGAATCGGACGTATCTGCGGGCTTGAAGAAAAGAGTGGGGGTTGGATTTAAAACTCAGATTAAATTTACATCATATTGTGTCAATCTACAAATCGGTAGTGCGGGATCTGAAGTGAAGCAGATGGTAGATGTCTTAAAAAGCTTTGTTTTTATCTGAGTTTGGAACGTGGGTTTACTCTAAGCGCTATTAAATACTGTGATTGCTTGATTCGGGCATTGATAATGGGGTTTCTGTAAACCTCAATCACACCCAAGTTGTAACGGGAGGACGGCTGGAGTTGTTACTTTGGGGAATATTTGTTTCCATTTCATCCTGATCCTCTCACCCAAAACGTCCTTTTTTTTTACCTTTTGTGTCCTGTTCCGTCTGTAGTCAAAAGAGACTATCAATAAATAATAATAATAATAATAAAATCCAAAGAAAATTAGTGCCCTGACCCCTGTTTGCCATCACTACCGGTTTGCCATCGCAAGTGTACCGAGTAGATCAAGGGACTGGGGTGCTTGTAGCGTTTTTTTAACTCCACATACATACATAGAGTAGGTACATATATTGCCGGAAGCAGGTCAATGCAGGTCAGATATTCAGGTATGGTGTATAAATTGCAACTGCTTGACTAGGTAGTTAAACCAAGTGCTTAGTACCGGGGTAAAGATAATATCCACGATATTGCTTGTTGGTTTCGTGATCACTGCACATGGCGGCCTGTCGGGCAGCAGTCAAGTTACTATTCACACCCAACAAGATGAAAACCGATATTTCCAAAAAGAGTCGATCTTGGTAAAATGATGCATGGAGCTAGAGATTCCTAGTCAGCCATAAGACTCGTGAGACTGAAACTGAAACTGGAAGTGTAACGAGTGATGAAGGGGCGTAATCCAAGACAGCAAATAAACGTGAGAGAAGCAGTCAAGACTTAAGGAAAAACAACAAAATGTCATAGTTATCAAACCGAATAATAAACAGACATGAAGATCAGCAATACGAATGGGAGATCAAGCATGTAAGGCTGCTTATGTATAATGTACTCTATGTACATTCCCAGCGTCGATATCGATAGGGCAAGGATATAAGCTACGAACCAGAGTAGGACGGGTCGCTTGAGCTCGGTTCCTTTAGACTCCCTTCCTGTCCAACCATGGATTGGAACCAGCGGTAATCCGGTTTTCGTACTTATGCGCTCGGACGTTCCGTTGCCCTAACCGACTCAGCCAGCTGCCTGTTCTTGACCAGAATTCCGAATCAGTTCTTAACCCGGTCCTTGCATCAACCTGTGAACTTCTTGTGGATGGCCGGCGAATACAAATTCAGTGGCTAAAAGGCCGGGAACCCAAGGAGGAGGCGTCCTCGGGGCATCGTGATAAAGAAAGAAACTCGTGTGGTCGATGTTTGCTTTGCTTTGCCATCCTCTGCTTTGCTTTGCCTGACGGATGATCGAACACTCCGAAAAAGCCTTAGTGGCCGGTACCCCGACGCTCCACACCACCATCATGTCCTGTCACACGGTGCACGGGCACCACTGCATGTTTCTCACCCAGGAGTAGACTTGCGATTGCCCACGGCATAGCCTTGTCACATTTGCCACGGAAAATCAAAGAAAATCGACAAACAGCAAGATAAATCGATAAAAAATTGGGGCAGGCACTCTGGACTTTGCCAGTGCCGGGAAATAAAGAGATTTCCTGCGCACGGGTGCCGTTACCGATATTTCGTGCATCATTTGATTCTTTTCTTGGCCCATCTAGAGCAATATATGTTTTGTAACCATTATTTTAAAGAACCTATCAAAAGGAAATAAAGGTCGAGCACGAGAAGTGGCTCTGTGGAGAGTAAGCGGGTGTTTCATGATAGGAGAGGTAGCGTTAAGCATTTAAAACCCACTTGAAGCATTTCGTAAACAGGTAAACCAGTTCGTCTGCCGCCCTGCCCGTCCCGTCTCCTCTGATCATCAATCGGGTGGCTTAGGTGACGGATGGGACAATCAGGCTCAATTATGTCGGTCCAATATATTTTTGTTTTGATCCTGACTGGTCCACGAAAGAAGCATACCTACCTCTGGTTGTGGGCCCTGTATGTACCATTGTTGGTCGTGATGCCGACTTTTTTTTTTTTGTTGCATGTCCAGAATGAAGTCAAGGGACCTATATGATACCAATTCTAAGCCCGTTGGCTGTTGATTGGTTACTCTTGCGGGAAGGGCTCGCTGGTTCTGCTGGCTCCGGCTTTCTCTTAAGGGAATCTTTTTTCTTTTCTTCTCCTGGATATTCCCTTGTGTCCATAAAAGGATAGGATTGTCTTCCATCCATTTAAGTTCTTATTTGCTAATGACTGGACACTTCCGTAAGAAAAGTCCTTATTCAGGGCATGTTTTCCATGTAGCCTGAGTCTGAAGAGGGTGGATGGGCGCCACAAGGGGAGCTACGGCGTTGATTCCAAGTCAACTGGAATTCAGCTGGTTTTATCAGTCAGTCAGTATCGTCACCATGTGTGAAGAGTATATGACGAGACTTCTCCAGACCACAAAGTATTCAAGTATAATGCTATAGCACCAGGGGTAATTACCCAGGAAATTGGTCGTACCACGGCAGCGCAAGTCCGGGTACAGGAATGCTCATCCTCGATCGCACCTGCTATCCAGAGTTCTCTTCTGTTCCACGACGAGTATTTTGTCTTTTGGGGAGGTGAGATTTACCTTTTCTATTGGCGCATGGGCCTACCCAGCAAGCGAGAAAAGCAATATGACAACAAGGTGGTAGGTAGAGTGGCCCTAGAGAGCGAGCATGGCGCTGCCGTGCGCAACGGTCCCAACGTCTCAAAAAACGTGGTGGTTGATTCATAACTACAGGTCGAAAGGTCCGCGTATCGGCGTATCCGGACTCGTGAATTCGATAACTCTCCCTTTTTCCCTTTTCCAATTTTTTTTTTAATTTTTCCCTCCTCCTTTTCTTTTTGTAATTTTTTTTCCTCACTAAGACTGTGGGTTTCAAAGCAGAAGACACGAATGGTAAGATTGAAGACTCACATGGCCACTGTTAGAAACACGCATACGCATGAGATAAACAGGCTCTTGCGGGCCAGGGTTGATGATTCTCACGCATAGCGTACCGGAGCTTTAGCCGCGATCAGACAGACTACCTGGTTCAGAGGACCGACGGGTTGCGCAAGCGGGACGTGGTAGCGTTTTTGTGCGCCAGTAACCTCGACCGAGGAATCGATACTGCTTGTCTGATTGCCGGCACATGCTTGAAAGCATGCCGGGTCATATCAAGACTCCACATCCACATCCACATCCACCACAACCATCACAACCATTAATTCTCACTCCATATGGATTCGTCGTATGTAACGCAAAAAAAGAGAAGAAAAAAGCAAGGAAAGGGGAGAAAAAGAAATAATGAAGTAAAAAAAAAAAGAAAAGAAAGAAAAGGACGAAAAAGGAAAGAAAACCAAGAATACAAGTGCAGCTGGGCTTTCTACACTCTCACTACATATCATCGGCATTGAGAGAGGAGGACCATGGCCAGGTAAGCAGGTCTTCTTTTTGCCCCTTCACTTTAAATTGGGCATGCCCCCACAAAGACAATTGCAGGCCTACTATTTTATTTTGCAGTAGAGTGGATTTTTTTTTATAGCCGGTGGATGCACATACACCTGAACATGTCTAGATCCATAATTGTAGTTACCATATCTCCTCCCCTTCGCTTCCCATGAATGAAACATTTTAGGGTGATCTAGATTTACTTGTAACCCGTCTCGCTCCCACCCGTTCGGTTCTTGCATTGTCTCTCTTTGCCCCCCTTTGCGTTGTGCTGGCATGTTGGCTCCTCTCGATCTCCACACTGTCATCCATCTCCATCATCCATCCCCACTCTTCGAGAAAGTAACAACTACATGTAACTCAACTAAACTCACCACCTCCTCTACTAACTTTTACCTCCTCTTTACGTTCCTTTTCCACCCCCCCCCCCCCCCCCCCCC
This sequence comes from Morchella sextelata, assembly GCF_020137385.1. NCBI lineage: Eukaryota > Fungi > Ascomycota > Pezizomycetes > Pezizales > Morchellaceae > Morchella > Morchella sextelata. Next base: position 1,638,760 of record NW_025408619.1, on the reverse strand, counting down.
CACAAATTGCCTCCAACCCCCTCTTGTCCCTCCCCCCCTTCCCCCGGATGCATGCCCGACTATCATCTTCTCCAGCCGCCGCCTAGTGTTGCCTTCTATTCTTATTTCGTCACCCGAGACACTGCGCGCTGCCTTTCTCGAAGCTCGGGGTCCACAAGGTCTGGCCAGACTGGATCCCCCAACCGTCAATCTGTCAAGTCCCAGTTTGGCGCCGTGTCTTGCGCTGTTGACCCTTCTCGTCCAAATCTGCAAGCCGTTGTACGGAAATATCCCACCCACACGTCGTCCAGAGATCCTTCCCCGTCCCCGTTCATCCCTCCCAACCAACCCCTCTCCACCCTTCCCTCCCATCTCTATTGTCTTGATTCCTTCATGCGCATGTGCATGCTGCAGTGCTCCGAGAGAGAGAGAAAAAAAAGATTGAGCAAGCGTATTTAATTTTAATTGAATCAAGTTAAATAGTATTGGTATTCACAGCTCTCCCTTTCTCTCCCTTCTCTCTTCTCTCTCTCCATCTCTCTTGACTGTTTGCATACACTCTCGCACCAAGCAAACTGGGGAAAGGTGCAGGAACTCGAGAGCTAGAGTGAAAGAAATAAGAAAAATAAGTACACAGTCTGCCAGTGTGCGCAAAAAAAAAAGGTTGTGAGAGATTATAATAAGTGTGAGAGTGGAAAAAGAGGGAAAAAAAAGGTGACGAGAGCTCGACAGCCACTCCGTAATCAATCACCATCATTATCACAGTCGTCCAGTGAACACTGGTCAACTAGTCAATCCTTTCCCCCCCAAGCAAACCCACAAACAAACCCACCCTGCTAAGGTCCGGGCTTCAACCGTCACTACCCTACCACCTTCTCCCCTCCTCCGGATCACCTCCTACTTTACGTACATAATAGCGTCCTACCTATCTCTCCCGGCAACTTCCTCCTCTCGTTCACACGTTCACACGTTCGCATTTTTTTCATCTTTTTCGTCCTTCGTTGCTGCAGCGACTTATATACCTCTACTTTCCAGCGAAAACTAATACTCTCACGCGCTGTTGTGCATTTCACAAGTCCCTGGTTGCGTTTACGGCTGAGTTTATCAACTTCGCTTGGCATCTTTTCGCCAGCATCCGTTCACTTTATTGCGCCTCATCCATCCACAACTACGACCGGACGAAACCAGAGTTCGCCGCGTTAGGAATTGTTTATTCAAAAACTGTATCGAAATTTCACCAACGCCGCTGTGATCAAGTTTGAAACACTAAGTTTCTTCTGAGAGACGGTTTAAAAACAAGGGAAGTTGGAAGGGAGGTCACAACAAACATTTCGAGGGGAGGGGAAGAAGATAAAGGCCAAAGGCGGGGCAGATAAACGTGCTTTCTAAAGAAGAGAGAAAGATAAGGTTGTAAGAAAAGGAAGAAAAAATCTTACAAGAGAAGGGACTGCATTCTTCTGTAGAGAAGCTCTTTGCACAATATCCATTCCCTGGCTGTCTGTTTTCACATGGCCATCACGTACTAGAGCTTTTGACTCCTTTTACGACAGAGGTATCTTATAGGGGACAGCGCACAAAGAGGAACATTTCGCGAACCATCAACGTTGTAGCCGCCCGGTAAGACTATCAAGTGGCCCGGGCTCCCGCTTTGGTGCCTTTCTTCAGGGTCGCTGCCATATAAGCCGTACCCTCGCATTGTCAAGTGGAACTTCGAGTTTTGTGAAACATCGAACCCCCTTCGTACCTCCGCAACACCAGAGTTTGCTCACCATTTTAACATCAAAAAGTAACTACTCCCGTGAGCTTCGCTGAGAGCATCACTCCATCTTCAATTGCTATTTCCGGGGGGTTGTACTCGACACGCAATCGAGTGAAGCTTGAATGAACTCCCACACGTTTGTTGATGCCTCTTCAAGAGTGGGAAGGCTGAGGAGGTAAGGGATCGTTTTATCTTGCCGAATTATTCTGGGGTTAATGCTAAATTCCACATTTAGTGAGGATTATGAACTACATATCCGCCAAGGGCCTGAACGTGCTCGGGTTGCTGGTGTGAAGGAAAAAGGTACAAATTTCCTGAGATGTCTGTTATTTTGATCCGGTTGTTAATGTTGAGTCTGGGGCTCTAGATCGTAAACCGGTCGATCCTCCGCCGATAATTCAGTTGAAAATTCGAGATGATTCAGATCCAGCACAGTAGGTTATTGCAGTTTTCTTTTCATCGATTCATGCGCTGACGGGGGAGATACAGGAATTACCTCCAGAGTCCTTACTATTTCATGTGCACGAATCTTTATAGTTCTGTCCATGATTCCCCATCTCCAATACCACCGCACCAAGCGTTAGCTGGCACATTAGTATCCTCCCTTCACCGATTAAAGGATATCGACAATAGCGGTATGTCTTCCTTAAATATTGTGAGCGTTAAATACAAGTGCTGACATTTTAGATGGTGGTTTTTTTGTCTTTGGCGACCTGTCAGTTAAAATCGAGGGGGAGTTCCGTCTGAGGTTTAGTCTCTTTGAGATGTTAAAGTGAGAATCCATATCCTAGTTTTATCCTCTGTAGCCACACTGACAGCTTAATTAGAAATGAAGTTGTTCATATCAAGTCGATCACTTCAGAACCATTTACAGGTCCGTTCAGTTCTCTCAGAATTATACAAACTCAATCTAACATTTCCTAGTCTATGCGGCCAAAAACTTTCCAGGAATGTCTGAATCTACTTTCCTGTCTCGCTCATTCGGAGATCAGGGAGTCCGATTGCGTATTAGGAAGGAGCCAAGAACTCTGTTGTTAGAAATAATCCCCCCTAGGTTCACGATGCATGGGTGCTAATATCTTATAGAAAACGGCCACCTTCTGGAATAGGATCCGTGGAATATCCGCCACGCCCACCATACCCTACCCTGCCTCCAGAATCAAGACCTCAAGGATATCCACCACAGAGTGGATATATGACCTCTCCAAGCCACGAATACCCACCTGTTTATGGCGATCAAGGGAAACGACGGAGGACTGATGTTATGAGCCCGCGGGATAGTCGGGGGGAACCTCAATATGCGCCTCGTCCATACGACCAACCGCAATACCCCATGTATCCGCCCTCATCTCAATCTGGGCAATATTCGGCATACCCCAATTACCCACCGCCGCAAAATTCATATGCACCCCCACCTCCACCTGATTATAGCGGATACCGTCAACCACCACCACCCCCACCACCGCCACCACCACCGACGCACTCGCATTCCTCGTCGACCTCCTCACCATACCAGTCCCCGAGGACTCAGCAATACCCACTGCACCGTTCACCTCTGCCTCACAATCAATCCGCCCCCCAAAGTCAATATCAATACCCACCTGGTCCTCCACAGACACAGCTCCAACATGGCCAACAGCCGCCTTCTCGGCCGCAAATCGGGACCTTGATTAGGTCTCCCGTGCCAACATCAGGGATACCTCCCCCACACCCGAGATCTCAACAGGTCCAGCACCCCTCTCACTTGAGCTCAACCGCATCTCCTGCCTCATCGATGCCTATGGCTCCGCCACCAGCGTCGCCTCATCGTCAGCAGCCTCAAGGGAGTCAGGTGTATCTGCCCCCTTTGCAATTGCCGCCGATGACATCCGGCCCGCAGCAGTCTTCGGTGGTGTCACATAATGCCATGCCGCCGATGTTAACTCAACAGTCTGGGTATGGTCCTCCAACGTCCTTTGATTCCGCTGCTCAACAGCAGTCTTCCGCTTAGCCACCTTCTTATGCTGGTTCTTTCTATTACGCAGTTACGGTCGAAGCGAGGGAGATAAAAAAAGAAAGAGAGCGTTTGAATAACCCTTGTTATTTTGGAGCGTAATGTGCATTGCCTCGGATTTTGGGTTTGTTTATTTCTGTTATCATCTCATATATTATGGATTTTGAGTATATTGCGTTGTTTCTTTTCCTTTTTTTCTTTCTTTTTTGGGCTCGAGCATGAGATAGGTTTTTAATGCTGTCGAATAAATAGCAGAGGAATCAAAAGGGGGCGAGGTGGTGACCTAGTGCTCGGGGAACATAGTGGGGTTTCTTTTCTTTTTCATGTTCAAGGCGCAGAATTTGGCGGTTTCATAGCATCACGATTTCGAACGACATATTCATATATCAATAGGGTTTTCTTATTTTTTCTATATTTTCTTTTTATCTATTTTTCTTTTGGGGGCAGATGATCGCAGAAATATATTGGGCACTCGGAATTTTCGTATCTATTTGGTTCAACTGAAATTGTGGATATATGGGTTATTTTCATTTCAGTAATTGGAGTGAGAGAAATGCTCGGGGTAAGTGAAAAATAGAGTATTCAACAGGTTTCATCCCATCTTGCGTTTCTTCGGGTGACAGTGCATTATTTTCTCATCATGTAACATATCTATGTTTCACGCAGTCACGTTGTTTCCCGTGATATATCTGTGCAAAGTGAGGGAGCAGGAAGCCTAACCTTGCGTCTGCATAAGCATACACCATGTAGATAGTAGAGTTTTACAGCATACAAATTTTTGGAGGCGGATAAAGCTCCTTACGGTAGCTCAGATCGTTTAACTTACCGCGTGCTGTCCAGACTGACCAATCGGCAAAACCACGAGGCGCACAGGCAATAATAAACGGAATGTGTCTTAGTTTGCGCCATTCGCTTCCCAGAAGCTGCAGGGCTTTAACTTTTTCCAGTGTCTCAGCTACGGAGCTTCTTTTGGGCTGGCAGAGCCCCAGCTCGGATTACTTCGGTTTCTCATCTCCCATTGGTCCACCTCGCGGATGCACCAAGGTTACCTGGCGAGGATGTGCAGTTGCCGTGCCACACGGCTGCCGAGCCTCAAGGGGAGCCACTCACTAGCTTTGAAGATCACGATTCACCAAATTGGCAACATGCCCACAACTGAGTAGGACCACGTGAGAGGGTGTATCAGACCACCCGCGCGCCCAACAGCTTATTTTGTTGTGCAGCACACACCATTTGCTGTTTCAAAGCGAGAGAAAACGGAAACCCTCGACTCAGACATTGAAGTCTCAGAACTGATAAAGTGCCATCACTGACGCACTGGGAAACTACAAAAGGGCATCTCAGCTATAAACTGGCTATCTTACAGTGAAGTGAGTCGAATGCTGAATGGTCCTCATAGGTAGTTCACGCCATAGGACTCCAAACCCTAGTTTTGAAACTCGCCTGCATTGGTGGCGTCCCTTCTCATCTTTAACCCACTATTCTTCCAGTGTTGAGACGAGAGCAAATATGGCAAATCTGGTGACTGACATTTCCATCGTGGGTGGTTGGAATCCACGGATCAAAGACTCGCCCGCTGAAGTGTTCATTTACACAAAGGTCTTATATCCCCTTGTAACATGCAGTCTATGTTTCCTGTCCCTTGCATCATGTTTCCCTGTTGGTTCTAGAACCATGGTCCGGCAGCGGTAAATCTGAGGCTAACTTAATATTTCCCGTGGTTGTTTTGAGCCAAAGATCACTCCGCAGCCTGCCGCAAAGGTTTCTCTACTCCACCTCCAGAGCCTTGTTGTAAAGACAACCCTGTTGCGTGTTATCCCGCTGCTTCCGGATGGTACCAGCCCCCGTGAATCCCCAGGAATCCGTGCCTTAGGGATCCCGGTCGTTGCTGGGAGGAACCGCACAGTTCCTCAGACCCCGGTCAATCAGAGAAGATTCAGTGAAGCCACACTGGACGGTGTCGAATCAGTCACTTCTTGTGACTCTCAAAAAATCTCACATGATGGCGAAAACCCTCCTAGAGAGGCGGGGGAGAAGCAAGACGTAGAGGCCGTTCGAGGAAGGCTGGAGTCAATTAGTCGCGGCCTGTTCAGGCCTAAACTTATTTCTAGATCTGACCTGTCCCACAGATATGAAGAAAGTTCTTCAGACGAGAGTACAGAAGACATATTTTCCACACCTCTCAAGAAGTTCGACCCTAGAAAAATAATAACTTTCCCCGGTTTTGGGCAAGGGCCTCGTGTGCGTAGCGGGGGGTTTATGTCTCCTGAGGCGGGCATAAGTTATTTTCGAGACATTAATGGGCAGTTTAAGCAAGCTGAATTTTCTGATTGGCAAAGCACCCTCGGCCGCTCTAACAATTCTTGGAATCCCACTGTACCTCGAAACTATAAAAGGAAGGCTAGGATCTGTTCAATCAGTTCTATCGGGAGAGAATTGTCTCCGATGACAGAGAGGACTCTGAAAAGAATTGTCGAGCTTAACGCCCCGGTTGCTGATGTGAACATTGGGGGAGATGGCGCTTCCGAAGATTCAGAGGCAGTGTTGCGTTCCTCTAAAATTGCTGCAGGAAATGCAACGGCGGCAAAGAGTTCTTCGGAAAGTAACACCATGATTGCTCTCGAAGGAGAAATGGCGCCACAAGAGCTTCTTGAGGTGGGCGATGATACAGCACCTGCTGCTGTGGATGAAAATGATGGGTGTGAAGACGAACAAGCCGTTTGTAGTGAAACTACAATGATTATTGAGAAAGATACATTATGTATCTTCTTCCCAAACAAAATCCGTGGTGATGCTGTTGGTACGCCCATGGAAGCCCCCCCTTTTAGTCAATCGACTTTCTTTCTGATTATGTTACAGTTATCGAAGTAATGTTGGAGATCAATCCACTCTATATTGAGGGAAAGACCTATGCAACTTTTATCCTCGCAGGTCTACCACATTGTAAAAACGGCGCCTACATCAATTTTCGGATCGATGATGAAGATGATTGGAAGTTTCACACTTTCCCAGCACTCAATACTGTTGAAACGGGAGACACAGAGGAAAACAAGCTCCACGGTATTCTTGACTTGAACTTAGAAACTAACCCTATCCATCTTGACCGCTCTGTTGTTATTAGAACACTTCGGTGCCCAATGGTCCTCGAAGTGTTGGAATTTGAGATGAAGACGAATGTTCAGATGGACTTCTCATGGTCGCCCTTGAATGAAAAAATATCTGGGGAATTTGAGATCACTCTTTCCTTTCTGAAAGTTGAGTCAGACGAAGATGCAAAGCGCAGTGTCATTAATCTTTTCCTTATCAATGGTCCCGAAAGACAGGATGGGCTGAGCGTCGACTCTCCTGGGGGCTTTCCAACAGACTTTGTTCTTGGGGATCGTGAATTTCAAAACCATGAAATTAGTGCACGACGTTGCAGGCTCCTCCGGGTTGAAAGACTAACGAAAGACGTTAATCAAACTCTGCGGGTTCGGTTTAATAAACAGTTTACATCAGTGACACAGGATGTTGGTATTCCATTTGTCCGGACTGGTGGTGATACCACGATCCTTGAGGAGAGTGTCACAATCATAAACGCTAAATTACCTCTGGAGGCTGCATTTACTCCAAATTCTAAATCGTGGAAACTGTCCAAAAAGCTTGGATCCGATACCTTTAAGACATTTACGAGAGCAGAGGTAAATATGAGAGAACCAAATCCATCTGTCTCTATTTCATGCCTTCAACCCGCAATGTCTCCCACGGCAGAAGCAATGAATCTGGCTTTAATGAGGGGCCGTGGTGAGTTTATTGACAGAATTGACTACAAGGTTGAAGAATCCGAGTGCTTTGATGATAGAGAAACTCCGATTATAGTAGTTAAAATGAGTTTTGAGCTTGATGTTCCTCCCGGTGTAGAACCTATGGGAGAAATCATTCGATTTCATATTGGGAGTTTCGCATTCCAGTTTGTCACTATTAACGGGGGGTTGACCGGAAAAGGTGTTCTCTTTGAGGATGGTGATGAACTGATAGTTTTAAACTTTGGAATTCTTGATGGCACTAAGAATGGTGAGAAATTACTGATCAGCGCCGAATGGTTTGGCGAACAAGGCTTGAGGCTCTCGTGTGGGGAGATAATAGAATTCAGATTACCAAGGGTGACGGGAAAGGTTGTGGGAAAAACTGTCTTTGAGTGTGCAGATAAGAAAGGTATGTTATAGATATGCGTGCTTCCATCCCAATCCATAATCTGTACTACTAACATGGATCAACGAAATCTTATAGCTTCCATCCTATCTCTGCAATTAAATTACCAGAATAAGGCCACTTCTGGTTTCACCAAGGGGAAGGCCATAATATTGGGTATGGACACTGATAAGAGTGAGATATTTTTCCATATTCCATGCAAGATTGTCTGTAGGTCCTTATATGGTTCCATTGTGACCACGAGCGACGTTTATGGCACTGTTTCGTCAAACTCTCGTTTATTTGGGAGTCTAGAAAATCAAGAACGGCCAGCTTGTTCACTCGAGAGTCTAGAGGGCCAAGAACAGCTAGAAAACTCTGCACAGGAAGTTCATCAGGAGCACCGAGATGTCGCACTCCATTGGATGTGGGAGATGAAAGAAACGTTGATCGTCATCATGATCATCTGGATGCTTTGCATGAGCCTGGTATCACAATCAAAGCAGAACTCGGCGCTTAGAGCTTCACTTCGCCAGACCGCAATCATGTTAGACCAGAGAGAGATAATCAACGATCAGAAAACACCCCCAAAAAACGAGCCCCATACGCAGTCCCCAAGAAGATCTAGAGGGGGTTCTGAGGATACGTGGTGGTCTGTGGTGGGTCTCGAAGACACTCAAGAGATCGGCCAATTTAAAATCGGCTTTTTAAAGATGGATAACCCAAACTCTGATCATAGGACCTGCGATCCAGCGGAAGCTGCTGTCGATTGCAAGAACAGTGACGCGGAGACCGATACACCGGTCGTTGATGTGGGGAGCAACTCCGATGTTGTAGGGCAAGCCGAAGAGATAACATTAAAGGCACCCGATAAAGCAAAGGACCGGGCAGAGCAGGGTAGCAAGGAGCTCCAGAAGAAAGTAGCACTGCTCCTGCAAGAAAGTTTTGCAGAAAAGGCCCAGCGCGTTATAGTACATGTGCTTGAGTTCTTCTGGCGCCTTGTATTTGGGGGAGAGCGTGCTGAATTGTAATAGCCGCTTTGGGGGACCGGCGGGACGGATTAGGCATTACTCTAGAGAAAGTAGTGTTTAGCGGACCTTTGCACAGAGGCTGCTCGTTGTTAATTATAGTTTTTAATAAAAGGGCTGGATCCCTATTAAGCGTGTTCGTGTCATTAAATCTCATAAGTGATCTAGAGGCGCCATGGGAATGTTCGCGATGACCGAGTGATCTTTCATGACGATGAGTGTAGAATACAACATCCCCATTTATCATAGACAACCTCTGGATTACTGTGTAGTAGATTGATCCCCATCAACAAAGACAATCCGTAGACCATACTCTAGTTCCAGGCCACCACAGCACATGAAGACTCAATTTACGAAGAGGGTTAGGTTTTATTTAACCATCACCGAGAACTATTCCGGGAGACGTTCCTTGATGTTATTTGGGGAGGGGGGGGTGGTCCAGATTCAATTTCTATATAAATGCCGGGACCGGGGAAAAACAAGCAACTTTTACACCCCCTTCACACACAAAGCATAATGAAAAAACACCATATCTCCTTCCTCCCCCTCCCTCAAGCACCACATTGAAGGGAGGGCCGGGGACGGAGGGAGAGGAGAGAGGAGGAAAAATAACCAAACACTATAAGCAAAAGCAACCCCCCCCCCTCCGCCCCCTACAAAGCCATTAATACCAGCCAGAAAAGAAAAAAACATAAAAAAACATAAACCCCCCCCCCCCCCCCATCCCCCATAACCCTATAACCAATATCCCCCCCTCTTCCTCCGCACCCAATTCCAACCCCGCGACAGCTCTACGCACCCCCCTCCACCTTCACCCCCGCGCCCGCGCCCGCCGCCGCCGCAGCAGCAGCAACAATCTCCCGATGCTGCTCCTCCAGCCACCTTGCGAGCGCCAGCAGCGGCTCCTTCGGCTGCTCCCGCGCCAGCATCTTCATCCCCTCCAGCAGCACCGGCGTCACATTCTCATTGAGATACCTCCTCGCGGGGGCGCCCCCGGGCGGGATCTGGTTCTGGCGCGCCGCTGCCGCCGCCGCCGCGGGTGCGGGTGGTGGCGGCAGCGGCGGGGGCGTGGTGGTGTGGTGGAGGAAGTAGTTGTTTTGCTTTAGTGGCCAAGTGTTAGTATAGATTTTTTTTATCTGTAGAGGGTGGGTGGATTGAGGGAGAATTGAGGGTCGGGAGAGAGGGAAGGGGCGGGGGGGGGGGGGGAAAGGGGGGAGGTACCTGCGAAGTTGGCGACTGCGTCGACGTCCCCGGCGGGGACGCGGTGTACGGGTATCCCGAGCCCGAGCCCGAGCCCGAGCCCGAGCTGTACGGCTTACTCTGCGGGCTCTGGGCCTGGTAGGGGGACGTCATCTGCGCGTACGCGTACGGCTGGGGCGGGTGCGGGTGCTGCGGCGGTGGGGGGCGGAACTGCTCGTTGACGGGGGAGTGGGAGTGGGAGGGGCGGTGCGTGCTGCTGGCGTAGTCGGGCGAGTGCTGGGCGGCGGAGGTGTAGCTGTTGTAGACGGATGGCTGTGGTTGTGGGTGTGGATGTGATTGTTGTGGGTGTGGATGTGGGTGTGGATGTGGATGTGGATGTGGATGTGGTGGTGGATGTGGTGGTTGGGTGATGGTGGTCGTGGTCGTGGTGTAGTCCGGGGGTGGAGGTGAGGTCAGGCTGGTCATGGACAGATCGGCCTTTGAGCGGTGATGGGGCGCGTGTTGCTGGTGCTGGTGCTGGTGCTGGTGCTGGTGCTGGTGCTGGTGCTGGCCTTGGTGGTGCTGCTGGTGCGGGTCCATCGCTGGCTGGCCCGCGGGGAGGGAGGGGGGGTTTGGGTGCTAGTGGGGATGCTAGGATGGATGCGGGATGGGGCTAGAGGCTAGAGAGAGGCTAGAGGGGGCTTCTACTCTAGCTGTTGTTGTTGCTGGCTGTTGCGGTTGGGGGTTGCTGGACCGTTGTGCTTGTAGAGTACTAGCAGTGGTTGCGGTCTGTCGCTGGCCTGTGCCCGAGCTAGTAGGGATGTGGATAGACGGGGGAGGGATGAGGGATGAGGGATGAGGGATGAGGGAGGGGTGTGGGGCCTGTGGTCACTGGCTGGCTGTCTCTCCTGGTAATGGTTCAACGTGGGATCGAGGGATCTCAATTGAAGGCAGAGCGGATATGTAAGTGATCGAGTACGGACACCGCGGGTGTGTGGCCAAGCGCCGGTATAGCAGGATAGAGTGGATGGGCGGTATAATATGGGAAGTCCGTCCGTTTACACGAGGCAAAGATCCCCCACAGGGCGAGGGAGTCGCGTTCTGTATCACCGCTTCGCGATATTGCTTCCTGCCAAGACACTGGGTGCATAACGGGCAATAACGAGCACAGTGCATATACGGCCATCTTGCATATTGTGCATCTGTGTAGACAACAGAAGGATCGCTTGAATAGCATAAAATTACAAAAAAGGACTTTTATATCTACAAATGTCTGACAGCTACAGCCAACTAACTACCTGCCATTATTGGTATATATAGCTATTACGTTTCAACCTCAGGTACTTTGCTTTCACCCGATGCCTTGTCCTCGCCACCAGTAGCTCCCTCCTCGCCAGCATTGCCTTTTCCGTGCTTCCTTCTTCGCTTCCTCTTTTCCTGTGTACCTGATTCTCCGTCTGCCTTTGCCGCTCCGCTCGCCCCGGTATCTTTCTTGGACGGTCGAGCAGCACCTTCGCCCTTTGGCTTCGGCGCCTCGGGCTTCTTCTTCTTCTTTACACTCAATGGGTTTGGTCCCTTTGGCCCCCTCTGCTTCTTCTTTTTCTTCCTTTCCTCGCCCTCGCCCTCACCCTCAGCCTTTCCCTCACCCTCTTCCTCATCAATGTCCATCGGGTCATCATTGTCGTCCCTCTTCCTCTTATTTGCATTTGCCGGTTTGGGCCTCGTGTCCTTGATCCCCAGCCTAAACTTGACCATCTCACCCCTCTCCCTCTTTATCGTCGAGATTGGCGCCATTGCCTCCATGATCATGACCGAGCGGTTGATATAGATTAGCGGAACCCCTGGCACTGCTCTCAGTGCCTGTCGCACTTCTGGTATCTGCGTCGCCACACAGTAGCGGTGCTTATTCTCGCCGTTGTGGACGACGACAGACTCAATGCACTCCTTCTCTGGCAGCGGCTCCTCGAGCTCGTGGTGATTACAGCGCCGGCGCTCGAAACGCTTTGCCGTGTCAATGGCGAGGTCCTTGTCTGGGAATTCGGCGGCGGAGAGCTTGTAGAGGTGGCGGATGGAGCATTGTGTTATCACTGTTTTGACACCCCGATGTTAGCTTAAGGTAAGTATGGGGGGGGTATGTATGCCGTAGTTTGGGGGGGGGGGGGGGGTCGGTGTACTTGGTTTCGTTTGGCCGTGGAGGGTCCGTTCGAGACCACCGGCAAGGTCCATTTTAGATTTTGTAGCGTCTTTGACAATCTCCGCATCCACTAATTCACAAGCCGAGTCAGTATCCAAGCAGAACACCTGCATATCGGGCTCAATTGAGCTCACCTAGAACTTGGTAGGGCTCTCGGAAGCCGAAACTCATCTGGTACTGCGACATCAGCTTGCGGTATGCCTTTGATCGCTTTCCTCTCATGTTTGCGGTGTTGGTGGTGAATTTATTGTCTAAAGATAGCTATTCTGGATATTTCTGGTTCTGGTAATGGTAGGTGTAGTTGTAGTCAGTTGTTGCAGTCGCAGTTGTGAAGCGGTGGTGTAATTTTTCTGTGAAGATGCACGGACGCGCCGGGATCTAATTTTTTTAGCCTCACTTCTGGTTCGAGGCTTGGCGATGGGGGAGTGATGGCTTGTGACGCCCCGACTGTCAATGATTTGGATAGCACATACTCTCAAGTCCGTATCCTTTGCAGGTAATATGCTAATTAAAAATAGGGTACTTTTGTAGACTTGGATTCGTGTTCTATTGGCACTTGTAGGCAGAATCAGGGCCGTGGACAGAGTTAGACGATATTAATAAGTTGAATTAAAAGATTTTGTATGTCCAGATTGGATACGTTCAGTATCATCATTGATAGATACCTCGGGGCACCTATTTCACAGTAGCAGCTACAATGTGGTCTGGTGATGGGCTAGAAAGATGTTGACGATAGAGGCCGCTCATCGCGCTATTTATACTAATATCATCCTGGGACTACGATGTCCTTTTCGATGTGTCCTCAAAACAATGCGAAGTGTCTTCACATGCTTACAGCCGTGCTTTACGCGTCTTCCACCCATTTTTCAATACGCCCAGTCACATGTTTCACGATCCTCAATATCCGTCAAAGTACTGATCACGATACCGCTTACTTGGTGAACCATAATTTTCAAGATGAAACCAGAAAATGCCATTCCCTATCCTGTCCCACTATGGAAAAACGTCACAAGTAACTCCGTTTAGCTGCATGAGTTGAAGAAAAGAAGGAAAAAAGAACTTTTGTTGATTGTTATTTTTATTTTTATATCCAGTTTTTGTTCCCAACCAAATACGCCCATTACCACAACGTTACGCTTAAGCAACAAGGGCGGAAGCAGTGGCGGACTCGCTGTAGAAAGAAAAAAAGAAATCGTCAGCACACTACCCAACAAAAACACAAGCAAAATTCGGGGGAAATGGGGAACAAACTATTTCCAGACAGGGGGCAAGACACCGACGGTCTTGTAGTAGCGGGAAAGACGGTGGATCCTGGACTCGATGAGAATGAGACGGAACTTGGAGTCCTTGTCTTTGCGGTTGCGCTCAAGGTGCTTTCGGACGGCGACGGCCTTCTTGATCAACATGTACAAGTCCTCTGGGATCTCGGGGGCGAGGCCTTTTTGTAAAATATCACTCTGTCAGTCACAATGACCAAGCAGAGGCAAAACTGAATTGGGGGTTTTCGAGTTTGCGCCCTTGGAGGGGTGAGGGGGGAAAGAATTCATGGAGGCGCTATACCGTTTCCTTTCAAGATACGGAGGATCTTGTTACCTAAAATGGGTGTTAGCGAATCAAACTATTCTTATGGGGAGAGATAGAAAACCGTACCAGTAACAACCTTGACCTGGGCAATTCCGTGGGAATCACGGAGGACAACACCAATCTGCGAAGGGGTGGCACCCTTCTTGGCGAGCTTGCAGATCTGCTCGACGACCTGGTCGGGGGTGGTCTTGAGCCTGTTCCTGTGTTAGTAATTTCGTCCTTTCTCGCCCGAGAATTTCTCGTGAAATTGGGAGTTGAACGAACCAGCTAGGGGGGGTCCTAGAGTAGGGGATGGCGGAGGCAGAGATACCCTTTCCGTTGGAGTGAAGACGACCCATTTTTGCTGATTATTTGTGGTTTTTGGTGGAACTGGAGTTGATAATTTGGCGATGTGTTGTCGTTGGTGTTGTAAAATTGTTCGGCCAGGCTTTCGCGATTGTGGGAATGGAGGTTGAGGTGGGGTCTTGGCGATTAGGCTTTAGGGTTCCGCTTGGGAAGAAGCAGTCACTTCTCAACAAGCGCGAGACGCGATTGATAGTCTGTGACGCTAACCCATGTTTCAACAAAATAAGGTTCGCTTCCCGCTTGTTACTTTTGGAGCCAATCAAAGTCTTGAAACCCTTGTCTCGTCTCGCTTTTCGCGCCAACATGTGAACACAGCTACTCTTCTTCTAGAAAGGTGGAATATCGATCATTCACTTGAGCTGCATCTCGCCTCGACCGTTTCTGGCTCACTGAATCCGACCAGTATCACAGGAGTCAATTTACGTGGACGGCAGCCAACAGCGAAGTACGAGAACACACGACTGGAGCAAAAAACAAATAAACTCCTATGTGCCCACCCTTATCCTGGGACGACCGCATTTGTCGGTGCTTTATCTGCTAGCTAGGCTACCAGCATATATCTACTCATTTGCATTGTTGTTTTTCTGGTACCTCTGGCACAGTGCGTCGGGAAACCGTTATCAACCAGAAAATGGGGTTTGCGTAACTGTTGGAATAACAATATAGCTCCATATCGTAGATCCAGCAACATAGAGATCTTAAGAAGAGAAGAAGAGGTATCAAAAACTGCAGGAGCCCGCAATATACAAATGAGGATCCCGACCCAGCCCACGCACGCACCTACCAATTCTCCGAGATACTCTCGTAGATCGGAGGTTTATATCCGCTTGTGCGAGCTGTGGGAGGGTCCTTGCACCCATCGATGATGATTTCTGTGTGTCCTAACGGTGTGGGGAGCCTATGCTGTGTCTAACGTTCAGCTTAATTTTATATCTGCAGTTTTGCGCTTCGAGGTTGGTGATCAAAATGCGGAGACCTGCAGAGTGACACTCTGTGAAGCAAATACGGTATCGGATAACGGTGCGAAATCACCATACCATACCATACCAAGGCCGCATTTGAAGAGGAAGCTTTGTGACCTGCGTTACAATTCAACAGTCTTGCAGCGATATATCGGGTCAAGTATGACCTAAGGATAGATTTGATATCGTCGGTTTATGGGATCGATTTTCTTGTTCAATACGGTTTAAAATACCGCAAGCTTACAATGAGTTGCAGTAACGCATTATCCATGTGCCCAGCCATGCTCACCATAAGACTCGGCGTACTAGAACAGTACTCATCCAAGTTGAGACACCGCTTCCGATATGGGGCCCGGGGAACACTCGGAGAACGTTCTGTACCTGTGCCCGTATGCAGATTTAACACATAAACACAGATGTTATGGAGTGTTAGAAAAAGCTCGAGGCCCCGGGCTTCCTCCGTGGTCTCTAGTTAGGTTTTGAGCACTAGATTATGGCTACACTTAGAGGTCATCAGAGCAGCCAGAATGAGTCAATTCAGCTGCAGGCGGTACAGGTTGAGGAGTAAAAGCTCAGTTTTTAGATGGCCAAGGCGCACAGCCATTTTGTTAGTCCGCCACCACAAAGAGAAGCAAGCCAAAGCTAGAGAATTTAGAATCTAGTATTGAGATTTGAGTATGAGATTTAGAGAGGAAATTGTGCAATACGAAGGGAAGGTACATTTTTTTCCGCCAGTTAGCAGGACACGCATACAGAAAGGCTTTCTGGTATCAGTCCAAATGGCCAAGTCCTGCCGGGCTGTGCTTGGGTCTAGGATTTGGCCACAACTTATTACAAATATACTCACAACCGTGTGTGTGCTCGAGCTCTAGTTCTAGATATATGCATATATGTGTGTAGATATGTACATGTAAGTGCCTCTTTTCTGGTACCACTAGACACCCTGATGCCAGTACATTTACGTTTATGCACTCTTATGACCCAAGTTCCGGGTAGATTTGCAAATTTGAGGCGCAAAAATTAGAAGAAGAAAAACTTCTGCGGAGAAATTCGAAAAACCAAGTAATTGGCGCGGCTCTGTCCGGATCCCTGTTTCTCTTACCTACATATTTTGTTTTCCTTTTTCCAAGATAGCGATTCTGTCGACTGACAGCTACAAATTTATAATCACGAGAAACGTGATGTTTTCCCCGAAATATGCGTTTTTTTTGAATATGTATTATAAAAGAAATATATTCAACTGAATACATGTAACCAGTACCGCGCATGCGCATAATCATTCCCCATCCTTTTCCCCGGCCGAGGTTTAGGTGCCGGTCCGTCCCCAATGACCTACCGCAGCGAAGTACCGCATCCGGCTATGTGGCACCACTCATCTAGTATCACTCGACGTCCCATGGGGTTTTTGAGTAAAGTATCAGAGGGCGGACAACCGACCTCCCCCCCTCTGCTAGGAATCATTGAGCTCTACCTCCCCTCCCTGGTAGCATAAAAATTCCCCGATCGAGCCTATACCCATCGCGTCGATTCGAGGTACTCTACACCTACTCGAGCCTTCATGTCACCCTATTCTTCCGGTGCCGTAGAATCTCCCGACTGGACTTACCAGTCTTGGCATGCCTTCTTCAACCACCCCCCTCCCCAGTATATACACAGAATCGATCGTCTCAATCACTTCCTTACTCTCCTACCTGCCGACAGACGACCCCGTGTCCCTTTGAGCTACTACCGCTGGCTGCCGGTAGTGTGGAGCTAGAGTACCGCCAGCGCAATGCACGCAAGGGGTGAGAATGTTGGGGTCTATGATATTGATGCCCCGCGCACGTAGGTACATGCTACTTGGCGGATCCTTCTTGAGATAGACCCCAGAATATGAGGGTCTAAATCATAATATCGTTCGTTGATAGCTAGAAGTGGTTGTTTATATCGACCGATCCATATTATAGACTTTTTTTTTGAATGGGCTGGGGAGCAATGAATCGGACCCCGCAGATTTATGCCATTCCTGTGGTATGCAGGAGGCAAGGGTTTTTATTGAATGTGTGTGTTTATGTGTGTGTGTGGAGGGATAGGGATAAGAACAACAGCAAGAAGAAGAAGGTTGCTGTCGAGTGATGTAGCATGATGAGTTGCCCTGGATTGGGCAGAATGGGCTGATTTGCTAGGGCCGGTGATAATGGTGCTGGATCCTTGCCCTGGCTTATCTGCGTATAAAAAGATATGTAGTGAGAAGCTTAAGCTTAGGTTATATTGTAGCAGTAGTACCTACATTCATACTACATGTATGTACTCTATGTAGATGTATGTAGCCCCATTTCAGTTTCCCCACAGATCAATATATTAACCTATTCACCGCTGCCACTGGCGTAGCGAGCCCTAAAGAATGAGCGCCAGATCATAATAGAATAAAATAATAGATTTGGATAAGTAAATTACCCACGTAGCTAGATGGATGGACATCTTTCACCGATACCCTTCACTGATATCTCCCATCCAAATATATTGATGGTGGCGAAGAAACCGGCCAGCCCAAGAAATATAGAAACCGGCTACAGTCGAATCCCCCTATAAGGGTACGTCGGGACCGAAATTTGGTACCCTTATAGAGCCGTTACCCTCATAGGAGGAGCAAATTTGTACCTACGAAGGCTAATGAGGACCCTAAACACCTACCCTTATAGGGCGATTATTCTTATAGTGGGTACCATTATAGGGAGATTCGACTGTACAACGTAGATCTTTCTAACCACCTGCGTGAGTGGGGGCCGATATATATTGACTAAGTAAATGATTCAAATGTCTACTGTGATGTCAGCGAGTTCACTGTTTCCTAGCAAGAACACATCGCCCCGGCCCCAATTCCCTAAGAATTCTCGACATGCATTTCGACACCTAGAGCCCGATGCCATGTCCGGCAAACAATCCAAGACCAAAATATCAAACTTTGTCGTGGCTTACCTCAACCCCCTGAACCAGTTAGCTGAAACATGTCTGTTCGCCAAACTTTGTTTTCCCACCTCTAGTCCGAGCCCTCATTTGCGTTGTCTTTCGATCATTTCCCAGGGCCACCCAAGACCGTCGATACCATGCTGACACAGCGCCCTTCCCCGGTGTTTACTATTCCAACTTAAGCTTCATGGCGGATCAAACAACCCCTAACATGAGGGTTAGGGTTCCAGTTCAAAGAAAAAAGTCATACGATGTTATGCGTATCCGAGGACTTGGTAAATGCCTCAGCCTTCTCATACTTTATTCCAACAACTCTTCTTCTTCCTCCCTTCTTTGTGACTGCATAGCATGTCCATCGTCTTTTTTTCTTTGCTTTCTTCTACGGCTTCTACTATTGCTTGGTCACTCAGGATGATCGGGTGGCCGCATCATGGCACATCGAAGCAATGAGACAAAAAAATAATAAACAAGCACGTGGAATTTTTTTTCTCGAAACATGTTAAATTCTAGGCATAGTGATTCTAACCTGTTACAGAGTACTACTTTACGGCCTTGGAGGAAAAAAAATAAAAGCCTATCCAAGCCATCGAACCAAAAAAGAAACCCAAACCCATATGCAAATACAACCCCAGAGACGACAAAAAAAAAGAAGCGACTCCTAAACGGATACAAAACAACTCATCGCGCCAACCTCGCCATACAGCCATGGCCGTGAGAAAAATAAGAAGGAAATAACCCTCGACTCTCCGCAGAAGGTTTCTGCTTCTATGTCTTACAAAACCCGGTGTCTACTCATTTGTAGCAGTAGACATCCGTGTTTGGATCAGCCGGCACTTCCAAGACACCACAGGTCCCGTGAGCCACATCGTAGACGAATCCATGCACCTCGAGTCCTCGCTCCTCCATAGCCTCGATGACACTCTCGTTGCGCTTAATAGAGTTTACTCCGGCCACAACGTTAAGTTCGACAAGGCGCTCGACACGCTTAACCGGGTCCGAGATGGCGGCCAACTCCTCCTTGTTAGCGGCGCGAATGTCGCGGAGGTTTTGCAACCAGTGATCGATCAGACCGTATCTCTTGTTGCCCAGAGCGGCCATAACACCACCACAGCCATAATGTCCGCAAACAATAATGTGCTTGACCTATGAGTCATAGCATGTCAGTGATCACTGCGCACGAAAAAAAAAAAAAAGCTCAACAAAAAAAAAGTGATGGGGAAACAAACCTGCAAGACCTCAACAGCATATTGGATGACGCTAAGAGAGCTCAAGTCACCCGTGGGAAGGATGTTGGCAATGTTCCGGTGAACAAAAACCTCTCCGGGTAGGAGATCTAGAACTGTGGTCTCCGGAACTCGGGAATCACTGCATCCGATCCATAGGATTTGGGGGTGCTGCGCGTTGGCGAGAGCTGGAAAGAGAGCAGGTCGGAGAGCAGAGAGACGTTGAGACCACTCCTTGTTACGGTGGATAAGCGAATCGATAGTGTCGCCGTCGGTGAAGCGGAAGATGCCTGTGAAAAGGTTGTTAATCAACTGGAAATGGCTGTGAATATTGAAGACCAAAAAACTTACTAGGATCGTTGCTCATGGTGTCTGTTGAAGGATGAAGAGGGGTCGGTTTGGTAGTTTTGGTTTGGGGGGGACGAGTGTCGTTAAAATAACAGAGGGAGAGATTCTTGGCAGACTCGACTAGCGCGATATATCCGGTCTAGTTGGATTGGCGGGTGACCGTGTACGGTGATTCGAAGATGCTTTCGTATGTTTATTCCTCTCTGATGAAGATTGATTGGTAGTGGGGATAGGTCCGCGTTGACGTGAGAAGGATTTGACTGTGGGAATGGAGGAAGAAAGGCCTAACAGCGAATGGAAGTGGGAATGTCCGACTGATATTCAAGGCGAGGAGGCAGAGTAAACAGGGAGGACCCTTAAATACAAGCGCTGCACGTCGTTAGGATATACGTAACTAAGTCATATAAAAATAATCCCAATCATAGAATAGTCGCAGAAATGATAAAAACCGGTGTGCTACATCCTGTCGTTTTGAACCTGCATACCAACATGTTATTGTTAGTTGGTTCTGGACCCTTATCTTGGGGAGAAGGGAAAACGTGCCCCACGGTGGGGCGCCCCCAACAACAGGAACGGCATATCGAAACCAAACCATTTCAAACAGACATTTTGACGTGATACATGCAGCAGCATCCCACCTAGCGGGGCGTCCCGACAGTAATTCAGGAATCTCAACCATCTTACTCGGCTGGTCCCTCCCATACCAATGATACCATGGATTGAGATACCGACCGACGGCCGTGACATCCGTGGCGCCGAAATCAGATCATCCTTGCAGAGGTTGCAGAGGGGAAACCTTCAGCTGGTGGTGGTGACTATCATTGGTAAGATTGATGTTGTAAACCCCGATCCCGAACACCGGCGAGAATTGGAGGGGTCACATAAGGCCATAATAGAGTCTCAAAAGTGTGTCTCAATCCCCAAACCCTCGGCAGTAGCGCCCATTCCTGGGTATTGGGGTGTCTTTTCTACTTCTAGAAGTTAAGTGTATTCCAGGTCTGCAGATTGGAGACACAAGGTGTGGGGAGCAAGGGGTTGATGTCCATGTCTCCGCTGGGGTTTCCTCCGGGCTACGATTCGTAAAGACTACTTGGACTGTTGTCAGGATTATGTAGAGTACATGCTTTAGCGCATGGCATTCCAAATGGCTCTGGGGATGCAGCGGGTAAGTAGTTTGGAGGCGCCTGTGCAAGTGCCAGAATATATGTACCTACAGTTCTGATATATATCTCGAGCGAGCGGCCGGAAACGGTTGGATTACATCTGTTCTGACTATTACCTATAAAATTTCAACTTGGACCGCATACAATACCTAGATGTTCTCCTCCTCAATGTGTTTGCAACACCCCGCAATTACAAGTGCTGGGTACATACATGTAGTTTCGACACCCAATATACACGAAACCTGCCAACAAAGGTTATAGAACTTAAGGTTTATATGAACCCACACTGAGAAAGAGACCCAGGATTTGATAAGATGTTGCTTGATTAGTTAGGAAAAGACCGTTTTCTGCCCAAGTATGAAATATCGCCGCCTGTTTTCCCGTTTTCATGTGCCATGGCGTAGAAAGCTCAGCCCTCAGTGTTATAACTATTTACACGTAATTTGGGACAAAGGTGCCAAGGCGCTGTAGTTGAAAGGTCAAGCCCTGAGGTGCATTCCAGAGATCCGTTGAGGCAGAGATGGGCAGATCTAAATGTATGGAGTCCGCGCGCAGCTAATACCAGTCAGGCCTGGGCGACATAGTAGATGAGATCCTTACGTAGTACTGTACATCTATCGACGCCAAAGGACTATCATCCTCGACTGACTCGTAGATAGATAGAGCACAGTCAGTTGTTTTTATACCATTGTACCTACATGTACATGTATACAACCCTGCACCTGGCAGCTACCTGTAGGTACAATAGAACATATGTGTATATACTCCAGTCCTTAAGCTTACTCAAGATCAGCACATATTTTTTTTTTACACAAAAGTACAGAATTGTTTTTTCCGACAATAGTAATAGGCTAACACGAACTATTGTCTTTATTTGTTTCTTTTTGTAATCCCGTGGCATTTCTTCTATTCGATCTTGAAAACTTGAGTATCTATCTGCCGGCATCCATGTTTGATTTGTTTCGATAATCTTGTTGAGAAACTGGTTCAGCGAGATTGCCAAGACTATGTATATTACAAGTTTAAGGTCTTGGCACATTCCCAAACCACCTCTCGCTTAGTAATGCGCCACTTGAACATCATCGCACCACACTTCACACCTCACCTCACCTCTTCTCGCCTACCTTCGCATGGCGTCCACAACTACCAGCCCAGCTCGAACTCCCCTCGCATCATCCCCCCCCTCCGCACCATCAACACCCGTGCAACCAAAGCGCCGGCGGCCGAGATATAAGGACCCCGACGCGGTCGCGCTTCGAACCCGCTGCCGAACCTATCTCGACGAGACTGACCACTCCTTATGGAGCTTCACCGACTTCTGGGGCGGCGACGAAGCCGCCCGTGTTTCGTGTCAGGAAGTGTGGCACCGGGAACTTCTTCGCATCACCAACGCAGACAAAGATCCACAGCGCGCTAGGGCTGCCGTGGTAGCGAGAAATAAGTATAAGCCAGTATGTGATGTACCTGTTGGCTCCTAGGATTCGGTTTCACGGTTAGGATAGCCACCATATCTACGCTGGGGCTCGGATGTGGCCACTCTCGATAAATTGGCACACCAGATCGATTTCGCTCAATCGGTATACCGTCTGAGGAACGGATACTCGACCGGCCCTGCCTGCTCGGCCAATCTGGATTGAGCACTATCTCACCAGCTGGCCTTGATCTGGCTCGACCGGTCGATATCATTATCCCGACCGAAGAATGGTGTCCTACCGGCCCTGCCTGCTCGGTCAGTCTGGATTGAGCTCTGTCTCACCAGCTGACCCTGATCTGGCTCGGTCGGTTTGGAGTTACGGCCCTGCCTGCAAGGTCCGTCTGAGTTGAGCATTGCCCCTCAGACGGACACTGATCTGGCTCGGTCGGTCGATTGAGCGATTGAATGATCTGGGATTACCGCCTTTCGAAGGACCACAGATGGCCCTGCCTGCGCGGTTCGTCTGAGTTGAGCATTGCCCCTCAGATGACCCTGATCTGGCTCGGTTGGTCTGAGTTTGTTGCACTTGCCTTTACGGCTATCAATCCCAGTGAGTGTGGTGGTTTATGCTAGCTGATCTTGATGCAGCGCGGACAGGTGTCTGAAGTATCGAGTGGCAGCAAGGCCGCAAAATCTAAGGCCAAGACACAAAGGCGTGGTGGAAAGGTTAGCTTTCTCCTCCCCTCCTCGCTCTTCTCTGATCAAGGCCCTAAAATATGTAGTCTGGTATATCTGACCCACCACCGCCACAACTACCACCACCAGCATACGAGCCATCATCATCACAAGAAGTAAGGAGCCCCAACCCCAAGCCTCTGAGCCTCCACGAGCAAAAACACGAATCACTACCAGCGGACCGCAGATGGAACCTCCCTACTGGCCGGTCTGTAGAGGATGTCCTCTTTTCGTGGGTGGTATCGCAGTCGGATGAGGCTAGACGAGCTGGACAGGTTCCGCGAGAGTCGTACGCACATTCGTACATACTAGATGTGGATGACGAAGATATCAAGCTTTTGTTCAACAATAAGGAATGGGACACTATTGTTTCCCGGCTTCTACCGTTGCCCACAGTCGATGATTCTTTAAGATCGTTTATGTATAAGTTTGCCGATGTAAGATATATATATTCTAGCTACAGTCGACTATAGTTTTTTTTAACTATCCACTAATCATTAGCGCAGGCTAAAAATACGTCTGAGCTTCGTCATCTGCTTATCTCTACACCTTACCTATCCCCAGACGAGACTTACTCGCTCGAGAAGCATGGCGACCAAGCCTGGGTCCATTCGGCTTTGTCCTCTCTGTTCGTTTATCGCTCCTCTCCGCGCTACTTCCCTACCACTAATACCGCCCCAGCATCATTCTTTACGAGCATAACCTCATATCGAGCAACGATAACCTAGAAGCGTGGTTCCAGATCAACGTCTGGGGCCCTATTTTCGACCGTTGCTTCCAGCACATCCCCAAAATCTCTGTTAAACGGTATTTCCTCTCACTTTCTCTTCTATTATCTCACATACTAACCCAAAACCCTGGCAGCACCGAGTCCCAATCGCTCTCCAATACAACCCGCAAGAACCCCCAACCCCCAGCTACAACCCGTAAATGCATTGGCAATCGATATGACGGCCTCATAACACACAACCGTCTCGAATATGGCGCAGTAGAGGATAGCAAGGACTATGAATACAAGAAGTGGGTATCTGACTCGCTCAAGCTGGTTAAAGTCTTACACGATCAACTACGTGGCCTAGAGACAGAAGTGCGACATGTGACAACGGCACTAGAGGGGTTTCGGTGCGTGGGCTTTTTGACGGCAGGTAAGCTACCGATTGCCTTCTTTCCAGAGAGTTCACTCACAATTACATTGATAGGGCTCGAGTGCCGTGGACTATTCATGCAGTATGGTGGTGGGCATGTGTGTCTGCTCAGTCGCAGCGACGAATACAAAGTCCCTAGAAGCATTTTACCGGTATCCAAGCTTATTGCAGTACTGGTTGGAGTGTGGCAGATGAGAGTGAGTTTCACCCTCTCCCGATTGTGTGGCTAAGTGGGGACTAATGATGCTGTTTGCTGTGAAAGGAGGTCGTAAGAGCGTCTGTCGGGAACCTAGAGGATTTCTTGGCGGATACAGAGATGCAGTTCAAGGTCGCACTGGGGCAGATGGCCAGGCTGCCAGCTATATTGCCGGTATGCCTGGATACGGATGCGGATTTTTGAAGTTGATACCTAGTTCCAAGTTATATCGAAGTATTAAGTTTTGTTGAATTCTCTGCAAAATTTGGGCCTTATCCACGTAGTTATATTGGGGTTATATACGGTACATGTCTTTACGCAGCAACGTATCTCACGGAAAAGTCAGATGTCGCTGTGACGTTGGATATCGTAGAACGCCTTAATTTGCTTTTGTTCTAGTCATCTCAGCTGTTGACCGGTTGTCTGTAATGTGATGTCCAAACAGCTATCTTGAAGCGCTAGAAATATGTTCCTGCATATAAATGAAATTCTTGAGGAAAATCTGCAAAATCACGCATTATAAGCCTTTGAATAACCTAATGATAATGATATGCTTTGGCAGCTTTGCGCTCCAAGAATTAGTTGATGTCCAACCTTGCCAACCAGTAAAGGTTACGGTTTCATTCCCAGTACCTCCGAAGTGACCCTCGTACCCAGTCTAGTATTTTGTGGTTGCTGTGCCAAGACTTTCTGCGAAAGTTGGTGCAACCAAATACCATAACTAACCTCAACTAACCATAAACTAATCACTAACCCTAAATTAACTCAATACCAATCTTTGGCAGGAAACTTTTGCAGAAATCACGTAACTGTCAAGAAGTTTGGGGATGGAATCGAGCTCACCTCCGAAGCATAGAACGCGTAAGCCTTGTTGTCATTGAGAAACCCACCACCCACATCTGAGGTCACCACGAATCACTCGATTTTCTTGGCACTCTTGGCGCCTTGGTTGGCTGTGTTTCCCCGGCCCAGGATCAAGCAACGTCCCCTCCAAGCAAGCCACACACTTCGCTCTGGCGTCTCACACTGGTAGTTGGGTCTTGGGTACGACTGTGGCCATGGAGGCGAATAAAGACTGGGAGTGGGCCTGTGCAGCAGCTTGCAGTACATATGTAGCCTACCAAATCCTTGACTGACAGACCGAATTAAGGACGCAGCATCTTTCAACAACACCCGAGGTAAGAAGCACAGTAAATATACCCGAAGCCTTAGTCTGAGATTTGCCGCGCAACTCATCAAAGGATTATCCGGTTATTCGCGTTAACCTGGGTGAGTGCTAGAACTGATGCGGACACAAATACTGCTGGATATGTGGCGTTCAACTAAATAGGCGTTAAGCTCCTGAAACCTTCTATAGGATAGCTCTAGACCTTGGAGTAGGTGAAGTTGCCCATATTCGTCTCACTAACCCGTAAATTCTGGAGGCGTGGATCGAGTGATAGGCCATGATTATAAGGGAAGACTTAAAAGTAGCTCCCTTCTTCGTATTTACTAGTATCTTTTTAAACCCATACTAGGAGAATATCCCCAAGCTCACCCCCAACCATCCATCGTAACTCGATACACCCTCACTACCCCAGCTTCCGATATACCTCCAGCTCATTCGCAAACACCACCTTCCGGGTGGCGCTTCAACGACAGTGGCTGTGGCGCTCATTTTGTGAGTATCGGCGTGTTAAGGTTGCTTTATCTATAGTTCGAGTAGACCTATGTTCGAGAAACCGTCTGCAGAATAAGTTCGAGTAGTTAGCTGTATCGACTTGGTTTATATCTACTATTTTGTATCCATTTGGTTAGTCTCAATTAATTAGTGAGGTCTTGGCACAAACAGGCCTGTCGCGTTATTTGATTGGTGTCTACTAATATCAACGAGTGCATTTTCTTCCTGTCACGTCAATATATCACAACTAATCATAACAGAAGAAAACAGGTTAGCAATATTGTAGAGATGATTTTCAGAGTAAGTGACTCTGATACAGGCGAGTGAGTATGAATTTGTCTAGAAGTTAGGATACCGACAAAATATATACCAGCTGGGTCAATATGGGGGCGGGGGTCACAGACTCATCCTGACAGAAACTCGTCATAAATTTCTAACTGTGCCCTTTGCATTCGCATAAATAGAAATGCTAGCATGGCCGGCTGAAAACTGGATGTGCCGTCCTCGCAACAGAGGTCAAGTTTTTTTTATCCCTCCATGAACAGATACCTCAGTCAGCGAGCGTGCATAAAGGGTGAACGGACACACGTCAGTTCATGGACGCATGAGCGTGCCTAGAAAACTAGGGTACACCATGCTGCTGCTAGTTCGTCAATGGACAGGACAGTTAATGTAGTAGAATCTACCACATGGGCATTAGGTCATGCCTGCCTCATCAGCGTACATTAAGGAGGTTATATGATACATATATAAAATATTTACGGATAGCAAATAGCTTAGGTATAGGAGATTTGACGGCTTCTATTACTATTAGAGGGAGGAGGAAGATGTTGGATCAAGGCTCTTCAGAATTGCAGTGCTAGTGTTTGGATGTGGGTGAACATATGTGATGACGCGATCCTAGAGTTTGAAAATATTGGGGGGCTCTTAACTTGGTACTCTGATCATCGTCCTTGAGGGCTGCATAAGCGGGAATGGGTTAAGTCTAAAGGCTCGAAAATTTTGGTTTCGATGGGTTAGGGTTAATTACATGTAATTACCGAAAATAGATTAATAATAAACTGTTTTGATATTGAGGTATCTACATAAAGTATTTATGGCTGGCATGATTCCTTTTTCACCAAGAATTAAACGGTAGTTGCAAACCGCCATCACCTACAGCTTATCTGGCAATGCTGTAACTCTGGGCACTATTAGGATTTATCCACTTTCAGAATATCACGCCTTTAGTCCGTGAACTTAAACGAGTTTGTGGTGAAATCAATGGCTCCTCCCTTATAAGACCCCCGTTTTTTCTAGAACAAATGTCAGTCTCAAAATAAAAGAAACATTGCTCTTTTGTGGGGAACAGATGTGCAGCGGTCGGAAAGATCCTTCGAGGATCGAAGGCTATTTTGTGTTGTGTATAATTTGCCTCGCGAGGTTGTGGTTGGAGAAATGGGATACTGGGACTAACCTTATTCTTCTCCTTCGTAAACCCTTTCCCCTTTGTGACAATAAGATCCCTGTGAGCCTTCATTGTGTAGTGGTTTTCCGAGAAGCCCAAAGATTCAAAAGTATTGTCTTTTAGACGCTCGTCCACGTATACAACTTTAGTAGGGTCAACACGCTGGAAAGGCTTCTTTGGGTTGTGTTCTTTGGTGGTAGAGTCATTGATAGAGCTGCTACTAGATCCGCTGTTGGAGTCGCTGGAACTGAGGTTAGGTTAGCAAAGGATATCACCAAAGGTAGGTGGGGAGATTTACGACTCTGCATCCTTCTCTTCCGATTTCACCTTTTTGGATACTGGTTCGTCAGAGCTGTCGCCCCGTTTGCGTTTGTCACCAGAAACCTCTTCTTTCTTCGGAAGATCTTTTGCGGATTTTTGATTCGACTTCTTCGACTTCTTCGACTTCTTTTTGCTCTTCTCGTCTTCAGATGAAGAATCCGAATCTGAGCTTGAGCTTGAATCAGAGCTAGAATCGGAACTAGAATCGGAGCTAGAATCCGAACTTGAGTCTGAACTAGAGCTTGAGTCCGAGCTTGAACTCGAGTCCGAATCTGAACTGGAGGAGCTAGAAGACTTCTCCTTGGGTTTGGCCTCAGTGGTCTTGTTCTTCTTGCTCTTCTTGTCTTCCTCATTAGAGGAATCCGAGTCCGAACTAGAATCACTTTTGAAAGAGCTCTTTTTAGAAGCCTTGCGAGAGGTGGATTTGGAAGATGCCTTTGAAGCAACGCTTTTGCTGTCGTCGTCGCTGTCGCTGTCGCTCTCCGAGGAAGAGGAGGAGGATGCGCTTGAGGACGAGCTTGATGATTTCGAATCTGAGTTGGAATCGGAGCTGGAGTCGGAACTAGAACTAGAGCTGTCGTTTTTGAATTTAGCGTTCGTTTTAATCATGACTTGAGTTCAATTGGTTGGAGATTCATACTCTTTCTCACTCTCGCTGCTGCTCGAAGGCTTATTCTCATCCCCGCTTATAGTAACTGAGGATTCATCCTTATCCTCCTTAGCCCCGTCATCAGAGGAATCTGAATCGCTGTCAGAATCAGAATCGTCAGACTCAGACGCGGCGGCTCGTTCATCATCGGCTTCGGAGGAGCTGTCGCTATCGTCGCTGCTTTCTTTCTTATCTTCTTCTTTGTTGGCCTCCTTCTTTTTCTCGCTCTTCGCCGTCTCGTCCTTTGAATTCCCCTTGCTTGATTGCCATTGGTCAAAAAGGTCTTTCAAACTTGGATAAACCTCTGGACGTTCAACCTTTTTGGATTCGTATTCGGCGTTGAAAATGGTGGAAGTAGAATTGAAACCGGCATCTTTAAGGAATTGCCCTATGGAAGCAAGGAGCTGTGGAGCAGGTACATCGGCGACTGGAGCGCTCTTTTTCGACTTGCTCTTCTTCTCTTTGGGGCTCATGACTGGTAGTACTGTGTTGAAAACAGCGGTACAATTGGTGGAGTTGAGTTACCGAATGGCGTAACACCAGGGAGGTAGTGGTGTTGTTTGAAGAGTGTTTTTGGAAAACCGGACTGAGGTGACTGTCGCAGATCTAGATTTGTATGTTTGCTTCCTGCAAAGCTTTTTTTTTTCGCTCCCTGAGATTTCCACGTGACCTTCAGCCTCTTATCAGAGACGTGCCTGTTCTAACCGTATACAGTAAGAAACAAACCTTTGTTAATTAAGCCTCATGAACCAAACCGGCTGTCATCGGATATGTAAGTGCGTATACATATATAGATCGAATATTTTATTTTTTAACTACATGTACTTAATCGTTTGTCTTGCTAATAGTGTCATGTGTAGAGTACATGTAATCAAGGGAAGTGGATGGCTGCTGCTGCACATAGGTAACTCTTCTGGGACGGTTGCAACTTGAGTTAGGTAGGTACGCCTACAGGTGCTTGGTTGGGCCAGCGACAGCTGCTGATGCTTGCTTCCCCGTGTGTACCTTCAACCTCCAACGTCAAGCAGAAACAGGTACACACAGCTGTACCTACACGTTGACCTCTCGTTATTAACAATCTTTTCGCTCGTACATCACCGAAACCCCAACGTGACACTTCTACTTTGCTTTGGGGTTGAGGACCATGGCGGATCCCTTTCCGCGCAATCGCCCTCCTAACGCTGCCCCCCCTCACCCTAGCTCTGCGGGCAGTGTCACAAAAGCTCAGATATTTGAAGACGAGAAGAAGCGGATAACTGTCTCCTGCTTCTCCAGAACCGACACTGACGGTTCCCGTATGTAATCTTTGCCCGGGAGCACAGTATAGAACCAACATCATCTCTCTAACCTCGTCACTCTACGCGTTCCTAGTTCTTGAGTCCTATATCACACACTGCAAGGTCGTCGAAGATGCCACGTCCCCATCAGCACCACCACCGCCGGATGCTCCTAGCGATCAGAAGAAAGAGCGTGTGATAATCATTGCTGTTCGGAAATCCGGTAGAGTTCGTATGCACAAAGCTAGAGAAAATAACAATGGAACATTTCAAATTGGAAAGACATGGAATTTGGATGATCTCCAGGAGATTGAAAATTATTCGCCACCCAATGAAAAAGGATTCACGGTTACCATATTAAAACCCTATTATTGGCAAGCAAACTCGAGTAAAGAGAAAGACTTCTTTATTTCCTCAATGCTCAAGATCTTCAAAAAGTATACGGGGGGCAAAATACCAAACCTTATCGGATTTGAAAGGACGGATATTGATAGAATGGTTGATGGAGCCGCAAGTTTGCAGGTAAGGCAACGTCAAGAGGAAGAAGGATCTCGGGGGCATACACCACCAAATTTGCCTACGAGCCTATCACCTCCGTTGCTTAGGAACCTTGCAACAGCGCAGTCCATGGACTCCCTAACAAGGTCTGCTTCGCGGCAATCGCCAGGGATGAAAGGCATGGATGGATTATCCCCTCCCGTAGGTGTATTGCGGCCATCTCAATCTACAGATCGTCTTCCCAATAGCTCTCGGAGAGCACCAGATCCACTTGCTTTGGGTCGTACCACGTCCGGAAGGTCAACAGCATCTAACGATTCTATTCCGCCTCCTATTCCACCCCAAGGGCCTGGAAGGCGTCCCTCTGAAGGTTCTCAAAGATCCGGCCGTCAGCGTTCGAATTCTCGTTCAACTCAGGATGAGGGGGCCGGTCGTAGAGCACCCTCAGCAGAGAGAATGAGAAGAACCCCATCTTCCAACAGCCATCAATCTCGGGAGCCTGTGGAATACCAGCCTTTTAATAGTAGTAACAGTAGTAGGGTGCCGGATTCGTCCCCTACTGTCCTAGATCATACAGGCCGTCCCCAATTGCAATCAAAGAAATCCAATAAGGATGTGGGATCCGCGTTTAGATTGGCTGCGACAGCATTTTCTGCTGGAAACACAAAGTTTAGGCCACAGACTCCAACAACGCCAACCACGCCGGCACCAATGTCAAGAGGCCCTTCTCGCGAACAGGAAAGGCCCGCAGAGCTACCGCAGATCAAGTTCCCAAGAGACCAAGGGAGCGTGAATAATGTAGCTTCAACTGATAGACTAGAAGAAAGTGAAGACAGGCGATCGCGGTCACGAGATATTCCCCCAACGCAAATCGACCCGCCACCAAAAAGTGAGAGGAGAGCAACACTGACTTCCAGGGATAACATTATGGTGCCATTACGTGAGAAGCCACGAGATTTATCCCCTCAACCTCGGAATCAAGACTCTTTGGATATTCCTGGCCGAAGATCACCATCGCCTGATGGATCTAATTTGGATCCCAATGAGCGTAGTCCTCGAAGTAGATCACGGTCACCTAACACTAAAGGACGGAAACGAAAATCGGCCAAATCATCTTATTTAGATGATGTGGACACATCTCGTGTGACGGTAGATCTAGAGGATTTGCTGCATGAGTTCAATTGGGATGGACGAGGTAAAGTAGATGAGCTAGAGGCGAGTATTAAAAAGGAGATTGCGACCGTGGAGTCAACCAATATCATCATACACTCTGATGGTGATGATAGGGTTGAGGATCTGTCTGTTTTGCTTGACAAGGCAATTAAAGAATGTGAGGAGATGGACGCACTCCTAACTCTGTATGCTGTTGAATTGACCGTATGTTATACTCTTGTTTTCATGCTCATCGTATCATGATGTCTGATGTGATTCATAGAGTTTGAACGACGATATATCGCACATTGAGAACCAGTCTCAAGGTCTACAGGTCCAAACAGCCAATCAGAAGACTTTACAGAAGGAGCTTCAGAGTCTGTTGGAGACGATATCGATTGTACCACAACAACTCGACACTCTGAAATGTGGATCCCTTGATTCCGCCCAAGCACTTGAGGGCATCGAAGAAACGCTATTGGCCCTCTATAAAGCAATGGCAACTATTGACCCTCATATTGCGAGCTCCCCGGTTAATAATGGACGGAGGGGCTCTTGGAGTGATGAGGGGATCGGTACGATGCGAGCTCTACAAGAGAAGAAAGAAGGTTACCGGGCTGAGATAAACGCTTTTCTGGCAAGGCAGAGGCAATTCTTAGCTATCAAATTTCAGGCTGAAATTGCGGCACTGGAAAAACATTCCAAGGGCGCAGGGGTGGTCCAATCCGCCAAGCCAAAACTATTGGGGCATGACAGCGCGTATGTATCAATATATAGATTTGTCGGGCTCGTAGTGTTTACAAAAGACGTGGACCGGGAGGAATATATGGAGTTACAGAAGCTTTATATGAGGCCAGCGAAACAACTATTTGAAAACGAGTTCAGAGATCATATTTTTGCTTGGAAGAGGATAACGAGAAAACCAGCGCAGGAGGAAACGGATCTTGGTATGTGGGCCTCATTCATACTCATATGCAAATTGCTAATTTTTATCAGTCTTTACCGTCCAAGAGAAGGAAAACGATAACGTTGCTGTATCGGCTGCACGAAAGTTGACAGTCAAGCGGTCTCAGACATTGGCCAAGATTCGATCACCTACTGGGGAATCCTTTTCTAAGGATAAAAATCAAGATGGAAAAATTCACGCCTACGAAGCATTTGCTGGTGCATTGACGGAAATGTACAATCTTGTATTCAGGGAACAAAACTTCCTCGGCGAGTTTTACCACCTTTCATCTCAATTGCCTGCGGATTTTGTCGAGTTGGCAAGCAATTCCAAGCCAGAAACCCGGCGCTTAGGGGATTTGGGCGGCATAAAACCATCTGATCAGGATAAGATGAAAGGAAGGATAATGCTTGAGCTCATGGGTGAACTATTTTCGTTTTGGTTACAGGATTTGCAAAATTTGTCGGACTGGGTAATAAAAACCGATCCAGTGCACTGTGCCGGGTTATTATTTGCGATCGAGGAAAGGATTGATTCCCTGGAAGAGACAAATCAAGAGTATTTGCTCAAAACGTTGCAAAAGTTGCATGATCGGTTGGCGGGCTTGTTCTCAAGGTTTTTGGATGAGCAAATCAAGGCCATCGAGGAGACAAAGGTGAAGATCAAAAAGAGGAAGGGAGTTATTACTTTTATGAAAGTATTCCCGGTAAGATTTGTCTCACTTTTTATTCTTGAGTTTGATTTCTGATGGGTTTGGTCATAGGGCTTCTCTGCAAAGATTGAAGATCAGTTACCGCCAGAAAGCTCCAATCAGGATGATGAGCTGGATGTTAGAGAGATGGTCAATGATGGTTACGCGAAAATTAACAAGGCTATGTTCGAGTCTCTTCAAGCAATTGCAAAAGAGAGTCCCGCCGTTGCTAGTCAGAGTGTCGACCCCGAAGATAAAGAGCAATTGAACTATCACATCATGATGATCGAAAATATGCATCATTATTTGGAGGAGGTAGATACCAGAAGCAACTCTATCCTGGTCGATTTTAAGAAAAAGGCGGATGCCGAATTCAAGGAACATATGGGTCTTTACATCAGTGCCGTTATCAGGAGGCCACTTGGTAAAATTCTGGTACGAATCCACCCCCATCAAGGAAGCCAGAAAAGATAGCTAATTTCTGTAATCAATAGGATTTTATTGAAGGAGTTGAGGTACTACAAAGATCCGGTACAGAGGACATTTCGACCCGACACTCCCATTCGAAATCTGTATACAAGAAGATCCTCGGAAACCACGACGGCAAAGAAATCAAGCGTGGAATTGAGACCCTGAGGAAGCGCGTGGATAAACATTTCGGTGATTCAGATGATCCAGCTCTTTGCGCAAGACTACTCGAGAAAATCTTCGATAGGCTTGAGGCCGAGTACATTGATACACATAAGCGTGCACAGAAGTTGTTGTTGACAGTGTACAAGGATCAAGGCCTGGAGCTAGAATTTATGGTGCAGGATGTGCAGACAGCGTTCAGGAAGTAGCTGGCTCTTTTATTTATTGCAGTTGAGGGCTTTTATACTTGCGGATAGCTAGGAACGGAATACTACCAATACCAATGGAGGCTTCAGGTTTATAAAAGACATTTGGCCCCTGCCTTATATATGCTCTTCATTATTTTCTTTCAATAGCGTAATTTTTGTCTCAAAATATTTTCATGAAGTTTTATCGAACATTCAGTTGTAATAGATAGTGGCATAAACTCATGTTGGCTATAAACCTTTGATGAGGTGAATATACGTGCTAAAATGAGAAATTGCAACTAGCTGTCCATACCCAGGAAGTGGAGCCAGCAAAACAAACGCCGACCTGGACATGCTGCGCTGAGGAATTTCTTCCATCAATATCGATCATGCAGCAGGTCGTGCGAGTTGATGTGTAGAGTATTACGGACCGCTAATACTTTTTTCACTATGTAGAGTATGCATCATTCCCATTACCCTCAATGAAGTACAGTAACATGTAGGTACATGTGTAGGTATCGTTTCTACATAGAGCAACGAGTAGTAAAGGCGTCGAGTCCACAAGCTAAAATGCAATATCAAGTATCCTAACGTCGTCATCTCATAAATTTGGGGGGAAATACACGTTAATTCGAAAACCAAGACATATCACTAATTACAGGCCAGTATCATAACATTGCGTAAAAAAATAGGAAGGGGGGGGATTTCTAAAAAGATTGCAACTATCCCACAGACACAAAACATTCGTGGAGAAAGGAAATAAATTAATGCCGAGCCTATCAACCACATTTTGAACAAGAAACTCCATCTTTCAAAAAGGAAAATAGATACACAAACCCTACCAAACCTGCCCATGCTATTGCTCGGCTACCACTCAAAGAACCTTCTGCAACTTCGCCTTGTAATATGCGTGACTCAGATTCATCGTCTTTTTGAGATATTGATCTTCTGTAAGTGGGAGTTCTAATACTTTCCCAGCATCATTCATGGGCATTTCACCACTCTTCAGCACCCAGGATCCAACAACACCTGCCATCTCGCGGATAGCAACATTCTGTAAGAAAAGCTTCCTATCCGCGCTCCCCAAACTGACTAAAAGACGTTTTGCGACATCGATGATTCCACTCTTCGCAGGCAAGCCTTTTTGTTCGGTTTTTATAACCACCGGCCTGGACGTAAATCCACCACCTTGTACGAATTCTACAAGAGTGATGTAATCCAAATAGACTTGTCCACCAAGGCCCCAGGTTTTAACCAAATTAACATCTTCAAATTTTGCCAGGATAGCCTTGAGTTGTTCAAGATCACCCGAAATGATAGCTTCGGGGGCGACTTGTTCGATAACAGTTTTGTGGGCTTCGTTCCACGCTTGAGCGGAGAGAAGATATTCTGCTTCAATAAGGTGTTCTCCAGAATGCCGAGCTTTGAGGGCCTATACAAAACCATTAGTCAACGTTCAATCGTTTAATGCACACGGCTCGGGAGGAAATAAACCTACTCTCGCTTCAAAGATCCATTTTTGAGGGATTAGTAAATTATTCTCCAAGAAGTCAAGTTTCTTTGCCACCTCTGGCCCTTCAACTTCCACAAGCTCGTCGAGATGCCGCCCCAGTATATTTCTGATGGCAGTTTCTCTACTATCCGTGTCGATCAGGTGTAGTAGTACGAAAATTGCCCACTCCCACAAACCCCCAGTTTCAAGGCCTCCGGCGAAATCAATGGTAACTTGGTCCGCTATAGGGCCAGGCACGTACTCTTCACTTCCATCATCCAAAACCTGTACATTCCCATCAAAATCTCTAATTGCTTTGCGTGCAAAAATTGTTCGAAGCTGCCAACTAAGTCTGTAGTTAAGATTGCTGAAGGCTATACTTTTCGGTGAAAGGGCATCCTCCAAATTAAACTTAGTGTCGGCATAAATTTTCAACAATCCCCAGAGAATATCAAGGGTGTCATAGTTATCAGATTGAGAGATGCTGTGATACCAAGGAAGTGGAGCCGGAACGTTTCCAGGCCATTGGTTCATCTCACATTCATACGCAGATACAGCACTACCAATTCCATCCTCTTCCGCGCACCCATACCATAGCTTCAAGGCAAACCCACGCTTCCAGTCAAGGCCAAACTTCTGAGTTAGAAAGAATTCCTGGGCAGCATCTTCCTGGGGCGCTTTGACACCTTCAGAAAGACAGGTGTTCCCAGATAAAAGCTCATAGAGTGCTCTGATTGGTATCGGAACTTCTGCAAGTACACCCTTCTTCCGCCACTCATTGATTTGTTTCTTAATCAGATCCCTAGAAATAGCGTCACCACCAATCATAGGAAGTAGAGTTGCGAGCCGGAAATCGCCAGATTCTAGAAGAGCTGCGCAAGCCTGTTCAACGCGATGTGCGGTTAAATGGGCAAATGCAGTCTCTTCAAGGGTGGAAGCTTTATGCACATGATCGTCGGCATCGGCTTCAACCAGTTCTTCCAAAAATTTCGACAATTTCTCTTTACGACGTTTCTCGCGCATGTAATTAAGCCGGTGATCGGTTTCGCCTTCAGGGTTGGCATCTTCGTCAATCGGGTCCCAAAGAACACTGGCGAGCGCCCAGACGCTCTTCTCGTGTTGACTTGCTGCGTCTTGTGCCCAAGGGAGCTCCGTGAAGTGATGAAATAGTGTTCGGCCATCCAACTCAGCTACAGGAACGCCATACTCATCTAGCTTGATGGTGCTTGCCCTGAGTTGAAGTTCCAAGGGCTTAGGGGCAACCTGCGACTCGGAATCCTATATAAAAAAAAAACCTTGTCAACATTCGTAAATAACCCTGGGCGAAGGAAACAAACCTGAACAGGATATTTTAACCTTGCAGCCTTGAGGTCAGTATCGCCGCCTTTCCTCCTAGGCTGCCTCAAGCCTTCAAGCTCGCCCACAAAAATAAGTGTTCCATCATGCCCCCAGGCTGGCCTTACAGCCCTTCGCCAGCTCCGATCTAAGGCATTCTCGTCTTCGAGATCAAGTCTTTTCGCAGTTGACGATCGATTTTGTTGATATCGTGAAGATTTAGGAGACTACATAGAAACCGCATAATAATTTCAGTGATTTGATTCAACATTGAGCTTACATGACATGAGGTTGGTGTTTGATTGCTTAAAATCACTACAGGGGTATGCTAAAACAAAAAGTTGGAAACAAAAAACAAAAGGGCGAAGACAGCTTATACCTCAATTTTATCCCACGATCTTGAAAATACCCCATTTTCTTTTTTTGCGCCACCGTTTATACCAGAAGAGCCACCATAAAGATCATTTGCCAGATCCAACACGCCATAATTCAGTGGTTGCAACTTTTTTACTGGACTAGTTCTCTCAGTCTTTGAGGGGGAAAAAAAGTTTGTTCCTCCAAATCTTTTCTTCACTGGGCTGATTGTTGCATTCAACTGCTCAGTCCAATCGTTACCGAGAGGTAAGGCCCTTTGGTTGCTATGAAAATCCACTTCCTTTGTTGGACTTTCAATCATACTAGATTCTGCGGGGTTGGTATATCCCACTGTGACATCCTCTTCATCTTCCTCATAAACGACTGTCAGGTCTTGAGCAGTGTCATCCTCCAAGTACTCCTCCTCCGAAGCAGGCTCCGCAGGCTCGTCTTCTTCCTCGACGCTACCTACGGAGCCTTCCCCTAAAAAAGACTCCCTAGTCATCGTAGTGTCGGCCTCTTCCTCCTCGTCGTCATAAGTGTCGAAGGTGGCTTCGACTTCATCTCCGCCTAAAAAAGACGCGGGAAATTCATCATTACGAACATTTCTACCATTTGATAACCGTTTGAAATCAAATGTATCGTCAAATACTCCAGTATCCATGCCACTCGCATCCGCATCTGATGCATCAATGCTATCCTCTCGATCAAAATATGAAGAAGCTGTGCTTCTGGTAGGAGTGAGGTCTTCGGTAGCTTTCTCGGCAGCTTTCCTCTCGCGTAGTATGGATTCATCATACGTGATATCACCCTCATCATCATCATCATCACTGTCCACTAATCCATACGTGGTGAAATGTAGAACCTTGAAGATCCAGATGCCTTCATCGGCGAGGTAGTCGACAAACTCAGTATCCTTGATGTTTTGCAATCGGCGGATATGACTGCTGTACCTTGGGTGTTCAGGGTCCTTGATTTTTCCGCGTTCGTCCTTAGAAATAGGATAGCAATCCTCCAAGGTAATTGTGGCAGGAACGTTGAGACCGCTTCCTGGTTGTGGCTTGTCTGCTACGCCTGGGGGGTAAACTGTGCAGACCCGGAGATCAAAGACTACAATTTTACCAGGGATTTCCTCGGGATCAAGATTACTGATGTCGACAGGACCATCGAATCTAATTTTGCCATATCCACGGCGTCCGATGGTCAATCCAACCACCTTCGACCGCTGCTCCTTGGTCATATCCTTGAGCTTTTGAGCACTAGGAACCATCCAGTAGCTACCATGAGATTTATCCTCCGCAGGCTTTTCGACAACGGCAAGGGCGGTGCTAGATTCAGGCTGAGCTTCTGGCGCACTAGAAGAAGAAGCACCATTGGACAAGCCATCTATGCTTCTGCGTGACGGGCTTCTTAAATAACCCATCTCTTCAGCAGAGGGTGTTGGGCCGGTAGTCTCTCTCGAAGGTTGGCCATTTGCACTGAAGAAATCGGCA
This sequence comes from Morchella sextelata, assembly GCF_020137385.1. Classification (NCBI taxonomy): domain Eukaryota; kingdom Fungi; phylum Ascomycota; class Pezizomycetes; order Pezizales; family Morchellaceae; genus Morchella; species Morchella sextelata. The sequence continues at coordinate 1,600,261 of NW_025408619.1, read as the reverse complement.
TTGGTTCCCTTGCTTGTAGCAACATCAAAGCTAACAGTTTTCTTCAGAATACTCTTTGTGCCGTTACCCTTCATGACTTCGTTATTCACAGCCTCCTTCCTAAGGTCCTGACCCCCAGAAAACAAATCTTGGTCCCTAATCTTCTTATCAATGACTAACTTCTTAAGACTGGCAACACGGGCACCAGAGCCTGGCGTGAAAGAGCCTGAACTCAGAACAGAATCGTCGCTATCGAAAAGGTGCAACTTGTTGCTTGAAGAGAAAGAACGTGAAAGACTTGTTCCTGTGCTGCTAGCTGTATTTCCAGATGTAGAAGTTGCGAAAGGAGAGCCACTTCTCGAAAAACTGCCACCGAGACGGGGGGCCAACGAAGGTTGTCTAGGGGCGATCTTGTAGTGTGGTATCAGCGCAGCTTTCTTGGTCTGGATGCTTGAACTAAGGGGGCTAGCAATCGGTCCAACCGGAGCAGCTTGGAAGTTGTTCATTGAAGACATCATGGAAAGTCCATATGGAGAATCATTGATCGATGTGGTAAACTGGCCCTGTTGCTGAAGCTGTTGTTGCTGTTGCCCTGCACCAAATGCATTTGAGAAGAGGCTGTTGTTCATCTGCTGTTGCTGCGGTTGCTGTTGTTGATTATTATTGAAGAGGGACCCGGGTGTAGTGTTGAGAGTTGTATTCAAACCACCAAAAAGGCCATTGTTCGTATTTTGTGTTGAGGTCTGTGTATTATTGCCAAAAAGACCACCCCCAATGGCCGGCTTAGGCGCATTATTATTCCCGAACAGACCACCTGTCGCCCCAGTATTTTGCTGACCGCCAAATAACCCTCCACCAGTATTTCCAGCGGGTTGATTGTTCCCAAATAATCCACCGGCATTCGCTTGTGGGGCAGGGTTGCTTCCAAATAACCCACCGCCCGTCGGTTGAGTAGTGGTAGTTGTAGCTCCAAAAGGCTTGGATTGATTGGAGAACAAACCACCAGCATTCTGTGCCTGGTTATTTCCAAAAAGTCCACCTTGGGCTGTCGTATTATTTGTCGCCTGGTTGGTGCCGAATCCACCACCGAAAGCAGGCTTCTGTTGCTGCTGCTGCGGTTGCTGACCAAATCCACTAAACCCAGTCGCTGGTTGGTTCTGTGCAGGAGTATTCCCAAACGCACCAGCAGCACCAGCACCAAATGTATTATTCGGTTGTTGGGCTCCGAAAGTGTTCGTTGCCGGTTGCTGTTGCTGTTGTTGGTTTTGGTTATTCCCAAACAATCCCCCACCAGTATTATTGGCTCCGAATGCACCACCCGTATTAGCTGCTGCACCAAAGCCTGGCGTTGCAGCATTACTAAAGGCAAAAGGTTTTTGTTGATTGTTCTGGTTGGCTTGGTTACCAAACAAACCGCCACCAGTATTGGGATTCGTACCAAATCCTGTTGTCGCAGCATTGTTCCCAAATGCGCCCGTATTTCCAGCGTTGTTATTCGCCCCAAATAATCCTCCTCCAGTGGTAGTTGTGGCAGCTCCAGAAAAAAGGCTAGGAGCAGCCGGCTTGGCGCCGAATAAGCCACCAGACGCAGCAGTATTGCTAGCTCCAAAAGCATTATTCGTCGACTGGGTTCCAAATGGCGTTGTAGTTGTGTTGGTGGTGTTATTGTTACCAAATAGACCACCACCAGTAGCAGTATTATTCGTTGCACCAAAGGCCCCAGTGTTGGCATTATTGTTGGCAAACGTACCCCCAAACCCAGTACCCCCGAACCCACCCCCACCACTGCCAGAATCATTCCCATATCGTCGACCTTGGGCATAATCTTGTAATCTCAGTTCCTAAATTATGTAAGTATTTCTACGAGTAATGATTAATATAGGAGATTACCTCAAGAGAGTACTTAGCATAAGCCGGCATAAACGCAATAGTCTGGAAATGATTCATGGTACCTCCCTGCGCCTCCTTCTCTGTAAATGCCTGGTATGGCGGGTTAGTAGTCCCGGTAACCAGCGCCTGATTGCCACTAGCACCAAAACCTATGCCAGTGTTTGCCCCAGCATTCCCAAAAACCCCACCACCAGTAGCCGCCCCAGCAGTTGCTCCAAACAACCCCCCAGTTGTCCCAGCTGCGGTTGTAGCTGTCCCAAATGCGGGCTTCGAACCGCCAAAAAGCCCTCCAGTGGCGGCTGCATTATTTCCAAAGGCGTTGGAGGGCTGTTGCTGTTGAGCTCCGAATCCGAATCCACCGCCAGTATTTGTGTTTGCGGCAGCGTTGCCAAAGATTCCACCCGTCGCAGGAGTGTTGGTAGCGCCAAAGGCGGGCTTCGCGGCGCCAAATGGCGATGAGGCTGCGTTGTTATTTGCGCCAAAACCTAAAGGGAGAGGAATGTTAGAATAAGATCCGGACATAATGTTAGATGAGTTTCATCACGATAGCGAAGTATTGTGACGACATGTATTGATAGCAGGAAGTAGTATTGCAAAGATATGCAGTCAAAATTAAGAAATGACGATGTCTTTGCAAGATAATCTTCTTGGTTAATGGTCATGGGATAGTAAATGAAGCAATGCCAAGGGGAACAGGCAGATTTTGCGGATATAAAAGCAGACAATGATTGCGACGATGGCGATGATGATAAAAACAGATGTCTAGAAGTACCTCCAGTGGTTGCACCGAAACCGGTGTTCGTCGCAGCACCAAAAGCGCCTTGATTCTGTTGGCCGAACCCACCACCAGTGTTGCCAAAGCCTGGAAAGAAACACGAGCGGGTGGATTAGTCGACCTTGCGTCTTTGAACTGAACGAGCATTCATCATCGCCATCGCCAACAAGCATCATCCGCCTTCCATTTATTTCCTTGCGCGAAAATTAGGACGCGCCCAATCACGACACGTCTTTCGCTGAGGCATTACAAGAAACGTCGCTGGAAGGCACTACGAAATCTCCCTGGCTGTGCACAACACGTAAAAACAATCAAGCGAATAAAATAACGTACCTGGGGCAGCAGCAGCAGGCTGACCGAACGCTCCTCCTGAGCCAAAAACGCTTGCATTTCCAGCTTGCTGGTTGTTATTGTTGGCGGCACCAAACGCACCAAAACCACCTGAGCCCCCGGCATTATTATTGCCAAACAAACTCATAGTGCCGGTGGGGGTAGAGGTGTTGCGGCGGGTCGTTAATATTTTCGTTAAAGTTTTTTCCCTTTGATGATGGATGTTGCGTCACGTATCCTCTGATTGGAAACTGACTTCGCGCGAATGAATACGCGCTTTAGGTCAAGCTATCACTCTTTCCGGAAAGGTATAGAGAAGAGGGGGAGTGAGGAGTGATAATGGGGAATGAGCGAGGAGGCGGGTTGGGGAGAAGAGGAAGGGAAGGATAAGGGTAGGGAGATGACGAAGATGATATAGGTTGTTCGGGGGTGATGGGGTGTGTGGTGTGTGTGTTGGAGCAAGCAGAAAGCAACAAAAGGGTTGCCACACCCACAAAACCCCCAGAGAAAAAAATCCTGAACAGCAACGGGTAGGCTGACTCATCATGACACTACACGTAGCTTTGTTAAGACTCACGCCTACGCGCCCACTGCGTACCACAGGTTGTTTATTGGTCAGAGGTGCAGCCCATTGAACATCGAACAGCAAGGCAAAGAACGAACAAAGGCCTGTACCTGTGAATAAAACTACTCGACAGGCCAGAAATATGCCGAGCTATGTAGGTATAAATACATTTCGATTAAAGTCGTCTGACTAGTTTGTTCCAACGCTTTGTGTTAAGAGCAATCTGTTTCCTCCTGCACAGTGAGTATGTAGTTAATCTATCGCCTTATCTGCAACTACATGTACCTATCCTGGTACTGTTGTGTGACACATTCTAGGATTGATTCACTGATTTCAGGAACCGAGTCACCTGACTAGTCGCGTTCGTTAAGTTGTCAACACGATTCTCAAATTCCGCAACAGTAGATGCCAAAACAACAAATTAAAACAACAACACCATACACAAATTTATCAATGTTTACCGGTCAAGATCGCCTCGGTACTGGCAGTCGCCAAGCAGCAGCACCAGCTTCAACAACGCGTACCCGGCGTGCTGCAAACCGGCAATCTCCCCCACCATCAGGTCCATCAACAGGCGGCGGTCTTGGTACATCTGCTATGACTGGTACCGGGTTATTTGGAGGGTCGGGGGGCAGAGAAAAAAATGTCCCTGGTTACCAGCAGCGAGGCGGTGAGCAGCAGCGTGAGAGAGAACGGGAGCAGCAGCAACACACAGACACAGGCGGGGCAATGGAGCTGAGTGAAGAGCAAAAAGCCGAGATAAATGAGGCAGTAAGCGATCATATTTGTTTTTGGTTATTGAATAGCTTTGGTGCATACTATCTAACATACTTCAGTTCCATCTTTTCGACCTCGACAAAGATCGCATGATCGACTACCACGAACTCAAGGTCCATTTATTTTTACCATTTACCTGTCCAGAGCTTTCCCCCCATACTAATCCATAGCTTTACAGGTAGCAATGAAAGCTCTCGGCTTCGATATCCCTAAATCAGAGCTCCTGCATATACTCCGAGACCATGGTGTAACTGCCAATATGCAAAAACCTCCACACAATCAGTTGGGCCAGACCCTTAGCAGGCTCTTTATAACTCAAGACTCATTTACATCAATCATGACGCAGAAAATCTTGGATAGAAACCCTTTGGAAGAAATATCACGTGCCTTCGATCTATTTGCTGGTGTTGCTGGTGGCATAGGAGACGGCCAGGATGCGAAAATTGCCATTGATGACCTGCGAAGAGTCGCAAAGGAGCTCGGTGAGACACTAGAGGAAGAGGAGTTGAGGGCTATGATTGATGAATTTGATATTGACAACGATGGCATGAGTATGTCAAAACTATCCCATCCCTTATTACTACGAACACCAACACTTGCTGACGGTTTCATAGTCAGCCGAGATGAATTCATTGCTATCTGCAGGGGCGAGTAATGATAACTCAAGAAACGGCAGATTTTCTTACTCATTTTTGGGAATTTTTGTAAGATTAGCCGATCCTTTCCTCATTTGATATTTAAAAAAACAACCGAGGAGCCCTGACTTAAAGGCCAGAGATATTATGGGGTCTTTCCTTTTCTTTATATTGTTATGGGTTTCTTGCTTTTTTGGTCATTTCCACTGTACCTACTGTATTACTAGCTAGTGGTCAAACAAATAATAATCATACCAACAGAGTATGGCGAATCAAAGGTACGTGTACTAACTTCGTAATCAATAAGAAACATGGTTTTGTAGTCACGTTTATTGCTGGAATTTCCTCCATAACATGGTTATATTATAATGTAGGTACGTATGGTCTTCAAGACTACCCTTACACCTCTTGTCCTGTAGCCATTGTAATAGAATAGTTGAACCCGGCCGGGCTTCATTTTATGGAACTTATCATTTATACACAGATCTATAGAAAAATTAAAGAAGGAGGGGTAAATAGAGGGAATAAAGTACCAAAACGTACTTATTCTCAGTTACACGGAGCGAAAATAACAGAAACCACCAGTACTATTTTTTCTTAAATGCAGATACAAAAATTGCTCCCTAAATCAAACCCTACCAGAGTGACGTTTTTTTCTTGAGCGATATTCACACACTTTTAATAGAAAAACACTTCCCTATGCTAGAGCACTTGAACCCCCTTCTTCCTATTCAATAAAGCAACACTAACCAGCATCACGCGTATATAAATCCCAGCCCTTCAAAAACATATATATGAAACATAAAATCCGGATCCTCTTCTGTAAAGATGGCATATATCCGGGTAGTATGAGGCCTATCGAGGTCGGAGCTGTTATAGGACCGGATAACTGAGCCCAATAACAACAAATTGAAGTAGAAATAGAAAGGAGGAGTGAAGGAATACATGTAGCACCACCGCCGCCCGGAGCCAGAAAGAGTAAAATCCATTAGACACAAAGAAAAATATAGATATGGGAGGCTAAAAAAAAAAAGAAAAAAAAAAGGGGGGGGGGGGGGGGGGGGGAGAGGGAGAGAGGGAGATTGTAATATTAGACAAAAAGTGTCCAGAATTCCAATTTATTCTCACACCAACACCGAAAGCATTGATCCTCCCCGCCTCCCTTTGACTAGTCCTCATCCTGAAGCAAAAGAGAATACAAAAAAAAATCCCAAACAATTCGAGCTTCACTCAAACTACCCCGTTTGTCTAGTTGGACTCGAATTGATGACGAAAAAGAAAAGGAAAAAGAGGGAAAAAGGAGGGCGAAAAAAAAAAAACCATAATAATGAGTCACTCTGAATTACAGAAAATAACTTTGACCCACACAAATTCTATAACCTTTCGCTCTACAATTACGACCAGCCACGCTAGATAAATGCTAGCGTCGGCCGTACTAGACCTCGCCAACTCCCTCACTCCCCTCACGTACTTACAGGTCAATCAGGTTACCACCCTGCTGTTTCTGCGGTTGCTGTTGCTGACCAAATCCTCCAGCATAAGGGTTTCCCATTGACTGTTGTTGTTGATATCCCCCAAACCCATTCATTCCTGCTGGTCCCGTATGGGCTGGCATCAGCCTATTTGGCTGGGGGCTTAAGGAGCCTCCAAAACCAGTAGATTGCGGGACACCGGTGAACTGTTGACTAAAGAACGGGTTGTTACCTGTGCTCTGTGCAGCCATAGGTCTACCGGTGCGGCTTGTTCCAGCCGAGTTTACAAACATGCTAGGAGCGGTGTGTTGAGCCGGGATACGAAGGTCACCAACGTTACCAAATGTATCCAGCCCATTGGCGTTGCCCGCAGCAAGAAGATTTTCAAGATGCGCGTGCTGTGGGTTGACAGGCTTTTCGGCGGGGGTCGGAGAAGACGGAGCAAACGACTGTTGATATGATTGGTTTTGGTATGATTGCTGCTGCTGCTGCCTTTGTTGTTGCTGCCTTTGCTGCTCCTGTTGCTGTTGCTGTTGCAACAACTGCTGCTGCCTTTGCTGCTCTTGTTGGCGTTGCTGTTCCTGGTGGAGTAAGTTTAGAGAAGGCATGCCTGTTGATTGTGACTGATTGGAAAAACTGTTTTGAATCTTTGGCGCAAAAGGATTGTTGGATCCAGTGGGCAAAGGCTGCAAAGGCTGAGCTGCTTGATGATTATTTGCGTATGGGTTATTATCACCAGGCTGCAAGAAGCTTTGTTGCTGTTGTGTAGGCTGCGGACTAAGTGACACAGGTGCAATATACGGATTGGTGTAACCAGTTGGTTGTGCGACCATAGGATTCATAAATTGCATTTGTGCATTTTGATCGTATCCAGTGGGCTGTGCAAACTGTTGCTGAGGAAACCCTGTGCCTTGAGAGTAGACATTTGCCAAGTAACCAGTGTTTTGCTGAGGTACTGCATTTCCAAAAAAGTCAACCTCCCCAAGTTGCTCATATTGTGTTGGGTATATTGGCTGTTGGAAGCTTTGTGGTTGTTGAACAGTGGTGGTAGGCGTTGCATCATCAAATAGGCGATCTGCATTGCTCTGTTCTAATTCCCTCTGGCGAAGCTCCTCTTCCTCCTTACTCAACTTTATGGCCTTTGCCAAGTCATCATCCACGTCGGATAATTGCTTATTAGCGTTCTTGCGTTTATCTTCTTCTGCCTGATTCTTACTTGCTTCGATTGCAAGTCGGTATTCTATATCCTCCTCATCTGTTCTACCGCGTTGACCGGATCCGGATGTCCGCTGTTGACGCCTACGCGAGTCGGATTCGGGACGAGCGTGGCCATTTGAAGATGAGGCATAATCCTCTATCCCTGTAACCCTCGACTTCCAAGATTTTCGGTCCTTTCGTTCGCCGCGCAGACGCTCTTCGTCCATAATTAGGGATGTGATTTCCTTAGCAGCTACTCGGACTAGAGAATTTGAAGTCAATAATTAATAACCAAATAGCAGATGTACCCGGACCGCATACCGTTAACTCCTTGATCTCTACCCTCTTCGTCGATATGTTGAAACTCTCGCAATGTCTTTATGATGTAAATATTATCCTTGGCCCATACCACAACATTTTCTGAGCCTTCGTGCAAGCAATAATCGAGAACTTTCAGCGCCTTCAATACGTGTCTCCAATTCCTCCCTTTGTCGTTTAGCCGTTTATCGAGCATATCCATGATCTCGAAAAACTCTGTGCCTCTATGTAGCAACTTATGGATCAGCTCTAGGAACATTATGGAGTACTCTATGAAAGCCTGCGACGACCCTGGAAGGGTAAACTAACGTATCAAAAGTCATACGAGCGATCTCGCTCATCTCGGCCCCCGTAGGGCCCCATGGATCATTGCTTGTAGCTAATATCTATAAGTCAATTATCTACGCATGTATGATACTAAAAAATAGAGCTTCGGTTTACCATTTCGAACCTTCACCTGAGTTGATGAATAACCCTTGGTGACGTTCTTCACTGATCTCATAACCTTCGACATAGTTGCGGCTGCAGGTACCGTAGGGCACCTCTAAAAAGCTAGAATAAATGAAAATTGCGGGCGCCGGCTATTAGTTCCAACTAGCTCTCACACTATTCCCTTCCTTCCTTCTGTGCTGCTCAGCTTCGCGAACAGGACGCCGAACCTCCTTTAAGTCGATCCTGAACCTTTCAAACTGTCGATAGAAGTTGCTTAGATGTCCACGATCGGTTTACTCGACCGTGTAAAGATAGATGAAGCGCGACGGATAAATGATGGTATGGACCTGTTCGTGGTAAAGAAAGAGGGAGCGATGATCAGGTCTTTGCAGGTGTTGTTGTACTAGGCGTCGTCGTCACCCTTTACTGCGCTCCTGCTGGCGATGGCAACAGGGGCAATGAGGATGCAGGAAAAATAGGCGTGGTATTTGATTCGACGGAGGTACGCAAGGTTCAGTTCTTGGTCGTGTGAATGGTGGAGAGCGCTCCGGCAGGTTTTTTTTCCTGAGGGGGGAGGTGGGCTGTGGTTGATGGGGGTGGTTGGGCAGTGGTGAGGTGATGCGGAGTAGGTATGTAGGTCTCGGCTTGGAAAGGAGGCGGTGACGCAGCTCGGGCCCTACAACACAAGGTACTGTACATACAGGACCTACCTGCACCGGGTCGGGAAGAATATAATGTATAACTACATGTATATACACACAACTTGGATCTTTGTATTTTAACCCAAATTGCCTCCGGGAAGACACCGGATAGAATTAAACGAGTATAAGCCTTGCTGATAGAAACACGCTTACTCAATTCACCACTCGTGTAGGCTCATTGTTTACTCCGGCCAAGTCCCATTCAGAGTTCAACCCATGGCGATGTGTAATGTCACACAGCACGCAGATATACCAAGTACGTACAAAGCCGCCCGGATAGTACTGACATGCAGCCAAAAGCACTGACCATTGAGGTCCATTGACAGGCAACGGCGCCTTCCTCCCTCCCGAACATACTCTACTCTACTACATACAGCCATCACAGAAAGCCTTGAAAGGAAAGGAAAGTACTAGGGCGATGCGATTCCATCTACTGCATGATGTCCCTCTCAAGCAGATTCGCCATGTCGTCACATTGGATGATTTAACTAGTTCTAAATACCAATCTAGTCATTCTGACATTGCAGATCACCCAAGCTCGGCACCCTCATCCCACTACGGCCGATCTGTGAGCTGCAACGACTGCGATATTATGAACTGCATATCGAAATTACGGTCCCTCAGGTACCTACTTAATTATCACCGAAGTCTCCTTAACTAAAATTAAAAACCAATACATTGCTCGGGGGGAAATACTTTTGATTTATAGACCGGCACGGATTGCAAAGAAGAAGTAACAATTTTGAATGTCGGCTAGTCCAAAGCTACCTCAGTTTCCGGCTAAATTGGTGACCGAGAGCTCTATCCCACAGCATCTCACTCACGACTACTTGATCAGGCAAACCGGGATTTGCTACCTTTAAACCAGGAACTAATCTCAACTTCAAATTACGAATACCCCAGATATTCTAAAAGAGAAAATAACTACTAGGGATTTGGAGACCAGATAATCCGACTTATTAAATCGGTTCACTCATCACCTATACTAGTATCATAGGGATTCGCGGAGCCACAGAAACTGTCTTTATTATCAATCCATTCATATAGTGATAAATAAACGGCCGCAATAAATCAGATTATCCCGTCCTCCAAACATGCTTTAATACCGACACCATCTTCTATAGTTTTGTCATCAAACTCAAGAAACCGCAGTACTGGGCGTCCCGCGCGAGCTCGGTCTCTATTCTACTACGATTTATTCAAATCGGGCTTTCGTTTCGAACCAAGAGTGGTTGAATGATATGCAATCTCACCAGCAATCCAAGGTCTCTGTGGGACCAACTACAAATAATTCTAAAGAGACTCCCCATGGCTAAAAACCATTATACGTTTATGTTTTAATTATCTCAGCAACCAAAGTCTAACATAATGCCTATATTACTGTCATTGGAGCGCGCGTTCCACGCATCTACATGGTTGGCCAGAAATTGGGTTGTCAAAAACTTAGAAATCTATCAACCCTACAGGAAATAGGAGAGCCGTATCACAGGCGACACTCAACCCAATTTATTAGGTTATATTAGTAAGGCTACATGGCAGTTTTGGCCAAGTCTATATTAAAGGTCCGGCACCAGAGTATATCCCACCATTTGTATAGTTGCAACGGCACCAAAACTACTAGCTATGGAACCCGAAAACTCTCTATGGCTTACAAGTAGTGAAGTTTGCCATATTAAGACTTTCTTCAACTGTGGCTATGGCTAGTTCAGATCCTCTGGTTCTTCGATATGAAGCACTTTGATATCTGATAAAGCTACATAAGAGCTTGGTAACCCTTTGAGTTTGAAGCCGAAAATCCCCACGATATATACAGTTATACCTATAGGATATACAAAGAACAGAATTAGAGCACGACGTAGAAGTCGTAAACTCATGCTTAAGCAGTGCAAAGGTGGGAAGTTCGAATGGAAAGAACAGAACCTGATTGCACGACTTATGGATTTGAAAAACTCACCGGTGAATCTAAAAGTACAATACTGACAGGTAGGATTTCCCTCTAAAAAATTGAAAAAAATTGGGTCACGATAAATCACTCATCCATATATTTCATGGCTTACAAGTTTGTTTGCTTAGGTAAGAAACAAGTAGTATGTAGTATATACATATCATAACAATTAACGGAATTTACACTTTCACCATACAAGATCACGGGGAGTTGTCATCACGGGGGTGAGATTCAAAAAGAAATTTCATGGGGTTCTACGACCGCGATATATTAATGGCGGGCTCATTCATTCTTTTTCCCGCAAAAATATCATCTACACATTAATAATTACTTATCCCTCAGAAGTAAATAAAAAAACTAGGGAGATTTCCGCATAGCGAATGAAAGTAGGCACAAGTTTCTTTGCTGCGTTTACCCTCCGCTCTCAGTTTTCCAAATTTCTCTGATTATCTATATTAGTAGGTATGTATTCATGCTATATGTAGTACATACATGTAGTTTGACGCAAAAATATGGCTTGAATATCGTATACTGCGTATCCTCAAGTATCCTGGGCAGATCCTGAATAACTATAATGGCCTAATATCGCGTCCAAGTATAGAGGTCGTACGTACATTAATTCCCAATGCTCAGCCAGATTGGAGCATTCATGATGATGTAGACCATATAAAACGCTAATAAGATGGGATACAAGGATTTAGAGAAGTTTTCCATTCGATTTTCGAACAATGATCTTTAAAAATTTTGGCTGCCTAAAATTAGTATTTTTACTCACAGAATATCACTCGGTTTCAAGCTTTGTCTTAGTTTTGTGCTTCCAGGGTAATTGCAGGAAAGCAACAGGAAAGCCAGGTTGACAAACTTCTCTTGCGGCCTGTATTTGTATAGGAAATCAATAGGACTCCAGTAACCGTAAGATTATCCCAATCTAGCTATGGCTAGTAGTTATTTGTTTGTTGGGATTTCGGGCTATCAACCACCTGCGTGGTCTGGAGTTACGTCGTTCCGCAATCTTGTCGCTGTATGATCACGAACATATTTGGGCTGAGTCTGAACATAAGCTCGAGCACAGATGGTTTCGAAACGCATATACAACTCACACTCACAGGGGTCAATGATATACCTGCATACATCCATGTATTTGGCTCGAGCCCAAAGCTCGAGCCCACAGATATCATCAAACCTAGGCTCGTAAGGTCCTAGGCTTGTTATGTCCAAATCTAAAGCTCGAGCCGGCTCCGCTTCTGGATAGCACTATATAGAGTACATCGTCAATTCATACAGCGAGTCTCCTCACTATTACCATGTTGGAAAAAGGTCTCACATCTAAACACCTAGGTTAATGCATTTCATTCTAAAAAGCGATTTCTGTAAAAATAGATGGCCAATAACCTGATGGAAGAGTCTCAGACAGTAAATGGATGACTGCATAAATACTTCCCCCGCAAAGAACTTTATTTCACACAGAATCTAAAAATGAGTGCTCCCTATTGGCTCATGCGGGATAAATCTGTGTTCCCGATGGCTGAGATCACTTCTCTGCTAGTACATTCGCTATCTACATGTAGTACATATTATCTTGCTCTACCAGTGAGACCTGAATATTGCTGGAATGTATTAGACTCAAGAAATCATTGACTAATCCTCATAGAGGCCAGATGTCTTACTACAGCGCTGCTGCTGTAACTGTGTAGCTACTACTAGTACATGTAGCTACGTATACTTAGGTGCGCACTTAGTAAATTCCCGGTTAGATCGGCAAAGTCGCACTCATATCGCCAAGGATGCCATATCCCCGGTTACAAATAATATATATGCCTACAAATGAAGGTTGATTTTGTGCACCAGGTATGATAGGGTGAGACTAGAGTTGATCTTCCAGAGTAATATCAATGTGCGCAACAAAAGCAAATTCCAGTGTAATATTTGCTACTGGACATACATAGCACTCTACATACGGTACTCTAGTCTGAGTACATATATATATGGTATGGTATGCACCCTAAATTATAAAAGGAACAATGTACTTTCATGATATCGTATTAATATATTCTGCTGTCCAGGGAGCCTGGACAGATACCTATTTGGCTGATTCAAAAAGATCAAATCATCAATCAGAAATTTCAAACTCAACTTGCAATTGTAGATACGACGAACCATGTGTATCCGGGACGAGGTGTTCTTCACGGGGTCATAATAGAGCAGAAGTTTGAATTATTAGAGGGGCCTTTTACTATACCAACTCCTATGCTAAGTAGTTTACAGGCCTGGTTTCCAGGGGAATCGTCCCTGACTATGAAAAGCAGATCTACAAAAACGAAACACCGCTTCAGCTTCAGATCGAATATGATGATCGTCCGCATAATGAACAAATAAAAAAGTTTTTCGTGAAGAGAAAAAAAATTTATCCATAGATAATGCTTCAACCGATCTACCCCAAGTATCGTTGAGGTAAGTGGCGGAATCTAAAGTTTACGATTTTGATCGTTGGTATCAGCTTGGAGGAAATTCAATGGATTTCAATCTGGACTCGCCGCTTCTTATTTCAACGTCCTTTGCACATGGTTGAGCCACGTCCGTCACTAACATGAGCGTTGATGCAGGGAGCTGGTTTCAATTACCAAACGCATGCGCATGCAACAATATGACGTCTACTGCCTCACGGGTCATTTCTTTGCAGCAAGTCCTAGAGTTCATCCCTTAAAATCGTTTCCTTCTTTCTAAGTCGCCAAATGTGCCCGATCTGGAACGTTTTCCCGCTGCACAGATTCGACAGTTTTAACCCATGGGACCTAGGAGGGGATAGTCCAACACTGCCAAAATGCCCCGCATAGAAGCAATATGAATATTATATTCAGGGACTTGCGAGTTATATATAATCTATCTCGATTGATTGGTTTTTATAGTGGAAGTATACTTGCTAAAATGTTGGTGAGCAGAAAGGCCTAAGGGGAAGTTTCAACTAGCCTGCACTACATACATGTACTTCCTAGCCGTGCTACTGAACCTCAGCGGCATACACCATGTCGTGGTAGATTCCGGCAGGTAAGATCATTGCACAGCTACCCAGCTAGCCTGGTCTTAGTAGGCAGTCAGCTTGAGAATTGAATCATATTGATTTCCATATCGAAAGACCACTATACGAATTAATGCCATATGCCAGCGCATCCCTCTTTCCCCACCAGTTCTAACAAATCTACTATGGAGTAGGTACATGTACTCGTGTCAGGGGAAAGTGCCTGAAAAGGCATTTGTCGGTAATCCAGCTAGCCAGAAACTCCTCTGCTTGGATCCCTGCATGCTCTCTTGAGTCCCTAGTACTCATATTGCATGCCATTCACCGAGTATCTACATGCTTTACTCCACTCTACATACTATATTATCTGCTCATTACATATCATGTCCGCCAGGTGCGCATTGATCTCCCAATATACCGTCGATTTTAGTCTCGTACCCAGCCCGTTACTTGCAGCAAGCTGCTCATAGTACGAAGCATGGAAGTAGACGGGTTGGGGACGAGCCTACGTCGATTTATACATACGTACTAAGATGCAGACAGCCTTCTCGATGATTCCCCGGTTTGTAAGGAGTTTGGGAGAAACAATCGTTGCAGGTCGGCCTACCGACCTGCAACCGCTTTGGCCGACTCCGTGCGTTGACATGCCAGCCCGGCCAGTCGCAATGGCATCCCAGTAACCAGGGTCTCGGAGACCCTGACGCCTTATACATAGAAGGTTCTTTCATCAGGCTCAGGCACATCGAAAAAAAAGCCGTTACGTAAATTAATTCTTGTTTTTCTTTTCCCTTTCTTAATATAAGGAACCGATCCAGAAGGAATATATTCCGGGGGAATCAGTAACTAATCTCGTGATCTGCGCCGCTGCTACATGTAGTTACAGTACTGTACCCCCCTACATGTTTCCCCAAAGTAACTACTCTACAAGTAGGGAATAGGCTATAATCTAATTAAATATCAATCTCTCGACTTTGCTTAGGTTTCCGATCTGGTCTGTAACTGCAGCTGGTTCGCACTAAGTTCTGATTGAAACCTCCAATCTTATTTGCCTAGAGATACGAGGCTACTCTACTAGTAAAGTTTACTAACACATCCCATTAGTGGATTTCGGCTTGCACATCCCGGACAGGAACGAATACCAAGCTTTCGCCTCATTTCACCATGCAAGATCATCGTCGTCGGCGTTGCTCTCGCAATTGTTCCCATATTCTGCTTAGGGTTTCTATGCATCAGCATTGATTCAGCAGGAATATCTAGCAAGCTAACGGCAGTAGCTACAGGCTGGGGCTTGAGCTGTAGCTTTCCTAACTACTAACACGGGATCCTATTTACAATCGTATTACCTAAAGAAAAGCGACGGAACATTCTTGCGGTTCATGTATCTAACGCTAACAACTGAATAATCCAGAAAAGTCCCCAATCGTCTCATAACAGCAACCTCATGACATTTGGAGCTACCCACCTTCCCCCTGTCAATGTCATTTTAACAGGTACGAGAGATAAGCCTTTCTGTTGGAACCTCAATCCATCATGTAGTTATCTACATCATCTGTGTCTGTGTCACAGAAGGAGATCACGATCGGGGGTGCTCGGGAGGAACCCTTTTTTCATGCTGTCCTACATACGACACAGGCGTTCTGATCGTTTACCTGCTCTACAACCTACCTTACCTAGTAAATAATAAACTGTGGGGTACACCCGAGGAAGCTTCCGGCCGCAGCACTTACAAATGTATGCATGTATGTATAGGGCTACCTGTCTAGAGCACCTAGAGAGCTTCCACTGGGTGCTAAACGTCTTCTTAGGCTCCTTCTTTTCCTAATTACTGTGCGCTGCTGTGCGACTGTTGGTAATGAATAATCTTACAGGTGTTGCAACCGAGAGGCTTGACCGGCGACAAGCTAACTAGAAAGCGTGAGCTATTGAAGCGATTGAGAGTTCATGACGGCGCTGGACGGCCTAGTACTGACATACATGTATGTAATTATGCTCTATTTTTTGCTTTTTGGTGATATATTTGACTCAAACCAATCTCAACTGATCCTCTTTCTAGAAACTATCTCATCCCAACATATCAACGTTCCCCATCCAAGCCATATTGTAAGACATCGACTCAATCGCATGGCTGATCTTCTTGATCAGTTAACTCAACCACCACCGGAAACAGGTGCAGTTGTGCGAAATAGGCATCACCAATGCACCAAGACATTGATTGATATCACTCAGGAACAGGACAGCCGCCGTTAATTAGCTGGCCTACCGTTAATTACATACATATCATGAAGCTGCAGTCCTGTTCTTGATGGCTATTAATTCCGTCAGTTCAGTCCTACTTTAAATACCTCCTCATAGTTATCTATCCGTAACTAGCTAACTACAAGGCTAACTAGCTACTTATCTATTAAACCATAGAAAAGAAAAAGAAAAAAAACTATTACGGGGAACCACGCCAGCCTTGGCAAGGAAAATAACGGCCATGATAATTGCCCAAAGACCAATGGTGACGGATGTACCTACACCAGCTATGTACCCCATATCACATCTAAGTACATACTCATCTCGATCTTTTTCACGCACCGCACAATAAAAAAATAAAAGAAATAAAAAAATAAAAAAATAAGAATAAAAATAAAACAACCCCTTAACCTACTGTTTCGTATCTCACCCCCTTCCCCTTCCCCCTCTCCCCCAACCCCAACCCCAACCCCACTTCTACTCAATTTTACCGCCGCCCTGCATATACAGATATAAACGACATGATATGACCGATCAGATCATGCAGGGACGAAAAAAAAAAAAAGAACCTCCCTTCTGTACTACCGATATACGTGTATTAGTTAGCACCTAGACTGCTATATCACCATATTATAGCTATCCACTGGTCCGTAGTGGGCGAAAGAAAATATGACAACGGCTTTCAGGGAAACCCGAGACAAAGATAGAACTTCCGCGCCTGTCTCGACCGACAGACGGCGACAGCACAGATAAAAGAAAAACAAAACCGGCGCAAAAGAAAAAAAAAAAGACACGAGCCGGGATATACCGCATTAGAGACGGGCTTGCAGGAAGGGAAAGAAAAACAGACAAGGCAGGGTAGGGTATGGTAGAGAAAAGTAAGAGTACCGCCGAAGAGGAGACCTTGGTACTACGCCCGACGCCCGACGCCGCAGAGTTCTTGCTTGTCTACCTGTAGCTACATCTACGGCTACCCGCACGAATGAGATGAGACGAACAGGGACATAGCAAAAGGCACTCTGCTCTGGAGTGCTCTACGAGCTGCAGTTAACCCTACTCTTAGACATGGCTCCTAGGGATTGATAGGTAAACGGGCGAGTGTAGGTAGTAGGCAGGCTGTTGGAAAACGAGCTACATGCCTACAGCTACAGACGGCGGCCAGCCACTGTCTGGTCTGTTCTGTTACACAGCGACGTAGCTGCGGTACGATACCTAGCTAGTAACTACAACATAACTAACAAGGCGAGCAAGTGAGCGAGCCGTCCGATGGATATGGATGGATGGACAGTTCCCTTCGGCAAGCTTCATGGCGTCAGGCCAATCGGTAGAAAGCACACCCTCCATGGGTAGGGCACGGCGGGAGAGGATAAGAAAGCCCGACGCAATAAGAATAACGATGATCATAACCCAGAATACGGGTGTCAATCATATTCTACACACATGGATAGGAATCTAGATGTGATATGCCAAAGAGCTTCCCCAGTACGGTGCACAAACTTATTTTTGTACGTACCGAAGGACGCGCGGGGTGGAGGAAGGGTTCTTCAGAAGGATAGTTATGTTCACAGTAGGTACATGCGTGATAGCGGGCGAATATCCGCTGTCTTGCCCCGGTACGGATGAGACACAGAAGAGAGTTGCTTGTGGAGAAGAAGAGAGAGAGAAGAGAGAGAGCAAAAAAGAAAAAAAGAAAAAAGAAAAGCTTCTGGAAGAAAAAAAACACCGACGCCGATATTTTACACATGCCGAGGCAGAATCAATAGCAGACAGGGCCAAGTTTTTCGATTTTTTTTTTCTCCCTCAAAGCCCGCGCACTTCGTCATACCGAATCGGACGTCGTCGATTGGATTGGCAATTAGAACGGGAGGAGGAACAGGAGGAGGAGAAGCAGGAGGAGGAGCAGGAGAAGGAGGGGGAAGAAAGAAACAGACATTTGCGGCGCCTATACATTGATCCGGCCACAGCATCGAAAGGCAGAAAAACAGAAAGCGGAAGCCAAACAGCGCAAAAAAAAAAAAAAAAAAACGGTATCAAAACCAAGAGCGGAGCCCGGGGGTGGTTGTAGTGGGAACAGGAAACACGAACTGAGCGATAAAATACGACAAAACCGATCCCTGAGCCAGAAATGTGATATCATACTCCAGGAACACTCCTCGCCCGTCCGGGGGAATACTTCTAGAAGCTACATACATATCCATTGGACGGGTGGTGGTGGGCAGAGTTTGAGCTCGGTGAGAAGGCCACGCTGCGATGATCATTGTCGAACGTCCGGCCCCTGGTAAGGCAGAGAACATTCCGTCGCGTGCCCCTCTTCTTCTTCTGTTCTCTGCACGTTCTCTTTTTTGCTAGAGGCTGTGGATGGAGTTTCTTTCTTTGTGGGGAGCTTCTTGCGGAGGTGCTGCTGCTGCTGCTGTTGTGGTCGTGGTTGTTGTTGTCCTGCTTGGTATCCTAGCCTGCCTTGCTTACTGCTATAACGTCCTTGGTTCTTGGTGCTTGGCCTTTGCTCCTGTTGGGGTAGCACGTACCGCAGCACATATCCACCACAGCATTATTTAACTAATTAATGGAAGGGAGATGAACTGTACCATGGGTGGATAAGCTGGGGGAGGGAAGGGAGGCGCGATTGAAGCGCATCTTTTTTTTTTCTTTTCTTCTTTTCGTGCTGCGTTTCTCTTTGACGCCATGTAGAGTACATGAACCAGGATGGGCCACGATTTCCTTCTAGAAACCGAAGCCTGAACGTGGGCTGGGCAGGCAGATAATACATCGCACAAATAAGCAGTCCACAGCATGTACCCCCCCTACTGAGAGTACATGTAATATAAGCTATCCTATTAATCAGGGTGCATGGGGTTAGTAGAGTACCTACATTCAATACACACAGCACATATGAGGTGCCGGTGGACCTCAGGAGAAACATGTTCGTTTTACTCTAGAGTACAGACAGGCTGCTTCCGCGTAGGTACAGCACAGGGATACATGCTCTACTGCAATTGCGATCATGGCGCAGCTGTAGGTACTCTACTCTACCAGATACTCCGTTCCCCACCCCATGCCGGTCGTCCGTTGTATGGAATGGGGGTAGGAATTAAGGGAAAGGATGGAAACGCTCACATACGGCATAATCCACCTTCCCCGCACCACCACTCTCACCACTGCTCCCACCACCTCCACCGAGTCCTCAGCGTGGCCAGTCCCATCCTACCCTGGCTACCCTTGAGAGCGTCTACCGTGCATATCCTCGCCGCTTAATATGACTTCACTCCACATAACCCTGATCCTTGACCCTGTAGGACATCAAGCGAAGAGGGCACGAGCACCGTCATTTTTTCGTTTTTTTCCTTCCAGAAGCCCAAGATAGTCACCCACACACTCTCGCTCACACACCCGCAACCGCCGATGCCCTTCCCTTCCCAATACTATACGCCACTACCACCTAAATAACTGAATCAAGCTCTTCATAGGTCAAAAAAAACGAGGGAAAGAAGGAAAGAGAGAGAAAATTTCTTTTGGAGTGGAGGAGGGCCGTAGAATGGGGGTGGGGGAAGGAAACGTCAACAGGTATGCATATCCCATGTGTACCGTACTTTCTTTGGATTGCGTTGCCATTCCGCCATTGCCCTGCCATGCGAGCGAGAGCATGCGAGAGAGGTCTTACCTGCCATACACACGAGCTCAACTGAACCTCAACTTGAATCGCAAATCGCGGGCGAAGGTTTTCAGTGCGCTGAGATCGGACGGGCGCTGTAGAGTAACTTGCCATCATAGAGTAGGTACATGTACTTACACCCTCTGAGCTATGCACGGCTCAGCTCGTTCAGTTCTGTCTTTGAGCCACTGCGGTATCTTATTGCGGAGTCATGGAGTGGAGCAAGAAGAAGCAAAAGAAGCAAAAGAAGTAATTGACATGGAATCGATTCCATGGTGGAATCGAGTGACGCATCCATGATTGATAGTCTTTCTCCAAATCTCTTGCGCGCACGCACTTTCTTGTGCCTGCGTCTAAAACACGCTCTTTTCCACGTGCTGCCCTGTCCTGTCTGTCGCAACAGCCCTCCAAGCGCACTAGCTAATTAAAAGAAAGCACACTAGCATATTTGCGCTTGCTGGGCGCTCGCTCATCCTTGGAGAAGATTTGTTTCAGGGGCTTCTTCCCTCTCCCGTTGGAGGGGAAAGGGAAGCTTCGGAAGAACGTGGCGAAAACGTGCTGGATCTGGGCGATCATGAGCGCTAGACCGCAAATGACCGTCACGTGGGATTCTGTGCTTTCTGTACGTTAGGTTTTGATCGGGGGTTAGAACTTGCACCTGGCGTGCACCGGCAGACCCCGCAACGACATCTGAGTCGAAACATCTCCCACCAAACCAAACATCTGCTCGGGAGGGGGAGCCTCAGATTTGTGACAGGGATTTGTGCTGGGGATATTCCTTTGCGGTTGGTGTGTGGAGATCTTCAATGTTCAAACCCTCGAGTCTCGGCATCTCAAGATGGCAACTTCAGGTCGTGAGTGGAGTTGTTCCGACGGATAAGTAGGATAACTAACATTGACATCAGAAACATTGCTAGCCTTTTAAATTGGCCGAATGGAGCTAGTTGTACTAAATCTAAAAATATCACAATAGTTAGCATTGTCGAATTCGTATTAACTGTCCTTAATACGGCAGAAGAAGCAAATCATTGGACGGATTTGTAGGGTAGGTGTTATACCGCAGCGCATATACCTACATACATCGGATTCCGGTCTCGCCGGTACCACCGATCAACCGACCGAATGCCCGACCTTTCTCTCATCTCGTAGCTTCTGCCCGGATCATGACTCCGAACCTTCTTATCTTTTCGGCTGTGCGTTGGCACGAGAATTTGGCGTCACCCTGCGAAACAGTTAATGCCCAATGCAAGCAAGCAGTGGACAGCAGAGAAAGTTGACGGGTTATCCCTACTACTCTCATTTCCAGAAGCCTTTCCCCCAGGGGAGTGCACAGACGGTTCATACAATCCCCAGCGCTGAGGGAATAACTAGGGCCGCTTGGTGGGAAAGAGCTTAGAAGAAACCCACTGCCTACTCCAGTAACTCCATACCTACAGCACAGCAGCACGGGCTTGATGTGCACTCTGCAAATCAAACTTTTTCCGATGGCGATCTCCGTCATCTTCGGTGCCTGACTGCCTGCTTGCTAAAGTATTCGCGCAAGCCATTCGGAGACCTTTACGTACAAAGTGGATCTCCCGAGCTTTTTTTTACTCTTCAATCTTACTACATTCCTAGAAGCATCGTATCAACAATTCAAGGAAGGGTTTTGGGCCGGTGCCGAACGTGGCAAAGTATGATCTCTGTCCAGAAGCGACTGGACTAGAGTAGGTAGGTAGGACGTAAGGAAACAACAACAATTCATCAAAGCGAGAAACCCTCCTTGGGGTATTAGGCAAAAGTCGTTAGTATCATTTCTCCTTGCTTCATTTCGGTAGAGTTGGTAAAAGAAACGTGCCCATGGCCGGACTCATCGCATATGTCACGAACTTTGCTCTTTGAAGTAGACATGACCGCCAAAAGTTGCGATGTGCCTTCCAATCCAATCCTTCTTAGGGCCACCAACCGGTGTTTGAAACTATTTTAAGCGGAGAGTATATATCCGAGGTTCCTGCGTAGGTAGGGACGCAAAGGGTCGTTTCGAATACGTCGCATGCCTACTACTCTAGCTAGACGGGTTTGGTTTTGAGGTGCAAGTAGGTTACACATGCTCTACACAAGTATGGTAGGTAGATAACTTCTTCTTTACAACTTGTACTCTAGAGTAGATATATGCATGGTCCACATAGGATATCATATATATGCTGGATAAGGTCAAGAGTGCCGCATGCATCGCATCCGGCCTCTCCCCCCCTGATGTTCCACGGGCTTCCTTTCTTTTTATGTACGTGTTTCCGCCATCATCACCGCCGTTTCCTGGGGTATGCAGAGTAGAATGTTCGATGTATGTTTTGTAGGTCTGGCGACGTATGTTCTGCTTTGCGATTGCGATCTCACAGCCCGGACGAATCGTAGATAAGTATGTAGACATAACCAAAATTGGCCGGAGAAAACAAAGTTTCCAACAACCGTATTTCCTGGTTGTGTCTTTTTTCCTGCATACGTTTCTACTTCGGAGCAGAAGTATGTAGTGCTTGTAAAGTTGAGTTGTAGTGCGTGCAGTAATGAGAGGGACACCTGTAAGTAATGCAATGGGGTGCATCCTCCTGTTACAGATCGGTGAAAGCGCCGATGGCTCCATCAAAAGGCTCGTAACATTCGTTGAATCGAGTTACGTTTGATGATCCTAATAGTGCGAGTCCACGAAGTGCATTGACTATGATCAAAACTTACTCGCAGATGCCCTCCTATCATGGGGACCTGACTTCAATGATAGAAATGAGCATGACCGTGGCGGAGAATTCAGAATCTTCCATTTTAGTTCCATAAGCGGGGAGTGGAGAAGGATGTGTGGCCTCAAAATCTCTATTAAGAGCTATGCACGTCCACAACAGCAGGGGCATCCTTGGTTAGAGATAATGAACAACGCAGACGGAAAATAGTAAGCCCAACCACACAGCTGTAACGTAATTTTTCCTGTGAAGCGAGCAAGTGAGCCCACCCGTCTACCATACTTTAGCTCCAAGAGATGACAAAAAACAGGATAATTAGATAAAACAGGTTGAAGTTGAAACAACCAATGATTGCCACAATCATGCTGTCGAAATACCTGGGAGAATTATGATTGATAATTGACCAGATTATGTGAATTATGATATCCTGACATATCAAGCACTGTCCGAGACGATGGCGGATAATTAGTGGCAACAACAGGCTCATAAGATATGTTATTTCGGAAGGAGCCTTACACAAGGGACGGGGACGTCCTTCTTTTGTTCCAACCTGTCTATTGCCATTGCCTCCGCGAGCAGCGATTATCTATATTTTATTTGCCAACATAGAAAACAAAAGTTGAAGGTTTTCACGACTGTATCAGAATAGATGTCCCCTTGTCCACCTCGATATAGACGAGGATTTTAGGATCAGGTTGGCAGGTATCTCTCTCTATGGTTGGTATCATACAAGCCTTGCCTCATCCTATAGAGGAGGTGGTTTTGGCATAGCAATGCGCTTCTCGGATTGACTCGCTACCCAGGGAATTATCCTGAGCATATTTGTAGATGAAGTTCTACTCTAGCTTGTAGTCGGCAAGATCAATTTTTTCCACTGCAGAAATGTGAGTATTAGCATATTGTACAGTCCAATCAAGAGGTTTTCTTGGGGGGACGCATATTTTACTTACACAGTGTAACCTTTTCGTGGCAATTATGCGTGAGAAGAGGTTCCATTACGCACAGACGGTCCCGCACAAGCCAAAAGGGGAACAAAATTGAAAAGAACTGGAGTGGCTGGCTTTGTCCAAGCCAATCGCGAAGCACAGCAAGGTCAAAAAAAGCGTGGACCGGCGCCAAACAGGGATAGGCGCAGCATGGCGCAATTGACAGACTTCTTTCCCTTCATCCACATATTATTTTTCGTTACTGGCCATGTGAGCAACACGCGCTTTTTGACCTGCCCAGCCAGGCCATAGAAGTACGGAGCTTTACGGGCATGCTTTTGGTCAAAGTCATCATACATGTAAAGCTAGTACCTACCCCAACCTGACTTTTTTGTGTTGGTACCCTGCATATTAGCTTGTATATGTCATGTACAGAGCGATAGGTTCAGCGATGAGGGATGTACCTAAAGATCGTACTCTACCGTTGGATACAGGACGAGCGTTTGAGAAGACACATGTAGGGATGGTTTTGATAAAAAAGAAATGAAGAGGATGATATTAGGAAGGAGGAAATAGGATCACTTCGTTGTGTCAGATGTCTGGTACTCCGGACCTCAGGTCTTAGTGGCAAGAATTATCGACAGCTATATCGATGGTATTTATGATGTATATGTGGTGTTGAATGGGATATATTGTCCACTTCTCAGTAACGATAGATTATGACGATGTCTTTCGGCCAGGGCAGCAAATCGGGATTTAGCCACATGGAGTGACCGGAAATGGGGGCCATCGGGGATTGTGAACTCGGTATCGGAATGCCTGACTATCACTCACTTTTGTCATGCCGAGAAGGCGTATCGTGGGCCTGGGTGGTCTGAAGCAGTCCCTTCTCTTCATCCTCCTCGCCTCACCTCCGCCCTTTCCTCCGAATGATCTTCAGCCGCAAAAGGGGTTATGTAGCAAAGGACATACTCTACAGAGGGCTTCCGGAAGGGTTTTATTGTTCAGCATCACGAACTCCCATGCACAAACAGGCAGAGTGATGCAGAATAGAGTACATACTTTCTTAATTGGGCGGTAGGTACGTGATACGTAGGGCAAGCAATTTGAAGCGCAGCCTGGATCTCCAACTGAGCCTCTGGTCCCACTGGGCCGCTCAGCACGGACACTATTTGAATGGCTACCCACTCCTTGTCTCCTTGATACAACGTTTTTCGTGCAAGTATCATGCTCACGATCTTCGGTTTCTCCCGTTGTTCTTTTCCGGGAAGAAGAACCGTCGCTGACGCATGTTTATTGATACATACCTGAAAGCAAAGAAGATTAAAACGACGAGTTTCCTGGTCGAACCCAGCAGTTCGTCCCCACCCACACACTTGTTTGTTGCCCTCTCTCTCCATCCCCAGTCCATGTCCAGTGGTCACCTCCGCTTACCCAAACTATGCTCTAACAAGCTGCCCACGACAACATCATACGCCAGGTCTCTCCACCCCTCCCCTCCGGCGTGCTTCCTGCAAGTCGACCTTTAGCGTCTAACTCGAAGAACTGTTGCTCAGATCCCTGTCTGCTTGAACATGCTTCTTCGCACAGACCACGATGATGCCCTTTTGCTAAGAATTCCGGGAACCCCGTGAAGTCACTCTGGGGTGGTGCAGTTACCAGCCTAATCCTGTCTACTCTAAAGTATATGCCCCCGTAACTTATTGGATTTTGTCGACGGGGTCCGCTACTGCTCCTGACATTGCCCTCTTCGCTCTTTTTCTCTCGCTATCTCTTTCGTCTTTTCCCCCCTTTATTTCCTTTTCTTTATTCATAGGTTTGTTTGCTTTTTGTTGTTCAACCCTCGATGGCTGTGGTTCAACTAAATCAACCTGTGAGGGGGGTGGTGGTCGTGGTGGATGGCATGGCATGGCAGTAGAGTACCATTATTAGCTGTAGTTCCGTAACTCGTGAGTGTTCTCTCTACATACACACCATGTAGAAGTAGAGATACACATGCACACCACCCACACACATATATTTCATTCATTCACTCATGATCACTCACACACACATCTCGTTCTGCTCTGGCAATTCTTGCTGGTCCGTACTGTCACATAGCCTTGCGAAAGTATACTATTGAACGAAGAGAAGAATCGAGTCTGAATCTATCCAGACAACCTCCCGCTACGGTACGACCCCCTCCATACCCAATAGAAAAGGAGAAAAAGAAAGGAAAGGGAAAAAAAGGAAAAGCCGCGTCGAGGCTGCTTCTCACCAATTACTAGAGCAGTACCACCGTCGTCCGCGCACCTGTTCGCCATAGCTATTCCACTCTTAGACCTAACCCCCTCGAAGAATCCCTACAACCACCGCCCCGCGTCATCAAATTTACTCCTTATGTCGATATACGCTAGGTATTGAATCTACAACTGACCGCCGGTCCCCTATCCGACTCGCGAACCACGTAATATTAATACTAGTACCTGTCGCCGCCCTCTGCATTCTTTGGTTTTTGCCGAATTCTCGATATCATCCGATCTGGGTTGTAACCAGCTTCCAGGCACCATCCACCTCAAAGAGAACCCTAGGTACTATCGACATCATCATTGTCCCAGGTACCGATTCCAGATTCTCGGTTTTTGGACATTTAAACTACCACCAATTGCTGTCCGTCCCGCAGTATTGTCTCGACCTCGTAAGTGATCTCGACATGGGCGAGGGTTGATGGAGAGAAGTCTTCTTTTCGGGTATTGGCGGATCTAACAGTCAGGATTGTTCGTTCTATACAGATTTTTTTCCCTCACTTCGCACATCACGTTTCTCTTGCCATTCCATTATCCCTACCGCAACCACTCGCAGTGATCTTGCCGGTCAGTGAAGCGTAGGACATTTTTTTCGCCGAGTTAGCAACCCTGTGCCTACCCATCGAGTCGACCGAATCAATTCTGCCTGTCCGTTTGCGCAGTACCGCTTAGACCATAATCAGTCAGCCTGGACACTCGCTTGTCCTCCAGAATCACGCCTCTATCCGAAAGACTACGAGACCGAATCAATTCCGATTAAAGACACTGTTTGCGGTGGTCAAGAAAGGTCAACGAGGATTAACATTAGTTTGTTGTCGCAGACTAGAAGAGCCAAAATTTGTGTCCGTTTTCAGAGCTCCTGCCTGTTACCCACCAATTCCCCCCCCCCCCCCCCCCCCCCACATTTTATCCTGCAACCCAAGCTCTAAGCTCACCTCGCCAAATTTTACTTTATAATTTTGTTTTTATCAAATAAGAATATCTTGCAGGTTGAACAGAGAGATTCGACAGAAGGAATATATTTGAGGCTCAAGCGGACGAATAAAAACAGCGCATTTTCCTCGCTCTCCATCTTTTTTTTTTGAGGTCAAAAAAAAATCGTGGACTCGATTCAGTAACCTGGTGCCTGGGACAACTGCAACACCTGACATCAACAGAGCTCGGCCCCCCTATACGTTCGCAGCAGTCTCGCCCAGCTGGAACGGACTGAAAACACGGTTTGGGGTTGTGATTGACGCCATCTGATTAGAAATCCCAGTGACTCGGAATTCTATTATCATCATATCTGGGTATCTGCGCGTGAAGAAGTTGAAGCATTATTGAATTGGTTTTCTCTTTTGGAAAAGGTTGGTAGCCGTCAAGCCCTGAGCACACTTTCCCTATCTCCGTTTACTCTTGATTCCCCGTTCCCCTCTTTGGTCAGGGCGTCGTGCCAACCGTTGGTTCGCCAGTTGCTGATGGGAGCCTGCACAGCTCTCCAGGACAAACACATCGCCTGTAACAAGTATCCTCAGTGTCTGCTTGGTTTCCTTTCTGTTGGGTTGCGGCGTCGTCTCTCGGGCCTGCTTGAATATTGGGCCGGGTCTTTAGCTCTTTTTTACGACTACGCACGGACTCACCCTCGCCTCCAGAACTGGCTTTCACTGTCCGCACACACTCATACATAATACACACATACATACCCACTGCCGGCTTTCATTTCCCACTTCATCAAGTACCGTCCGTCCATCATCAACAGCACCTGTGTTCGTCCGCCTATTAACAGCTGCGGAAATCTCACCTACCAGAACTCAACTCTTCGCTCTAGGTACCTTTGCAACTTAAAGCGTCTATCGTCGCACGCATCCCGGAGCCCATCCCTCCTTCTAGAGTCAACATTGTAGTTGATCTCGTCTTCCACCACCAAAATCACACCTCCCAATCACTCGTCAACAGTCAAGGAATCCAATATGGATTTGACAAACATTCTTAATACCAAGGACGGGGCATCTGCCGCGGCAGCAGCTGGGCCCCCTCATCTGGGCCTTGCTATCGAATTTCAGAAGCACTCGTATCTTTCTCGAGAACACCCCCAGAGCCCAGCTCCCTCAGAATTCGCTTCAGATCGGGAAGGGTCGCCTCATTCATCTACCTCACCATCTGTATCGGAGCATTCGTCTTATCCAATACAGCCAGCCCCAACTTCTAATGGCCAGTACTCGGCTGCGCCACTTGCCCCACTTAACACTGGTGGAAGGGGGCCTGGACGGCCTTCTTCAGGGGATCCGTTCTCCAAAGCTTTTCCCTGCAGTGTATGCAATAAAGGCTTTGCTCGTCGTAGTGATTTGGCTAGACATGGTAAGCTTAGGTTTATGTTGTTTTGGTAAAAAAAAAAATAGGGGAATTTTACTGATTTTTTTCTGTAGAGCGGATACATACTGGGATCAGACCTCACGTTTGCGATTATCCTGGGTGTGAAAAACAATTCATCCAGCGATCAGCTTTGACCGTACATGCCCGTGTTCACACCGGAGAAAAGCCTCACATGTGCGATACGTGCGGAAAGGTATGGTTGAACGCATTGGCTGCATCACTAGAGCGCCCGCTGACTTTAGCCTCCAATACAGCCATTTAGTGATTCCAGTTCTCTTGCGCGACATCGACGCATACACTCTGGAAAGAGACCATATAAATGTCCATACGCGGATTGTCAGAAGACTTTCACAAGGTATATTCATTTTCCACTTTGAGCTGAAAACACCGCTAATAATTTGAATAGGCGAACAACACTTACTCGCCATCAAAACCATCATACTGGGACAATCAGTGAAGCAGCTGCTGCGACTGCGGCCGCGCTTGCTGCCAGGCCCACCTTACCAAAGCCGGGGAGACCGCCAAGATCCCCCAGTGCCCGCCCTCTAGGTCGCCCTCCAAACGACTCGCAGCCGTCTTCAGCGCAATCTACACCATCCCCTAGTCAGCGCACAGCTTCCTTATCACCTTCAACGGAGCTCCCGCCCCCATTCTCCACTCACCGTCAGGCCGCGGAGTACAATATGTACCGTGGAAACAGCAATAATATGAATATCACCTCACACCCCGCTTCGTTAATGGGCGAGATGCAACCATTAACACCTCGCCCAACACCTACGACTACACCTACAATTCCTTCCGTAATGGTGCCTGGGATGAATCGTCAACCCCCGACCTCAAACCCAAACTACTTGCCGCCCCTGCCCCCAATTCTTGAACCAAAATCAGAATATCAAAGGCAAGGGAGCCCTCACCTTTCTGGTGGCTTAGGCAGTCCACACATGTCTTCAGCTGGGAGCCCTCACATGTCTCACGCAAATCACCCATACTCCCCAGCAGGTTACCGCTCGCCTTCATATCCTACATCTGCAATGTCGTCAGATGAACAAGTTTTCTTCCCGCCTCATCTACCAACGAGCTTTCAGGCCCCATCATCCCCACATTATAGCGAGTCCCATCTTCGAAGGCCGCAATCAAACGAAAATCTCGGGGGCTATGATTTGCATGAAAGGAGGCTCCCTACCATGTTCTGATACTCAAGATCTTGAGTATCAACTTTAAAAATCTTTAGAGGATAAATATTTCTTCGAGAAAAAACATTTACTAGCGGTTTCGGTCTGCTGATCGAGACCAATTAACTTGCTAGTTTATGTGGGCTCCAAGAGGTGGAGCATCCAGACAAAAGAAGAAAAATCCTTTTGTATACACCTTTTCTTGGCTTTGATGTCTATTTCTTTTTGTTCGGTGTAAACCGGGGCCTCGGGGATCGGTGTGTGTGTGGGCGGTTTGTCTTTCTGGGCATGGTGGTGTTTTCTTTGGGTTTTCTCCCTTCTTTTTGTTGCTGCATGATTTCCCCATCTTCCTTCTATACATTATCATGTTACACCGAGGCTCTCTTTGATGCTTCTGAACTCCTTTGTAATAATTCGGAGCATGCGTTGTGACATTATTGTGTTATCCTCTTGTCCGGAGCTTCTTCTTCTTCTTCTTATTATTCTTTTTCTATCCAAAGTATTCATATACTTCCGACTTTATTTCCTTTGGTTTGCGTTTTTTTGGCAAAAGATGGTGTTCTAATGAAGGCTGACGACCTTACGACCAAATATTCCCAGGGATTAAGTAGCAACAAATTCCCGTTCTCTCATCTCTTTCCTGGCATTTATCCTCTTGTTTCGTCTCATTGTGTAACTTTTCATATGTGCCCATTGATTATGCTGTGCTCTCAATGTGGTGTCCTCATGGTGTGGTGTTTCGACATTGCGTATACGGTTTTGGTGTGGTTTCGGGGTGTTTGATTGTTTTTGCATAAATTTCCTCTATTACTATAGAAAGGTTTCTAATGAAAGCCGATTTGAGTTTGAGTTATCATTTTCGTTCTGGCCAAGTGCATTGGTTCATATGCCATCTTTGGTGATGCATGAAGCTTGTTGGTTATGTTGCCAGTGTTCGAGGTGTGAGCTCTGGCGTCGTGTGAATATCATAGCGGCGATATGATAGTGTTGGTATATGAGAGAAGGCGTAAAAAAGGAAGAGGAAGAGGGAAGGAGGAGGAGGATGAGCAGAAGGAGGAAAAGAAGTCTCACGTTAGCTAGCGTGTTTGGAGGATGATGACGACGGAAACGGTTTGAATGTTGTCTGCAAAGGAAGGGACGGAAAAGTGCATCAAACGGCCTTGAGCGGCTTCGCCATCACGCCATCCCCACCGCCACGGTCTCTTCGGTAGATGGCTGCACGTCTACACTTTATGTACACTGCGGATCCGCGAATAAACGAGAACCATGACATACCTGTGGTGTAAGCTCTTGCAGGATCGTAATTCGCAGATCCGGATCCAAACCTCAGTCACCGGCGGTTCTCAGATAATTACGTGTTTTATCTTTTTTTTCCCTGCCTTCTTTTTCTCATGCAAGGACAGTTGTCAGATCAAGCTAACATTATAAGCAGCAAATACATGTATTCCCCTATTATCCTGTGCACCTCCAGACGGAAGCAAGGATAGTGACTAGGGCACATTTGGAACTGGGGATATAAGATACATGTACAAGAGCTACCCTCGGCAGATTTTCGCGTATAAATTTTTATATACCTACCACTTTACCCTTCTGATTTTCCCGGAGGAGAGAGGATGGGAGAAATCCAACATTGTCTACAAACTTCAGAGATGGGAAGTACGCATGGTCTTAAAATTGTCATTGGCTTTTTAATTGTAACTGTTGCGTTGTCTCCCGATGATCAAGCTTTCTTTCAGTATAAAAGTAGCTATTTGATATCCATATATCCACTGGACAGTGGACACAGCGATGGCCGGAGATCCCTGGTGGTTAGTGCATGCAGAGCACTCTACTCAACACCAAATGGGAAGAAGCCCTTTGGATTGCGGGGAACGGTGCACAGACAAAAAAAGCAAAGAAAGAAGGGAACCCAGACGAGAATTTAGGCACAGGATTACCGGAGATTAATCCCCTGATGGCTCTGGCTCAGATGAGAACTGCGCATACCGTGGGTATTGATTGATTGGCCTGTGGGCAACGACGATGATAGAGGAGATGGCCAGAGCATACACGATACATCTGACCAACTAAAATACATGAGATGCCGTTCATCATGCGGCTTCTTTTGGTTGATAGTGGTAATGATGACAACTGGGGGTTCCTCATTAGCAAACCGTTTAAAGCCATATTCCCGGACGTGGGATTCGGTAACTTACCCTTACGGGGATCCTGAAATTATAGTGCATACGCGAAAGCTACCTGCATTGCATCTTCATGTCGGTATGCACGAACCAACCCGCGAACGATGAGCAGGGGTATCCGGATTGGGAAGGAAGGATTGGAGTACAAGTTATACTCAATATTACTCACTCGTTATCTACCACTTGGTATTTTGGATGAGAATTTGAAAGACAATTTGGAAGACAATAAATAAAGCCCTAGAGAGGAGATTGGAAAATTCAGAGATTTTCACGACCAAATACTTGATTAGTCGGTAAGTGGGTTGACCAGCTATGGAGGTTGATTATAGGATTGACGGTTTATGATAATGCTTACTTCTAGGCGCCTATACGACCCGGGGGAATCCCTCCAACCTTTCCCTGTGTTACCACAAAATGCTTTAATGGGTGATCATCGGGCCAGCCCGCTTACTGTTGCCTGGGCCTTTTGCTGCACTTGATTGCCGGATTTATTTTGACAGAAAGTTCTTCCCGTATATGTGGGGGAAATCATAGACAGTATGCTAAAATGCCTTGGAAAACTTCAAGAAACCCCCACAAGGAATATCTAGCTGCTGTCAAATATTTAGACAGTGCGTGCGTATGCGGTGATCATGATGTCTCTCCCCCACGCACAAATATCAACACCGAAAAACGGGATGAAATCAGGACAATCGACCATCCAGAATCAACTATATACTGCAGGAGCAACACGTTGAACGAGCGTATTACTGATTCTGTATTGTCACTGTACATCTGTGTTTATAGATTCCGTATCCGCCCGACCCCCCCTTTCATTGTCTGAGCGTGTGCTACGCACATGACACATGATGGTGAGTGTATACCGCTTATTTAAAAAATCTCAGGGGTACGTACATATGCTTAGAAATTAGGGCTTTCGGCTGCATATACCGTGCTTTGAGGAATGTCCCATATATATATATATGCAGAGCCATGGTCTGGAGGAATTGACTTCTCTAGGTATTGTGGTTTAGGTATTTGTTCGTTCCTCCATTGAAATAAAGTTGTGTACTGTAGATTTTCACGGTACATAAGCCCTGTCATGTCAATGGATGAAGTTGATTTTGTGTTGTGGTCACGTGTGTTTTATGTGGCGAAATGTTTGCTTTTTTCAACTACGGTCAATGTTAGAGAATATTACTCATAATTGAAAGGTCACAATGCTAGGGTACATGGTGATTTACTTCTTCCAAGGCCATAGCCACGAAAAATCTACCCTGCCTTTGGGAGCTTGTAATCGGAAGGAAAGGGGTGCAATGATTATAGACAAAAGTCTCTTCAGGTGGTGTGGTTTACAGGGAATTTAGAAAAGTTGAATGTGTGTAAATAGCTAGTGGGCAACTAACTAAATTATTCATAGGATATCACTCGCTTGATCTATGTGCCGTGACTACATGTACATATAGAAAGGCGCTAGCGCAAATAGAGGTCACGACAGGTGTAACCTAGACAGCAGCAACACATGTACATGTAGCTGCAATCTATCTTCCTCCTAGACGAATCGATATATCGCCGCCTCCGTTTCATCAAAAGTTTAGGCGGAGCCATTCTGGAATAGCAGAAGATTTCTTGCGGTATCCAACAACCGACGGATTGGCAATTGGGCGACTGCTCATAAGGTATCACTCGGAGCAAAAGATTCGAAAATAAGTGCATTTATTTCTTCAAAAATTTCTCTGTTTGCACCATTCTTTCCCGAGGCGTCTAAGCCCATGGAGTTTCACTTGTCAAGAAGCAAGCTCACTCTCAAATATCGAATAAAATAACTGATAGATCTAATAGATTCAATGAAATATCTGCTCTTAAGAGCTCATACTAATACATAAGTGTGCATAAACAAAACCCCAACTATATGATAAAACCCAATTCCCAATGCTTCAATTACAAATAATCTAAGGGACAGTGCCGTTAGTCTTAGGCTTCTTCAACCCAGCACGTCCACCGAAACCCCATCCAATCTGCTTGGCAACGTGGATCTGGGTGTCAAGCTCCTCAGCCCAGGCCCAAACCAATCCAGGGTTCTTGGTGAAGTAACGTCCGCACATGATAACATCTGCGCACTCAGCATCAAGCAAGTCCTGAGCCTGCTTTCCGGAGGTGATGGATCCGACAGCCGAGACGAGAGTGGGCTTTCCCTTGAGGGCGGCCTTGACAGCGCGGGAGAAGTGGGCCTGGTAACCGGGGCCGGGCTGGATCTTCTGGTCAGGAGACTGGCCGGAGGAAGAGATATCAATGAGATCGATTCCGCGGTCGGAAAGGGTCTTGGCCAGCTCAACGGTCTGCTCAAGAGTCCATGAAGGCTCATCCTTGTGCTCGAGGCAGTCGGAGGCGGAGATACGGAGGAAGAGGGGCATGGTCTCAGGGATGGCCGCACGGACAAGATCGACAATCTCGAGGGTGAGACGGGTGCGGTTCTCGAAAGATCCTCCGTACTTGTCGGTACGCTTGTTGGCGACAGGGGAGAGGAAAGAGTGGAGAAGGTATCCGTGAGCGTTGTGGATCTCAATAACGTCAATTCCGGCAGCAACGGCACGCTTGGCGGCAGCGACCCATGCGGCCTTGACCTCCTCAATGTCGTCGAGGGTCATCTCCTTGGGCTGGGGGTAACGCTCGTTGTAGGCAACGTTGGAAGGACCCTTGACGTTTTCTGGCCAACCGCCCTGCTCAGCGGTAGCAACGTCTCCAAAGCTCAACCACGGAGCAAGGCAAGAGGCCTTGCGTCCAGCGTGGGCAAGCTGGATGGCGATCTTCTGGTTCTGGGAATGGGCGAACTCAACGAGCTTTGCGAGGGGCTCGACCTGGGCATCTTCCCAGAGACCACAGTCCTCAGGGGTGATACGGCCCTCAGGGAGGACAGCGGTGGCCTCAATGATAACGAGACCGGGTCCACGGGATAAGATACCACCGAGGTGGGCCATGTGCCAGGGAGTGACCTTTCCGTCCTTGGTTGAGTACTGGCAAAGAGGAGGGAGCATGATGCGGTTCTGGAAAGTGGCACCACGGATGGTGAGGGGCTGGAAGAGCGAAGGAATGGCATTGCCGTTGGGCTGGGGGTCCACAGCAGTTCCTGAGGCAGGAACCTGAGCTGGGGTGAAGTAGGAGACCTGAATAAATCATTAGCACCCAATCAGTATAAGTGAAAACAGTTGTCAATAATTACTTACACCCTCAGCAGGAACGTTTCTCAAATCAGCGGCAGACATTGTGAAGATTGGTATGAGTAGGATATGATATAGAAATGATACTGAAGAAGAAGAAAACGCAATTTACTGCGGCGAGGAGATGGGTCTTTATAAGATCTTTCTGAAAGGCTCATGTTCAGTACGTCACGCATGGTAAACAGTGGATTTTCTCCACCTAATTCCGTTATGCATGGGGAGTTAACTCATCTTTGCCTAGCTGACAGATCAGGGTAAGGAACAGAAGGAATCTAAAGGATTCGATTGTGGCATGGTTTTGGCGTCCTAAAGGGGTTTTCCTTTCGTTAAAGAGAAAAAAAAAAAAATTCAACCCGCGCTGGTTCCATGCTTATCGCTTATCGTGCTTAGGACGTTAGAAATCTACTTGTTGCGGCTCGGCGACCGGCATTAACGGCGGTACAACCGATTTTTGATTTGAAATCAACAAAACCTCCCTGAAAACCCGAGAGAGAGAAAAAACGGTAACCCCAAGCCGTTACCAGATTTACCTTCCCGGACTAGCCATGCCTTTACAGGACCGTCCCGGCAAGAAACTAAAACCCCTAGGGATAATTGATTGGCTTAGAGGCGTGGTGGTTAGGGAACCTTGAAACTAGCATTGAGACCTTCGAGTGAGAAGCCATGAAAGGTCCAACAAGGTTGTTGCTGTTTTCGCTGTTTCGAGGGACATGGGAAAAAGACTTTTGGATGATCTGACAGACTTTGCAGTTCAACGATTACAATTGGTCACAGCTAGTTACACGTGCACCTAAAAAAGGAAGGAAGGAAGGCACTGCCCTGGCCAAATCCTGCAAGGAACGGAGCAGAGAGCGTTGCGATTCTCGCATCTCTTTTTTTTTCTTCGGAGTAGGTACTGGCGTTGTCGTCATTTCTCTTTGCACCCGCCTCGCCTTATTGGAAAGGCCCCACTTACCACCAGATTAATAAGAGGATATGTCTCATAAGCAGTTAATTTACGGCGATTGCAACATAAAGCCGAATGTAGTGCCGTGAATAGAAATCTGCCTGGTAAAGCGCACCTCAAACATCTGATTTCTCAGCTCGTCAGCATACCGCATCGTCAGATCAAAGGATCTGTATCGAGGCAGTCGATCAAAAGACTCATGATCAGTAAAAAAGTAATCCCCAGCCTCGGCTTAATCTGCCTCTACGCACTGAACACCCCATTCCCCCCATTTCACATCTGCACCTCAACACGTAATAATTCCCAACATGCCAAATATCTCCATCTGGCCGAAGCTTTGATGTTGGATTAAGGTTCTTAGGTGATCTTAACCTTGCGTGCGCCCTACGCGGCGGCCCGTTGGAATTAAGCCAGCAACAGAAGCTGATGGATGACAAACCCAATCGGCGAGGTGGCGGGGGAAGCAAGGGGATGGACATGCCTTGATCTCGGGGATGCTTCGGTGTCGCCGGGTGGGGAGCCTTTTTCTCCGCGCACCCCGGGGTGGAATGATTGGGCGAGTAAATGGTGCTACATACTGTTTGTGTTACCTGGGGATCGTTGGACTAAACGTTCTTGAAGCTTCTCGAAGTTCTCGTGGGGCTTCGAAGGATGGGGCACGTACCAAACCGTCTAGTTAATCTCGAGTTGCAATTTATGTAATCGCGCGATAACGGGTTTTTGTTCAACTGCATTTAAAGTGTAGAGATGTTCTCAATAAACGAGGAGTGGCGTATTGAAATAATTCACAATGCCTCTGTGACTAGAAAGTAACGTAGTGGAACCCCCCATGATTGCTCAGCTTTATATAGAAAAAAGAAAGAAAAAAACGGTTCGTGTCCATAGCAAAAACTTCAGGTTCAAAAAGACAATTTGCAAATTGAGTGAACACTGTTGCTATGTACTCGCTTGTCAAGTACTAATGTAGTTGCCCACACCAAAAATCGAGGTTTTCAACAACTCATAAAAAGTCCCATAGTTATACCAAAACTGCAACGACCAAGTATAGTATAATTTCGATAAGGGAGATTCATGCTTCAAATTCTTGGCCTAATTGAGATACTGGTAAAGGTGGAGAGGAAAGCAATAAAAGGACTTTTAAGACACCCTTCGCCTCGTTCTTTATGGATATGGCCTAAAAGCGGCCTGTAGAATCTTTCAGGTGTCTAGATAAAAGATGCATAATTTCAGGGGAGATGGGAAAGCTCTCGAGATTCGGTGTGTTTTGCTGGTTGCGCAAATACATACTTGATATGCGAGTACTGTTGGGGTCCGCCGACGTCATCGTCAGCCTTAACTACATGTTCTCCACCTCACTTCTCCGAGTCCATAAACAAACATACACTACTCTATCACTGCAAAAGAAGATGAGGATTTTCCAGTGATATGTCCTGTCTATCGACCTAGCTGCAGGATCCACAAGTGCCATTCTGAGGATGTCAGTGGTATTCCCGAAACAAACCATATTTACCACTCCAATCCATAGAGGCTTCTTATATCTTTCTCCCCTCATGAATCAAATCGAGGAGAGCTCCTACTGAGTGGAATTTATACTGGCAGCCGCGATATCTACGTTATTCCCAAATAAGATTTAGGAAGAATTAATCAAATCATGGAAAATCACTCAGTCTCCGGTAGTATACCGGTACTCCAACTAGCATTAGAAATTACTGATAACTTGACACTTTTTTTTTTTGCTTTCGATCACCAGCACTCAGATATTCACAGAGGAAGAAGAAAAAGGAAAGGATTACTGATGGAAAACAAACGAGCACTTTATATTCAAGAGAGAGAGAGAGAGAGAGAGAGAGAGATGAAAAAAATGAAAAAAGAAGAAAGATAACCCGTCACGAAGCCTAGTCTAGGTGAGTAGTATAACTATGAAAATCCCAACCTGCTATAAGATGTTCTCCACACAAAACAATAAACAAAAGAACCCCGCCCCACCCCATATAAAGAGAAAGAAAATAAATCAAAAAACTCCGTCCCTAATGCATACATCAGAAAATCCTAGAAAACGCCCATTCACCAAGCTCCCATCCAACACACAGTCCCCATAATAACAAGACAAAAGAGACAACTGGCGCTGTCCGCACCACATCTACCGCTGTACAGTTCTTTACCACAGACACATAATATTTTCTGATCGCGCTACAGGTCCGCTTGATCAGTCGTGCTGTCACATCGCCTCGTCGTGGCTGTGAGAACTGTAGCTGCTATTTCTCTTCATCATCCTCCGGCTCGGTTTTCTCGCTAATGCTACTCAACATCGGCTTCGCGAATGACTGGCCACCCTCTGGAGTGTCAAGGCCAACAGTGAAGTAGTCCGGGGACAGCACAATGACCCCCCTCTCACAGTCATCCTCGTCTGTGCGGACTCGCTGGTATTTTGGTGGGGAACCACGCATCCTCCAGAGAATGTAGCGGGCGATACGGCATGTGTAGAGACCTACGCAGAAAGCCCAGGCTACCCAGAAGAGGGACCACAAGACCAGAGCGATAGCACCGGGACCGGGGGTTCCGGGTACTTGATCGTTCCCAACCTCCACGGGTTTGACCGGGGCATTGTTTGTGCCGGGGCGAATGCGTGAAAGGAGCTCGAGTGGGGTCTTGGAGATGCGGATCAAGACCATAGTGATGCTAGAGGGAGTTACGGGAGCCTTGACGAAGGTAATTGTCAGATGTGACTTCTCGGGGGTCTCCATGGGTGTCGAGGTAGTGTTGGTTGGGGTGTTTTGTGTATGGATAAGAATTGATCCTTTGGAAGCCCTGTGCAGAGCTGCTTGGATAGCTTCCACGCGCTGTTTCCTCTGTATCTCATCTCTGTGAGAGGCAGTAGTAGGGGCGAGGGCATGCTTTTTCTCTTCTGCCTCCCTCTCTTCAGCTTCGGTCAATTCAAGGTCGTCCTCTCCCTTATCTTCCGACTCATCCTTCTCGTTCTTCAACAACTTCATAAGAGGGTTCCCGGCTTCCTCAATAATCCGTGCCCAGTTTGGATAGCCCACCTGGGAGTGGTCCGATCTTTCTGCAGGTACGCTGACGAACCTGATCCGTGGCTCTGGGTTCATCGTATATAGCACATCAAAGGCCGCGTCAACCTCACTACCAGCAGAGTGACCGTTGTTCTGGCTCACGAGGACGTGTAGAACCCTTGCATCTACGCTCTTCCCATCTACGTCTCTAAACCGCGTCCTCGTCACTGCACTCGTAATCACTGGTGCAAGGCGCCCTGAGAGCGGATGGGCCTCCATAAGACCCCATGGCGTATCACTGTCCTGAGGTGACCCGCAGTGGTTGATATGTCTGAGCGTCTGCTCAAGCGATAGCTTGGCATCCAAAACCTCGCTATCTTCAATCTGCGTAAGCACGTTATTGTAGAGGGTGTGGTACTCGAGCTCTGCAGCAGTCCGGAGTGGTAAGAAAGAAGGCGCTCTGATGCGATGAATTGTGGGGTGGCAGAGTGTGATATTGCCGTCGTTTAAAGCCGGGATACCGTCGGAATGGATCCTTAGCTTGAAAATGGACTCGTCGGAGGCCGCGTCTCTGTGTACGTTGTTGGGTCGCTTGATGCCAAAATACCCAGCATCTCGTTGGGTTGGATTTAATGAATCTACGTAGGACTGAATTAGCTAACGATGTTTGCAGAAATCACGTTGAGAAAGTTTTTCGTTCTTACCTAGATCGGTATTCGCATACATCCAAAATAGGCTCTCATACTTATGCCAACGGCCTGCGCCAACAGTCTCCTGCTGCAACGTGTGAGGTTCGAATCCTCGCGGGGTGGCCGAAACTCCCCCAATGCTCAACAACAGCATTGCAGCTGCATATCCAAAGAATGTGTCTTTCCCCATAGTGACAATGAATGTGTGTGATAAAATTCAAAAAAGGCGTCGTATCAAACGTCACCGGAAAAACAAAAAAATCCAG
The DNA here is from genome assembly GCF_020137385.1 of Morchella sextelata. Taxonomy (NCBI): domain Eukaryota; kingdom Fungi; phylum Ascomycota; class Pezizomycetes; order Pezizales; family Morchellaceae; genus Morchella; species Morchella sextelata. The sequence continues at coordinate 1,560,610 of NW_025408619.1, read as the reverse complement.
AGAAAAAGGGTGAGAGAGTGTGGGCGTTTATAGATAATAAATGAACGACTGTATATAAACGAAATAAACAAATAAAGGAACGGAAAAATAAAACCCCGCTGATGAACCACGCGCGTAGGGGACGTACTCGACAAACAACTGGATAAGGAAGAGAGAGAACAAAAAAACACATGGTGGACCGGCGGGTTCAATTCTCTATATACAGTCCTCAACCACCGTGCCACACAAGACCGGAGAAAAGAAATCGTGAACTACTAACTCGCATGTAGGTTGGTGGTTGTCTCTTGCCGGGTGGAAGAATCACCGGGGGGGGGAGGACGAGAGGAGAATCAAAAATAACTTGGAGGGACCGGACCCTCGAGCACCGGGCGCTGGCTCACGCGGGAGGTTTAGCTCAGGTACCCGTATTTTACTAGTAATTTTTTTTTTTTTTTTTTTTTACCTGTCCCGGGAGGCTTTGAGGGGAATGCGGAGGTGGATGTGGAGATTCTGGTTGTGGATTCACGCCGTTGCATATGTACTGCTCTACTACTGACGTTGTAATACTTACTACTGCAGGTACGAACAGTTTACTAGTACTCTGCGTGGGATCATAAACAACCAGAACATCAAGTACAACCAACCTCACCATGCAAGCCAACCACTTAATACGCAATACGAAAGACGCAATACACACCAAGCCAAAAAAAAAAAAAAAAACACCACCACAGTCACCATATCCGTACCATCCATCACCCCTTTCCTCAACACCGCCCCTTCCAAATCCAAAAGTCCCGAAAGACACGGTCAATAAATCAGCTGACTGACCTGGACCACTCCCCCCCCAAAAGTCTAACATTGTCTCAATAATACCGGCGTCTTGGCACCACTTACCCACAACCACTCAAGTACAACCCGTTAGGTTACTGAGCACTGACTGACTCGAAATCCTAAATCTCCACCTACGTTCTGCTGCACTCTCTACCTACCTACTCTATCTACCGGTGATTTTGTTTTTTATGGCGAAAAAGGGAAAGCATAGGAAGAAAAAAGAAAAGAAAAATATAAAAAAAAAAAAAAAAAACTTAAAACTTAAAACTCTAAACTGGACCCTTAAATTCCGAATTTGCATCCTTCACGCGCGCGCGCGACACACACACACACAACCGCAACTCCCCTTTACTCCATGCAGTACCTCCATCTGGAGATCAAAGCTTGTGGTTCTATTTTATCCAGCCCCCCCCCCCCCCCAATCTGCACCGGGGGGGGTTCTAGAATCAGGTTTACCAGTCGAGCCGAGTGATCGGCAGTGCAATCACAAAAACGTAGCATTCCAAAGGTCTGACTCTTATTTTTTTTTTTTCCATTCCGAACTACCCGTGATTCCTTTCCCTGAACCCCTTCCCCGAGGGCCCTACGATCGGGGGTACTGATTTGATAACCTAAACTCAATTCCCCCCCGCCCCCCCCCCCCAAAGAAAAGAAACCCTCCCGACCAAGTGGGTGGGTAGAGGGAGGGGCAGGTTGATTAGAGTAGAGGTGGTGGTGGTGGTGCCGAGTATCCGTGCGTAAATGATTCTATTTTCGGGGTTTTTTTTTTTTTTTTTGACATCGGATTTGACGGGCCAATTCTGTACTGGACTAGGCTAGGCTAGGCCGCGGGGGGCATTAGATGCAGGTACCCGATTCACTGGCTATGGCTTGGGGGGGGGGGGGGCTTTATTAGACATTAAACATTAAACGTCTTGGGGGGGAAAGCCACGATGTGTTCCTGAAATCTAATCAATCTATGGGACACCACACGGATCTGGTGGAACTGGGATTTGAACGTTTGGGGAATTTCTACGTAGCCTACATAGCAAAACCTAATAAGTGTCAAGGAGATATCGACTACTCTATGGACCACTGATCTGGTACATAGTGGTAATTACATGTAGGGCTGAAATTCTGGAAGCTCTTCTCTACCTATTAGCCTTCAAAGAGGGGGGGGGGGGGGGGGGGGTTCTATGAATTTTTTTAATCCGTCCTATCATTTGCCCGTGAGCTGATGGATCATATTACATAGCCGTTTACCTACTTATCTACTGGGCATGTAAGCAGCTACACATTTATCTATCTATCTCAACACTTTTCACTCAATGCAGACAACCACAACCTCCGCCTCTTTCCCTTCAAGCCTCACCCCAATACTCTCCCTCCCAAACACCCTCATCCCCCACCTCAACAACCCCTCCGTCCACCCCTCCCCCGCAAACACCCCCGGCGCCGCCCCAACCACAGCCGGGAACAACGCCTTATACAGCTCCCCCACCTCCTCGAGCTCCTCCTCCTCCTCGTCGTCCTTCACATCCTCCGGCCTCCCACACTCCCCCGCCTCCAAAAGGCGCGCAAACCACCTCCCCCACGCCCCGGGCAGCCGGTCGCGCTGCAGATAGCGCCAGCAGAGGAACAACGTAAACACCAGATCCTCATGCCCGGCCATCTGCAGCTCCAGCGGCACCACACTCCCAAAACACGCCTCCACGGCCGCAGCATACACCGGGTCCCCGAGCACCGACTCCAGCGTGACAACGCCCTCCTTCCCCGCCTCCAGGATGCCGCGGATCACGCCCTCGGACTCGGCCACCGCCGCAGCCATGATCGCCACCTGCGTGTCGCGGTACACCTTTGCCGCGCGCCTTCTGCCGTTCGACAGCGGCGGGAGGGTGCTTTCGGCAGGGAAGGCGTCGAGCTTGCGGCGGAGCGCGAGCAGCAGCTGGCGGTGCGTCGCGATGGTGTTGCGCAGCGTGATTGTGTCTGCGGCGGGGGCGGCCGCGAGGAGGGGGAGCTCGTCGGCGGTGGCGGTCAGCAGGTGGAAGAGGTTGAGCAGGGAGGCGGGGTAGAGCGAGTTTGGGTTCCGCGGGGAGAGGTGGTGGATGCCGTCTGGGAATGGCGAGGCGGGTTGGAGCGCGCGGATCGACTCCTGCGCGGGGGAGAGGACGGGGAGGAAGCGGAGGACGACGGTGTCGAAGGGGTTGGAGGGCAGGGTGAAGCCGTATCCCATCAACACTGCCAAAGGACTACTGTTAGTATGGAGATAGAGGTTTTGGGGGGGAATACGGCGGACAAACGTTCTTCGTTGCTCTTGGGTCCGTAGTTGTTGCACACCTCTCCGCCGGCGGGGATCTCATCGCCGCTGACAACATTGAGAGCACTGTCACCAGGCGCCCAGGTGATCTTTGTAAGAGGCTGATGGTTCACGGAATCAATGAGCGGAAACAGCGCCGGCAGACAGTCCGGATCATCAATCTCCGTCATCGAGGACTCCGTCGTCCAATCCAACAACTTTCCCGGAAACGACCGCGACGAGAACGCCGTAGCCGCCCAAAGAAACAGCTCCCTAAGAATCATTGGCACCAATTAGCCCCCCACCCACAATCCAGGGTCCCACTAGTACTAACCAAGTATACTCCCTCGCCGCCCTCGACCCCACACCCCTCTCCCTCCTCAACGCCTCCCCCGCCGCCTCCCACTCCTCCATCCACGCCCTCCTCCGCGTCCTGACCTCCTCCGCATTCAGATTGCACCCGGCCAGCCACCGCATGTCCTCGCCGTCGAAATACAGCGGCGTGTCGAACGCGCGCGGCAGGATGCGCAGGTACGGCGCCCAGAAGCTCGCGTCGCCCTTGAGCCGCTCGCCGACCACGAACGTGCACAGCGCCGCGTGCGGGGGCACGGCCTCGAGGAACTCGGGCGAGTAGTGGGCCTTGACCTTCTGGTAGTCGATTGCGAGCGCGTGCGGGCATGTCAGCAGCCTTGAGGAGGGCGGGAGCGCGGCGGTTGTGAGGATCTGGCTGCCGACTTTGGATTCTGGGGATGGGGATGTGTGTTAGCTGGTGGGTGGGGTGGAGGGAGGGGGTTGTGGCCCTAGTTGGTTGTAAGTACATGTACCTACCGGGCGAGGTGAAGACGAGGGATTCTTGGATGAAGCCCCCGTTGGCGATGATCCATTCGCCGAATTGCTGGAGGGCCGGGTCGGTGGAGAACTCGCGGGCTGTGGACATGTTGCTGGCGGTATCGTGTATCAGCTGGGCTTCTTCGGACGCGCGCTTGACGGGGGGGGGGCTGTTTGTGGGTATGTAGATGGTTGGGGTTGGGGGGGGCTGCTGCGGGTGTGTGTGTGTGCGTGTGTGCGTGTGTGCGTGTGTGCGGGGCGGGGATGGATGGATGGATGGCTGGCTGGCGACGTGGGGCCGTGTGTGTTGCCGGATCCTTTCCCTCCCTTCCTTCCCCCCTCCAACAGCAGCCCGTGCCTGCTCTGCTCTGCTCTGCTCTGCTCCACTCTTCTCTTCTCTCTCATCCACGCTCTGCCATCGACATCTACAGCCACAACTAGTCTACATCTACAGCCACAGTCTACATCTCCATGTCCTTGAAACTTCTCGGAAGACGCTCTGTATACAAATCCCGCCCCCATCCCGGTGTCCAGCTCGTGCAGCAGCACCGTCTCTCGAGTTCCAGCCCCAGCCCCAGCCCCAGCCCCAGCCCCAACGCCACCCAGAGCCCTCCTCCAGCACCCCAAAATGAAGAACCAGAACCCGAGTCCAAGTCCGAGTCCGAGTCCGAGTCCGAGTCCGCCCTCACCCGCCGCTTCACCGCCATGGCCGAAGACGCCCTCACCGCCTCCCCGCGGCGCGCCCCACAGATCGCCTCCGAAAACACCTTCCCCTCAGACCTAAAGCGCACGCTCGAAGCCCGCATCGCCGCCGCCGCCCTCGCCACCGCCACCGCCACCGTAAACCTCCCCGCCTACGCCCCCAAGCACACCCGCGACATCGCCTCCGCCCAGCCCTGGACCGGTGCCGAGTCCCCCTCCGACAGCGTCCTCCGCATGCTCGTCGACGCGCACAAGCCGCTCAAGCACGACCTCCGCGGTAGTAGTAGCGCAAAGCCAGCAAACATCGACCTCCTCCTCCTCCGCCCGGCGAGACGGCACCAGCCGCGGAGCAGCGGCGACCGCATCGCCCGCGCGCGGGACAAGACGGCCGAGTACTCGCTCGTCAAGGACGCGGCGACGGAGGCCGACAAGGCCGAGATCCGGGAGCAGTTCCGGGAGCGGTTCCAGCCTGGGGCGCCGGCGGCGGCGGCGGTCGCGTCCGTCAATGCGCTCGGGTCGCTGGCCGACGAGAGGATCGAGGAGGCGCGGCAGCGCGGCGCGTTTCGGCACAACTCGATGCGCGGGAAGCCGCTGGTGCGGGACCACGCGGCCGAGAGCCCGTTCCTGGATACGACCGAGTATCTGCTGAACCGGATCATCAAGGACCAGGACATTGTGCCGCCGTGGATTGAGAAGCAGCAGGAGTTGGCGGGCGCGGCGAGGACGTTTCGGGAGCGCTTGCGGGTCGAGTGGAAGCGGCATGTGAGCAGGACTATTGCGGCCGAGGTGACGGGGCTGGAGGAGCAGTGCAGGAGGGCGGAGAGGTATGCGGAGGCCGAGGAGCGCCTGGGAAGGCTTGAGGAGAGGGCGGCCAGGATTGGGGAAGGCAAGCAGGTTGTCGAGGAAGAAGAAACCCCCGCGACGAGCGGGTCGACGGCGCCGTTCAGAGACCCGGTGTGGGAAAGGACTGAGGCCTCATACCACAACCTATCGATCGAGAACCTCAACTCCATCACCCGCACCTACAACCTCATGGCCCCCGAGCTGGCAAAGAAGACGTACTTCTCCCTAGAGCGGGAGCTCAAAAATTGCTTCCGGGAGTGCGCGCCGCAGATTGCAGGAGAAATCAGGGCGCGGGCTACCAGGTCAAGCGCAAGCACATCGGCATTCTCGATGGAGCGGAAGGGCGAAAGCGGGATCTTGGAGAGCTTGGCTGGCGAGAGTGCGGCGGTGTACGACAGCAAGAAACCGAATTATGGGTTTAAAGAGTTCTGGAGAGATGTGTTTGGGCGGCGGAAGGAAGCGGTTTGAGGGCTGCGGTGTAGGGATGTATGTATGATATTGCGCGTTTGTTTGTAGTTATTTAGGACGGTGTTATATATATGTAGGTAGATGATAGGAATAACTCATCACAGATTACGCAACAGTTACGAGGGAAAGGATATACTTGGCCCGAGGGGCAAAGGTGGGAAAAGAGAGACGACACAAATTGCTTTTTGAAATAGTTAATTTTCTTTATTTTATCTGCAAGTGGCGGTGGATGTATGTAGGGTAGTTCTGGGGTAGTGTGATATTGTCATAGACTACGCAACCATTAGGCCAGGTGCTTAATTCATCCACAGACTTTATTTTTGGCGAGTATCCCCTCATCCCAGGCCCGATTAATGGAAATTGTAGAAGCATCATCAAAAGAAGTTTTCCTATGCCATCAAATATCAAAGGTTCGAGCCAGATTATAGAAGACGCAAGTATGTAGTTACGGTATGTATAAATTATGGCCCCGTCCCCCTTTCTTCAAGCTGAGCAGTCAAACATTGACCCCCAAAAACCATGAACGTTGAGAGACAGGTTTGGTTGAAGATTAGAAGGCAAAGGCATCAACCTACCTACATAATATGAAAGTTCATCATACACTGTCCTCCGGCGTGTCATCAAGCTGTAGCTGCATTACCTCAAAGTATAGAATTAACACGCGCACGCCAGATAACTATCTTTGGCGCCTCGTGTCATTGACAGGTCTTAATACGTATGCGCGTGCTCTCTTTAGAATTCTTGCTCCAACTGTGGCCTATGAAGGCCGGTACTTACTCGGTTATCGTATTCCTCAAACGACAGCTTGAACTTGATCACTGGGTGTATCTCTATCTCTTGTGATATATGATTGTTGGTCAGGTCGCAAATTTATAAGAGACGGAAGAGAACCGAACTGTATAACTGAATTAAAGTATCAACGAGAGAAGAAGGAACAGGCTCCTTTTATAACAAGACAACCAAACTCGTTGTCTTGACACAGTACTAATAACAGATAGCAAAGATTGTAAAAAACAACAATTATAAGTATGAAGGGCCTTTCCTGTGAGCCCTCTAGTAACAGAAAATACCTTCATAGGAAATCACTCGATATTGCGGGTTAGGGTTTGCAATAACTCTTAGATCTGAAGCAAAGTGTCGATGATATGATAGGCCCGACAGGAATTTTTGCAGGAAGGCCGGCTCTCTTAGAAATGTTCTAATTATAGTATTCTAGTACTCGTAATTTCATAGCGTTTGTGAACATAGCTGGGTCTGCATACACCAAAATCTGGAGCCTCATGCAGGATTTTGCGGGTATGCAACCCAGTTGTGTTCACAAACGCTATGAAATTACGAGTAGTATACTACATGTAGTCTTCTCCAAGAAAGAAGACCATTCTTAACTGTAGACAAAATGCTCGTATCATCGGCCGCCGTGGCTCATGAGCTGGCAGATATCACTTAAATATAAACTACACACGCTACAATATATTATAAGACGGCCCATTCACCGAGAGAGCCAACTCTTCCCACCGGTAGTTATCCTCGCGCGGTGACTGCGATCGTGGGTGGGGCTCGTACTCTCAGGGAGGTCCCACAGGTTTAGGTGGTAGACCTTTTCCAGTTACTCTCCCAGCTCTTCTAGCTCTTTCTTTTCCCACTCAGAATTATAGCCCGCCTACTATTTATAGCTGCAAGATTGGATTCCCTTTTATCCTTGGGCACTGGAAAGTCAAAACCAGCTGTTACACGATCTCTCTCATCTGTTATCTTGTTCGGTCAAATTGATGGCTCTTCCATGTTTAATAATCTCGCGCTCCTAAACTAATTAAGCTGGTCATATCCCGTTAGCATCAACCGGAACAGCGCCTGCGACTCAAGCTGATCATGAGCCATCGTTGAGCAAGCAAAGCCCGTCGCCGCGTCGGGAATAGTAAAGCCCAGCTACAGATAGTACTAATTGGTAGAGTAACTCTAAACACTTGGTACATAGTCGTTCAACGTGCCATCTTGGATCCAATACCTTCTTTCCCAAAACGACAAACAGAGCGACAGCCACTCATAACTGCCAAACCTACTCTTGTCATTCATCCCACCCCCTTCAACTCGAATGATCGAAGACGATCGTTACTAGTAGTGTGTCCCACTCGAGACTGTGGTACAGGGTGGTCTTGGAGCAGAACCATTCGGCCTAGACTATTTCGCATGTTTGGCAAGATTGTAGGAAGCCTATGCACAAGACTCCAACCCGTGGTGCCTCTCCAGTAAGTAGCACAGGCATAATGACCAGTGATACGGGTCAATCCGGGACGAGCCAATATGTTATGGAAAAATCGAGAATCGTATATAGGCCTCTCAAGTTGGCTATTCATATGCTAATCCTTCAACGGTCTGCAGAACCCTCAGAACCCACTGGATTAGCCACTTCTATATTTCGTCCTAGATAAAGAAAGTCAGTCATCCTGGCGATAATGGGGAATAGAAAAATCTTATGGCGGTTGTGGTTGTGGTTGTAGTTGTAGTTGTGGTGGCGGAAGGAGTGGCCCATGCCAAGACGGAAAGACACCCAGGCGAGTGACAACGTATGATTCACCCTACAAACCAGATGACATGCTCTCTTACAACGGATCGAACCTTCATGAGCGCGTGTGTACAGTTCCAACTTGTATTATTCTATCACTAACGCGAATAATCGAGCTACATTGTAGAGCTTATCGCTTATCCTTGGCGTTCAAATATCACCTCTAGCCGATAACACACATGGGCGAGTGGCCTAACGGTTAACACTCGCCTTCCGGACGGACACCGAGAGATTGTGCCTTGCCTTCGGCTACAGAAGGTTCAGGGTTCAATCCAGGGGTGGGAGTAGTAGATATGGCTGGACCATCAATGCTACTTTTTGTTCTTTTTTTTTATGGACGGGCTAGGAGAGATTTTTTTTTTTAAGTCTCGGCATATTTTTATAATGATGAGGTATAATATATGTTCATCAGGCATATCGAAGTTTTCTGTACTCTTAGGTCGCACCCCATCACGGGCTCGGCCAATCAACCAACTCTAATATACCAAAAACCCTATCTAGCACATATATAGACATCAGGAATGAACGAGGTTTTGAAGAGAAAAAATGCCCTTCTCAATCTCCATCGAGACTAGTCTAGTACTACATGTAGGTTTAAGTCCACTGGTCACCGGCCATAAGGGACTCGACAACGCGTTACACGATATCACAATTCGACGGGAGACTACTCTAAATGTTAACATGGCCCGACGCATACACCTAGCTGACCATGCGTCATTGAGAAGTAGGTGGTCTCTACTCGGTCACGGGCGTATTCACTGCTGACGGGGAGCATGCATATCCCACAGGGCACTAGATGAACTCGAAAGACGCATATCGATATCACGCCACGGCCGGAGAATAACTCATACAATCACCAACTAAAGCCCGCCGTTCAGTCGCACAATCCGACAAGCAGTTAGTAGCAGGAGTTCCCCAAGGATTATATGAGTGAATTTGTTTGTCTTAGACTCATGTTCAGCTGTTTTCTCACTGACTCACTATATAGAGTGTTAAGTTCGGCTGTTTTTGATTGATTCCGTCAGTATGTGTGCGTGGTGGCAGTTACATGTAGTAGTTGGGTTCAGCAGGCCAGAGTGATAGATCATATCACAGCAGCGACAAGGGGGACCCGATATATAAAGTACATGCATATAGGGCTGAAAACTAAACAGCAACCACATCTAGCCCTGCCCTGCAATCTATTCTTCCGGAAATACCGTCAAATATATTCAGCTGGAAAATACCAGCTAAGGCTGGTATTGTAGGGCCGTTTGATGGCGCAGGCCACAAAGACTCTATATACCAAATGGGCACTAATATGTTGAGTGGCTTGCGCTGCAAATCCTGTCAAAGAGATCGGCCTCTCCGACGTACAAAATTTGACGATACCACAACCCTCCCTCCACAAGGCTGAGGTTCACGTGTAGTAGCGGCATCAAAGGACATTCTCGCCATTCTCGGCTTTCCCGGACCCGGGTATATCAGCCCGGCCCCCAACCGTTCGGCTGGGGTCACAGCTGGTCACTCGTCGATCACATAAGAATGCGCGTGCCTATTACGCAAAAAAAGGTAACCCTGTATTCTTTGTGTGTTGGGCGGCCTGCGTTCCTGATAAAGATTGCCAGATGTGCATGTGGCTTATGACTGTGGGCCCGGCCAGGTCTGGACCACACTCAGCACTAAGCTTTCATTTCGATCGACAGTAGTACAGCCTGAGGTCGCGACTCGCGAAGTCAACAGTGTGCTTCTACAATTGAACCCCGAGGAAGGGTGGTAGTACTGATTAGTATAGTAGGCGCAATATATGTATCTCGCCCCCGACACCCAGTGCGACCTGAGGTTCGCGAACTCCGGGTCTCGTATATATGGAGTAGTTTTTATTAAACCAGCGCCCACCCCCACTCTACCGAGTGATTAGTGATGACCAGCACCCCCCCTCTCTCCTCATCAGCTCCGCATCTCAACAGCACCTGCCCCCACCTCCACCCCAGCGCCCATCACCAGTCCGTCACGCACATGTCACGCCCTGAAGGACCCACAATACATACCGCCTCCAGCACCGCCACCCCTCCCTCCATCCAACCAACATAGCCGCCTAGCTAGCCATGTAAAGTAGCTCCCAATATAACCCCCCCAAACCCCACAATACAATATAAAACCAACAGTGCCCAACCCGACCCCAGCCGATTGCAATCTATATATTCCTTCGCGACTATATATGAAAAACGCACATCATCATCATATGCGCGGTACCTGCCAAGGCCCACTCTGCTGCACCACCAGCATCAAAAAATAGAGTTCTGACCCCCACGCATCGAGGAGGCTGAGAAGTAGTCATGTCAGGTACGTAGTTAGAGGCTGAGATGGCAAGATATATCAGAACCTTCAACTGCACTGCGCCCCCAGCTGCACACTCGAGGAACAGACAGCCAGACAGACGGTGTGGAGCTGTTAAGTGAGCGCGCGTGTAAGGCGTTTCGGTAGAAAGGCCGGCCGGCGAACGTGGGACGTTATTAATCGCAGCTAAGCATATTACTGGCTAGGGGTAGACAAGACACGATAGAGACAGACAGACCGTCGGAATTGGTGGTGAAGCATTCGGTAAAAGAAAGAGGGATATTGTATTACCTACATGTAGCTTTGAACGATTGATCGTACCTGTGTCTCCTGCCTGTACGTCGGTCGCACCAATATGTGATATGTCGATATGGATATAGATATGGCGGTAAGCTCGGTCAATTAAGCCTTAGGGGAAATGGGAAATGACCATTCCCACCGATAAAATAAACGTGTATCACCGCATGCCCGCAAGCGAAACTCACACACACACCTTGCAAGAGATTGCGCTCTCCCCCCGATCGCGCATGTGCACACAAACAATTCCCCCCATCCCCAATCCAATCCCACGATGCAATAAAACAAAACATAAAATCAAAAATACCGGGCGAAAGTTGGTATTCCGCTCTGTCCCGACTTCCCATACCGGAAAGCAGTGCAATCCGGCGCCGCCACCCTGTGGGGAGAACTCTCTGCAGAATTGCTTCCCTGAAGGATATTTCTCGCCCTTAGCGCCAATCAGCACCATGGATTACTCGCATGGGTGAGTTGACGACCACAGGATTCGAACCAGACACCGCTTTCCGTTGGAATGGAAAGGGAAATCGAGACTGAGATGTGGAAATCTTCTTTCAAGACGGCCATTACAGCCAAGAGGCAACTGCACAAGAATAAACTATCAACCGATCCTCCAAAAGTAACCCTATCCCTCCTGTGAATTCCCCAGACCACAATGCTGGGTGAGGTGAGACAATGCACGTCAACTTCAACGACATCTCCTGTCGTTTAAACGAGACCAGAATTGCGAATGGGAAATCTATTAAAAACTTGACTACATCTATTTTTACAGATATACGCCCCAGGAAATGAATAAAAAAAACGTTCACAGCAAATTACTAACCAAGCATCAATTTCGAGGAAGAACTACATGTACTTTTTAATCAAATAACCAATACAAATCCGTAAATGCAACATCAATCTCGATCCCCAACATCCAATTCAAACCGCAATGAAACTAAGTTTTAAAGACAAAAAGATCTGCTTCCGTATAGAAGTATGTTATTAAAATGTGGTAATAAGTAAAGAAAGCTAGATACGCCGGTTGTCCCCCCACCTTCCCCAATTTAATATCCTCCGGCCGCGGTTGGATATACCTGTCCTCTAAAAACATACCCCACAAAGAAAAGACTTGGACATGTCTGCCATTGGACAAAATAGATAGAGATAATAACAAGCAAGGCGCAAAAACACAGCAAGACTCCAAACCCAACCACCCATCCTTTCCTATGACACCTTCCCGCCCCCCAACAAATGAAATCCGGACAACAAATAGACAAAAAACACCAATACAAATGAAATAAATAGTTTAGAGACTTGTCACCTTTTGTTTTGCTCCTCTTGCCAACCCTCTCCTCCTTTCGTGATCACCGTGCAATTCCAATAAGCGGCACTTGTGGTGTTGCCAAACTCCAACCAGCCACCTGTTCTTCCACATCCATCTCCCATAAAGTGTCAGCCCATTCGGAACTGATATCAAAATCCTCAAAAAGCCCAAGTCCTTTTGAATTCTCCTCCGACTGATGTTTCAACCCTGCTGCCTCCATCTCCTCCAGTGCCTCGAGCATCATACAATCTGAGCTTGCTGTCCTCCTCCGATCCATTCTCCTCGGTGGAGTCGAAAGTATCTGACCATATGAAGAAACCGATGATGCTGAAGACAACATCAGTTCCGGGGTGGATGTGAGCGAGCTTGTCATGCTTGGTTTTCTGTGCATTGGAGTGATTGGTAGCGACCTCCTTGGGTAGGCCTCCTCCTCGACACCATAGTCGCTGTCACTATCATCCTCGTCTGAGGAGTAATTTCCAGTTGGGCTGTTGTAGAGCCAGGATGTCTTTATCTTCAAAGAGCTGATACCTGGGTAATAGATCGACTCGGCATCATCGATGATCTTGACTTGATCGCCGGTGAGCCCCCCAAATCCGATAGAGTCGTTGCGGGCTTGCATCGCGTTTTGTCCGCCGCGGCAGAAAAATGTTGCAATGGAAGATTTCCGCGAATTAGGAACCGAAGGCCTTTTCGTGTAGACAAGCGCCGGCGAGTCCTCGATATCAGATGACGCATCGTCTTCATCATATAGAAACGATGATGTTGTTGAACGGGGTGACGGGAGCTGAGTAGTTAGATCTGATGACTCCAATATCTCTTTATATTCAGGTACTGATATGGTGATGTTATCCTTTGGTGCCAAGGGTGAGAAGATGGGAGAGCTTGGAATACTCTCGAAGATGTTTTGTGGTATTGGGAGGTATGTTTTAGGGAATTTGATGGCTGTGGTGTCTACTTCTATGGCTTTTGGCATCGGTGATACTCCTCTGGATGCATCAAACCAAGGGCTTGCCAAATATATGGGGGTGACTTCTTCCAACTGTGGGATTTCTCGGTGAGTGGGTTCTTCGTTCTGATAACTGTAACTTCTGTAGATTTCCTCTTTCTCTTGAAATTCATCGTCACAATCCTCTTCAAGGGTTTGAGAAAGCAATTGTACGCCAGCTTCTGGAGATAGTGAAAAGTCGTACTCTTCCGGGGCGAGCATCGAAGTGTCCAGTACGATTGCTGGTTCTAGGGGAGGAACAGGCTCATTAACCTTTCTGATGGAAAATGGAGGCGATACCTTCTTCGGGGCCTGAAGATTGAGTGGTGGAGGTGGTGGTCGGCGACTGACGCTCTTGTTGCGCTTGGGAGCTGATTTGAAAAGCCGGAATCGAGAATGTGCTGTCGCACGAGCGTTTGGTGTAAGAGGTATAGGTGTTATAGGTGTTCGTGCGACTGGAACTACAGGGCTTGGTGGAGTATCGTCCCTCTTCTTGCTGCTATGGAATTGGAATGGGTGGAATCCTTTGAATATGGAAGTTTTTGTGTTGATTGAAAGGGGACCCTGTTCCTTGATTCTCATCTTCTCAATCTTTTCTATCCTCCCAACAACTTCTACTTCTTCGTCGCTGTACTCCGAAAACTCATCATCCTCCTCAATCAAAGTGGCAGCAGGTGAAGGAATAAGTTCATCTTCAAATGCTAGAGGTAAATTTTGGTAATTTTGCTTCTTCAATGAAGCAATGGACGTCATTGAAGATCGCTTTGAAGACCATGGTGACGATGACATGATTGAAATATTTTTGCTTGATGGAGAAACCTCACCATCCTCCACCTTATGTGGTTTCCTATCAAGACTGGCCTTTGGCGAACAGGGTCTTGAGATGATCGCGCCAGGTGTTACTGGACGAGGGTTGAACGAAAAATCCGGCTTGAAGACCATGTTGGGCGATTGTTATACTAATCGAAACAGCATATCAATACGATAGGAACTGTTGTTGAAGTACTGCTGGGCTGCAGTGGATATATGTAGTTTCTAATAACTGTGAGTAAGGTTGTGTTGGTTTTTATGGGGCTGAAAGAACATACTGCAAGTTCAGGTCGAACAAATCCGGGGGGTGTGAGGAGATATTTGTTTTTTGTTCTTTCCTAATAGAGACCCAGACGAAATGATAGTACTAGTACAAATAATAATATGTACTTTTCAAGACGGGGATGGCGGGTACGGCGTGGTAATATGGTAAAAAAGAATAACGGGGTTATTATTTTCTTACTTTAATGAAAGCTGTGGAGGTGGAGCAAGCCGAGGGTTACATATACCTATATAAATCTCCGGCATTTCTCTATGCAAAACCGGTATGCGTTAGGGGTCCTTCTGGAATTTCCAGGTAAAGTGACGGTGTTGAACCGTGCCGCAAGCTGAAAACAGACTGGTATGGTCGTGGCTGGCTCGTTTCCATGGAATACTCGCTCGTAACTGGCCTTGGGCGTTTGGACTTCACCCTTGTCCGGTACACAGACACACAGGCACACAGGCACACAGACTTTATTGTCCTGGCATTTTACAGGGGCTTGTGGGTCAGCCCGGCGATCTGTCAAAGCCCAAAGCTCTCATACATACATACATCCTTGTGGGGGTTCCTGTTACTGTTGGTGGTTGTGGTTGTAGTGATGGTGGTACTACATGGTGATGGTGGCTGCTCATTGCCGCTAGCTACTGCTGTCGTTATCGTTGTCAGTGCCAACACAGGAACTCTCTGAACTGTATGTCGGCCTGAATGGCTGGATGGAGACTCATATCATTGATAGTCATCGTAAATGATCTCTCGATTATTCGGAACAAATGGGAGTGAAAGAAAGCTATGGCGTTTCCCTTTGATTATGAGCCAGTTGCAAGATATGTTGATAAATGAGACACATTGTGCGGGTGGGCGGGTATCCGCATTGGACAGATTGTGCCCCGGTTTACCGTGTTTGTGCTATATCAAATATTGCTTTTTCTCTCTTCTTTCCTCTGTAATACCGCGGGTGCCCTCCCAGGTCTCAGCAATATTGTTGGTTTCC
Organism: Morchella sextelata; assembly: GCF_020137385.1. Classification (NCBI taxonomy): domain Eukaryota; kingdom Fungi; phylum Ascomycota; class Pezizomycetes; order Pezizales; family Morchellaceae; genus Morchella; species Morchella sextelata. Next base: position 1,545,148 of record NW_025408619.1, on the reverse strand, counting down.
TCTCCGCTGATCATGAAATCTTCGTTCGTTTTTTTTTAGTTTTCGTTCGCCAAATTACAAACGACATCATCGAGAACGTGGAATTGAGCAATTGATATTATTGCCCTTCCGTCATTCACAAAGTCCAGACTCATCCTCCTTTTCCTTCGCAGTTCATAGCATCATTGCGGTTTCACGAAACTCAGTCCCGAAATAATTCCTTATTATGGTGGAGGTTCGTCCTAGCCAAGAGTAACACTTATTAAGAAATCTATAAACGCTTTCGTTACTTGTAGAAAGTAACGCACCCCACAGTCTATCCTCTTCGGAGTTTAGAAAACCCAAGGCTTTTCAGCGACAGACTCGTACCCCCCCGCTAACCTCGAGGGTGTGAATGCAATCCGTGCCTTGTTGATACCGGGGTGGGCAGCCTTCTTCTCAGGGGTCGTGCGGCTCGGCGAAAGGGCACGAAAGCGACCCAACACCAGTTGCACGAACTCCGGAATGCCCTACCTACGGTGAGCTTTTTTTTTTGGTTTTTGTTTCCTTTTCTTTTCTATAGCCAAAGGCTAGAGCAAGCTTAACTTTTTTTTTTTTATTGAGGAAACTCCGAGGATCGGGCGGCCTTCGGTGCATGTAATAATAGCATTGCGGACATACTTGTGATACCCGCAGCCAGATGGAGAAATATCACGAGAAATGAATCATCCGATCATCTATGATAATACCCCATTCACAGTTAAACGCTGCTGTATGTAATGCATATTGTAAGTACATATACATACATGAGCAGTTAGGAGATGCGTAGGGGGGTGCACTGGACGCGAGATGTTTCTCGGCTTCTAACTCACCTACCCACACAAATCTCACAGATTACCGATATCAAAGCGCCTTTTATTACCCCCATGCAAGCCAAAGCTTCGAAAGCTTAGGTGGTAGATTCTATTGAAAAATCTCACCTGGTGGTCCTACCGATGAGACCGTATGTTTGATAGGTAATCTACTCTATTATTAACATTTATCCTTGTTGTGGTAACACCTTACTGCACTGTTTATGCCGCTGCACTGCTGCATTCCCGTCACATCAAAAGGGGACCTGCCAAGATGGTATGCGGTTAGATTGAGCCTCACGCCGTGACATCATTCACATGATGCTAGAGTAGAACATAAACATCTAGTTTTCGATTGCTACCCAAAGTCTGGATACTTGGGTACATCAATCCCTCCCTCGTGCATATATGTTCAGATGACGCTGCTTGGCATGTAACTGGCGTTGATAAACGTGGTGTCTGTGATAGGTGCCCTCGTTGCTATGAGGGGGAACTACACAACAACCAACTCACACTCGCGAACTATCCGCATCTTGATTCCGAAGATCTCAGTGGCTACATGTAGTTTTGGTCTGTAGGAAAGACATAAATTGTTACATCCGATGGAAATGCCGTGACACGTCCGTTAGGGGGTGATGTTCCAGTTTTAACTAGCATATTGATGACAGCAAGAGTCCATGCCCGGAGATTAAGAAAAATGATCGTGATATATTTATGCATTGCAAACTCATTGTTCGTAAGCTTATGACGACAGTGGCACTGCACATTTGGGATTTCTGGAAGCTTTGTGAACAGTATTCCCCGATCTTGGGCCCGGGAGCTGGGTAGTCATGACTACTCACTCGAAAACGTCGTGCAGATATATGCCGAGATGAATCAATATCCAAGTAAAGTACTGCAGCTGTAGATAGCCTCAGCGGTGTTGATAAACACATATTTAGCTCTTACGTCCTTGCGTCCTCTTTAGTTAATATCCGTGACAGAGTGTAATAGAGAAAGATAATATAGGGGCTGGATCATGGCATGGCATGGCATGGCATACCGAAATCCAAATACTCGAGGCCGAACCGAATCTGTGATTGAAACATGGTCTTATTAGACAGTTATCGTTACCAATCACCCACCTCTCGGAGGTCCGTCCAGACGGGGGTGCCCGAGAACATTACAGCATATGACATGACCTCACTTTCGTGATGTGGTTCTCTGAACCTCCCCCATGATGTGTTTGTGTTGTGAAGCAGGAGAATTCCCATATTTTGTTTTTGCGGGGAAATATTGAGATCAAGTAGTTTGCTGCGCATGTACCCCACGCAGGTACCGGGGATGTTCACGTTATGGGTATCCAGCTTGCCTTTGATAAGACAGAAGAGCCTGATAGGTTTTGCGATCCCGAGCTCCCTGTGTGATAATCCACGATTCATCCATCCCTCTTGATGGATCCAGGATCTTGGTGGTTGGTTCCGCACGGTACAGCACTCAGCTACCAATTGATACGGAATGGATGAAGCTGACCAATGCGCGTGGGGAACTGGCAGGCATGACAGTTATGTTTCAACTTTTCGGTTAGTGATCGATAAGCTGCTGCTATGCGTTTGAACGTTGACAGACTTAGAGAGCGGAGGATGAAAGCCAATGGAGAAGTTGCTTCCCGAATCACGAACCCCCAGGGGGGGTCCAATAGAAACTTGTTTGTTATTCCATCACAACATAACAGCGTATGTAATACCTACTCCACATACGGGTACATGTATGTACATGCGCATTTAGTTATCAGTTTGATGGGTAGAAAAAATTAGCGTGGGACAAACTTTAATCGGATGTGTTTACCATTTGGGAACTCGCAACCTTTCTGTACCACTGCAGCCGTGGTCCCATCATCGTTCCTCACTCGGCCAAAGCTTCTGAGCAAGCAGCTGTTAAAATCGCTTGATTGACATGGCCACCTTCCGACCTACCTGATCGAAGACAGAAAACTGGCATCTAACTATAACAGTAGTCCTGGGAACAGGGATCGATGGACTTTCTTAGTGGAAATCTCCCCACGATGGGATTAAGATTAAGGGAGAGTCTAACCTCGCTTGTTACCCTCCCCTATGAATTCTACCCCCTGACCTCGTACTCTACCTGCGTATGATCTTTAGACTACCTACATGGACTTCGGTGATTTCTTCCTTTTATTTTCCGACATATGCACCCCACCAAATCAAAATATACGCGGAAAATCACGATCTGATAAGATCTGACCATCAGTGCGAAATTCCACAGCTTCCATCCTCGTTACTCGGAAATTGGCCGAATTATCAGTTCCGACTTCCGACTGCATTGCCTACATCTAGATGTATGTACCTGCTCAAGTCGGCACATGTATGTATGTAGTACTATTCTGTTGGACGGAGCTTTGACTACAAGATCTTATGATCTGCCGGGACAATAATCGTACCGAACCACCATGAAGAAGGTCCAGAGATTCACATGCAAGCAAGTTATATCACCAGAGCGCGATGACGCAGATGGGAGGTTCTCCGTGAGGGCTGGTCGACTAGGCATTTTTTTCAACTTGATATTTACCTCGGTATCGGGACTTCACTCTTGGTGAAACTCGCAGAACAGGCCGATGTTAGTAGCTTCATAGCTATCGTGACAGAGATTCCCCACTAGCAAGATCAGAGAGATGTTAAGTTCAGATTCCCTCAATCCCAGCTGACGATGAAGCTGGATATACTCGGCCCGTTGGTGATTTTCATCCTCATATCTTCAGGAAGATTGTGGAGACGAGGTTAGTTTGAGTGAAGGGACCATGGTTTTCCGGGGTTACCCTGGTTAGTATTTCAAGTTGGTGGCGGGTTTATTTATATCGAATCTCCCATTAATGTTATTCTTACGACGCTCAAGTTCAGTAAACGGTGTAAATACTGGGAGAAAGTCTTATTATATCTTACAATATATCTCATAGGTTCGATTTACCGGTTCGAGCGGAAAATATGGCCTGTTTTCACGGAACTTAAAGGTTCTGATTGCATGCAGCTTCCTTTTATTTACAATAAAGGAATGGAAATGAGTGAAGGAATTTAATGGTATTTAAGATAGATCTCGAGTGGGTGCCTATACTAAAAAGTTTGTGTCGGATGGTCCCATGAAAGTACATGTAGTCGGCCCAACACTCCCTAAAAGTACGACACAATCCGATCTTCGAAAGCTCTTCTCATCAATACAGATCTGAATCATCGCAAATAAATAACACGCAATCAAAGACTCCGTCAAATCAACCAATGGTTATTTTTGTCTGTCTAGAATGCATATGCATTGTTTTACCCAACATTACACAAAAAACCCAAGAATCGGACGTGGGAAGGGTCCGTGATTCTCATCACCTCCTGGGGCTTTCTAAGATGAGATCCAGGCAATCCCCCACCCATGGAATGTCTGTCTTTGATTTTCCCAATTAACTTCTGAAAGACTGGACTTCATTGCATTGACCGGTACAAACCTAACCCTGCAAGGAATGTGGTCTTCTACTTTACTCTAAATTGAGGGAGGAGCGCATATTCTGTATCTCGCAGTTCGAGCGAGATTGTGATTATGCATTTTGGGACTGTAACAGGATCGATTCGACTTATTAAAAATATTGGCATGATTTTCTTGGCATTGATTACTTCTTCATCGGAGTATAGAAAGCGTATTATTACTGCGGGTGCCGTGTCTCAATCTCTATAGATGTTTCAGCCTCCATTATGAGTTTTCTTTCTTTCTTTCTTTCTCTTTAAAGGAGATGGCTAGTAGCTCCGCTTACTGAATAGAGAGCGAAGCATCCAAACGCTTGAATTCAATCACTTGTATGATGGGTCCTCACAAATATTTGATGAAACATCACACGGGCCCGGCCTTTGAAACGGCATTCCGTAGGCTATATACTTTCCCCGGCTTATTCCTCACGATCATGTCAACACCTCATCTTGTGCGTTTTTATAAAATTTCGAGTGCCCTGAGATCAGTGGTACGCCTTGTTCCGGGCGAATAACTGTGATGTGATTCCGTGCGTGTCCGCGTGCAGAATTTTGGAAGCTTCCGTGAAGGTTCCATATAAGTTTCAGCCTCAGCATCAGATGTCTGTCGAGCCGCTGAATAAGTGTAGGTAGATACGTGTTATATTGCATGCAATGGGATCTTAACTGAAGGTTATCCGATGAAGGGATGAGGCATCTTGCAGTGGGGTATACTAATTAGCATTTCGGATATTCGACTAATCATAATACAAGTAATCATGCGCGAATAATCAATTCATGAATTGATATATAATTTTCATATATGCACATGAGTTTTATCAATCGTCAAGATTTATTGATCATGAATTATCACTCGGATTACTTAGGAATAATACCTGTTAAAACTACATGTATTGGGTGTGAGTCTAGCTGGGAGCAACTTCCTACGCGCTAGAGAATGCAGGTAATATAATGTTTTGTAAAGTCTACGTTAGTACATGTAGCACTTAGCACCATGCATGGTAATACGTAGGTTACATGTATGTCAAGGGGGAATCGTATCATCATGTCTCGAGATCTCTCCTTGCCATTCCGGCACGGAAATAGCTATAGAGATCTATATGTATACAGGTCTTGGCTGCTTAATTAGTCGACTATAGACCGTAGAGGAGAGGCGAATTAATTGGCATATACCGGAATGTCCAGTAGATTCCTCCATTCACTACATCATGTAATTACTAACAATAGTGCTATACTCGGGGCAGGTAAAAAGTACCGGACAATGCAGGTTTTTGGTTCACCAATGGGTGCGCGTGCTAGGCGTGAACTACTGCAAAAAAGCCCAGAGACAAAACTTGCATTGTCCGGTACTTTTTACCTCCCCCGAGTATGTACCACTAATGTAGTATGGTATTGACGACCATAATATCTTCCTAAATACATGTAGCTATAGGTTCTGAGGTTAGAACTCAACACAAATTCCTTTTAAATCTACGTGAATGAAGGTGTCGGGGGTTGTTTAGTATAATGGGGTACTCTAGTATGTACATCTTAGCTTATATTCCCAAGTGCACATGTACATGTGATCGGGGTGCCTTGTTTATACATGATGTACATACTTCAAATACAATACTAAATCACAAATACTAGCCCTGCGGAAATGTGACGTTTGACATGATTCAATGATCGTTTAGTTAGTTTCACCACAAGCAATTACAGGAATAAATAGCCCTTTCCAAATTTGCTACGCGTATACGTTCTTCCGATGTCCACGTCTGGATCACATATAGGTATTATCAAGTGCTACATACATACATGCAATCAATGGACATCCCCACAACTAGCTGATGAATGCTTATGTATTCATATTGAGATTCATGAACTATGCCATTGAACCAGAAACTCTCATAGCCAGCAGGCTGTAGGATTGGTTGTGTATCCTGATCGATTCCCAGGGCTAGGGTTCTGGAGAATACTACAATCGGTCGAAAATTGTTGATTTGGTTTCAAACACATAGGAGAATCTTCTGGAAGCGCTTTAAACGCGTCGAGGAAACATCTTTACGCGTCAGAGGCCACAATCCGAGCTAGGAAAAGTGGGTGTTCTCTTGAGTAAACCGCGCCAAATCACGTGCTCAGGACTGTTTAGCTTGGCACCCTTTCCACGCGCAACACAAAGCGCGACATCCCATCATCGGCACCCACACCCAAACACCTTTCTTCCCCACTCATCCCCCCCATCCACCAACACATCTTCTGTTTGAGTTGCGATTTAGCGATTTAGCTTTTTTCACCTCGAATCATCTTCCCACCCCCCGATACTCGCTTGCTTGCTTCTAATTCCCTTCAGGAGTTAATTTTTACAAACTTCATCGTTTCTCGAGTTATCCCCGTCGAGAAAACACATCACCCCGCCGTAAGGCAAAAGAGAACAAACGAGAGAGATGGCGCCAGCGCGCCGATCTACGAGGTCGAAGGCGGAGACGGCGGGCAACAAAACAGAAACAGCACCAAAAGTTTCCGCTACACGTGTTGCCAAGAAAGCGAAAGTTGCTGCGAAAGAGACCATTGAAAAAGAGATCGAGGAAAAGGATGTACGGAGATCGACACGTACCAGGAAAGGAACCAATGTTGAGCCAGAGGGGGAGAAAGTAGCAGAGGCCAAGGCTGGAGATGAACATGGGGCTGAGGAGGCGAACAAAGCAGAGAAGAATGGAATTGAAAAAGCTGACACCACACCTGCGGTCCCCGAACCTCAAACTGCGCCTGTTAGCGATGTTGACCCAACCGTCCCGCCAGTAAAAGCTAAAGCGACACGAGGCCGTGCTGCGAAGGGGAAGACTACAGTTACTGCGCCAGTGGAAGAGGAGGTCGTTATTGTCGAGGCTACTATTGCTCCTGCGACACCTGCCCCCACATTAAGGCGGTCTACAAGAGGAAACCGCGGAGCATCTGAAGCCCCTACAGAAGATAATAGCATTACTGTGGCACCTGCTGTAGAAAAGCCGAAACGTGGAAAGAAAGTCACTTCAGAAATTTTCGAGGCTTCTGCCGTCGAAAGTGCTGCCGCCTCTTCAAGCGCTACGCCTCATTGGGCTAAAAAGAGAGAAAGTAAGGCAGAGGAACAGACGGAGGTGATTGTTGGTGGCCAAGGAGAAGATGTGCCAGAAAAAGCCACAGCGAAAGGGAAAAAAAGAAAGGCTTCAGTTTCCAGGAAAGGGAAGGGCAAGGCGAAGAAAGTGCACGAGGAGCTCGAAGCCAAGGAGGCCGAAGCCGAAGCCGAAGCCGAAGAGCCCGAAATCGAGGAGCCTGAGGCCTCTGGGAACTTCGAAGTCGAGGAAATTGGTACCACCGTCAAAAGACCGATCCCAGCTGTTAAGGAGGAACCCACAATCGACAACGATCCAGTAACAGATCACGAAGTTGCCAAAGAAGAACCCAAGCACTCGACTAAAACAGCCAAGCCCTCTAAGAAGGCAACCGCTGCCGCGAAGAAGGCCGCTGCCAAGAAGGCGTTGGTTACCAGGAAGCCCACAAGAGGTAAAAAGATTGAAGGAGTCGAAAATCAAGACGAGGCCTCTCAGCTTGACCAAACAGATCGAATTGTGGAGGATATCCCGATGGCCAATCCTCAAGTGATTATAGAATCTTCCAAGAAAGCCAATGACGAAGAGACGGCTCCAGAACCAGCATCGGAGGTATTGGAATCCTCGCAAGCCACCGAAGTAGACGATTTTTATGGGGATGGAACAAATAAACTACCCAAAACTCAAGATTCTGGAGTTTTTATCGATTCTTTTAGAAGTACTCAGGACGGACCAGAAGCAATCCCCAAAGAACAGATTGATATTAAAGCAGTTGAACAAGAGGCGAAGGAAGACAGTGAGGTTGGAATTAAGAGTTCTGATATCACACGTGGGAGTGCGGACTCCATCTCAGTGAAGAACGCTGGGGATGAGAGCTCCGGCGTTGCTCCCATGAATGAGAATCCCTCATCTGAAGAAAAGACTAAAAAAGCTGAGAGTCCCATCTTTGCAGCCAGGAGCGAGGACCTCAAGAACCAGGCGGAAGATGCAATCGAAAATATAGTTGGAGCTGATTCTCAACCCACCAATACCAACAAAACCAAAGTTCCCAAGCCTAGGAAGAAGTCCGCGGCCACTAAAAAGAAAGAGCGTGCAGCGGCAATCAAAAAAGCAAAAAGCCAACTTCAACCTGAAATTGACGCTGATGGTGATGTTAATGTTGACGCTGAGCCAGAAGCAGAAATTGATCATAAAAGTGCTCCGTCAAGCTCGAGGATTATTGATCCTGTTATCGTCCTTGGTCCGAGAAAAAGCGGTATTGCTAAGAAAGCCACAACAGTTAGAAGGGGAAGAAGCGCTGCGGCTAAACAAGAAGTCCTTGTGACCGAATCTGTCCAAGAGGATGAAATCATGTCCGATCAAGGCAACGATGCAGAGCCAGAGATTATTGGCGAGAAATCGAAAACCATCCAGGAAATTGAACCAGTTGATGTCGTATCCGAAGGAACATCACTTAGGCAAAGCTCAAGTGAAGCAGTTACTCGAATGACCGAAGATGTTCAGAATGAAACGGTTCACGAGGAAATCCCTGGGAAACCCTCCGAGGAGGTTAGCGCGCATGATGAGGATGAAGAATTCGCTTTACCAATGTCTAAGCCAATTATTCTTTCCCCGACTAGATTCACTTCACCGGATCCCAATTTAGACCCTATCAAGAGTTCAGTACCTTCATCGCCGGTCACTTTTAGTGTATCTCATCCACAGCTGCACTCTTCACCACTTCGTAATGCTAGTCAAGAGCCTATTCTTGCCTCTCCAGGATCGGTCACCACGCCTAGGGGCCCTTCGCCAATCAAAAAGTGGGCAACACCTAATAAACATACGCCGAGTCGTCTCTCTCGGAGTGGAACCCCATTCAAGAATTTGGAAGGTAGAAATATGAATTTTTCGCTGTTTAAGAGTGTACTAATATCGTTGCTGTCCCTTCTTAGACTCGAGAGATATCAGGAAGGTCGCTAGTACCCCTACACGAGCGCTCAATGTCGACGTTCAAAGCAGCCCAGTTATGATGCCGCCCCCAACGCCGGATGCCGTTGCTGGTGATGGAAGAAGCCCAGTCAAACAAACACCAACCAAGGAGTCGCTGGTAGGCGATGTTGTTCTGAGCAATGCGAAGATCAACTTGGAAATGGAAAATAAAGGACATATGAATTCAAGCCCCATCAAAAACCCGACACCGATAAAAGGTAAATCTAACCCGCTCACATTGATTGCCAGCTACTAAAAGTTTCACAGCCGACTCTTTTATTCGATCTAGCCCGGCTGGTCGTTTAAGCTTTGCTGAAGACCTCCCTAGTCCAGCTGCGAGGAGATTGGAGAGTGGAATTCCTCTTTTGAAGAGCCCGGTTGCGTCTAGTTCCTCAATAAGTAGTCCTATTAAGAAGACTAAGCTTGGTAAGTTTACTTAAGATTGTTTTGTTTTATTTGATATTGTTAACAGAAGTGCAGATTTTTTGAAAGATACGAAGACCTCAGCACTGAGTTCATCACCAAGTTGGAACTTGTCTTTCACCTCGGAAAATGACGAAGATGACGATGATAACGTTGGTGATGATACATTTGCTGATCGGGAGTCATTCCACGATGTTGAAGATCTTGTTGATAAACTCGGTGAAGAAGAAGTCTCTATGGAATCTATTCATAAGGAAGTTGTTGACCAGGAAGAGACATTTGTGGAGAAGCCTGCGGCTGTTTCATCTAACATTCGTAAGTCACCCCTTTGCGAGACATTTTGTATTTAGCTAATAACGCATAGTCCCGGAGGAAGACAAAAAAGAGGTTGAGAACAGCAGATCATCTAACCCGGATGAAAGTAAGTTGTTTAAATTGTTTGATAAGGCTAAGGATGCCGTTGAGCAAGGTATGTTGTCTGTGTAATTCTATTCTTTCTGGCTCTTACGTGTGTCTAACATGCAATAGAAGAGTCTACACCTTTGGTACCCGAAGCAAAGGGCGACATTGCCGAGTGTGACCTTACGTTCACCGCGTCTGACAATGATTTTGACGAAGATATCCCGTCCTCTCCCTTGGACGAATCCCCATTTAAACTTCAAGAGTTTTCTTATGAGCCTACCGCAAGCATCTTTCCTCCTAAACCGGACAGTAGCAAAGTAGAGGGAGATGATGAGGAGGAAAAGGAGGAAAGCGACACTGAAGTTTTTTCTCCGATCATGATCAACAACCAGTCGGCCCGAAAAGAAGAAGAAGACACGGACTGGGGTGAAGACGAGGAAGATGGTAAAGGGATTAAATTCCACTTGGATCCCGAGAGCACCGGGGGACGCCTTCAGGAATTCCGTGCCTCGTCACCTCCAAATTTCTGGCGAGCCCAAGAGTCCAAAGCTACTAATTTCTCCCCAAGTTCATCGCCTAGAACAGCTGATCAACCGGGCGATGAAACCGAATTTGAAAAGTCATACGCTCGTGGGCAAGAGGAAGTGGAAGAGGTCCAAACGGCACTAGGCGATGATACCTTCGAGCAATCATATATTCGTGGTCTTGCTATTGGCTCTGATAAATCATACGAGGGTGTCAATCTATTGCCTGACGAAGAGGCTCAGAAGACACCGATAGATATGGATAATACTTTCGAGCAGTCTTATATTCGTGGTCTAGATATGGGTTCCGATCAATCGTACGAGGGCATCAACCTATTGCCTGATGAAGAGGTCAAGAAAACACCAATAGATATGGATGATACATTTGAGCAGTCATATGCCCGCGGTGTTGATATTGGTTCCGATCAAGAGTACGAGGGCATCAACCTATTGCCTGACGAGGAGAAAGGTGAGGAGATTGGAGAGGACACTCAATTTGAGATGTCGTTTATGCGAGGAGTCGAAGCAGAGAAGGAAGAAATCAAGATGGAGCAAGAAGAGAGGATGAAAAGAGAGAGGGAGGAGAAGATAGCCAAGGGCCGTAAGCGGTTCTTGGAGGAACCGCAGGAGGAGTTTCAAGCCCTCAAGAAGAGCAAAGGTAAGGACGGTCGTCGTCTAACCTTCCATCCTGATGAACCGGTGTCGAAAACGACCAGCAAGAAGCCTCGGAGGATGTCGGATAGCACTTTACCGGACCGTCAATATTACCTGAAAAACTCTCGACCAGACGAGGTCCAGACCAACTGGGAGGAGCACATCAGGCGCGTGAGGAAGGAACGCTTCGCGGTCTATAAGATTCAGAGAGCATATCGGGCTTATAGGGCTGTCCGTGCTGAAGCTACAAAGGCATCTACTGGGAATACGGTCCCGCCCATCAAAGAAGGGAGTGAAATTTCACCCGTCACAGAGGTGGATGAGAACCCACCCGTTACAGAAGTAGATGAAATCCCGCCCGTCACAAAAGTGGGTGAAATCCCACCCATCACAAAATGGAGTGCTCTTCATCATCCTCCAGTTCGTCCATCAGTGGTGAGATTTCGTCTTTCTCATTAATCTTAACCATATCTAACTAACCCAATATAGCCCCCAGAGAGAAAAACTCGTCGATCCCAAGTTCCTCTACCTGCCTTTTCAAGCATACCACCCCCAAGATCTGGACTTCCACGAATCAAGAGGAAGGCTGCTGACGGCCTCGAAACTGGGGGGCGGGTCGCTAAATCAAACATTCCTGTTTCGAGTAGCGTCTCGATGCCTGATCCGATGCTAACGATGTGCAACCGCCACACAACTCAGAACGGGTTGTTCTCAGTGGGGATTGAATTCAAAATTATTAAAAAACCTTTCCCTCGCCCCAGTGAAGCGGCCCTTGATGCTGCCACCCGGAAAGCAGCCCAGGAATCAAAGGAAAGGCGCTGGGGACTAATGCAGGATACTGGCTGCATGCTTCATCCCGGAGAAGAGGAGGAATGGGTGAACAACGATAACTCGAAGGTCCGATGGGATCCGGAATTAGTCTATATTTGCGATGATGAAGAAGGGGAGGCTCCACCGAAAGAAGATACTAAGAAGAAGTTTCCAGAGCGTGGCGTTTTAAAGGCACCAGTAAGTAATCAGCATTATTTATGCTTTATCGATGAAATGCTAATATTTCCTTAGCCTCCGTTGACAATCCATGGAAACTGGGTTCCAGCTCCTAACGCCCCTCCTCTCCAAATTTCGAGGGAACCTGTGGAGGTATCAAGAGTAGTGTACTTGGGAGAGCCTGAACAAAAGGAACCTGTATATGGGAAGAAGAGGCCCAGAAAGTAAGATGATTTGGGTAAATGAGTTTTAGCGGTTTGTGTTTTGAATTTCTACCCTTTTTTATTATTCTGTCTTACGTCTCCTGGGGTTTTGGGATGCCTTCAGTTTCTAGTTCTTGGAGCTGGGGTGGAATATTTCTAAAGAGTCGGCTATGATGCGGCAAAGGGTATTCTTGGACATGGATATGCGCGTATGGTTGCTTTCCACATAAAGGCGATACCTATTTTCTTTTCTATTACTCGGTGTTTCTCTGTACTTTAAGCGGAGGGGAAAGGTCACTTCTTCTTTCTTTCATTCTACTGTCAATTTTCAGCTGTATAGTTTTCAAGGGGTTTATTGTTAGGAAATCTTTTTTACTGAGATATATTCTGGGGGTTAGTACTTACGTTTTACAAGTACTTTTCCTTTATCACGTTGTATATGTGTAATTATTCTACATGGGTTAGGATCACGATAGAGATATCAAAAAAATATCAATTCAAGATAAACAGTTCTCTGGTTGGAAAGCTTTAATAATTGGTTATAATGTTGCGTACTTTAATAAATCATTACTTGACTATATACATGTATACGTAGTTCAGGAGGTAATACGGAACCAATATTTGCACGGGTGTACTATGCAGTCTGTCTGTTGGCATTGACGTTTCTTAGTTTTGCCAAGATAGCTTCTTTCTCCTTACCCGGCTCTCGATTAAACCAATGCAACTAAAGCTGTGTGAAGCTCGGACATCATCACCTTACATCTGTCAACCAACAGCTAACCATGGAGGAATCACTATCTCTCGAAGAAACCAACAAGCTCCGAATATCTCTCGGTCTCAAGCCCTTAAAGGTTGATACCGAGTCTAAACCCTCTGGTGGCGCCACAGGCGAGAAAACCTATGACAACTCGGTTGAAGGTCATGAACGACGGGCTGTCGACAACTGGAAGCAGCACGAAACTGAGATCCAAAAAGAGGCCACACGGAAAGCTAAACTTGATGGCATTAAGAAAGCGCGTGATGTTGCAAAAAGGTTCGCGCAGCTTGAGGGCAAAGGGTTAGGGGAAGAAGAGGAGAACGAGGAAGATACAACGACGTGGGTTAAAAAAATGAAGAGGCGACAGAAGAAATTAGCAGAAAAGATGGCCAAGGATAAGGAAGAAGAGGAAGAAAGAGCTCTCAGAGAGCATAAAGAGTATACTGCAGATCAATTGGCGGGTGTTAGAGTTGGCCATGATCTAGATGAGTTACATGAAGGCGAAGAAGGCACAATCTTGACGCTTAAAGATACCACCATAGAAGAAAATGAAGGTATGTTTATCTTATTTTCTACTGAAAATATATTCACAAATATCGAATACTAATTTTTTGATCAGAGGACGGCGACGAACTTATATCCACCGACTTGACCGAGAGGGAAAGGCTCAACGAAAGAATGGAACTGAAGAAAAAGAAGCCAGTTTACAACGCCTATGATGATGACGAACATGGAGAAAGAAGTATTTTGGCACAATACGATGAAGAAATTGATGGGAAAAAGAAAAAGAGGTTTGTACTCGATGGTTCTGGCAATTCCGCAGACATCAATGCTCATCGGGAAGAAGTGATCGAGAAACTCAAGGCAAAACCTATCAAAATTACTTTAGATCTTCCAAGTCAGTACCCCCAGTCCTGTTATTGCGATTCCCGCGGTTACTGGTGCACTACTGATAGAAAGTCTACAATCGCAGAACCCGAAGTCGTCTCTGATTACGCCATGAACACAAGTATCCGGAAATCTAAGAAAAAGAAATCAAAGTCGACTCGGAAGAAGTCCGAAGACGATGATAGTCTTGCGCCACCTCCTGAGAATACACAAGAGGTGCCCGATAACAACTCTATGGAGGTTGATTTAGCCCCTGCGAGTGCACCCAAGCCAAAACGAACCTATAAAGAGACATCATTTGTTGATGACGAGGACCTTCAGGATTCTCTTGCGACCCAGCGTCGAGCTGCTTTAAAGAAACGTAAAATACTGAAGCCCGACGCTTTTGCTCGTAAATTGCTTGAAGATGCAGCAGCAGTGGCAGAAGAGGTCCTGGATGAAGCAGAGAATGCAATGGTAGATGACGAGGAAGGACCTGGACTCATCATTGATGAAACAACTGAGTTCGTGGCGAATTTAAGAGCGGCTGTCATCCCAGAACGCAAAAATATCAAAGTTGAAGCTTCTAGGATCACATCTATGGCCGACGATTGGGTTGAACCTCTTGATGGTGACATCGAGGACATGGAAGTTGATAGTGTTGACGAAGTTGACGGGAAAGTCGGCCATAAATCTAACAACACCGCTCCCGGACCTCCGGACGGAGCCCCGGAATTCTCTAGCACAGGTCTTGAAGAGGAAATGACTATGTCCAGAGGTGTCGGTGCCACACTCGCCATGCTTAACCAGCGTGGTCTTCTTAAGCGAGACGAAGAAGCAGAGAATAAAGTTCAACTACTTCGCGATCGTCAGAATTTCAATGTTCAGAAGCGACTCCGCGAGGTTGAAGCAGAAGAAAAGGCAAAGTCGCAAAGATTGCGTGATAGGCAGAGCGGGAAGTTCGATCGCATGTCTGCGAGAGAGAGGGAAGAGCATGCTCGATGGGAGAACAAACAAAGAGACCTTCAGGAAGCAAGGGACTTGCAGACAAGGTTCAAAGAGTATAGACCAGACGTCAATCTACAATATAAAGATGAATTTGGCAGAGATATGACACCAAAAGAGGTTTGTTATTTTCAATTCCCTTTTATTTTCTGGTGTACTCTCGTAGCTAATAAATTTCCTCGTATCCAATAGGCATTTAAACACCTCTCTCATCAGTTCCACGGAAAGGGCTCCGGAAAGGCAAAAACCGAAAAAAGGCTCAAAAAGATAGAAGACGAGAAAAAGAGAGAGGCCACATCAAGTCTTAACACCAATTCGGCGAGTGCCGTACAGGCCGCCGCAAAGAAGGGGAAGCAAGCAGGAGTGAGATTGATGTAGAGGATGTCACTTGTACCGCCAAATTATATGGGTCAGAAACGTGCGTAACGCAATAGAAGCTATTTGAATAGAGTTTGCGGGCTGCCATACTGAGGGCACCAGCCCAAACACTTGCAGAATATACAAACCCATCATGATTTCCTCGGTAGCTTTTTTATTGATCAAAATAATATAATTATCGGCATAGCGGGTATGGCCAAACAACACGGAGCTGGATCAAACTTCCGATATAATATATCGTTTGCAAAATAGTCCGGACAGGAATACTAAATACGTGTGTAATAAATGTGTCAGATACAGGCTAGAGTAACTGCTACACCAAACCGAACTTTAGTACCGCCTGCGCAGCCGCTTCCGGAACACCGAAATCACAAAAAAAGAAACTTAGAGCTATATGTCCCTTGGACCAATAGCTACACCTCACCCACCGGCAATGATTGTAACGGACATGGTTTTGAGAGAATACCTTATTACTTGTGTGATCACACCAGGGGTCGAACCTGGAATCTCTTGATTCGTAGTCAAGCGCCTTGCCATTGGGCCATGTAACCATGTGTTTGTACTAACTTATAATTCAAAAATTCGCTATTGAAAATGTGATATGGCCTACATCTTGTGGATGTTTTTGGACTACAAAAGATCCCATGATTTTGTGTAACAGCCAGCAAAAATCACCTAAAACAACTTAAGTACCTACATATCTGTACTCAAGTACATTAGTACGTTGCACATCTATCTAACTTCTTGTGTACTCCCAAAGTCGGTTTTCGGGGTTCATACCCAGAGGATATGTAGGTTCTGACAGACTTCGGCCCTCTGGTTATAAAACTATCCTTTTCGATGTTGCTCGCGGAGTTATACTTGTTTTAAAAATTACTATTCTAATATAAATTAGTTTGTTGTACCTGTCCTTCACACAGTGGCCATGTTTTGTAGACTCCCTCCTCTGTATTTATTATACGTTACTGTGCCATGGTCGTCAATGCAGTAAGGTTGCTTTTCCGTGTCTTGCGTCTTATTATGTGACCTGGAAGCATAAATACCCTAACAATAAACACCATCACAGTTACTATTAAGTACGTATCCCGGTCTGTACCGCCTTTGGATAGCTCACAATCCCCATCAGTGCCAACTAAACTGCAAATACCACGGCCAACATGCCAAGTTTACACATCTTTCGTGATGTACTCAAATATCGGGATATGCACCTCGGGTCGCGGTTGTTTCTTCCCTCACTTTTTCGGGGATATTCTCTGATACGTATTCAGTATCTCTTCTGCTGAAAATAACGTAGAACCCGCAAGCTCCAATAAGGAGACAGGTTAGTACCACAATCCATTATTAGGTCTTATAGTTTTCAGCCATATTGCCTTGAAAGTATGAGAATCCGCAGTTTTGGATTTGATAAAAGATACTTAGACCATGAGAACCCTCATAGGAGATTACAGGCATAAGTTCACGTTGCGTACACCAAAGGTAACTATGGGAGAACCTCCAGCTCAGTGAGCCTGGTTATGGTCTCGGCCTGTGCAATGGCCGTTTGGATTTCGATAATCGACATTGACGACATCAGAGCACTAAATGTCCTATCCTTTATTCTTCAATGCCCCCAAGGCTCACACGAGATTGTCCACTATCCCGACAAGGAAATATTTCGAATATTCCTTTTAGACATCATTCTTACAGGGTCAAATAAAACCCACCAATATCCTTTAAATAATCACTTCACTTAATAAATGCCCCAGCGAAGATAGATATACCCGTCTAGCTATGAGAATCTTCCTTTGAAGAAATGCCATCCCCTCTCCCGCTAAAACAGCGGACCTAAACTGCTCCCTACTCATATATCAAATGGTCAAACAATATATTGAATTGGCGGTCTTTTGTGATAATTTAGAGATCCCCCCGAGGTATCAAGGGGGGGTGTTTCTATAACATCTTAAAGGAGTTATATATCTACGGCGGGGACTTCTCAGCCGGACATTCTTTAATACTCGTCTTTTCCAGGTTAGATGAAGCTTGTTGAATTCAAAAGAATTAGCATGGCCATATATAATAAGGCCATTATCTTGTATATCAACCGAATCCTCGTAGTTATCCGGTGCATAGTTGGCGTCAGCATATTTCTCGGCAAATAAATTTGGGCCAAGGTTGAGCTAAGAGTCAAGAGCTTCAATCATGGTTGGTGATAGATCCTCAGCGAGAAACAGTGTCGCAACAACATCGTTCAAGTTTCTCAGAGCGGTATATCCGAGTCTCGCCCTGAGGCACAGCTAGGACAATATCAGAGCACCTAGAGTGATCAGTCATATTTATCGGTTTAGATCCCAAGAAATCCGATTCCCAACGTATATTTTACCAGGATTCAGATAAAGTCGAAAAGAATTACAATCTCTACAATTATCCAAAACTTAGCAATCAATCCTTTTACTCTACGAAAAAGAATTTTCTCCCCGTTGGGATTCTCTTCGAGTCTCCGTTTGTAGTTACTTACCGGTGAAATTATACTTATCGGTGAACGTACTGCTTTAGAAAGGTAATTTCCAGTGGGAAACTTTGACAGGTCGTCTGTAGCTGTTAGCTCCGGATATTGGTAGAGAGCATCTATTTTGCCATTCAAACGAGAAGTCTCAGGTCTTAGGAAGTTCGGTCTGGATTGTTCCCCCTGGAATTGGATGTATGGTGATGGGATTATTCGAGTGATGTCGTGATGCCACCATATGGCAAGGTGGGTCCATCCATGATCATAAGAAAGCGCTAGCGGATACGGAATGGTATCCTGCGTATGTGACCTACAGTTTCGTTCCCAGATGTTTTGGTGCGGCGTCTCAAGGGAACAACCCACGTGTGCTGGGTTTTGGGAAAAGAATCTCAATTGTCAAGTTGACGTTGGCCGCGAAGGCTTGGCAGATCAGACCTGCGTGAGTGGTCCGGTTTGGAATAATCCTTCACGGGTAAATACAGGATTCCCGATTCAATCGGGCAGCATAACTCGTTAAACCCAAAAATCGAATTTTCATTACGAGAAATAAGTTCCATTTACGCAACTCTTCCGCGGAAATGCTAAGAGCAGTGGGATGATCCTCAATATCGGTGAGAACTTGGTATGGAAGGCGCAAGTTAGAAAGATGAGAAATATTAAATCCCATGAATGTTGGTACGCAAGAGAAACTATTGCTACGCGTACGTACGTCCAACGGTCTTCGTCCCTTGTAAAAGTTTAGTACTAATAATCTCTGAATGATGCATACATAATGATGTTATACTGGACTTCAGCCCTTCTTAAGTTTCATGATATATAGTACACCGCGGCCGTATCAAATAATATTCCAAATAAATCCCGTGCCAGCAGTTAATGCGGGTTCCAGTAAGTCAAACTGTTTGGGATGCAATAGGCATGGACGGGTAAGGTAGAAACGTAGTAGATCGTGTCCATCCCTAATGATCGTACTGATTGATCAGCACCTTACCAGAGTCCACTCTAGTATTGCTCTGTATGGTATCGTATGTTCTTGGGTAAAGTACATGTATCTAGGCTAACTTTGTTCTCGGACATTTGCCATTTCGATATTATGAGAGGTATTTTTTTGTCGTTTAAACGCCACTTATGGTTGATCGGGAGCTCGCGGAAGATGTTTATGATAGGCGGAAAAAGTCTGGAACTGCAGAATCTAAGAACTGAACCACATCGACGTTACCTTTGAAACGTTCATACGGAATAGGAGTAGATACACGTGTGTACACGTACTATCTTATGTGACAATTGCACAAAGTGCCTCGAAATTAGGTATGAGCGTGTAATATTTGGGGAGCGTCCCGTAGATGCGGCAAGTATATCTTTTGCATGTTTGGACTAGAAAATCGCTCTTTGTATATTGGGATGTTCTATTAATTGTGTGTAGACCAGGTCGGCAGTTTATATCCGCTTGCGTACCTACACTTTGAACCGAGTTCAATCAACTTACGTACAATTTTTGCAAGTAATCAGAAGCGCGTTCTGGTGTAGGTAATAAAATAGTTTCTACGTCTTCTCGTTGGCCGTTTTATAATTTACGTGTTACAAGGCAAGGGGCGCTTATCCTAGGGTGCTATGTGTATACGAGTGATAACACATGACGAGCCGAGCGGATTAGATCATTGACTCATTGAGGCTCTTCAGATCGGTAAATTTAGCTAGGAGAATTGATCTGCCAAAAGTTAAATTTTCACTTTAATTCACTTTGACCTGTTTCCTATTCTGCCTCACCATGCGTTGTCAGCCAGTCGACCTACACCATCTCCATCCACAATTTAATTCTCGAGGCTCTCACTTCCGGAAAATGGTATGCACCCCGCAAACACCGGGGTTCCAGCTCTGGGAAAGCTTCGCCGAGAGCTTTTGCATTAGAAGGGAGCTAGGACTTCCACAATTTCATCATGCAAGACCAGCCCGACCCCGCCGGATAGCTAGAGTAGAGTAGGCGACTGATAGTACGTGCATACACCGATTATGACAGACGTAGCTCCATGGCCATGGATCGGACCAAAGGGCACGCAAACCACAAATCCGGAGGATTTGGATTTCACGATGCCCAAAACATATTTGAAACTAAGTATTTACGATAAACGAGTTTCGGGTACGGAGGTGTCACCTGGTTGTTGTCCCCGAGGGATTGAATTTTGTTCCCCGCCGGCATTTGATGGGACGCAGATCTCATGCACGAATGAACTAATATTATGATGCCCCTGCCTCTTGTTCTTTAATGAGCAGCAGGGGAAGGACCCTGAGTTTATTATGATTTGAGAATGCTTATTATTGGAGGATTACTTGCTTAAGATTCGATTGGGAACCTGCATGGCGACCCTCATGCCTGCTTCGAGTATGCAGGCTTGGAATACCCGGGGAAAGTCCTGCAGTGAGTACAGGGTACACGCAGCAGCAGCAAACTCCTGAACGTCGTTGCATGATAGCCATCCCAATTCGAACTTCTTTTTGGTGCGAGAACTCAGACAGATCGGCATCTTCCCCAAGCTAGATCTTGGGCTAACAAACAGATGGAAGTGATCCGTAAGCTTTGGAATTGGGCTCTTTAATTACCACGATGTTTCTCGGGGAGCTAGATTGAGGGCGGAAGTCGAACAGGTCTTACCAGGCAATTGGTAACAATCTTGATAGCGACCGCATTTGAACAGATTGACAAATGATGGTTCAGCTCAATTTCCCATGTTTGAGGCAAGTTTAGAGCTAGGCTGTAGCTATATAGAGCTTGCAACGGAAAGAAGAAAAAAGAAAGGCCAGGGAGGCCCAACCACATGGCCCTTAAATGTCTTACATAAAGTTTTGTGGGGAACGGATCTCGGGAGGCCCACACTGCCGAACTGCTTTTCCTACCGGTGTTCCTTTCTTTTTCTTTTCTCCCTTTGTGGCTGGACTTTTCGGTACTTATCCTGTCTTATGTTCTCTTTTCTTTTCTCACTGAGAAATGGCTGAACACGTGGTGTTTTTCTTTTCTTTCCTGAAAAGTTGAGCAAGGCGGTTCCGGCTGGCTGTGACTCGAAATACAGCTGTAAGTGGTGCTTTCGAGCCGACCTTTCTTTCCTCTCGCCCCTTTTATGCATACGTATTCCGTTCAGGTTTTCAGTCACTGCGTGACATGTCGAAATGATAATCACGACGTCGTTTTTCTTTATTTATTTCCTTTCAGGGTCCATGCACACACTTGTTTACCAGAAATGGAAGGGATTTAGGGTGTTGCTAGGATTCTATCCTCGAAGAAAAGCATAGATATTCGTGGATCAGCCGCCCATCAACAGGTCCCTGGGTCTGTTGGCAGGTACAAAATTTCCTTACCAGAGTCAGTTAGCCATGAAGAAAACTCTTCATAATGGAAATCATTCCTGGAGAGTTTCGGCTAGGTAGCCGCCGACTCAGTATGACGGACAACTGTCGCCCCAGGAGGAGGTAATGATTGAATCCATGTGGTTTTGCCTGGCAATTGCACATCAATTGCCCAGGTCACAGTTGTACTCCTACTGGGGGGATTGTCTCCGTTCTAGGCTCTAAAGTCCTTAAAGGCCGTGCGCAGGTGCCACTGCGCTTGCATGATTTACGTAACCGTCCGGGAATAAAAAGGACATGGGCCTGAGCACGCAAGGTCAACAAGAGCTCTTCCCCAAACCTCTCCACCTGACATGCTAAACGGATATCGTGAGAACTACCCGGTTGGGGTTTCTGTGAGCTAAGATTTACTCAACAATTTGGCTGCTCTGCCAGCATGGCAGCTCCAATTTCCTTGAAACCGCGGGGTAGCTGCTCGAAGGGAAACTTGTCCAACGGTGCTCTGTGAGTTGGACTTCCTCCAAGAAATGAAATGGGGTTCGTTTGACCGAATTGTTTACTGGCCGGCACTGCTAGCTGGCCGAAGCTCGGGAATACTGCACTTGTAGTTCACATGCCGTCTCAAAGTGCAAAGGACGAGCAGGCCGTCCCAAAAAGAATGTCCCCATGGGTCCTCTTTATACTCGTCGAGCGCGGAGCGGAAGTTGCCAATCGCAAACAAACCGGCTTGGTATGAAATCCATAAGGCAGAAAATAGTTGTTTCCACCTACATGTGTCCCTGTCCTTCCACCAGCAGAACAAAGCCAAAGATGGCTAAAAAAGAAACAAATGTGAAATCGTCGATCTAAAAAATTCCCGGAAGCGAAAAAGAAAGGATGAAAGAAAACAAAAACCCCAGATTCTGCAAGGATGCACCCGCACAGACAAACAAGCGAGACAGCTGGGATGAGGTCATGTGTTACAAGACCCCTGGTTTTCCTGGCGAAGGCGCATCTGCTTGCCTGCTTGTGTGAGTGAGTGTGTGTGTTGCTTGCCTTGTATGGATGGAATGGAAAGATTCTTGGTGGGGCTTGTGATGGTGGTGGTGGTGGTGGTGGTGGTGGTTATGTTTACTACAACAGCCAGCTGTGTTTACGATGCCTACCTGAAGCCATCGTCAACGGTAGCCGCAGCCTCAGGGAGCATCATTGCACCTCGGATGAGCTGAAACTCTACACCAGATCAGGCGGACATCACCCTAAGCCCTTCTGTTATTTGGATCTAGTTCCTACCGACGCCATCCAGTGTTTGGTTGGCGTAAGGTGCACGTGGTGCATGGAATTACAACTTATTAGTCATAGAATGATCGCAAACGGGAAGGACAATGCGGAGGTCACCTTTCGATGGGTGGACTGGGGAAAAAAGTCAGAGAGGCAGGACCAGTGTCCGGTTGTTCCAATAACCTTGCAAGAGAATTGGTGGCGGTCTACACCGTGCGAGAGAACTTCATTCCTTCTTATATGAGCCATTGTATTGGAAGTTTTCCAATCCCGGATTGGTATGGCGTCAGACATCGTGGTCTCCGAATTGTCAAGGAATTGGGCGGACATGAGACGGAATTGGCTTTCCCGGGGGTAAAAAAAATTAAATAACTGTGCGTCTGATGTTCGGTGTGTGCGTGTGTGTGTGCGGTGTAGAGTACCCCAGAGCGAGTGAGTGTGCGTGCCCAAGCTTATGTATAGCCAAAAGCTACTATTCCCCCATCAAATCTATTAAATCGACCACTAAGGTCCATGTCCATGACCCGAGCATGACCGACCACCTTTACTCTTCCAAAGGCAGAAAGGGAGGAAAAAAGTAATGAAAAAAAAAATAGTTGCCTGGTGTGACTGTCCCGCCGCTCGAGCTAAGCAGTTTGATTCAGTCACAAACCCCCCGAGCAACCATATTTCCTTACTAGTACCAATTGGACCTCGTCCCACGTAATTCTCTGCCAGGTGGGTATAAAGAAGGCATCCCGCTCCATCTTTAAAAGATCATCAACGCCCTTCTAAGTTTTTACTACATACAATGCCCCACAACGCCACCCACATGCCCATGGAAATCTTGAACAAATCCTTCAGCAACTCACTCGCTTTGAATTCCACAACGAACTCGTCTCAGAAGCAGAAATGCTTCTCTTCTCAGAATCACCCCGATGACGTGAGAGACCGTTCTGTAGAGAAGCCAGTGTCAGAGAGAGGATGTGCCCCAATTGAACTCCTCCCAATGGAGATATTTGGTATGCTGCGTCAATGAAGAATGTCCCCCGCACCTCATTGACAGTTTAGACTAACACAGGCTCTAGATCAAATCATTCCCCACCTCGCAATTGATACCCCAAGCAATGGCTACGCCCCAAGAAACAAGGACCTTGCTTCTTGTCTTCTGGTCTCCAGAGCGTTCCACTGTGCTACACTTTCAACTTTATACGCGAACGTTACCTTCCCTCACTCCACAATCTTCTCAAAGTTCCTAGCTCATATCTCAAGATACCCCGACCTGGGCGAGTTGGTGAAGCGGTTGGACTTCTCTCACTTCACTTCAGTGGGCCTGGGGAGGACCAGAAGGATGAACTACGAGATTCAAAAGTTGACTGCCACTACCCTTCGCAAGTGCCTTGATCTCAACCCTAACCTCCGAGAATTCTTCGCCTCGGAGGCCTTGGACGATGATATGGACCAGAAGGTGTTGGAGAAGTTGTTCTGTGACCTCCCCCGTCTGAATGCAGTGGATTTTTGTGCTGCCTCTTCAGCTGTTTTTGTTAGTGGCTTTTTGAACGCCGTTTCTCCAAACAATCCTCTACTGCCAGAAGTCATGCCAATCAAGAGACTGGGCCTTCATGGATGTACTACTCTGCCTCCGTCCATATTTGCCACTTTGTTGCCTCGTTTGTCCAATTTGACCCATCTCGATTTGACCCACACTCAAATCACGGACGGAACATTGCACGCTATCCCACAGACTGCAAGACTCACCCATCTTTCGCTTTCTAAATGTAACCGGTTGAAGGGACCCGCGGTTGTCGATTTTCTCATCAATCATCCTTCTACTCAGGGTCTAATCCACCTTAACCTACTCTATGACACGGGAAGATACCGTCTTCTTACCAGTGCGGACGTAGATGAATTGCTACCGGAGCTCCCACTTACACTCCGTTCTTTGAACATTTCTGGGGCAAAGATTAACTTCACCCATGTTCCTCAGCTTCGCCGCCTTGCGAAGCAGCTCGAAGAGCTATCCATCGGAAACGCGGATCTCTCGGTCGAAAACATGAATAGTATTCTCCAACAGGGAGATGGTCTTGAGGGGCCAGGAAACGACACCACCTCAAGGTCTACTCTACGATACTTGGACCTCACCGGAATTTCATCCATTACACCATCCTCACTCATCGACACTACTGGTTGCTCGCTTCTTACACAAGCTTCGTACCCGCTCCGCGTCATTGAAGTTGGCGAGAAGATCATCGAGGGCTTGAAGGACAGACCCAAGTCAAGCAAGAGACTAGGTTGGGCTGTCAAGAGCCAGCATAGAAGGTCTTGGTATGTCCGCGAGAAGAGCGAAATCCCAGACGATGATGATGGTAGCCGTTCCTGGAAGATGGGCGGTAAATGGTGGGGAGGAAGGAAGGTTGGGATGGGCCAAGCTGAAATCAGCGGTATCTACGGGTACTATGGTTTCGGGAAATAAACGGTCTGCAGAAATGAGATAAGCCTGGAATTATGGCTATCCGCGTGAGTTTGATGGCTCACGAATCTGTATTATTATTAAACCCCCCGCACACTCCATCTTCCTCTTGCTTTTTTGGCTTTTTACGGTGTTACAAGCGTTGGTTATCTTTCTTTGTTTCTGGCTTTTTCCCTTATGAACTCAACTGCATAGCATTTTTCACTTTGGCGCCTCTTTTTTATCTACGGAATTTCCCCGGTTTTCCAGGTTTTCTTATCTTTTCAATTTGCATTCAAATCTAGGGTTACAGTTGTGTTATGGGTTTTCGATGGCATGGATCAATTTTTTCTCTATCATCGGGATTTAGTGTAATTACATACAAGTAATTAAAAAAAAAATTGGCTCATAAAAAATTAACTTTGCACTTGTTCAAGAAGATGTGTGATGGTGATGTGTTGGATGCGGGTCCCATCCCTTCCTTCATTCCATTCCCGTCGACATCTACATACCAATGTAACTACTACATAGCATCCGGACTAACCCGCTAATGCAAAGTACACACAAAAGGGTCCTTCCCAGTTTTTGTGTGGTGTTCTGATATCCGAAACGCTAGGCACGCCCTCGGGTAGGCCACCCAGCACGGACGCATTTGAAATCGTTGGTTGCTGTTCAAACAGGTGCGCGCGGCACAGATTCTCACTCGCGGCGCGACCTAGCCTCCGTTACGTGTTACCTTCGACCTTCTTCCACAAGACAAGCCAAGCTATTTTAGTAGTGGAATTGAGAAAAAGCAATTATTCTTGAACAGTCCCTGAAGGGTGTCATGATTTGACCAGTCGTTTCCGGTAAATCCCCCCAATGGAAATGGGGGGATCTGCTGGATGTTTGACAAAAGGAGTTTAGTTAGGGCCACCATTGATGTGGTTAAGGCGGCGGACCAAGCGGCACCTACCAAGCCATCGGGAGATCAGTCATTTTTCGTGGTCTTGGGCGGTGATCCCCCAAGAGAACACTCGAGTTTGTAACTTGTCCCCCCTGGCGCTCAATTGAGTTTGTGGTGGTGGTGGGTTGATCATGATAGTTGTCGATCCTGAGATTTGATGTGAGACACTGACGTAGGGGTAGGGTAAGTGGGCTGTGTTGGGGGGTGGAAACCAAGAAAACCAAGTTGGTTGTCGAGTGAGTGACATCTTATGACTCGGGACTATTATACACTTGTGAGGTCATGCTCACACCTTGAATACCAAAATACGGTTTAAGGATCTGCTGACTGACTTTTTGAACATCTCCAGAAGAGTAGAGTATGGCACGCTAAATTCTAAAGGGATAGACTGGTTTGGAATATGACTGTGAGGCTTGCATGCTACATCAGCTGCAGGTCACGAGTAGGTAGAGACTTGCATAGAGTAGGTAATATAGAGTTGACGACAGCTGTTAGAGTAGGTACTCTGTACTCGTAATCTACCTACGTGCGTGTCTATGAAAATTTTCTCCATTGAAGCCATGAATATTTTTTTCTAGAGTCTAGTCGGAGATGGCTAGATGCGCGAGAAATAAGATATTGTAAATCTCGTATGCAGGTCGATTTACGGAAGTCTAAAGCGCGAAGAAGAGGAAAAAAAAAAAAAAATGGACTTCTTAATATGCCCGCCGTTCTAGAGTATGAAAGGTCGCCGCCCAATTTAAATTTCACCCCATTCTAAACTAACGGCCCGCAGGCTGGGGTTACAATGGGTGGTTCATCACCTTCTGCTGCTGCTGCCATCTGTTTGACAACCGGGTTTCAGACTGGTATGGTTCGCCTCGCTGAACACGAAGAGACGAGTCGGGGATATTTTAAATCGGGCCTGCCTCATTCGTCTAAGTATGAGGGAGGGAGGGAGGAAGGCATGCTTTTTTTTGAGGAGATATTTTCCCCACTTATAATTTCTTTTGGAAGCTCAGACCGGCAAATCGATGGAGTCAGTAGCCGGGCAGAACCACATGTGGATGCAGGTAGTTTGTGCTTCTCTGGTGTATGTTTGGTCATTGAGTAATGGAGATGGATCAATGCCGATGACTATACTGCACAAAGGACCCTTCTCTTCGCTTCTCCTCTCCTGTTTGTTTTTGCTTTGTTTTGCTCCGTTTTGCTTTCCTGGACCTTGCAGGTTTATGTGAACGTTAGCCTAGGTTATAAAAACAGTATTTAGATATAAGCGTTTAAATTCCAAAATAGAGTTAGACAAATTAAGAAGAGGAGGTCACAAAGAGTCCGCTCACCAAAGTGCATTAAGTAGAATAGTGTTGGATTACACCACAGTGAGTGAGATTTGTCAATTATGCCTTATTGGAGGTAGCAGAGCACCGCTGGAATCCTGCAGCGGGGCCAATAACGCACTTGTGCTAACGTTTCGATCCCGTTTTGGGGTACTAGAAGCGTGGGATATTGTCGATTCTCTTCTGGTTTTAGCAATTGGGCCGTCAGTTCTTTTTCCTTGGTGATTTAACCAGGTTTTGTTTGAAGGTATCAATTAAGAAGTGTGTACTATAGATAAGGACGGTTATGGACTAACGTTTGATTGTTTGTTATCTATAGCGCACGTTGCTTGTACGCATCGATATCAGCAGACATCTCTTGTGAAACACGTACTGAACTTTCTTAGTGGGCGCTGTTAGTTTAGAGTTTTTCTCAGGTCCCCGGTAATATGAATATGAGGTAAATAGGCCGTGTTAACCCTCGCTGTATCGTAATCATCAAGATCATCCCATCCGAGGTTTTCCCCCCCCCCCTTAGGCCTTGTTGTTAATTGGGAAGCCGTTTCTGAAGGGTAAAAGCAAATATCATTGACACTCATGTTCATGTCCGGGTAAGCGGCGGTGGCGGGCTACCCTGCCGTTACCTGAGTCATTCTCAACCCACTATTTCCCCTCCCCCGCATGTAGTGTACCCTTATCGATTGAGCCCCTCCACACCCCACCTCAGGCCAGCCTATCAACAAAGAATATAGAAAAAAGTTCCAGCAATGGCGACCGACCTTCCAACCCAGATTCTGCACGCCCTAGACACTGCATCCGCGCTCCCGCTAGTGTCATCAACGGCATTCCCGAATGTCGAGGCGACGGTAGTTAAGGGAGCTCTGGACTCGCTGCAGAGCAAGGAGATGGTGGTGTATGAGACGGTAGACCGCGAGGAAGCCGTCTTGACAGAAGAGGGACAGAGCATTGTGAACGATGGAAGTCACGAGGCAAAGGTTTATGAGGCGGTCTGCAAGGCCGTGGGTGGCTTGAAGATCAGTGAATTGCCTGTATGCTCACTCGGTCCTGTCTTTGTGAGGGTTTGGGAGTAATGGCGCTGATAGGGAGAGTAGAAACTCGTTGGCGCGAACACGGCAAAGGTCGGACAAGGAAAGGCGTTCAAGGAAGGGTGGATCAAGAAAGATGGTGACAAGTTGGTCAAGAAGGTTCGTACTTAAATTATCTTTCTGATAAGCAATTGCTAAATTGGAGCTTTCTATAGGCTACTTCGATCAAGGATTCAAGCCGGGATCAGCTTCGTACCATCGCAGAAACGCATACCCACCCCGAGAAAGAAGTCCTCGCAGACCTCAAGAAGAGAAAATTGGTGATCATGCAGAAGCGCATTAGCTTCAAGATCAACAAGGGTGCTAAGTTCGCTTTACAAGTTGTCAAGGAAGAAACCGATCTGACAGCAGAGATGATCGCGAGGTTTGTTGGGCCGAGTGATATTGTGTGTCTCAAGTACTTTTTACTGATTTGTCACTCGCGTCAACAGCGGAGCCTGGAAGACACAGAAGTTCAAGCCTTACAACTTTGCAGCGCTGGGCGCCCATACTCCTAGCGGAGCTTTACATCCTTGTCGGTACCCTTCTTGGATGATCCAACTGCTACGCTGAATTTTGTTCGTGAGACTGATTCTGATTCGGACAGTGAACAAGGTCCGTTCGGAGTTCAGGAACATCTTCTTCGAGATGGGTTTCACGGAAATGCCTACCAACCGGTAACCCACCTCCGCCGCCTATCTCTTATTTTTACAAGCTAACATCCCTCAAGTTTCGTTGAATCTGGCTTCTGGAATTTTGACACCCTTTTCGTCCCTCAACAGCACCCCGCCCGTGATCTCCAGGACACCTTCTATATTTCCGACCCTGCCGTCGCCGACAAGCCCCGTGACGACGAGACCGGCGAGACTCTCACCGAGTACTGGAATAACGTGCGCGAAGTCCACCAGGAAGGCAAATTCGGCTCTCTCGGCTACCGCTACCCATGGAAGGAAGACGAATCCCTCCGCCTCGTCCTCCGCACCCACACCACCGCCATTTCCGCGGCAATGCTCCACAAGCTTGCAAAGAACCCCGGCCCCGCAAGATACTTCTCCATCGACAGAGTGTTCAGGAACGAGACCGTCGATGCGACACATTTGGCCGAGTTCCACCAGGTCGAGGGTGTCATTGCGGATTACAACCTCACACTGGGTGATCTGATCGGGTTCATGCGCACGTTCTTCGGGAAGATGGGAGTGCACCAGCTGCGTTTCAAGCCTGCCTACAACCCATACACCGAGCCCTCAATGGAGATCTTTGGATACCACGATGGTCTTGGTAAGTGGGTCGAGATTGGAAACTCTGGCCAGTTCCGTCCGGAGATGTTGGAGGCTATGGGACTGCCCAAGGACATGAGAGTGCATGGTTGGGGGCTGAGTTTGGAGAGGCCGACCATGATTAGATACAAGGTCAGCAACATTAGAGAGTTGCTGGGGCACAAGGTCGATTTGGGATTCGTGGAGGCGAATGCGGCCGTTAGACTTGACAGGGAGTAAAAGGAGAATACCCCCCCATACTCGTTCCTGGGATTTCAGCTGGCTAGAAATATATAAAAAAAAGTTCTTTTTACCCGTCCGATAGCTTAATAACTAGATTTGTGAAATAACATGGAGCGTTTCACTTGCTTTGTTTAAACCCGTCCCTTAAATTTCATATACCCCAAAATTCTCCACGGAGTTGCGTCTTAAAAGGAATAAAAGAACGATACTATGTACTGCTCTTCTCATCAAGCAAAAACTGTCTGTCTAAGCACAGGAGTGGGTGGGGGTTTAGGCTTGAGTCCTTCTGCCACCGGCTCATAGTTCAATGATTAGTAGTGCGGTGCACTTGTTCCACAACTCGACTGTTGAGTGATGAGACATGAAAACTAACCTGTAGCACCCTCTTTGGAGCTTATCTAGAGTACACTGGGCGACACGTTGCTCGGTCATCGCTCTAACTGTCAGGCGCGCTGGGTGCATATGAGACTTGACAGCATATATACATGTACTTACCATAGGAGGAATATGGATACTGTCCTTCATCCAAGCCTATCAAAAATGTATAGGAGGGCGGGGAATTACAAAGATTTGACCAACTACTCTTAACCAGCGAGCTCCAGGGTTCTCGAGGAGACCGGGGCACGGCAATCATGAATTATCACTCGGTTGTATTTTTGTCTGATCCTGGCCACCATCTTGCATTAATTTTTTTGAAAAGTCCCGAGCCCTATAGACTCTTTCCCAACACAGTTCTACTGCGTCCATCTCTCTTTCCGAGCTTCTTAGGTCGCCTCATAAGGCATCGCATGGCTTGATCTCCTCTGACGCATTCTGTGGTTAGTTAATAGGGATAGAGAGGCTCTGACTTACCTATTTAAGATGCTTATACTCTGGATCTTTAATTACTAAAGGAGAGGATACTATCTGCGATCGTTGGCGTTTCATTCAATCATGGAATATCACTCGCTAGATTCTTGTCTTAGAACCTAGCCCTCTCTAGCGGTTGAAGTGATATAACTAATCTCCAGAGGCTGT
The DNA here is from genome assembly GCF_020137385.1 of Morchella sextelata. NCBI lineage: Eukaryota > Fungi > Ascomycota > Pezizomycetes > Pezizales > Morchellaceae > Morchella > Morchella sextelata. Next base: position 1,514,255 of record NW_025408619.1, on the reverse strand, counting down.
CAAACTTCTCTAAAGCTAGCCCTACTACTATGTCCGTCATCCGTAGGCTATTTCAAGTCCATCACTCGTCCGGGATTACCAGAATCATGGTAAATCACTCGACACGCCAAACCGGCCTTTATGAACCCCCTCAGGCATATATATGCAGCGCAGAATAGCGCAGATTCAAGTGCATGTTCCTAGTTTTTGGTTTTCAGCTGCTAGTGGCATAGTGCACCTGGTGGAGCACCCACATTGGGCAGAGGGTTGTCGTCTTTCTGGGCAGGTCTAGAGGATAACCCGGGGTCTTTCTTGGCTTCACCCTGCGGGTACTTCCTGGTCCGTATACGTGAGCTCATCTTGATGCTTCCGCTAAATAAATTGCTGGAGGCTGGTTGTTGATGTTCTTACTCGCCTGTCCTGTCAGTAACAATAGGCAACTAAGCTAAGTAGCTGGCTTTGAGGTACTATGAAAGCAAGTCAGTTCCGCCCCAGTGTTACTCTATATTATGAGTGGCCTTTCTGTGGGTTGTACTATAGATGTATAGAGGTAAGTATGAGAGGATGAGGGCGATGCGGGGTACGGGGTACGGGGTGCAGAGTCAGAATGGGAGAAATCGGGGCAAAACGAACGGGATATCGAGGGTTTATCATTGAGGGATATTTTGGCTGAGCTACCTGGTCTTGAGTATATATGTGTTAGAAAAATGTTGGTGCTAGAGATAAGTATCCCGGTATACTCTAGATGAGATACATGTATTCGCTGAGAGAATGATAAATAAATTGAATCGTGGGTGTGTCAGAAAAAGCAGGTTGCTATGTGAGTGCGTGTTTGCGAACTGGCATAGTAGTTAAGACTGCATGTTCCTAGCATATCTTTCTAGAATTGCCCCGCTACATGTAGCTACCTGACCGCGGAGCACTCACTGCACAGGGTAACTCTTTGTGTACGGCGCGGTTCAGTACGTCTCGGACGGGGGCTCCTTCTTGCTCATTCTATGAGCTGAACGATGTCGACTTAAGGAACTAAACAGTAGCAGGAACAAGGCCGTCCAATTTATCAGCCTGGTGAGTTATGGCTACCCTGGTTTTTAGGTACACACTGATGAGACTGATTTTCCACCCCGCCAGGCCGAGGGGATGAGTTAGCCAGTACTATTATCAACACTTTATGATGTGTATCCCATTTTCTAGGCGTTCGCCGCGTAGGCCAACTTGTCCAAAACCGCCTATCGTATGGGCCAGGACATATATGCGCACGTCTGTCTGGTGCTTGAACCCAACGCTGTGGCGAGCACTCCTATCTCTCACCAACACTCCAACCGGGAGCTGGCACTTCGATATTTGACATTCGCTGTGTCCGAAAAGGTCTCGGCATGTGCGCGAGTGGTCAGGTCTGGCGTGTTCAATCACGTGCTGTCACTCGCGCCAAGATCTCGGTGCTGGATACTGCAAACATTGAAAAGCCGCGCGAGATCATGGCCTCAAAGCTGGGACTCTTGGACCGCTCTCTTCTACTTTCTTCTGACCAAAGGTCAAGGAGCAGTCCTTATTATTCTACTACCACACACACCCAGGCTCGAGTGGTGATAATATGACTATCGATTCTCGCAGGTCATCTACATAGACAGCAAAAAGCAGGTGCCAGAGTCAAAGGTCTCTATATGGGTGGCGATTCGGGAAGAATTTACTTAGCGATTCAAATACTTCCTACTCCTAATCATCCTAACGATCCAGCCGACTATTTTAAATGCTTTTATTCAGGCAGAAAGCTGAACGCACTTTGACCAAACATCATCATCAACGGTAACCACCAACTACAAGCTAAAGGCCCTACTACCTCCCGTTCCTTCTCAACAATGTAATACCGATAATCATAATTTTTTTCTGGATATGTTGGCCAACAGGGTAGAGCGGCTATGCATAGGAGATCGTGTGTAATCACTGGTTCAAAGTTTGTGGTACGGTATGGTTGAGTGTGGCATCACAATTAATTACTGGATTACACATTATAATCGTAATACCCTTGGATAGTGGCCGTAGTCGTATGGAGATACCAAGGTATTCATTCCTGCTGTAATGTTCATGATCAGTAAAGGACCCATGTGTTCAGCGATTGTAGGAATGAGTTTCACAACCAAGCGACATACCATCTATAGGACAAGATCTATAATAACTTCGCTCCACCGCTCTCCATCTTACGTTTACGGTTATCAATTTTATAAGAAACTAGTTTCTGCGCGATCTGTTTCATTTGTGTTAATTTTGTACTTTCGGGCCTGGGAGTTAAATCCCCGGGTTGAGTTATTTTTAAATGGGTTTATATATATGTGACGTGACATGTTTTTTTATATCATTGCCAAGAGTTATTTTCCGGGGTTATTTAGGAAGGTCTAGAATATCTCATTAAGAGATTCTAGAACATATTCTTGCCACCTATTTTTGGTATATAGTTCTATTATTTACCCACCATGTCGAGGTTTCGCAGCGAGTATTCTAAATTCGGATACCGCACTATAAGTACCTATTGCGATTGGAGGAAGGATACCGTGGTGGGGAAGAGCAACCAGAAATCTTCCTCATTCAGCAAATACCCAGCTAAAATTGACCGTTAACCTAACATACAGACTTCTGGCGAGGCTTCTGTAACTGCGAACTCCAGCCTGTAGTTTCAAAAGTCTCCACCGGTGGCCAATACATCTATCACATCAAAGAAATCTGGCATACCACACTTCCTTCCTATATCTGGCAACCCTACCCAAATTTAAAATATTTGGTGCGAAAACTCTCTATTAAGTAAATAATTACAGTATTCCGCACCTAAAAACTACAATTTACCTTTATCGAATTACGAGTGATAAACGATGATTTCAATTAACCCGAGTTTCAATACTGAAACAACACAGCCCATTTCAGGGTTTTTACATGGGATTCCTAGGCCTTTGGAATACGAGTAAGTTTATTTCTATGTTGAGATTGTTAAGAATATACTCGCGTGCATCCTGCAAAACTGCTTGGATCCCAGAATTGACTAACTGCGCTCTATTTATCTTGTTGAATGCTTTCCGCTTTAACCTCCGCCTGATAGGGCCGGGATATGTCATTGGCAGAATCAGGAGCTATGTAAACATGTAAGTATCGATTAATCACAATACGGAAAAATAGGAAGAAGCAAGTGAAAATCTCGGCAGACGTGCCCCCCACTAAGTCTATCAAAACGATACCTGTGCGGCCATGATCGACTAACATATATATAACTACAAGTACATGTACATGGACTTAGTACACTTATGCACATATGTTCCCAAAGAAGCAAACTTAAAAATATTTGGGGTGATGGCTTTACATAAATTAATCTCCAACATAAGTATGTAGTCATCAGACTAAATATCGTCATAGCTACTCGATTGACAGGTCACATGAGCGTAACTAAATATATTCAATAGTCTTCAAGCCCTCTTCTGACCAAGATTTAGTTACAGGTTTTCACTGACTGCATTAGAGCATTGTTACAGAAAGATAGCTAGACCGTACACGTAGCACAAACATCGGAAATCAAAGTGCAGAGTCTGTACATGAATCGATCATAAGTTGCCTCCTTCATTTTTGTAATTTGTCACCGCCCGCGCCTGAGCAGGAGAAATTTTCAAAATAAAGTCGCTGTAAACTAATCAAGAACGCACATACATATTACAGCTGTACCTACTGGCGCCTACGAGGATTATGTGCGCATGTGGCGGGGGCTCGACTCATGCTCACCAATCGGCTCTTTTGGATGATTCTCATACTTCTTATCGGGCGTTTAAGTGCATCACATCTGGCTACCAATACAGAGCCATGCGGTGGATGTATGGGTGGAATCATAGCATATTCGACCGCATTAGTCCAGTACATCCCCAGTCCCGACATTCTCAAAAGATCTAGAGACGTGGTGCGCTGTTCTAGAGAAATTTTACTGATATCATTAGCGTGTCTACGGGAGATTGTTGAATAGTTTCAGGATGTCCGTAACTAAAACTTATGGCTCGAGAAGCTATGGTGGGTAGGTGTGTAAACTTCGGCGTTTGCAGCCAATCAATCTATAGAAGTTGGGAGATCTACTCACATAATGGTACTAGCGCCTAGCCTAACGGTGGAATTTTCTCTAATTCCCATACAAAAAAGGTTCCTCTGAAGTTGACACACCTACCCCCTATGCCTTCTCGCGCCATAGTCTTAGAAGTAACTTACTAAGTATAAACACATGTTGTGGTTATCGTGAAGTATAGCACTTTCTTATATTAGATATGTGTAGTGAAGAAAAAAGTTTTTATTTAGATAGCGCTAAGAAGAAATATCTTTCATGGTTACATGGCCCAATGGCAAGGCGCTTGACTACGAATCAAGAGATTCCAGGTTCGACCCCTGGTGTGATCACACATGATAGTTTCTTTGTTGCATTATGGCAATCGCAATCAATTTTTTATCTGCTTTCCTTTCTAAGCTTTTAATAGAGCTGAAATATGAAGCATACGTACTCGCTTATATAATTATCAAGTATGTATTTGCCCAACCAACAAAACACACCAAAAATCGAGGTTTTCAACAACTCATAAAAAGCCCCATAGTTATACCTGCAACGGCCAAGTATAGTATAATTTCGATAATGGAGGTTCATGCTTCAAATTCTTGTCCTAATTGAGATACTGGTAAAGGTGGAGAGGAAAGCAGTAAAAGGACTTTTTAGACACCCTTCGCCTTCAGGGCTCGTTCTTTATGGATATGGCCTAAAAGTGGACTGTAGAGTCTTTCAGGTGTCTAGATAAATTTATAAAAGATGCGCAATTTCAGGGGAGATGGGAAAGCTCTCGGAATTCTGTGTGTTTTGCTGGTAGCGCAAATACTTATTTGAAATGCGAGTACGCATGAAAGGACGATATAAAACGGACATAATGGTCCAACTTTGATGTAATCTGGCATCGTATTATATTATTCTGTTAGCGCTTGGAGTTCATATGATGTGTCGCATTTTTTGTAAAGGGGCCTTTGATTCATGCCTTTTGTGTTGGTGTTCCTACATGTACATAATATGCACTCACAAACTATCACTCGTAGCGAGGCCTTCATCCGTTTTATTTCCACGTCGCCTTTAGGTCGATTACATATTGTAATACCTCAACACTGCACCCTTTTGTACTCGAAAAGCATCAGAACCTGCGTGTTGAACTCCCATGCATGGTCCTCATAATGCTCCCACCGCACTTCTCTCCACTACACATGCTTCCACCTCGGGTTTCAAAGATCGTGGCTCCTTAAGCTTCCTTCCTGAGACTGGTAAGCTTTGTACTATCACATATCAGGGAATCTTTGGATGGGACACGGTTTACTAATCTTGCCTCTTTTAGCTAGGTGTCTGGCAACATGCACGCTCCCGCTGATATTTTGTCCCACCTTATTCAGGATTCTCCGATTTGGCCGGTTCCCAGCTAAACGTACTGTAAGGTACCGAAATGACAGAATCCCTCGTGAAAAAGCAAGCAAAGGGAAGCACGAGCGTTGTGTCTGATCTAGTTTGTGCAGTTACAGAGTGTGCTTCCATGAGAACGATTACGAGCTATTTATTTATCGACATTAATATTAGGGTATCAGTCAGCCTCAGCGGTGGTTTTGTGTGGTAAGTTTCTGCATGAGGGGAAATGCAGTTTGAGGACATGCCTCATAAATGCACGTTGGAAGCGAGATCTGGCGTATCAGCTAGCTTGGTCTGCTACCTACGCGAGAAGCGAACGCCTTTGGTCCTGCCGACCCTACTCTAGTTACACCATATCTGCCTAGCGATAGATTACCGGTACTTGCTAGGATCACCACTTTCTACTCTACCTCTGTATTCCTCGAGATCGGAAAGGGAGACGTTTGAGAGTGCAGAAGCACGTTTCCAGACCACTTTCCTTCCATGCCCGAGTCGCAAAGTGTCCAGTGTCCCACCCCGCAAACCCACGAACCCCCCCTGTCGCCCGGAAGTGGCCCTCGTTGGTTGGTTGTTGGGTGTTTGAGAGGGCGGCTACCATTATCAGGATACTGGAGAGGAGAGTCTCAGGATGGGGGTTGGTTCCAAAAATAACCCCTTGCCCGCGCTGGCTTGCAGAAACCGAAGCGCCATCTGGCATCTCGATGTCTCCTTTTTTGCTTTTGGCAGCCGTCTTGCCCCTCCTGGGTCTGGATTCTACCTCATGCCCTACCTTCTGCTGAATGACTGCCCTACCATACCAGGACGTGGTGTAAGGGTATTAAGAAATTACTGGGTTCTTTTTTCGGAAACGAATCACCGATCAAGCTAGTCACAGTGGACTTTTATTTTTTATCTATTTTTAGCTGTGCTATCCTGTCGGGAGTCCCCTGTGTGGTGGTGGTGGGTGGTGGGCCCAAAGGATCAATCAGTGAGAGCGCCGCTGGTCCCTCTCTCACACTCACATCCTCTCTCTCTTCCTCTATCTCTCTTTTTTCTCCCAACAGTCTGGATAACACTGCCCCCCCGCTCTACCCCCCCCTTACGCGTAGGTACCTCATATACACACCAAGTGCCCATTCTTTAACTACTTTCCTTTACCCCCCCTCCATTTGCCTCTCTCCCGCGTTGCGACTCTGCTCGCCGAAGGAGCTGCTTGCATCCAAGACCCCCACATACGGGTTGACGGGAATGGCTGTTTAGGAAACACCGGGGAGACATCAACAAATCCACGACATATCCCGGGGCAGGACGGACAATCACTACAGCTACTACTAACCACAGCAACTCAGTAACAATGGCATCGCCATATGCTTTTCAAAACCACCACCAAGCGTCTAGTGCAGCGAATGGAGCCTATACCCGCTATAACCCGGCCTTATACCCGGGCGGCCTCGGAGGTGGAGGAGGAGGAGGAGGAGGAGGAACAGGTGGAGTTGCGAGCGCGCCCACAGTCGCGACCTCTCCGGCCACTGCTGTCGCAGCGACGTATGGACCAACCAGACGGCCGAGTGTCAGTCCTAGCCCTATGAGAGGTCAGGCAGATATGGGTGAAGGCGGAGAATATAACCCGCAGCATTATGCACCAGTCGCGGGAAATGGTGGAGGATATGTTCCAAGGCCGGCTGCTGGAGGAGACGGTACTGAACCTTTGTTTCCTAGTCAATCATTGTTTTTCATTCCTTAATTCTTTTTCATTTTCTTTGTCTTGGAAATATTTTGTATTTTGTATTTTCTTTTTCTAATTTATGCATCTTATGCATATATTATCACTCGTTTCCCACCTTTAATCTTTGCATGCATAACCACCATGTCTCTTCTTTTGTGAGGTTCTATTGATTCGTATATGGATTATATTACATAGAGCTGACCCATATGAAAGCCCCCCCACCGCCATATTCCCCACCGCAGCCACAGAGCTCACGACAACATCTGAATCCCCGTCTCCAGCTGAGCCCACCTCACCAGCGCCAGAACTCATGGCAATACAGCAGCAACGGGACCACCCCAATATCGCCCGCTGCACATGGCCACTCACCAATGATCACTCCCTCCACTGCCTCAAGCCAAACATTCTCCCCCCTCTTCTCCCATGGCCCATCTGCAGTAAGTAGCGCCAACACAACCCCTCAATCTCCATATGCACCTCTTTTACAAGATCAGTCGGGCTGGAACAGTCCCTCGCCCCGGCGGCGGAACTACTCCCCCCCCAACGCCGCGGGCACCCCGCAAACCTACGCACCCTCCGGCCTCCAACAAGCCACCTACCCCTCCCCCGAGGCTGCCGTACCCCCCAGCCCCATCGTCTCCCCACGCTCCAGCTCCCGCGGCCCCAACGGCATCCCACCGCCGCCCCCAGGACCCCCACCAATGCGCCGCGACACCTCCCCCATGCCGAGCCCCCCCGCGCGCCGAACACAGAGCACGAGCAACGCCGCGGCCGTCATGCAGATGGGCATGGGCAGCGGGCTCCGCTCGCACTCGAACTCGCCGCACGACCGCGCGCAGCAGCATCCGCCAGCATCAACAAGAGCAGACTCACTCACGAGGATACCGCCACCGCCGCCGGGACCACCGCCAAGAGATAACTCGGTCCCGCGGGGCACCATGGCTCCAGGAGCGATACGGGGCGACTCACGCAGCCGCGGGAGTATACCGCCGCCGCCGCCGGGGCCACCGCCCAGGAATACGAGTGTGCCGAGACAGGGCCCGACGCAGGTGAGGTCGGTGTCGTCGCCGGTGCCGAGTAGGATGCAGAGTAGGTCGCCGCCGCAGCTGGGTAGGTTGAGTGCTGGGAACGTGAACGGTGGGAATGGAAATGGGAGCTTTGAGGTTACGGCGGCGACGATATCGCCCGGTGCGACAACGACGAGCACGTCGCCGCCGCAGCCGCCGCCGAAGCGCAAGATGGAGGGGGAGCAGGCGCCGTATAAGAAGAGCTCGCCGGGGCCGAGGGAGAGGGATGGCGAGGAGGAGGCGGTGCCGCGCGACGAGAATAACAACCCGTGGAAGCAGAGCATGAACCCGCCCATCTCGAGCCCCACAAGTGAAGTCCACGGCCACGGGCGCAGAAACAGCGGACCGACCGCACCACGGATCGACACGTCTGCTGTCCCACTGATCGACTTTGAGCGCGACTCGACGCCGCAGTCGTCGTCAAGGGGCCCGCAGTTCTTCTCGCAGGTGCGCCGGAAACCGCTGAAATTCATCACGCCATCGCCCGTGACCGAGGAGCCGCCGAAGCAGCTGCCGACGCCGCCGCCGGCGGGCGAGAGGGACAGCAGACGGACGCGGCCGGTGTCGCATCTGCTGCATATCCCGACGCCGACTGACGCGCTGCTGCAGGCGCCGCTGCTGAAGGACGAGGAGGCCATGGACAGCTTCTACAACTCGGCGCTGGAGCGGCACCGCAAGATGATCAGGCAGGAGGCGGCGGCGCAGAGCGACGAGAAGCGCGTGAAGCTGTGGATGGAGTTTGTGGTGCGCGAGTGCCAGCTGCGCGAGGAGCAGTACCCCGAGGCGGTCAAGAAGATGAAGGCGTCCATCGTTGCGCAGCTGGGGACGGCTTTCTCGGTGCCGGAGCGCACGCAGGAGCTGTCGCCGATCTCGCCGGTACTGAGAGGTGGGCATGGAGTGGACGGCGATGTGGAGATGGGGAACTCGGAGGAGGCGAACAGGAGGAAGAGGCCCGAGTCGCAGTGGTGGGGGCAGTACATCAAGAACGAGGCGCGCAACAACAACAACAACCACAGCGACGAGCACAACGACCCGGCACTCGAGGCTAGGATCCGGGACGAGGAGTCTTCGCGCGGGAGGACGTCCTCACGATGGTGGGAGGCGAGTGTCGAGGGGTCGCAGAGTGACTATCATGCGGTGCGCTCAGACGGCATGGGCGAGGACGAGTTTGGCTTTGGACGCGGAGGGCACAGGTATCCCCGCGCCGCCCGGGCATCTTTGAAGGAGATTGCAGAGAACGTCGCATCGACGCCCCGCAACCACATGTTCCCCAGCGACTACGCAGGGAGCTCTGCCTATCCCCCGGACCGCAAATACTCACGCTCACGGTCCCGCCCCGCGCAGTCACGCACACGCTCCATGCCGCCGCGGCCCGTCAAGACAAGCCTCGACATCGCACCGCTGCTGACGCTCCTCCCGCCCTTCCCGCGCGAGTACCCGGCCGTCAACAACTCGCACCCGCACCTCGCCGTGTTCCGCAACCTCGTCCGCACGCTCAACGACCTCTCGACCGTCAACGCCGTCAAGCGCGACTTCAACGCGGCCTCCACCGCACGCAAGGAAACGCTCGCCATGGAGGCGCACAAGCGCCGCACCCAGCACTCAGACTACATCCAGCAGCTCTACGCCTCCGACAGCGCCGCCAGCAACGGCCCCAGCAAGCGCTTCAGCTTCGGCCAGGTCGAGTCTCTCAACAGCGACTTCCAAGCCCGCGAAGACACCATCACCGCCGACTCCCTCCGCGCCGAATTCGACCTCTTCCAAACCCACGTCGTCGACCCCACCCACACAGACCTGCAAGACCGTATCTCCGCCGCCTCCGCCGCCTACGCCGACCTCGTCCGCGAGATCAAGGCCTCGGCCGACTCCCACCACGGCACCACCCACCAGCAGGAAGGCAACGAGCTGCCCGAGCTCCTCGAGAAGCTCACGTGCCTAAAGTGGCTCTTCGACGTGCGCGAGCAGCTGCACCGCGAGCTCTACGACCTCCTCGCCGAGCGCACCCGCCGCTACAAGGAGGTCGTCATCACGCCCTTCTTTGTCACCCGGCAGGCCGACAAGATCCGCGAGGCCGAGGACTACTTCGCGCGCGAAGAGACCACCCGCAGGGTGTCCGCGGATAAGGAGTCGCTCGCTCGCTACGCAGGCTTCCTCGACGTCGTCGAGCACAACTGCATGAAGGGCGTCGAGGCGCAGATCTCGGCGTTCTGGGAGGTGGCGCCGCTCATCATGGAGAGCCTCGAGAACATACCGCTGGACCTGACGAACGTGCACCCGATTGTGCCGCCCGAGGAGTTTCATGAAAACCCTGCGTATCTGCGCGAGCCGCTAAGGTATCTCCTGGCGAAGATACAGCAGGCGGAGAGGTCGGTGTATCAGTTTGTGGAGGGGCAGACGAACTTGCTGTGTCTGCTGCATGAGATCAAGACGCTGAATGTGGCGGCGGCGTGGAAGGTGAAGGCGGCCGGGGACCAGAAGGTGCAGGATGAGGGGAGGGAGAGGGAGGCGGCGGTGCTGACGGAGGATCTGAAGGAGAAGGTGAAGATGTTGGAGAGTGAGTGGCATGAGAGTCTAGGGAAGCAGTGTGAGGAGATTAAGGAGCGCGTGGGGAGGTTTGTGGGGCCGGAGGTGGTGCCGACTACGCCTGTGGTGTAGTGGACGGTAGAGGACGGTGATGTGATGGGTGTAAATGTCGTTCGGTCGTTCGTTCATGGGTACATATTTCATCTTGGGAAACGTTTTTTTTTTTTTTTTTTGGTATTCTTCAATTCTCTATTCCTTTTTTATTTGTTTACTTCTATCTTTATTTCTATCTGCATTACGGGATCTCTTTTTTTTTTCATTACAGCCATCAATCTAGCTTGGCTTGGGAATTTGAAAGGGGGAAAAAAAACGTGGGAGGCTTAAATTGTATTTTACACTCGCTTTTTTATTTATCATCTTTTTTATTTATTTATTTGGGAAAGTGGGGGAAAGAGCCGGAGGGAGGGGGATTAGATATTTTTTAGCATTGATGGCGCAACACTCGCTTGGTTGTTTTTTTCTGCTTTTTTCGTTTTCTTCGTTTTTCGTTTCATAACTTTTTTTATTACCAGGAGTTGGGATGGAATATGTAACTATGTGGTACGATACCCGCTTTTTATCTTTTTATCTTTTTTCCTTTTGAAAGGCTGCATTGTATGCAGTAGGCAGTTAGTTCTTGTTTTTCTTTTTTTCTTCAGAGGAGAAAATGAAATGTCCTCAATCTGTCGTTGGTACGGCGGGTGGGGGGTATTATGTTTGTTTCAAAGGGTGTTTTGTTTGGGTGCTTCTAGAAGGAGAACCTAAGTTAGTAGCCGGTCCGTTGAAGGAAACATTTTTATTTCTCTGGCCGTCTACCCACACACACTTAACTATGTATCCCAGAACTAGAGAGGAGTGACATCTGCAAAAACGTAATTGAGCGTCCGTCCCACATCACGACATGTCACCTTGAGTCTTGAGTTCTTGAGCTCTCGACTTTCCCTTTCCACACTAAACCGGTGGGGTAAGCTATCACGTGAGCGGCTAGCCGTGTTGCGTTAGACGTGCACGGATAAGCACAGGTGCCAGCCAGATAAACTTTGCAGACACCTGCAGCGAGGAAAAAGAAAAGTACAAGTAAGAGAGAGAAAAAAAACCGGGGAAAACTTAGCCTGCTCATCCCTCATCCCTCATCCCCTCACTCTCTCAGTGGTGGTATTTAAAGGTCCCCCTTCGGTCCTGTGTGTTCTATTTCGTTGTTTGTAGCTATCTGTAACTGGTGTTTGCTGTCAGCTGTCAGCTTTCTTAACTGTAGACTCCTCTTTACTTACCTATTAAATACTTGTATATAGCTACCTACTCATCCATATAGCTATTCGCCTCACCCCACAGCTCTCCAACATGCCACCCGCAACAACAACATCAGATGTCCAGGCAGACACCACGCAATTCCTCTCCTCCACCGCCGACAAGCTCTTTGCCTCCCTGCGCATCAATGACACCCCGTCATCACCGCTGCCAAAGCATGACATTGCCCCCCCGCGCCTCACCGCATTAACACCAGTCACGAGCCGCCCAGGAAGCCCATACACGCAGCAGCCACCCGTCGACTACGACGGCCTCTCATGGCCGAGTACGTTCCTTCCATACCCTGTGAAGGGAGCTACAGCAGCTAACAGCGAGCAGGTGTTGGAGCCAAAAAGCGTCTTGAAGCAACCCCCGAAGAGAAGGCCGAGCGCCTTGAGAAGCTCTCCGGCGCGTGAGTACCCCGCCCTCTTACCCTCCCATTCTGGAGCTCCGCTAATAGCAACCAGAATCCGCACACTCCTCGAATGCATCGGCGAAGACCCGACCCGCGAGGGCCTCCTCGAGACACCAGCCCGCTACGCAAAGGCAATGCTGCACTTCACCAAGGGATACGAAGAGAACCTGCACACAATCATCAACAACGCTGTTTTCACCGAAGACCACGACGAGCTCGTCATCGTCAAGGACATTGAGATCTTCAGCATGTGCGAGCACCACCTCGTCCCCTTCACGGGGAGAATGCACATTGGCTACATCCCCTCCCGGAAGGTGCTAGGACTGAGCAAGTTTGCGAGGATTGCGGAGATGTTTGCCCGCAGGTTACAGCTGCAGGAGAGGTTGACGAAGCAGGTGGCAATGGCGGTGGAGGAGATCCTCAAGCCGCAGGGGGTAGCGGTAGTCATGGAGAGTAGCCATTTGTGTATGGTGATGAGGGGAGTGGAGAAGACGTCGGCGACAACGGTGACGAGTTGCATGACGGGGATCTTTAGGAGGAGTACGAGGACGAGAGAGGAGTTTATGCATTTGGTGGGCAGTCGCAAGTAGGGTGTCTTCTAGTGATGATTGAATGCATGGGGTTATAGATGGCGTTGGTCGGAATCGTTAGTGCAACATTCTGGCTACTGGAAGAGCTTGTGGGGGGTCTTGTGTCTGTTTTTGTTTCCTTTCCTTGTTTTCTTTGTTATACTAGTTAGCCTTCCTGGATCTTTGCCTGCCTGAGCGCTGGCGTCGGTAAAAAGTCGGTGTCTGGGTATCCTTTTTTCTTTCTTTTCCCCCCCCGAGATCGAGCCAGCGGGAGTGTAGTTAAGCAGGTACGGATATACCGCACAATAAACCAATCACGATTATGGTCGTTATAGATCTATCAGAATGTTTGCTGGTACTAGCAATTTCCCGGGGTTGTGTCTTTGTGGAGTGCAGGGGACGGAAAAATCTCGGGTGAAGCAGGGAATGAGTGATAGTGTGTGATTCACCCGTCATGCGTTTTTGTTAGCCAGGTGCAACGCGGCCTCTAGGGCGATCGTGCTTGGTTACGCGTGATGCGGGCGGTCCGGAAGGGACCACATTCGGTGACTTGGTGTTCCAACCCACAGCGGTGTGATAGATCGAGGCGGTAGCACTAGCTGAGCCTGTCTCCGTCACAGGTCGTCGAAAACCACTGCGATTACTGCCCAATGGTTGTATCTGTATAACTTATATTAGTGAGGTGCGTGTTTTTGGTCGGTACATATAACTATGTACTTAGCTGGTACCGGGGTTACAGTCTTCTACGGCATGTTATAAAGAGAGCGAACGACTTTGGCCTACGGATTTTGGTATTTTCCTGGCAGATATGGGGACGAGGTTTTAGGAGTATGACCGGGCGGGGGAGTCTAGTGAGCTATATACTCACGAATTGGACAAGTCTCTGGTGGCGGGTGTCGACATGGTAGTGACATGTGTTGACAGGGTATATTCGGACAACTCACCTGAACAAGTTTGAAAAGCCAGATTTCTTACACTTGTATGAGTGGCGTAAGTCGAGTGATGACGTGTGGTCCACGCGCTGGATACATATTTTGTGGCTTTAGGGGTAGCTACCCAGTGCCCTCTGGCTCTGCCTGTTGCTGCAAAGGGGGTCTTTGGTCGCTTCTTTTCCCTCGTCATGGTGTAAAAAGAGGGAGGGGGAGGGTCTTGGTGTATCCTATCACTACCTGGACTCACTACAGGGTCTTGGACTACTCTTCATTGTTCCCCGGCGTCCTTGGGCCGTCTCTTTATAGCCCCCTTGTGCTTTGTGTCTTGCACTAGTATCTGGAGATCTGGAGATATCTCGACATATTGGATCTGGAAAGCGGGGTGTGAGATGATGGCACGAGTGATAATATGTACCCCCACCACGCCGCGTATGTATGTACTCTCATGGGAGAATCATCCCCTTTCAAGGATATGTAACTACCCTCTAACTCTGTCTCTGATTGAAGACCTATCTCTCTCTTCTCCCCCACCGTGACGTCCTCTTCATACCGGAGTGCACATCTTCTACGGCTACTATCAAAAGAAAAGGGGTATTGTACTCACTACTTTCCATTGAGGGATCTTCACTTCTTTGAACCCACTTCATTCGACTCGCCCCTTATCGTGGGGTCTCGTTGACTTTGCGGGTCGAAAAGGGGAGTCGGGCTCTATGTACATGTAGTCGTGACACGACCTCGGGCGCCGGGGGTCTGATACGAGTGGGAGATGGGGGTGGAGGGGTCTTACTATTGGCTTTTTATCACTGCTAATTGGTTGTTAGTTTTTGCTTCTTTGGTCTCGAGTTTGGGAGATCCAGGTCTCTTTCGCTGGATTCTCTGGATTGGTGCGAAGCTTGGCGCGAGTGATGGCGTGTGATGCTGGCCTCTGCTTAATGTTGTAATTGGGGGTGAGGGGTTGTGAGGGATGAAGTAGAATCTTTCGTAGTGAAGTGGCCTGTTTAGGAAATATTTAACATACGGTAAAGGTCTCGGAGCGTGAGTCGATATTCATCTGATTGATAGGTTGCGGTAAACCCAGTGGCTGATACTCTGGTAGATTGATGTGTTCGGTTTTCACCGGCTTGTGTAGAGATGGATGGATGGCAAGGAGTGGTCGAGCTAGATACAAGTAGATTTAAATGGGAGAGACTATTCTATGCTGTAGGCACATTATAGTAGAGCTAAATCTAGGGCAGAGCTTGTTTTGCCTGCCACTTCTTGGCCTACAATGTAGGCCTTGATCCCGTTTGTCCTTGGCACCAAAGAAGCTCTCACTATAAAGGCGTTACTTCTTTTCTTCTCTTCGCCCGCTTCCTTTCTGATCTTTACCCCCTCTCATATCGTACTTCTTCTTTCCGTTTATTTTCTCTCGCTCTTTTCTTCACGCCCCCACCCCTGTTCCATAACGCTGCTTCCCCCGCCGTTGCTTTTAACCCCCGCCCCACTTCTGCCTTTTCCCTTTGTTTTTCTTCCCCATCTCCACCATTTCCTCCATGTCCTCCGCTTCTCTTCTTCGCATACTTCCCCCAGTCTACCTCGTTCCCTCATCCCCCTCCCGTCGCCTTCTAGTTTCCCCTCTTCCGCACAGCCAGCTTCTTTCGGGAGGATGTTATTTCGGCTTTTTGTTAGGGACCCCAGAGAGGGTATGCAGCGAGGTTCATAACAGTTATATATGTTATAAGCCCAAGCGACATACTCACTCTGGGGTGCCGGAATAACAAAAGGCTGATGTAAATGTTCTCCCGGAAGATGTAAATTGTAATGAATTTCTGAGAAAGTGTTGTCCTTAGTTGTAGATCTGGCACAGCGCAAAGTTTTGCCGAAGATAGGTTAAATAGTCCTGTAGCGATGTGCACGATACAAGATGAAATGGGACTAAAGCACAGCTCTTTCTCTTGTAATGTTAGTTTGTAATTGCCAATACGTAAGGGTCGGTCTTTCCCAAATATCGTGACATTGTGGTCATAGTGTTTTCCCGGCCAAAACGACCTTGAATCTTGAAATGTTCTCGTCTCGTCTTGTCCAAAGTCCCGAGGCAAAGTCTCGTTAGGTTTTATCTTGTCCATTAGTATGCTCGGGTGAGAGTAGCTTCTCTTTCAGCTCTTTTTGTGGGTTAGTTGGCTCGCCCCCCTTGATTTCTCCCATTCCTCCCCCGCCGGCTTCCTGAACTTGTAATCGAGCCGTTATACCAGAAGATCCATTCCCAGCAGTGCCCAGGCGTGGCCCGGTTGAAGCCACTCTTGTAGATTTGGGCTAGCCCCCAATTGGCCAAACCCCTGGAGGGCAGTAGCTTAGTACACCCGTCCAGGGGGCTCAGTGTAGGTTATTTACCACCAGAGCCCCTTTGACAATATCGTGGCGTGGTCGAGGGGTAATAGCCTCTACTACGTTGCATGACATCTCTGGTTCAACCCAGGATGGAAGCAGTGATGAGAATGCCCAACATGGTAGCGACGCTCTTGAGGGATGATACTCATCACATAAGTCTTTTGTTG
Organism: Morchella sextelata; assembly: GCF_020137385.1. NCBI lineage: Eukaryota > Fungi > Ascomycota > Pezizomycetes > Pezizales > Morchellaceae > Morchella > Morchella sextelata. The sequence continues at coordinate 1,497,756 of NW_025408619.1, read as the reverse complement.
CTCAGTTTTTCTTCTCCTTTTTTTTGCTTTTTGTACCTGCTACAGCAAGAATATCCATCGCTAATATTAATACAATGGCCCAGGGAGTGGGATAACTTAGATACTGACATACTTAGTGAAGGCTTAATTGGTAGACGTGTCACGCTGTCACGCTGAAGTCTGGGACATACCCGGGGGTGCAAGATAATACAGATCATCGCGCCCTAGCTAAGATTACCAAAATCAGTGGAATATGAAGATAGAGAGAGCCATCAAGTACCGCTTTCAACACTCCATCTTGGCCGCAGCGACTCAAGGCGTTGTCACAGACTCTGAGGCCAAGTCTTGGCACGAGTGATAACGTGTGATCAATTGCTGGCAGCAAGATGCTTGAGCCAAACATCACTAGCGCTGACATCTTATATTGATGGGGATGGTGATAAGATACCAGATATTGAGCCCTCTGTATCTAGATTTGGATTTCACGTGGGGTACGTATAGCATGGGAATTTTCTTCGGTGCCCGTGAAGAGGCGGTAGACTTTTATTCTGGGATTTTTTTTCTCTTTTTTTTTTTTTTTAATTCATACTTTTATTCTAAGTCTCTAGAGGGATTTGATGGGTGAATGAACAGGTAATTTTATAGCGAGGAGTCAACTGTAGAGTCGAGGGATACATGTATATACCAGGTATAGAACAATAAAAGAGAGATTTCTTGAACCTGTTATTCCACCAACAGAGAGCATCTCGATCATAACATGCAAGAACGATAATATGATAATATACATACTTTTATAGGACAGCAGTGCAAACACCACCCCACCACACCCCGCCAAAAAGGACAATAACCAAACAAAACTCTATAACCTATACGTCCACCTCTCCGCATCACTCCGCTTCTACCTCCTTCTCCTTCTCCCCCACCCCCTCCAACGCATTCATCCCCTCCTCCTTGCCATTCAGCCCCCTAAAGCAGCCCCAAAACAGCGCCCCTGCGATCGCAGTCGCCACCGACAACCCCGTATACATCCACACCAGCTTCGGATCCTCCGCGGTCGGCGACAGGGCGATTCCGATCGCGCTGCCCAGCGCGCTGGTAAGCAGGAACATACTCATCACGAACGACTTCATGGCCGGCGGAGCCTTGGTGTACGCGTACTCGAGGCCGGTAATGGAGGCAAAGATCTCGCTGAGGCCGATGAAGAGGTAGCCGGGTGTTTGGACGGCCACGTGCACTTTGTTGGGTACGGTGCAGGGGGTGAGCGGGGTGGTGTAGCAGGGGGGCGAGGTGTAGATTACTGTGGGGTGGTTAGTATTGTGGGTGTTAGAAAGGGGGGAGGGGGCTTACTGTGCTGGACGATTGCGGCATAGGCCATGGAGAGGGAGGCGAGGAGGAAGCCGACGGCGATGCGCGAGATGGGGCGGAAGGGGATGTTGAGGCGGCGGAGGAGCGGGTAGAGGAGTTGGTCGACGATGGGGACGAAGATGATGATTGTGAGGGGGTCGATGCTGGAGAGGTGAGTTAGTTTTTTATCCTTTTACTTTGGGTTTTTACTGCTAGAGCTATAATGCTAGTAATCCGCAGATGTGGGGGGGGGGCTTGGAGGGGTAATGATACTTTTGCATGATATCGTTTGGGATGCCGTGGGTTTCCATAGTTCCGGCTTGTCTGTAGAGGCATTAGAAACCACTACAAAGGAGGCATATAGAGCCGATAGTCCTCACGAAATGAAGTTACTCGTCATCTGTCCATAGACAATCCAATATATCTACACCCACTCACCAATCAGCACTCGCACTCCCAATCACAACCCATCACTCGCCCGTCACCACGCGCACCGGGAAAAAGATACTACCACACAACACACACATTAGCCCTCGTCCCACGCGCACACCCACCAAACCCCCAAACCTTCAACAAGAATACTCACAACACCCGACACGCCACCAACGCCCTCTTCAGCTCCTCCACAAACAGATCCGTCCACGGCAGCGCCTGCGTAACACCATACTCCTCACGATACGCCGACTTGGCGGCATCCATGTTGCCGCGACCATACTTGAGCCCGATCCACATGGCCTTGAAGGCGTCGGTGATGACGGAGCCCTGGGGCGGGCGCACGACGTAGTACTTGCGGCCGAGGAGCAGCGCGCCGACACCGACGAAGAAGACGAGGAAGGGGAGGAGGTAGGCTGTTCTATGTGAGCCTCGTAGAAGAGGGGGAGGAGGGGAAGGATGGTTAGGTACCGGCCCAGAAGTCGACGTGCTGCTCGAGCTCTGTGGTCGCTATGCTGCTGAGCGAGCCGACGTTGATGCACATGTAGAAGATCATATAGCTGCCCGCCCCCGCCTTCATCAGCACCCTTCCATCTCTTACCTGAAGGGGCAAAAACCTACATGCTCTGAATCGTGACCGCCGGATCCACAATAACCCTCTCGCCGCCCTTCAGCGTCCGTATCTTCATGCGCGTCTCGCGATACTGCTCCGCAATCAGCGGGCTCACATTACTCTTAATCCCGCCCGTGCCCAGGCCAATCACCACCATGGCCGCCACAAGCCCACCGAGCGCCGCGCCGCTCTCAATCGCGAACGGCAGCGACGTCACAAACAGGATCAGCAGCCCGGCGATGTACACGCACGCGAAGAGCAGGATCGTGTTGTACTTGCCCATGTACTGGTCGGCGATGATGGCGCCGAGGATGGGCGTTACGTAGCACCCTGTAAAGGGGGGGGGGTGTTAGGGGGTCAATGATAGATGACCGGTGGGGGATGCTGGGTACTTACAGAACTGGAAGAAATACGATAGCCCCGTCGCGCCCTTCTGGCCTAGCCCGATCGCACCAGGCCTTGACGGATCGTCACGGGCATTCTGCATGTAATTCTCTACAACACAATCAGCACCCACTCACCACCCTCTTCCCCCAAAACAAAGAAAACTACATACGAAAAGGCCCCGAAATGCCATAATAGCTAAACCTCTCCGCGAGCTCCACAACGGCCACAAACCACGCCGAGATGGGCAGCTTATCCGCCACATGCCTGAGCGTAGCCTTCTCGTACTCTGTAGGCTCGTCGCCGTCCTCCGTGGGTGTTTCAGCGGCGGCGAGATAGATGTCGTGGTTGTAGGCGGGCGGCGGCGGCGGGGGGGAGAGGGCGGTGGTGGCGTGGCTAGGTGGTGAGGTGAGTTTGAGGTTCTACTTTGTTTGGGGGCGGGAGGGATGGGAGCTTACGAAGAGGCGGCTTTGGGTTCGGACTCCATGGTGGGTGTCTAAACTCTGTTCAATACGGAGTGGAATTGGAAGCCCTGGCTGGATATAGATCTGGAGAAGGGGTGCAGCACAGGTTCTTTCACCAGATGGGGGCGGGTGGGAGTTATATCATGATATCTTCCTCTCTCCTGCTGTTTATCTATCTGCTCTAACTCTACTCCATATACTCCACAATAACGCAATACGGAATACCTCCTCCTCCCTTCTCACCTTCCATTTCCACTTCTACCTCCAGTTCCAATTCCCTCACCTTCAACTTCACCCTCGGCGCCTTGATATCCAGATACCCCCCAGATACCCACTACTAGTAAGTAGTACACGCACATGAAATCCCGATACCGACAGCACCTATCAAAATACTTGACACACCCCCCAAACCCTCCCCCCAAAACCCCTACTAGCACCGCACTCCACAATCTCCCCAACTGTTTTACGTCACAACAACCACCATCGGACCTCACCGCCCACACATCCTCCCCAGAGCCACCAAAAGCGCACCCGGAGTACCACCTCCCAAGCGTACTAGCCCACAGTCAAGCATTCGGGTATCACGGCATTAGCAGCGGAACACGGTGAAATGCTTGTTTTGTCGCTCTTTCCTTTGACCGCTTCAGGAACCGAGGCACTTCACTCGCTGTGGGTCTTGGGTATTTTCTCCGCGGGTAAGAAAGATCAAGACAGAGGGTGGTTTTTAGTAGTGTAGAATAGTTGCTCTCGCGATGCTTACCATCCCAGAGCAGGGTTAGGGTTAGGGTTTGTCAGAAACGGGTTCCTGGATCTCTAGATTCCGCGGCCGGCCCAGGAACCGGGAAAGCCTTACAGGGATTATGTGACGAGAGTGGCAGCAGTGCACGTGCCACTCTATTTAGATCTGTTATCGATACGATCCATCTCATCTACAATAGTTACGATACGATCCGATACTCATGCGCGCCATATTGCATACCCGGTAGAGTACAGGTAGATTCGATAAGGATATCATTACCACCACAACCCCAACCCACAAGCAAGCCTCAAGCCATAAACGTAACCGTCTTTGTCGCCAAAAACTCATCCAGCCCATAACTCCCCCCAAACCTCCCAAACCCGCTCTCCTTGCGCCCGCCATGCGGGAGATGCGGTTCGTCGTGGACTGTCATGCCATTGATATGCACGGCCCTACCCCCAACACACACGCACCAGTCAGCATCACCATTCCCACTCACTCCCCCACCCCTAACCTCAACCCCAAGAAGAACAAAGAAAAACACTCACCCCGCCTCGATCCTCCTCGCGACCCTCAACGCCCTCCCAATATCCCTCGACCACAGCGCTGAATGCAGCCCATACTCCGTGCCATTCGCCAGGGCCACCGCCTCCTCCTCAGTCTCAAACGCAATGAGACTGACCACCGGCCCAAAGCTCTCCGTGCTGTATATGTCCATGTCCTTTGTGACGCCGCGGAGCACCGTGTTGGGGTATGTTCCCGGGTTGGCAGCGATGCTAGTTGCGTGGTGCTCAGCGTCGACGATTGTGGCGCCCTGCTGGACGGCCGAGGCGACGAGGGCTGACACTTTCGCGTGGGCACCGGCGAGCACGAAGGGCTGGTTGCTTGGGAAGGCGCGGGCGGCTTTTGAGAGTGCTGCTGAGAAGCGATCGAGGAGGGAGGTGTGGACGATGACGTTTTCGGTGGCCATGCAGATTTGGCCAGCCTGTGGGGTGGGTGGTTAGTGTCTGGATCACTACTACAGTGGTGGCTCTTCCAGGGGGGAAGATACATACGTGCAGATACCCCGCAAACACCGCCGCCTCCGCCGCCTTCTCCACATCCGCGTCCTCAAACACGATAAACGGCGCCTTCCCGCCCAGCTCCAGCATCACCGGCTTCAGGTGCTCCCCGGCCTTTGCGGCAATCTTGCGCCCGACCGCAGTGCTCCCCGTGAAGTTGATCTTGCGCACGTCGCGCTGCGCAATCAGCGAATTCGTGATCTCGGGCCCGTCCTCGCGCGTACTGCCAATGACGTTTAGAGCTCCCGGGGGAAGCCCGGCTTCGACAAACATGGACGCCAGGAGGTAGTGCGTGCGTGGTGAGAGCTCGGAGGACTTGAAGATCACGGTGTTGCCGGCGGCGAGAGGGAAGAGGATGCCGCGCATGGCGAGGATAATGGGCGCATTCCTGGCGCCATGTTAGCTTGTACGTTCGGGCTGGTTATCCGGGGGCGGCGTCAGGGAAGCACCCATAGTAGGGGCGCTGGATTCTGCGGCCTCCACAGCTACGAGTACTCTCCAGACCCACCCCCGAACAATCCAGAGCTCCTTCTTACCAAGGCGCAATTGCCAGCACAACGCCATACGGCTCCCTATACACCATCGCCGTGCGCCCTTCGCCTCCGTCAACAAAAAAGCCACCCCTCACAACACAAAACCGCAAAACCCACCTTCATCCGCACTCTCCGGCAGCCGCCCCTCAATGCTCGTCAGCTTCCCCGCCACCTCCTTCACAAAGCCCACACTCGTAAAGATATTAAACTTCGCCCACGGCTCCTGCGCCGCCGTCTCGGTGCACATACACTCCGTCAGCTCGCCACCGCGGCGCTCCAGGATGTCTGCAAACTTGAAGAGCAGGTCCCGCCGCTCCACCAGCTTCTTTCCCGACCAGACGGGGAACGCGGCCGCCGCAGAGGCGGTCACGCGCTCAACGTCCTTCAGCGACGCCGCCGAGGCCCGCCAGAGGACGCTGCTGGGCGAGGCGGGGTTGTGCACCGCAAAGGTCTTGGCCGTGGTGTGCGGAGCATTATCGAGCAGGAGCGGGGTGACGTAGGAGCTGTCGGTGCTGATTGGGCGCACGGAGACCCGTGACGCAGCAAGAAGCCCGTTAGGGCGGAGAGGGCGGGGGCGGAGGAGTCGCAGCATGGTGGTGGTGGAGGTAGAAAGGGCGGTGTTGGAAAAGCTCTGTGGAGGTACCGTGGGTGAGTTGCTTGTACCTGCTCCTCCGGATGACGTTGTGGATGCCAAGAATTGCGGAGAAGAGAGCTTCTGTGTAATCACGAGATCGAGGCGATGCAGCTAAGTGCTAGCCCCGGAGCGAGGTGACCGTTGTGGGAAACTCGGGGGTGTGCGTGAGGGGCGTGATTGGGCAGGTTTCGTAGAGGGGCTCGGAGAAACATCGTGTTGGGGCTAGGTAAGCTGAGATCGTGAGCAGCTCGGGATCTGGAGTGCGGTATCGATAAGCCATTTAATTGGTTTCACCCAGGCAGGCAGCGGGAAGAAACATCGTCCACGAGATCCCGAGGTGAGTGGAGTATGTAGAACAGGCAGAGAAGAGCATGTCGAAGAGAGAAACGGAGAGGAGATGCCCAGAGCAGGCAGGTGAAAGTTGATGGAGACACCACGCCATAGACCTCGTGGCCTGATGAATTAAGCGTAACTGCCAAACAAACAAACCCGAAGCAACGAGAAAGTGCACTTTCCCGATTGGCAATTAGTTAGCCCATCGTTGACTGGAGCAGACCCACCGACCAATCACCCCGCATCCCTTCTTTCTTTCTCCAAGACCCGGGGCACACAGCGCTTGGCACGCACGCATCCATCCATCTCGATTCTCACCCAGCAGGCAAACACCACATCACATGCCATCACTCGTAGGGCCATAGCTAGCCATCTTACCTGCATTCTCTATTATATTACCCGTTTTCTCCAGCGGAAGAATTAAACGGTCTCGGCCTTCCCCACATCCTCACCTAAGCAATTAATTAATCTAACCCCGCACTTTCCCTGTACTCTACTCTACTCTACTCTAGGCAGCCCAGTATCGTACCGGTGAGCTGGCGGTTGGTACATACACGACATACATGCTCGGGAGAATTATATATTGCAGCGGGCAGTTACTCGATTTGTTAGCTGGCTGGCTGACGGCTGACAGACTGGCTGACTGGTGAGGCGCAGAATAGAGTACCTACTACGTAAGTAGGTACTGGATAAAACCTTGCTGTGGTACTTTCCGTATTGTAAGTCTTGTCCATGTATGTCTGTATGTAGAGTAGGTATGAGGGCGAACATCATGGCTACATGTAGGTACATTACATGTGAGAGCGGATAGGGCAGGGAGAGGATAGGATATGGTAGGGTAGAGGGGCAAGGCATGGGATGAGGGGCACCTCAGTTCAAGCCTCTCTACGCGTGCGGTCTGTACAGATGGGTACTTTCCGCCCGCCGATCATTTCTCTCCTGTGGAACTGTGCCTACATTTTGCAGTTGCAGCACTTGCGGGGTACATGGATCTACACAACCCACATGTACCACCACCATATTAATTCTTGTGCAACACACACAGCACAGCAAGATAGAAAATTTCTCATCAATTAATTTTTGGTTTTTTCCCTGGTTTTTCAACTGTTGCCGTTCGTGAGATACATCTTCTTAGGTAAATGATGTAGGTAGCGTAATATACAGGGAAAAAAAAGAGGATTTGATTGACAAAGGAAAAAGTAAGTGGCCTGAAGGAATGGACGGCTCATGATGATGTGATGCAGAGCTCTAATACACTGGTATTAATGGAAAGAAAGAAAAGAAAAACAGATAAACTCCAGCCCAGAACCGAGGCGTAAAAAAATGCCTATTCAGAATGTTGTTGCGTAGATGAAGTGAAAAAAAGGAAGGCTAAAACGGCGGCCAAATATCTCGCACTTTGTGCTCTTCTCTTAGTAACCGCAGCGGTTGGCTGTTTTGGGGAGAAGTGTTAGTATATGGCTTGAGCTTTGCAAGTAGGGGAAGAGTATGGCGGAAGTGGCATACCATATCGCTGGGTCAATGGCTGCGGGAACAAGCCGTTGGCCAGAAGATCCCTCATGTCCCAGTCGGGGGCGCCCTCGGTCTTCCAGGTCCAAAAGAACCACCCGGCATTCTGCTCGTAAGCATCCAATTGGGCCTCGATGCTATTTCCTCTGTTAGCCCATCTCCCCCCCCCAATCAAAAAGTAAACACGATTCCGGGAATCCCTACTAAGCCCTAGTATTCGCCTTCTCCTCCGCCGAGTATGCCGCAACCGAGCCGGAATACCTGTTTCCACAGGCGCCAAAGTACTGCGACCCTCCAAAGTTGCCCTCCCACCTGGCACCGCGGCCCACACCGTTGAGATACTTTGTGCAGTCGGTCCTTGCGGCCGACCATTCACCAATGACGTTCCACTTGTCGGTGGTGCGGATGTTGTTGCCAACGCCGCAGGCGGCACCGACGTGGGCGTTGATGTCGCGGGAGAGCTCGCCCGGGCTAAAGACCTGGTAGGTGTGCGTGTCGAGGATCACATTGTTGAAGCCGGAGGTCATGAAGCCGTTCCACGAGTTTGGATCGTAGAAGGCGTCACCAATGACGACGGCGACGTCCGGGCTGCTGTCGCGGACGGTGCCCCAGCCATCGTACCAGTATTGCCTGATTTTGTCCATGTTAAGGTTGGGGCCGAGGGCTGTTTGAGCAGTTTGTCAGTTCACTGAGGCATTATATAGACTATATAGTTGTTTAGTGGAATTTAGTAACATACGTTCGTTGAGGAGCTCAATGGCCGTGACAACATCGTTGTACGAGCCCTGTGCATAGCGCTGAGAGAGCGTCCTGATGACCTCGACAGTTAACTGCACGTTGTTTCCCGTCTGCCACTCAAGGTGGTCGCGGTATCCAGAGTTGTCGAAACCGTTCTGCGAGCCGGGGGCTAGAAAGAATTATACTCATATCAGACCCAACCCCACATCACATCAAAACGCAGAGTTAACAAACTACTACTCACCGCCATGCAGGTCAATCCAGACCTTGAGTCCCGCGGCCCTCGCCCAGCCAATAGCACGATCGAGGATATCCAGCTGTCCACTGACAAACGGGTCGCCGTCCCGCATTCGCACGGCCCAGTATCCGATCGGAATGCGGACATGGTTCAGGCCCGCAGCGGCGATTTGGTAGAAGTCGTCGGCGGTGATGAAATTGCTGTGGAAAGGGCGCGGTTAGTGAGAGAATTCGGAAGAGAGCCGGAGGGAGGGGAGGGGGTAATGAGGGCAAAGCATACTTCCAGTGGTTGCTGAGCTTGCTGTAGCAGGCGTCTTTACCAATGTATTGGCATAGCGTCCATTCGTCCACGGCGCCGGGGACGGAGTCGTAGATGGAGGGTGTGATCCATGCTGTAGGAAAAGAAGAGAAATTATGTTAGAGAGATGTGGAAAGAGATGAGGGTTAGTTGTAATTGCTTACGCTCAGTTAGAAGCCATCCACCAAGGTTGACGCCACGGACTTTGACGCCACCATAGTTGAAGGTAAGTGCCCTCTTCTCGATGTTTTCCTTATTGCTGCGCACAATAAACAAAATCAGATATACAATTACCACCTCACAACCAAAATCAGGAAGAATATTTCCACATACAGAGCAGCAGACTGAGTACCAGCAACCAACAAGGCCGCGGCCGCAAGGCAGAGGCGTTTTGCGTTGAACACCATTGTTGATTATATTAGATATTCCAAAAATTAGAAGAAGCTGAATTAAAGGCGAATATGTTTTGGCCTGAGTACTGAAGCTAGCTGTAGATATACCTTTACTCTCCACATAAGAACGGGCGCCCCTTGCCCACTTTATACTTGTGGGGGAGGGGTACCGAGTACTTTAGAGCATGTAGTACCCACTCACTGGTACTACAGGCAGAGTAGGTAGAGTGATACATAGTGCATTTGGGATAACTCCATTGCGTTCTATTCAATGAACCCAGGGTTTTTTCTTTTCTAGAGCACCCTCCAATAATGATAATGCGTTCCTGGGTCAGGCAGGCAGGGGATCTGCAGTGCAGTGTGCATCGGGGCAGCAAGGGCACTCTAGGAAATCCTGCTCCGGCGTGTGACTAGGTTTGTCTGTAAACTTGATCCAATACCAATGACAGAGTGCCCATGGGACCATTAGAGTTCCAGGACCGAGGTAGAGCACATACTATTTTCCCCCAGAAGGAAACATTTTGAGTTATGCCTGTTGATATGACGGGCTGAGGTCACTCAAGAGTACTATTAGAGTAACTCTCTTGCCAACTAATCTAGTAGAGTAGGTACAGTGGCCGTCCCATTGCGGCATTGCGGAAGTCTGCCTTTCGTCCTTCCTGCATGCAAACCAAACCACACCCCCCTCCTTCCCCATGGCATTCCGTCCTTGTGTGAGTTTCTTTAGAGTAAAGACCCCTGCCCTGCCCTACCCACCTTGTCACCGCGGATATACGCGAGAGCTACTATGGTTTTGGCAGTGATGATCTCAACTTTAAAAAGCAGGGTGAATGAGGCTCTGATGCTTGTTGCAATAATCTTAAACAGAGTTGAGTTGATTGTGTGGGTTGGGTGATCAGATCATGCATGCCATGACGAGGGAATCGAACGCAGCAACTCTTTACGGTAGAATAGAATAAAAGTGGACAAGGTGCGTTTGTCTTCTGCCTTGGGAAACCTCGAAAGAGAGATAAAGTCTACTGCCTACTAGTGACTACATATCACTACTGCTTACTGCCTACTCTATTATCGGCTGAACTTGGTACATTGCATCTCATGGGTCTGATTCGATCTGGTACATACCTATCTGTACATCCTTCGTGCTTCTGAACACTACTTCTAATCAAGAAAGCAGAAGCACAAAAACAACCAGCGGTACCGGATTAACTCTGCCTGCTCCACTCGAGAGTAAGCAGAGCTACAACTGCGCACCTATTTACTCTGCTTCCATGTACCTACAAGATACATGTACCTATGTTATGAGATGTATGTACGCATTCTACCATCAGAAAGGCCAATGACGGCATCCTGGTCACTATCAAAGACATGACTCTGATGATCCTGACGTGGACACATTTGGATTGCACATGAAAGCTGAGCAGAAGAAACGCAAATATATCTATCTAGGTGTTTTAAGTTTTTCCGATAATATCTATTGCGGCCGGACGGGTCGGTGTACTCTGATGGAAATGGAAATCCAGATACCACAAGCGTCGAGCTCAATGCAGATGAGCACCGAACTAGAGTACATTACCTACATACATACTATATCTCAATGCCTAACAACGTGTTCCTGAACATCTGGGTTGGGCCGTAGAGCCATCCGTGGCCGGCTAAAAAAACCAAATTCCTCTTCGGCTTTCAGCTGCATAGCGTCACTTTTGTAGTCCGCCCGAGTGGCTTGACGCAGAATGTCGTTCGTGAGCACCGGCAGAAAAGTGCAACTGTTCCTCTCGATAAGCCCCGAGCGAATCGGCTTCTTGCTTGGACAGTTTGTGCCCTTTGATCGGTTGAACCGGCACTTGGCGCAGGTTCCTGGTGTTGCATCTTTATTTAAAAAAGTGCATGTTGGTGGACCTGTCGTCTCGTCGCAATTCCTCTCCTGCATCCAATGAAGGGCCTGCGTTGGCACATTCTTGATGTCTGACGCGTGGGATTCTTGGGGGGATAAATGTTTAAATGAGTATTGCCCAAATACAGCACTGTATCCATAGCACACAGCGTTTTTTCTCCCTTGATGCGAAAATGGCGTCTTTTCTTGAGCCCTCGCGGAAACTTTAGAGTTGCAGAACTGCTACTGATCCCCTGGACTCAGACAGCTCGGCGCCAAGAGAGACAGACCCCCCGCCCGCCCCGCCCGCCCGATAAGCGGAGACGCCTATATTAAGGGCCGTAGATTGTCTCATCGACTTCGTTTCAGTGCGCCTAGTGTATCAAAGGCTTGAAGATAACTTTTTGAAGATATACGGCGACATACCATGACCTGGAGTGGTCCTGATAAAGTTCCCTAGTAATTCGGGTAATGAAGCACTAAGAAAAAGAAACTCTGGGGCAACCGAAAGAAGACTTCGGCAAAATCCGATTAGTTGGTTGCGGCTTGCTTTCCTTGTGGCTTGGATCTTCGACAACTCACGCTGATCATTGACCAGGCCGCCCAATCTCAACGGATTACAGCTCCGATGCAATGCTTTTCTGTCCATCTTATTCAAACAGTTGGTATAATTAGATGACTTGCCCCCTTTTAATTTACGGTCTCAAGGATTTTTTTTTTCCTTCTCTTCCATGCCGCGCCTTGGAGGCCTACCTATGGTACGGGGAGGAGGGGGCAAAAACTGATGTTGTCACTGGTTCTTAGGCCTTGGTACCTGGTACCTTGGTAAGAGGACATGATGTAGCTTATTATTTGGGGTAACGGTAAGTACCACCGCAATTTTTTGGTCCCTTGTATGCATGTTAATATTGCACTCCCCCATCCTCGCCGCGCGCTGATATGATATTCGCCTCATTAAAACACGCCTTATCAACCAGCCGATAGCGGCGGAATGTCTATGTTGTACCTGTTTTGAAGATATAGACAGGACGGACCTTTTGTTGTTACATACCAATCAATCCTCCCGTGTCCGACTCTACTCTACGAGTGCGAGTTGACTTTTTTTCTATCCATCTAGAACGTGGGACACATATGTACGTGGGTAGATCAAACTCGTGGCGGGCAAGCCAATCTAATCCTAATCGCGTCCGACTCCTACATTCTCCAATATCACGATCCAAAGGTGTCTCAGTTCATCACCCCCTAGCCCTCCAATGCAGCCACAACGCGTTATCACACTCTCCACCGACCAGACGGTGGCTACTGTTCCGCAAAGCTCCCCCCCACTCACTCAAGGGGAATTTCTCGAAAACTGTCCGACCGAGACATCTTTCGTGGGATCAAGATGAGGTGGGTAATTGATCCGCGATAAAAGATCCGGGCGCGATAACTGTCAGCTTTAAGAAGTTGGTACCGAGTAGGTTCTGCGAATTACATAGGAAAGAGAACACACAAAGCTAGGACCGGCTGAACCCGTTACATGGAAAAGAAAGATGACGCAAACAAATAACACCTCTTGATACAGGGGAAGCTTAGAGTAGAAAGTTAGTGCACCGCATGCACGTCGAAACAACCGCATGTGTCGCTGGACATGGAAACGGATGTTTCTGCTTGTTTGCCTCAAGACAGAATCCTAGGTCGATTTTAAATCTCTGGTATTTGCCCCTGATTTAGCCCATGATCAGGCCAGGTGCCTCCAAACCTCGAGGTCCTTGCCTCGAGGGAGTAGAATACAGGAGGAAAGGGGTCTGAAGTGCTTGCTATTGACAGCTATTGACATCTAAAGTACTAGGAGGTAAAAATCTCTATAAAAGAGAATCTCATCTCCTTACTCGGGCGAACCTGTAAATTGCGCAAACCTAAACCCCAAAGCGGGCATGTTTTATCACCTTGCGCTGTTCAATCAATTGGCGTTACAGCAACGTTTACCATGGCCAGCCGAAAGACCGGCACAAAAAAGAAACCGGGGAGCTTCGGAAAAATATGAAGCGAAAGGCAAATGGCGGAAGAACCTACCGCGATCTTGTAGTGGTCATATTCATTCAATCACCAGCCCCCCGGGTTTTCGAGATAGGGTCGAAATCCATATATAGTACCAGCCGGTGCGAAGCCGCCACGCATACACATGGTTGGAATACTAAGACCTCCGATTAAATTGGCCTTTCTGGAGCCTCGAGTAATATCGATCCTATGAATAGGAACCAGATAATGGATGATTATTCCCTGGATACTGACGGCCTTGAGGTTTCTCAAGAAATCCTTTATGCCATCTTAAAGACAACTTGCCTTCCCTGTCTTGAATAGACCAAAAATATAGACGTTTAAGATCCCTTCGTATCCTACATCGTGTAAACTACGATACTATCCATAATCAGGAACCCCTAAATTCTAGTCCGTCATAGTGCGGAATCACATTTTATCACTCGTTAAAAAGGCCCAGTCATGTTTTAAGTCACGCTCGGCATGAACCATAAAACAGTACCTGCCGTCTATCTTGCCAGCTGGCCCAGCTGATCCAGCTGGACTGAGTCAACTCAAGTGCAGTCGGGCCAGCCCGGGTTTTAATTTATGATTTATGATGACAGTCCACCAAATGAAATATTACTCCAACTAGATTCTACTTCATAAAGCTTTCCCATTGGGATGATAGGAGGTACTTACAATGTGATCTGAATATTTTTTGATTTAAGTTGGCGAAGTCATCACTTTCTTTTTTGTTGTTCCAGGTGGTGTTCTTGAGACATCGCAAGTTTCTGGAAGATCTCGGCGACCTCTAATTCGTTTTTGATCTCCTGTCCCCGAACAACACTCTTAGTCTGGACTTGTCCGAATCTTTCAATGGTCCGTACTAGACCGCAAAACTCCAACCTGGACGGTTTGGCTTTGGACTGGACTGGACTGGACTAGAATGGATCTGGCCGTAATCTCTACACCATTGACTCTTGAGACTTTTAACACTAGGACGTGTGTGGTGTTGATATATATGTAGTAGTAGCCCCAAGGCGCATTTTTGAATCAAATTAACCAAAAGAAATCATTTCTCTCATTCCAATGTTCTCGACACTTAAAGAGAACTATTCACCATATTAGTTCCCTGAAGACTTTACACGTGTGTTTTATCTGGCTATCTGGTTCTGTGACAACATGTAGCTGGGTATACTTTCTTTTGGGGGGAAGAGAGAGTGAGAGCCGCGTTATCATAGCTTTCAAGCTTGTTTTAATATGATAAAGAACTCTCAGCCCTATACTCGCGAGTACAGTAGAAAACAAAGTTCTTCGTCTCAAGACGAAGTACAGCCACTCTGCAAAAGTGTTCGTGATTCCGATTTGGGAGTGAGACATTTCTTCATATGTAACCGTGGCGGGCCATCAAAACCCCCAAGAGAAAACTCCCCCAGTGACCAATGGCTCCCGGAATCAATGAAGAGTATTTTAAGGACTTACCTTCTTTTATATATACTCACGAACTATATTATATATTCTCCGCTGTTTTGAACCTCAACACTAATAACATCAAATTCACGGGTGCGCCACACTGCGCACTGACATTAAAACTGAATCACGAACACTTTTGCAGAGTGGCTGTACATGCATTCGTTTCCTTGGATACTGCCACTTCAGAAATTATCTGATCCTGATGAGTACGTACTACACGTTCCCAGCGCTTTACTATAAATGGAAAACTTGCGTTAAATTCAAAAAAAGTATAGCCTAAGCTTAACCTGGAGCGCGGAGATAGCGGCAAGTTGTAGGGGATTGTAATTGCTAAGAGTTAACTGGATAGACATATATAGCTTAGACTACCTATTCTGTATTTCTGCGCTATATCTTTTTCGATTGACCTCAGGCTCTTTCTTCGAATTGACAACCTACTAGTAGTATTTGCCGGGAGAATGTGTTTAATTATATACTATCACTCGTGCCAAGACCAAACTTACAACGTCGACGTTAGTGAATATAACAGAGGGACGTACAGTCCAGAGATTTCTGTAGTTTTCCCTCTTACCATGTTGAATATCTGTCATCGCTGGCTTTCAATGCGCAAAGATTATGTATCCCCAAGCCCAGCTTGTCTTGGAAGTTAAGTGGACCATATACGCATCTCTCTCTCTCTTTCACTATGCTGCATTCCCGCATCTCCCCGTAGAAAGCCAAAGGTGTTGAAAACCTATACATAAGGCTTACGAGTATCCTTATTAGGGGTATTTATCCCCTCTGAGATCTCTCGACAGTCTCAGACTACACGATTTTGAGCCTCTACTATTTGGCTATCGCCCTGCCTGGTGTGAATATGCACTCTATTGCATCAGGAAATTCTACCACCTGCCGGGTATTCTACACCTTTACCCACCACACCCTTCTCCTTCCCTCATCCATCAAAAACATTACTATCATTCTGCACTCTCATCATGTAGTACCGCACCACGATGTTGTTGGTATTGAGAACCAACTAAGCTAGCTCCCCTGTGCTACAGTTGGTGGAGATATAGTTGCAGCTATTGATGTATAGACATTTGTACTTGTATCGTCGTTAATTAGAATGATATATCTACTAGATCGAACGGAATACATCTGAAAGGGCTGGAGAAAAGTGTAAGGAGTGGACGCTGCGATTGTGCATCAAGGTATCAACTCCTAAAATCAGCGAGTGATATCCCATGAACCTCATCATTACAAATCAAACCATTTCGTCCCACATAAACAAACATTCCCATGCATTCCCCCCTAAGTCAAGCTCTAACTTAGTAACCAAATGTACTTGCTCAATAAATCAAACAAAACCAGAAAACCAAAAGACAGAAAGAAAGAGAAGACTTTTGGATATTATAACTCCCGGCCATCTACCTAACGCTAACTACTCTACATAAACCAACAAATTTAAAACAAAAAAAAGCACCCAAAACGCCTTTCCCCACCCTCCCCTCACTACCAACCCCCGCCCGCCTTCATCGCCAGCTCCGCCGCCCTCGCCACCACATCCACCTCCTGCGTCTTCCCAAGATCATTCTCCACCTGCCTATACCCCGTAAACATCAATTTCTCCTTCTCAATCCCCGTCCTGCTCTCCCACGCCTTCACAAACGCCTCCACCGCGCCACCCCTCACCCCCCCATCTCTCCTCTCCTCCTCCTCGCCAGCAGAGTAGTACGCCTCATCCACCCTCGCCACCCACTCCTTCTGATTCTGCATCGACTCTGAGGACAACGGCAAGGCAATCTCGTCGTTAAACTTAACCTGCCCGCCGCCGTTCGTGCACCCGCCAGGACACGCCATGACTTCCACATATGCATACTCCGACCCCACAGCGCCAGCGGCACCAGCGGCAGTCTTAGCCTTACGCGCGGCGATCGCGGCCT
Organism: Morchella sextelata; assembly: GCF_020137385.1. Classification (NCBI taxonomy): domain Eukaryota; kingdom Fungi; phylum Ascomycota; class Pezizomycetes; order Pezizales; family Morchellaceae; genus Morchella; species Morchella sextelata. The sequence goes on along the minus strand of NW_025408619.1, from coordinate 1,480,800 downwards.
GTGCCTTCCCAAATCGGGGGAGTACCCGTGTCTTCGCGGGCTTGAGGCGCCTTACCAGGTTTTGGATATTCCGGAATCCGTAGCAGCGGGCCAGACGCGCAATGACTTCTTCTTCCCCGCCATCGGCGGACGGCGGGCGGAACACGACATAGTCGACGGTATCGACGTTGCGGCCCTTCTCAACGCGGAGCTGTGCGCCGGGGGTCTGCTCGATGAGGCGGGCGGCGATGTGGGTGAGGTAGCCGCCGCTGGTGCCGGCGGTGTGGTCGGTAAGCGGGATGCGGCCGGGGCGGGAGAGGAGGCTGAGGACGGCATCGGTGGGTGGCTGTGTCAGTGGTTTCCGGGGGAGCGTCGAGAAGTCGAGGTTTAGGGACTGAGCGAGCGAGATGAGCTCGCGGGTTGTGATGACGCAGTCGACGTCGCGGACTGGGGCTTCGTCGGTGGTGGGGCCCCAGGCGGCGGAGGTGAGCTCGCCGCGGGCGCCTTCGAGCTTCTTGTCGAAGCAGGGCATGATGCCGACGACGTAGACGCCCGAGGGGCCGGAGTCGGGCTGGAGGAGTGTTTTTACGGCGGTTCCAAGGATGGCTTGCGGTGATTTTAGGGTTGAGAGGTGTGGGATGAGTGCTGGCTGCGTTGACTCCAGATAACACACAAATCCAGGACAAGCAGATGTGAGTATCGGCTTCTTTGAGATCCCTTCACCGGCGGGCTGCGATAATGATGCCAGGAGCTCCTCGGCGGCGTAGTGGAGCGCAATCTCCTCAGCGATGTTGGTGTCCAGCACTAGGTCGAAGCCCCGTATCTTTGACTGACCGTTCTCCTCGCCCTCCAGCGTGGCCGTGCGGATGCCTTCGCTGCCGCAGAGGAGCTGCTCAATCATCCATCCCGCTTGCTTTTCCGTGACGCCGTAGGTCACTGCCAGACTCGCTCGTGTCTGTGGGCTCACTAAAGCAACGAACTTCTTGTCTTTGGACGCAGGCGCGGCGAGGTTCGCAAGCACTTCGTTGTGCGATTGGAGGGATACGAGGACAGCTTCGGCGGAGGTGACGCATCCAGAGCAGGCGAGGCAGTCGGTCAGCGAGATCTGTGCGGGGGTGAAAGTCTGGGGCGCTTTGTCTTCCAGAATGACTTCATAGGGGTTCTGTCAGTGTATGTTAGCTTTGGTGGAGCGCAATTAGTAGATCGGGGGAGAAGGTACATCTTTCGGGGGTGCTGCGGGGAGTGTTTCAACGGGCTTGATGCATGCGACTCCGGGGGAGATGAAGTCGTTCAGATCATCGGCGCTCAGGATAGCACTCATGGCTTGTTTCTTTCTTTGTTTCTCTACTTTACAGAGGGGGTTGTGAGGATTATGGAGGGAAGTGGTGGTTTTCAATACTAAATGTTTCTCTCCTGCAGGAGTTACAAATCCGCGGAAACCGGGAGAGAGCTGTGGCAAAACAATCGTGAGAAAAGGTGTGTGCGTCTTGTCTTATCTAATCTAATCGATAAGAGGTGGGGTTGACAGAATTTAATATTTGTCATCACAGGCATGTCACAGGGATATGACTTTTGATATTGGAAACAATGATATCAGTGGGGGCAATTGTTTGATATGTCTAGGTATTTATAAGTAGATACGTACGGGTAGAGATCGTAGTCTTCAGTGGTCTCGTGAAACATCTGTGCACGCACTGTAGGTATGGGGGTTTCGATTGAAGTATCGCGGTAGTAGATATCGATCGAACGATCTTTACCTCATGTTTGTAATTACATGTTTGTACTCATCAAGACTCCAATTCTGTCCAGACTTTCAGATGCTATTTTCAACCATTCGGACAGAAAAAGATCCTGTGTATTCTGAGTTTGACGTGGTTAAATAAGTTTTGGGAAGCACATGTATCAATTACTGATGTTCCGCCCTAGAGCGAGCGAGCAGTGCGGTAAAGTCGAATGGAAACCCTCAAAAATTCAACACCTTATATCCACTATCGCAGAGATGTAAATTCGCCCTGCAGCTGATTGCCCGTAGTCGCGCTCATTTGCCGAGCCCAACCCAGTCGCGGTTCCGCCGCACACCACCGCACAGCCAAGCCAACCCCTTGCAGGAAAAAATTCTCCCGACCTACGCAGAGTAGGGCAAGACCCGCAAAAAAATTTGGCCGCCCTCTGTCTTGGCAAGATGGCATAAAACCGACGAGCCCCCCGCCCCCCTCTTCTCTCACTATGCGATTTTACTTCATAGGATCATTTCTATAGTAAATCGCCTCTTCTGAACTCTTTACCAGAGCCACAGAATCTCCAACCTGGGGGATGAGGTTAATCCTCCCCATCCAAGAGTGATGCCTCTTTGCCTCTGCTTCGGCGGTGGTGGCTATGATCTCGACCCTTGTCTCTGTCTGTCTCCTTTTGGAGGCTGGAGATGGGGGTGGATGGGGATGGAAGTCTGACAGGTCCTGAAAACTATATTTTTTATATAGTTTTCTTTTTTATATAGTTTTTATATAGTTTTCTTTTTTATATAGTTTAAATCAATAAAAAAAAATTTAAAAAAAAAAAGTTCTTCAGTTTTCTCGTGCGCCCACTATTTTCTTTTCTTCTTAATATGACTAATTGTTTCGTTTTTTTTTTCGTAGAAAACTCCATCAAAGTGACAACAGTAATAAAACTCGTAGACCCAACGATCGTAATCATTCGTAAACTGTTAAGTGCCATGCGATTCTAGCTGTAGAAGTCTCAACGATGGATCGCCACCGTGGAGCTCTTGCCCAGTCTAATACAGTCGCACCTCGCTATGTCGTTAGCGCGTTCGAGGAGCTCAGTCCGTACGAGATAGCAAATATACGAGACAGCAAATAATAATTCCCAAGCTGACAGGGGTATGGAATCAAAAAATCTTCATTTTTGGGTGGAATTTCATGCTGAATCTATCTAAATAACTGGAATTCGAACAGGTACCAAATTAGAGATAGATACAAGTATCAGTTGTTAAAATATCCTGAAATTCATATAAAGGTTATTGAGAGGTTTAACTCCTATAAATGAGAGATGGAGCGATCCTCTGAGCCTACTCTGAGCCCATGTACAGAGCAGTGCAGAATCCTCCTTAAGCTCACTTCTCTATTAGAATAGCTGCTCCCTCAACCCCCACTATAACTACTTCCAAGACCTAAAAATCCGAGATAGCAAATACTATTTGTATGGAGACAGGGGATATCTGTTCTCAATTTTCCGTACGATCCGAAAAGTGCCAAAATACGAGATAGCAAATAGGTTTTGGTGTGGAAAACAAGTAGCAGGCCAATTCGTACGAGACAGCAAGAGATCCGGGACATCGAGATACGACATAGCGAGGTGCGACTGTAGTTGAGACTACGTGACCTTTTAAAAGTCGCGTGGTTGTTTTTAGGCACCATCTATTTCGCGGGATTAGGGTTCCTAAAAGAGTGTTCTGCTCGGGGCACATGGGGCATTCCCCAAAATGGGAGGGGACGTCGAGGGAATCGAAGCCTGGTAGGCGTAAGACTACATAACTTTGCCTCGAGCTCTGCATGCAAGACCAACCGTCTAAAAACGAAACACAACATTACGAGGTCAGTGTATCTTCGATAAAATTGAGCTTCCCAATTTAAAACGCTGGGTTCGGCTATATTTATACGCTTCGAATTGATAGCTTAGACCAGATCTCGAGGCCTTCAACAACCCTAGTAAGAAACGACACCGAGTCTAATTCAGATCTTTTATCGCGCCATCATCATAAAGGTGCAGAAGACACCAATGCAATCTCCTACCAGTCGAAAGGACCTATTCGTTGAAATGGGTAATAAGAATAAGTAGACAAGGGCGCAAAATTCAAAGGCCGGCTGAGGTGTAACGGGAAGGAGAGTTGGCCATAAATGAAGTCGAAGAAGCATCGGTCGATTCCGCTCTATCGTAGCATAAACTCTCAGGCCGTTATATAGCTGCCCTTTTCTCGAGCCAGCGGTATTATCAAAGTATCTGCCCCACAATCATACCTTCGCACGGGTCCCAGTCGATATCGCACAATCATTATCTAGAGTTTTATCGAGATCTACCATCTATAGATCATGGAAGGCCATGGTAACTTCTGGACTGGCGTTCACAAGTTATATGTATCTAATACATCCGAGAAACCTGATTCCATGAGAAAGAGGGAGTAGTGATATCGGTAAGATTTTATGAAATTGAGCATATGTACTCATTCTTGATCATAGATCAGTAGGACTTGGACTACCTCGAAGTATAGACTAGATATATAACTACGCCTCGGTACCAATTGCAAAGACTGCATGTAGTAAATCATCTAACTAAGCGTAAGAATCATAAAGTCCCCGGGTTTTTATCGCGGCTTCTGCGTACGAAAATCAACACAGACCGGGCAAAAGACTCCTATAACCCGGAACCCTTCTTAGCATACAAATTAGTCTACCTTACATTATCTCACGTGTTTTGAATTTTAAGTCTCCTTCTACAGAATGGTCGGACGCCGGACGGTACGGTTCCAGAACTCTCGGGCTAGGGGACACACCGAAAGATACAAACCTCAAAGTTGGGCCGTATTAGAGCGCGGCTGGAAACCAAACTCTAACTTAGTTCTAAACTTTCCCACGCAAGATTGGTACAAAACTATTCTACACTCTACTCCGAAGGTCAGGTTTGGGAATTAATGAATTAAACAAACAAAAAAAAAGGTCAGGTTTGGGTTTGGGATTATGATTTCGTTAACCGAGTGATAACATATGATTTCACTCGACTTTTGTTATTCCTCAAAGCTGCGGTAGCTATTTCTAGCAGGCCTTACTATTTTTGTTACTAATTTCGATCTCACCCGACCCTAACTTTAAATTGCACACATAGACTGGCAATATTGACAGGTCAGGAATCATGCTACAGCCACTCAGCAAAAGTGTTCGTGATTTAGTTTTAATGTCAGTGCGCAGTGTGGCGCACCCGTGACGTTGATGCTATTAATGGAGAGATTCAAAACAACGAAAAATATATAATATAGTTTGTGACTATATATAAGAGAAGATAGGTCATTGATCTTATTTTTCATTGATTCCGGGCTCCATTGCTCACTGGGAACGTTTTCTCTTGGGGCTCTTAATGGTCCGCCACGGTTACATATAGAGAAATGTCTCACTCCGAAATCGGAATCACGAACACTTTTGCAGAGTGGCTGTATGTAGGGCCGAAAGTCGTACTATCATTTAAAGAATAATTACAAGAGGCACAAGTCAAAGGAACCAAGAAAATAACGGCATCAAGACTAGTACCTAGTACTGTACATAGTTTCTAGAGAGAGCTATAGATAAATTCTCTATTTGAAGAGTAGAAATCGTGCTTTAATTCAACAAAAGTAAAATAAGTAACGAGATCAGCTTATCTTTTTATTTCGTTAAAATAAGGTCATATATGAAGCCTATCATATACATGTAGAGTAGATAAAGCTTAATTGGCTGAGCATTGGTGGGTGCTCTCGTTAATACTTCATCAGGTATCACTCGGCACTAAAGACCACCATCACGTGATATACTTTACGCCAAGACCAGATAGTAAATGTGTCCGCAAAGCTGAGCAAGCTTGAGATCCAATAATAAGCATAACAGCTGAGGTTCCCGTATCTCCCACATATCTCCGGCAGCCAGTCACCCGAGAGCTCAATAAAACACACGATGCTGATCTGCCCTATCATACATGTAGCTAGAGTTACATTGTCAGATTAGAGCAGACGAGTAGAACGAAGAACCAAGAACCAATCGTGAAGTCAGAAGCCCTAAAGCCTTCTACCTGTAAACACTGTTGGCTCAATCATCGGTTTTACATCCCCCACTTGTTTTCATATTCCCAACCTCTTCATGAGTGTACCCGCGATGAGCCCACGCCTACGCGTACACGGTACGGGGGACGTGTAGAGTAGAGTACCTACTGCAGGTGCATGCATAGAATGAAGGACAGGCAGCCACTCAAATCATGGATTCTAAGCTCGTTGCACCCTGCTATTTACATTGATGCTAAGCCGAATGGGTATGGCGGGGTAGCGCCATGCCTCACACGGTTCGCCAGTCCAACGCATCCCTTCACAGTTCCTGGAGTATATAAACTTAGTAAACCCACCGGTCTCCTGAATCAGTCCAATTCCAACAACTACCTTGGCCAGAACAATCCCCTAACAGAACTCAATCCATCAATCCATCAACCCCCAATTACATTACATACCAGCAACAAACACAATGGCAACTTATTTTGACGGAAAGCCATCATTCAAAGACGTCCCGGTCAAGGATGGTCAGATCTCCACAACTGAGTTCTTGTCGGCTTGCGAGTCCGTGGTAAAGCTCTTTGGTATGTAAACAAAATGAACTGCTCCAGTTCCGTTGTTCATCTCAGCAGCTTACTCTGTATGGTTTTTAAGATCTGTTCGAGGCTACAGCCTTCTCTGTTGTTCAGAGCGACATGACCGGAAACATCAAGGTGTGTAATGAGTTATAACCCCACAGGAGCTTAAAAGCCATGTATTGACATTAGCCAATTAGAAAATCCGCGACCGTCAGCTCGCGGCCCCCGCGCAGTCAGAAACTCTACAGGATCTCGTCAAGAACGAGACGGCAGAGAAACAGAAAACAGCTACTGAGGGTCTCCTCTGGCTCACTCGGTGAGTTTATCCATTTCCAATCATCAATTTATCTTTTTGTTGGGAAAACGTACTAATAAACTTACAGTGGTCTCTCATTCACCTCAACTGGGCTTCGTAAGAGTGTCTCAAACCCCACGGAAGAGCTGTCCACTTCGTTCACCAACGCATACGGCGTAACTCTCAAGCAGCATCACAGTTTTATGGTGAGGCCTATCTTTGGTCTTGCCATGAAGGCTTGCCCCGCACGCAATTCATTCTATGCGAAACTAGGAGAGAACTGCGATGCCCAGCTCGAGGAATGGCTTACAAGCCTCGAGTTGTGTGTTAATATTCTTTCCAAGTGGATTGAAGGCGTGAAGATTTAGATCCAGTTAATCAGAAATTCGGCGACTTTTTCATAAGCTATTTTTACATAAATATTATACAATTTTAACAAAGAGTCGAGCTTCGCGACTGCGATATATCATATTTTGCAAAAGTCCTTCTGTTTAGTGGTGCCTTTGACTTCTTACAATGGCTTATCCAAGGTAAAGGAGGTGACCATGATTATCATAGTGAGCAAACAAGTTTGGTAAAGAATCAGATTTGGGTACTACATGTATCTCTCCTCATCTGTCAATTGCGTACAAAGAGCAAAGAAATGCTGGATTGAATTTTTGACCAGAAACAGAAAATAAGTATGGAAGAAACCTCAAAACTAGTAGGATCTTCCAAAAAGTGTGTAATGCTATTCAAATAGTCAATATAGGCCAAGAACAAATTATAGAGATATAATTCAATAGGTACCTTTGCATTCTCACCACATTGGGTGCACTTTGTGGTTCCCAGGACAATGGCGTGTTCACCGGTTGGTTGCTCAAATGGAATACACAAAGACTTGGCACCCATGGATGGGGCCTTTGCGTCCTCTGGCTCTCCGCCCTCATTAGTGCCCTTGCTGCGTTCTTTGATCTCATCCTCACACTCCTCACGGTCACCTAAGTTCCGGTAAAAAAGGATTGTAAGTAATGAGCTTTATTTGGTATGCATAAAGATGAGATAAGCTTACAGTGGGGAATAAGGATGACATTCTTGGCATTCAATGCCGGGGTGAATTCCTCCCACTTGGTAATAATCTTGGTGTGCTCATCGAATGATTTCTTCGCCTTGTTGTATAGATCTGATTGAATAGTGTCAAGGAGAGTTTGAACTGTAGATGCGAGTCCATCAAGAGGAATGGGTGTCTTCTCGCCATTGTCACGACGGACGGAGAGGACCTGCTTCTTCACAATATCCTTGGGACCATACTCAATTCTCAATGGAACACCCTTAAGCTCCCAGTCATTGAACTTGTATCCGGGAGAGTAGGTCTCACGAGTGTCAGCCTTGACACGGACGCCAGCCTTTTGCAGAGTGGCTGCGATCTCAGAGACGCCCTCCAAGAGGGTCTTTCTCTCTTCATCAGTAGTTCTTGCGGTGAGACCACAGGGGACGATGACGACCTGGTGAGCGGCCACCTTAGGGGGGAGGACAAGACCCTTGTTGTCACCATGAATCATAACGCAGACACCAATGACACGGGTCGACAGACCCCAGGAGTTTTGCCACACATACACCTTCTTGTCTTCCTCCGGGTCTCCCTCTTTCCAGTCCGGGTTCTCGACAATGATGTTAAACATCTTTGAGAAGTTCTGACCCAAGCAATGGGATGTTGCTCCCTGGATACCACGGCCGGTTGTTGGGATATAACCCTCTACAGTGGTAGTGAAGAGACCACCAGCAAACTTCTCTTTTTCTGTCTTTTTACCCTTGATAGTCGGAACAGCGAGGAGCTCAGAGTAGACACCAGAGTACCAGTCAAGGATCTGCATCACCTCCTCCTCGGCCATCTTGCGAGTCATGTGTGCGGTATGGCCTTCCTGCCAGAGGAACTCACGTGTGCGGAGGAAAGGTTGGGGGTGCTTGAATTCCCAGCGGACAACTGAGTTCCACTGGTTCAATTTCAAGGGGAGATCACGATGACTACGAATCCATTTGGCGTAGTAGGGGTACATAACTGTCTCTGAGGTAGGGCGGATAGCGATATGCTCCTCGAGATCGGTGCTACCGCTGTAGATATGTAGATATAAAATCAGCGCTCCATTGTGAGTTATTTATTGGAATATGTATTAAAACATACGCCTTAGTGACCCAAGCTACTTCAGGAGCGAATCCTTCGATATGATCCTTCTCGCGCTCGAGGACCTTCGCGGAAACAAACATGGGAAAGTAGCAGTTTTCGACTCCAATGGTCTTAATGTTATCATCAAACCAGCGCTGGACCTTCTCCCAGATCGCATAGGACCACGGCTATCCAGAGTGTCCAGTTAGCTCAATCCATCATGAAGTCAATCGAGGGCCAAACCTTCAAAATGTAGCATCCAGAGATATCATAGTAGTCCAGCATATCACCTTTGGTAAGAACCTGCTGGTACCAGTTCGAGAAATCGGCTTCTTTCCTTGTAGTAATACCAATAAGCTCCGCGCCATGGATTTCGGAATCCTTCTTTGTTGAAACCTTTACTGGAGGAGCCTTAGCAACCTCCTTTGAAGCGGCCTGGACGCTGGCCAGTCCGAAATCTACAACGGTGACCTTAACACCAGTTCCCTCCAAATAAGTCTTGATCTCCGTCCCTGAAATAAACACGGTTACATCTGACTTTGAGGGATGAACTGCGATCTTAGGAGTAGACTCGACCAGACGGCTGTCGAGCACCACCTGAACAGCAGTAGCGTTTGCCTTGGTGATGGAAAGAGGAGAAACTGTATTTAAAGCTATCAATATTCGTTCAATTGTTTGTGAAGAAATGATTGGATGCTTACCATTAGCCGGTTCTACTCCCAACACAGTCTGGACCGCATCTGCGGCAGCCATGCGAGGCTCTTTGACATTGACCGCCTTTGCGATGAGGCTGGATGGGGTGTTTGTATCCTCTAGGGCGACAAGGACGATAAGGATGGCAGTCTGCGATTTTGGGGTTTCTAAAAGTCTCCATTATAAGAAATTTGTTCATGACATTCATGCGCGCATTTAAAAACACTAATTACAGCTTCTCTCTCACTCGCGCACTTTTTTCCTTGTAAAAGCATAGTTTTATTCTAGAAAAAGGTGTAGTTTTGGGGACGGAATATTCATACTTGGCTTAAAAACAAGAGTTTTGGTCAAAGAGAATGACTCAGGAAGACCTGAGGCTGATTCGAGCTGTGATTTCCACTCGGCCGCATTCGAGCAAGGCCCGTGGGAAACAGTTTGTGCGTCGGCGATAGACATGGCGGATAATTTTTCTGCTGCTTCAGAGGCCATGAACCGTTCAGAGTACTAGGGGTAGATGTCGCGCGTGGTGTCTCTTGAAATAACAGGCAGCAAATGATTTCTGGTATTTTGGCGGGGTTGGGAGGGGTTGTTTATCAAGGGTTGCACAGTGGGGCAGATACGCTAGAGTAGGTACGGTCACGTGAAGCAGATCCCTACGGGAGGTAAGGGATATATGTTTCCCAAGAAGGTGTTAAGCTTTAATAAACCCAGTCAAACCCCTTTGGGCCATTAATTAGGATGCTCTTAATATGTGAGGTTAAGTCAACAGATGATATCTCGTCCGCTATGCACAACTTTTCTTGACTAAACAAATCTATGTGAAAAAATACTAATGTCCCCTCAAAGTCCAAAAACTGGTGCAGCTATATTATCCCAATTCTCGTCCCATCGATCATGGGTCTCCTTCATAGCCCCCATTTTCAACCGTTCCAACTCCCTTGAGCTCGGATTAAACAAAGTCTATTAGGGAATGTATTAGTCAACAACGCCTGCAAATTGTAAGATATGAATCCAATGAATAAACTATACCTTCAGATTTTCACCCAGATCTTGACCATCCTTGAATACAATTCCATTCTCGCGATGCTTTACCAACTCCCTCAAAGCATAAAACCCGAACGCAGCAACCGGAACGCCCACGCCAAATAGGTCCACAATTTTCATTGGCAAATCTACACCAGAAGTACTAGTATGCAAACTTATTCCCAAGTCGGCACAGGCAATCATCTTCGGGTAATCCTCCGATTCCAGCCATACAGTCTCTACGGTGATAAATTGAAATTCAAGCTTCTCAATCGTAGCCATATACCCATCCTTCAGGGGTCCTTTGCCAGTGATAACTGCAAGAATTGAAGGAGCTGAGCCAGGCTTGAGAAAGTTTGCTCCACTCGCATAACTGTCATATGAAAGAAGAGCTGCGAGCAGCTGAGAGAAATCTTCGTCTGGCGTCCAGGATGTGGAAGAAGTTATCATCTTGGTTTTCCCTGAAAGTATAGCAGCTGCATGGCGTTTAGTTGCGGGGTGCGATTCAAGAAATTCCTTCTTAGCAGCAGCGTCTAGCGGGACAAAATGCATTGGCGGTCGGTCATACAAAGTTCTGATGGGAGCTTTGATTCCCATATCATCCTTTAAAACTTTTGCCATAGCATTTGTAACCGTAAAATTTGCGTATGCGGCCCTCCCAAAGACTTTCTCGTAAAATTTGCAGAACCACACAATAGGATGCTCGTTGAGCTTCATCATCAAAATACTCCATCCAAAATTGTGCCAATCAATAACAACCTTCTGCATTCTCAGCTTGCTAACGAACTGGGTGACAATGAGAGTAGGTATGGCCGGTGGGTTTTGTAGAAGAATATAGCCTGCTGATGGCGGGATAACATAGAGAAGGCAGTAAAGCAATGAGGTGAACTGGAAGAATGCCTTGAAAGGTGCAAAAATGACGAATGTAAGCGGTGTAGAAGTGTTGAATAACTTTGGAGGCACCGGAAGAGGGTATCTGTGTATATTAGTATTTCCGAGTAGCTCAGGACGAGGAAGTGATTCTAATTGAATATTAGCTCGTAGTTCAGAAGCGTATAGTTGGGCTAAAATAGACCTTCATATCCCACAAGATCCACTATAGCTCCTTTCTTTGCCAACGACAAGCAATGATGCTGCATCCTTGGACTCCGGCCAATATCCCCTAACACCAACACGACAACCCGCTTCTTCTCATTGTTTGATGGATGATGCCTTGTAGGTAAACACATCAACATGAAGGTAAATGCCATCGAGAAGAACAAGAGCGGAGTCGCCCAAACTTCAACGAATGTGGTAAACATCTTAAGCTTGGATGTTGCGAACTCTGTCGCAGTACTGTAGACTCGACGAGAAGATGTCAAGCGGATAAGGTTGCTTTATATAATACTGGTGTCAAGGTACTTCGTCACAGGAGTCTGATCGACCTCCTTTTCTAAATCAAGAAGCTGAACCGGGTAGTTGAGGGCTATGAATCAATTCCAGGGGTTCACAAAGATCTTCTCCGGGACTCCCGCTGGAATGATACTGGAAGGAGGACAGGTTGCGGATGACAGGGCTGAGCAATTAGGGCTTCACTCCTAACACGAATTTGAGCCTCATTCTTGGCGTATACTAGCGTAGTTTCGCACAGTGAAATCTTGGCAAGAAAGAAAAAATGAATTTCGAGGTTGCTATTCTCTCCAGCACCTTCAACAGACAGAACCCCGCGTACCATTCCCTTCAGCTTCTTTTCTGCCTTTGCCCGCAATGGCGATTCAAAAGAAGGTGAGCTACCTCCCCTTATATACCCGAATGTGTTTTAATTGAGTCGTTTTTTAGCATGGAAAAGGCCGTCTTGATAAATGGTACGCAGAAAAAAAATGATCCCACATCCGACACCTTGAAAATTTCCAGAAACTAAAATCTTTATAGGTACAAGCTCGCCAAACAAAAAGGCTACCGTGCTCGTGCCGCGTTCAAATTGATCCAACTTAACAAGAAATACAATTTCCTCGAAAAGAGCAAAGTCGTCCTCGATCTCTGTGCTGCCCCAGGTTCCTGGTCCCAGGTTGCTGCGGAATGCATGCCCGTAAACTCCCTTATTGTCGCCGTTGATCTCGCGCCAATCAAGCCTATCCCTAAAGTTATTTCCTTTCAAAGCGATATCACCACAGAAAAATGCAGGGCCACAATCCGAGGACATTTGAAGTCATGGAAAGCGGATACCGTCATGCATGATGGTGCTCCAAACGTTGGTACTGCGTGGGTTCAGGATGCTTTCACACAGGCAGAGCTTGTGCTCCAGTCTCTCAAGCTCGCCACGGAGTTTCTGATAGAAGGAGGAACTTTCGTTACCAAGGTTTTCCGCTCTCGTGATTTTAACAACCTTATGTGGGTGTTCAATCAGCTGTTCACCAAAGTTGAAGCCACCAAGCCCCCATCGTCACGTGCCGTATCTGCGGAAATCTTCGTAGTTTGCAGAGGTTATAAAGCTCCTAAAAGAGTAGACCCCAAATTCCTTGACCCCCGGAGCGTATTCGAGGAATTGCCGGACGCTACCCCGAATAATGAGGCTAAGGTCTTCAATCCGGAGGTCAAAAAGAGAAAAAGGGATGGTTACGAGGAGGGCGATTACCTGCAATTCAAGGAAGTTCCTGTCAATGAGTTCATTGAGACTACGGATCCAATTCAAATGCTAGGAAGCTTAAACAGGCTGTCCTTCGAGGAAAAAAAGGGTGGAGATCTAGCCATTGCGGCGATTTCCAAGCTACCAGAAACAACCGTAGAGATCCGAAACTGCTGTCAGGATCTTAGGGTCTTAGGCCGAAAAGAATTCAAACATTTGCTCAAATGGCGACTTTCCGTCAGGGAAAAGGTAAAATTCCCTACACTCAGGCTTCGCTACGGGACTGACGTGTAATAGTTTGGATTGGTAGTCAAGAAAAAGGATGACAAGGTCGTTGAAGCCGCCGAAATCACCCCTATGGACGAAGAGCTACAAATCGAACAAGATCTCGAGCTTCTCAAACAGAAAGAATCCGCCGAAAAGAAACGTGCAAGGCGAAGAGAAAATGAGAAAAAACAAAAAGAGATCGTACGGTTACAGCTTCACATGACAACCCCGATGGAAATCGGACAAGAGCAACAATGGGACTCCATGTTTGGTCTTAAACCTGTCGACAAAGCCGGTGCCCTAGGGGAGGTAGTGAAGGGCAAAATGAACGTGGTTGTTGAAGAGGATGACAAGAAAAGAAAAGATTTAGATATGGGTGATTCGGAGGTCGATGACACAGAGGATGAAGAGGCAGACAGGATGGAGGCCGAATTAGATGGCTTGTAAGGCATCGTATCGAACTTTTCATTATCTTTACTAATCAAATCTTGCAATGACAGGTACGAGCAATATCGGGAAAGAAAAGCTGAAACCGACGCAAAGTATAAAGCCAAAAAGGCGAGAAAAGAGCATGAGGACGGCGAATGGCATGGTATAGAGGAGAAGGAAGAAAGCAGTGACGACGAGGTCTTGGTTGACGAAGCGGAGAGCAGCGATGAAAGCGACAGTGAGGATGAAGATGGTGAAATGAAAGACAAACTGATGACAACCTTAGACGACAGTCACGTTAAGGGCAAAGATGGCTTAAGCAAAAGAGCTGCCATGTTCTTTGATCAGGAAATATTTGCAGACATTGACGACGAAGCCGAAAGTGAAGACGGATCAGATCTCGAGGAAGATGAAGGGGATGATGAGGGCTCAGATGAAGAAATGAGAGATGCAGATACAGCAGTCGACGCGAGTGACGAGGAAATGGCTGATGAAGCTGAAGAGGAGCTCGCAGGGTCGGAGGATGGTTTCGAAACCGAGGAAGAATGGGAAGATGACGGTATTGAGATTGTCAAGGGAAGCAAAGATGAACATTGGGATTCAACTCAAGAACCTACAAAGAACGGCAAGCTTGGTGAGTTTCAATATATCTCATTCTGCGTAGGTTGTACTAATACGCCATTTAGACATCAACATCATCACCGCTGAAGCCATGTCTCTTGCACAACGAATTGCTTCAGGGAAAAAGGCCAAAATTGATATTATAGATGACAATTTCAATAAGTTTTCCTTCCGGGATAAGGATGGCCTTCCTGACTGGTTCCTTGACGACGAAAACAATCATTCGAAGCCTATACGTCCTATTACCGCCGAGGGTGCAGCAGCGATCAAGGAAAAGATGCGAGCTTTAAATGCTCGACCGATCAAGAAGGTTCAAGAAGCTAAGGATCGCAAGAAGTTCAAGGCTCATCAAAGGATGGAGAAGCTGCGTAAGAAGAGTGCATTGATGGCGGACGAGGATGGTGTTACGGAGAAAGACAAAGCACAAAGCATCACAAAGCTTATGCAAAAGGCAGCGAAGAAGAAACCAAAGAAAAAGGTCACAGTTGTTGTTGCCAAAGGTGGTAATAAGGGCCATGGAAGGCCGAAGGGTGTCAAGGGTAAATATAAGGTTGTCGATGCCAGGTTGAAAAAGGATGTGAGAGCACAAAAGAGAACCGCAAAGAAGAATAAGGGCAAGAAATAATGATAAACACTTATGGACAGGCGGCGATAATGTGTATATGTACTTTTTTCGAAAGCAATAATTTCTTGGGTCGTTATTTACAAACTCTTCAAAAATATCCGTGATTTGAACTTGGCCAGTTTTTTTTTTTTTTTTTTTTGGGAGGGGGAGGGTTATCCTGTCCCAATAGTAGCACTCTCCGCAAGAGAGGTTAATATTCATAGGAGTATATAGGACATGTAGTTGTGTTGACATGTAATTGTATCGACAAGCAACTGTATTCTTAGATTCTTAGAGTTATCTGGTGGTTTCTGCGGGCTGGATGTTTATCTCTTCTTTCTAATATCTATCTAATATCTATAATATATCTAATATGTACTGTAATAGCTCCATTTGCGAAACCTTTTGCGCTTACCCGGCTTGCTCCTCCCTACTTGCATGGCAACCGCCCACCCGGCCACCAAAATCTGGAGGGGCGAGGTGGTAGAACCCCTAGTATCTATATACTACAAAAGCCCATGAGTGAAACCTTTTGTTGAATTCCAACCTCTAAACCTAACAGAACATAAGTGTTCGTCACTATACTTAGGGTGGAAGTCACTGGATATTCCGGTATACAAAGAGTTATGAGTATAAGGACTCCAGTTTTATTGTATTATTCAGTAGCGATATTTCGCATACCCGCAGATTTGTACATACATGTAGGTAGTTACACCTTTGTGGATGGTATAGTCACCCCTAGCCCTGATGTCATTCATTATCAGATCGATCTAATCATTGAGCCTCAAACTCAACGCTAACAAAAAATAAATCTGCTTGAAATTCTCATGATCCCCAACCACTAGTACAAATTTCAGTGCCATTGGAACACAAGGCTTCAAGGTGAGCTGTTCCGTGTTCTGCCATTCGTCTAATTGAATAACACCATCATATCAGCGCATTTATAATACTTCAGCTATGGCACCCAATAAACGTCAGCGCACCTCCATTGTGGCAGCTGGTGGGGGAGTTGTCGCTGCAAATACTCGCGCCGCTCCACCCCAAGTGCCATTACACTCAAAGATTTTGGCCCCTTTCAGAGTATGATGACCCCGATTTTAGCTTTGTATTTTTATCGACTTAAAATTACTCAATCTCACCTATTCTAGGCTCTCGGTCACATAACTTCGACATCTGCGCCAGCGACTCCATTTACTCTTCTTCCATTAGGCAAGACTTTTCAAATCACAACTGCGCTTTCAAACACCCTACAAACCTACGATATCCGACGTCTAAATCTCTTGTTCGTATCTTCTCCTGCTACTCCTGGTCTCATCCGCCGAGTCGTCGCCCATAAGGACCTCGTATACGCCGCCTTCGACGATGAGTTGATCCGCGTTTGGATTTTCAAGAGAGGAAAGAAGATCGCTGAACTTGAGCCGGTCAGAACATTACAAAGTGGAGGTAAACGGGATGGGAGATGGCGAGAGCTGCTGATATTTGGAGACTGGGTTGTTGGCGCTTTCGATTGGGGATTAGTGGTATGGAGGAGGACAACTGGAGAGGTTTATACTGAGATTGAGGTTGTGGGCGAGGTCACGGCTCTTGTGCATCCAAGCACTTTCTTGAACAAGGTTGTTGTTGGGAAAGCGAATGGATCTCTAGAAATTTGGAACGTGAAAACGAGGTATGGCTAGAGCACTCATTTGACTCTTTTCTAGTCTCAGGTACTAAATTATCATCTACAGCAAAAAGATCCACACTATACTTTCGCCCCTCCCTGCGCCAATAACTTCTTCAAAATCCGCTCCGGCCATAACTACTCTTGTTCAAACTCCAGTGATTTCTATCCTGGCCATTGGATATTCCACTGGAGAGATACATCTTCACAACATTCTCACTGATACCCCATTGTTCACACTAAACTCTGCAATGCCAGGCAGCATTGCAGCATCATCTCGGGGGGGGAAGCGTGTAACAAGCATTTCATTCTGCACGGATCCAGCAGTTGGTGCTGGCAAAACTAAAAGGGAAGGCGAGGGAGGGGGGAAGATACTTGCGGTTGGAGATGATGACGGAGATGTCACTCTTTGGAACCTCAAGAAACGAAAGGTTGTTGGCGTCATGAGAAACGCGCATGAGGGCCCTTCTGGATCTGGTGTAATCGTAGAATGGTTAGCAGGCCAAAACGTCCTGGTTACCAGCGGAGGAGACAACAGCGTCAAGGTTCGCACAATTTACCTTCTCCACAAGTTGAAATACTTACTTATAGTCTTTTAGGAATGGATATTCGACTCTCCGCACACAACACTTCCTCGTATCCTTCGGTCACGTTCCGGGCACTCTCAGCCAATAACAAGCCTTACATTCTTCTCACCGGCAAATTCTCATTTCCTTCTTTCATCATCCCTCGATCGCTCCTTCTGGGCTCTTTCCCTGAGGAATGACGCACAATCTTTTGAATTCTCTCAAGGTGCTACTGTTAAGAAGGTTACAAAGGCAGCAAAAAACAACCCCACTACAGCCTCACTCGCGGAGGCAATCTCAGAGGCAAAGGCCGGCCCTATAACATGTATCGCAACATCCTCAGGCGAAGACGGTGCCGGGAGTGCCGGGAGAGACTGGGAGGGTATCGTCACAGGACATAGAGGAGAGCGAGCCGCGAGATGTTGGAGCTTCCAGGGTAAAAAGATCGGACGATGGGTCCTCGAAACCAGGGATCAAGGAGAAGTTAAAAGTGTCGCTATCTCTGCATGTGGCACCTTTGCATTGCTTGGATCAAGCAGTGGTGGAATCGATATGTATAACCTTCAGAGTGGGCTTCATAGACGTCGTTTCCCTGAACCTATGACAGCTGCACAGGCGAAACAGGTAAAAGCCCAAGGAACTACACTCGGTCGATTCGGCGTTGCCGGAAAGGGAAAGCATACAAAGGCTGTAACTGGCTTGGTTACTGATGCCCTAAACCGTACTGTCATTTCTACTGGGCTAGATGGAAAGATCAAGTTCTGGGACTTCAACACTGGTGTTCTCCTCCATGAGATTAACTGGGAAAGCTTCACAGCCATCACTAGGGCCAAGCTACATCGACACTCTGATCTTCTTGCTGTTTCTTGCGACGATCTGTGTATCAGAATAATTGATATTGAAACACGGAAAGTTGTTCGTGAGCTTTGGGGCGCGGCAGGAAGGATAAGTGACTTCTGCTTTTCTAACGATGGGCGATGGATACTTGGGGCCTCCACAGATAGCATAATTAGGATATGGGATTTGCCTACCGGCCATCTAATCGATGCTGTGCGAACAAGAAGTATAGTTACTGCAATGGCGTTTTCTGGAACTGGTGAATTTTTGGCAACGGCACATGTCGACAGTGTTGGCGTTGACCTATGGTAAGATAGCACTGGTGTTTTAGTTAAGTACTGCATGACTTCCTATGCTCACTGAAACCTCTTAAATATAGGACAAACCGGACACTTTTTAGGCATGTTCCGACTAGACATTTGAAGGACGATGAGATCGTAGATCTCACTTCCCCAACAGCCTCTGGAGAGGGCGGAATCAGTATCATTGAGGCAGCGTTCGAAGATAGCGAGAAAGAGGAAAATAGCACAGGGGTCTACACAACCGCAGATCAATTAAGCGATAAGATGTTGACTATGTCGCTTGTCCCCCGCGCAAGATGGCAAACATTATTGAACCTAGATGTCATTAGGGTAAATTAAACCTACAAACTATTTATCCGTTTGGAACTTGACTAACACAAAATTTAGCAACGTAACAAACCTAAAGAAGCTCCCAAAGCTCCTGAGAAGGCACCCTTTTTCCTTCCTTCCCTCGGAGATAAGGGGAATCCTCTTGCAATCACAGGCAGCGATACTACAGATGAATTGGCGACCATCCGAGCACTCGAAGCTGAGAGATCTCGTGTCATGCGCATGTCCCGCAACACCGGAGAAAGCGAATTCACGCACCTATTAGTTGATGCTGACGGGGACTACACCACTTTCCTCAATCACTTCAAGACACTTCCTCCCTCTTCAGCGGACTTGGAGATTCGTAGCTTACAGCCCGAGGAGTTGGTGCCGTTTGTTGACTCATTAACTCAAAGATTGAGGAGTAAGAGAGATTACGAGCTTGTGCAGACATGGATCAATGTATTCTTGAAGTGTCACTCGGAGTCGATTGTTAATGATGTTGGTGCCGATAATGGGGAGAGGGGGCTGAGGGCTGCCTTGGGGGAGTGGTCTATTGAACAGAAGGAGGAGGCCAGCAGATTGGCGGAGTTGGTCGGATACTGTGCAGGCGTTGGAGAATTCCTGCGCAGTGGACGCTAGATATGATAAAAGCACATAATTCTGATGATGTGGTGCTTTGAGACTAGGTTGACAATTAACTACTACCTGTAAATTTTGGGGCTGTATGAGTAGAAAGTGGAGATCTTTTTTTTTCTTTTGCTTATTAAAAGTTTTAGACCTGAATATGTGTTCTTGTGAATATGCCCAGCGGTTCAACCAAACAAAATGGTCAGTAGAGTCGTACTCTTATGAAACGTAAACCCCCCGAACAAGTGTCGGTAATTGACCTAAATCTGCTTCTTAAAATCAAGTGCCAGCCCATCATGAAATCTTCACAAAATGACCATACCATAAATTTAGTGAACCGGAAGAATAAACAACAAATGCAACAAGATCCACCACTTGTAAGTGTTCCCGAAACACTAACCAGCGATAGGGTACAGTGATTCTATTTTACTAGAGGTAACTACACCCGGGACCTCAATAACTAACTACAATTTGTATGTAGTCCTGTATATAAAGTAGATTACGCATGTCAAAATTGATGGGCAAAAAAAGGTTCATGATATATCACTCGATATGTTAAACAAAAACAGTGATTTGGATAGACATAAACGCATGTCAATTTTGTTCTTTCAGTATCACTAATAATTGCAAATAGAGTTTTAGTTGTATCTACCTAATATTCCAAGTATACGAGCTATGTGAGGTAGCGAAAACATTATTTACACCCAAACACAAATAACAGTAAAAGTACAGTTAATCATCCGCTTCCCTCCTGCTCCTCTTTGACCCGCCACCCCTGCTGCCGCCTCGGCCGCCTCGGCCGCCCCCAACCTCACTGTGCCTTCTCTTTTTGCCCTCCTTTGCCCAATATTCATCCTTTTCTTTTTTCTCTCGTGCGGCTTTCATCTCTAAGTTTTCAGCCACCTTTTTTCGGTAAATATCCCTTTTGGCCTCTTTTGCCTCCTTGCGCTTCGCTTCCTTTTCATTCTTCATGGTAGAAATCTTCTGCATTAAATCCCTGGCGCGTTTCTCTTCACCGCCTAACACAACTGCACGCTTACTTGCATATGTCTCTTTCTTCCGCGGCTTCATCTGAGCAATCTGGGAGGCAAATGGAAGATCTTTCTGAACTCCTCTCGGTACACGGAGAGGGTTGAAGTGCCTCTTCGGGCGCTCGATTTTTCTGTATGCAGAATTTGGAAGGTTTGGTGTTGCGATTGCCATATCTCTCCTGACCTCTCCAGTCAATCTCATACCCTGCCATAACTTTGCTTCTTCGCCTTTCCCTTCTAGTAATAGATTCGTGACAGGATTATAGAATTTCCTAGGTTTGACGGGATACCAGGCTCTCAAGAAGACAATATCACTCATGAGGATTTTGTCCTCGAAAGTGGCTCTGAAATGCCCATCTGGTTTTGCGAGTGCTCTCTTAATTTGGCCACGAATTCCGGAGACTGTCCTGATTGCGGCACCTTCAAATTTGGCAACCTCCAGGGAGGAAGTAAACATGTCTTTGATGAAAGACGTGTTTTTCCATATTTTATATGGGATACCTGTAAGCTTGAGCTTTTTGACGATTTCGGTGGACTGGTCTACGTTTAGAACGACACCAGTAGCTGAGACGCGGAAACCGGGAGTTTTCGACGAAAGACTTTGGACCGCGCAGAAACCAGTGTTCGGTGCGATAAGAGGGCCGTAAAAAGTACCAAAACAGTGCATGTGTTCTGGAGTGTACTTCAACATTCGATTCCTTGTTCTTGAATCTGAAGTAGAATAGACCGGTATACTCTGGAAACGACGCCAACCCAACGAGAAAATCAGGGGATCGTTCGTTTTCAAAATTTTCTTATGCCATCTATGTCTTTTGATCCGAACTTGCAAGAACCCGAACCGATCCTCAGTGGGCGTCAGTCCACCGACGAGAATTGGGTATATAGGGTCGAAGTTCGTCACAAACTCGTGCGGGACATTGCTGAGAACCACTCTGGCGTAAGTACCTGCTCGGAAACCCTCTACTCGCACTCGGGTGCCATCGTCCAGTTGTTCAAATTCGGCTTTATTAACGGCTAATTGTTTGGCAATCTTGGCTTTTTGTGCGTCGTACCAATCGTCCTCACCAAATTCCTCCTCATCGTCGTCTCGTGTGCCGGTCTTGTCGTTATTGATTCCCTCACGATCCTCTTCTTCGAACCGTAGCTTGAGTTCCTCTTTCTTGCGCGCATTCTTTTCACGCTCCTCTTCTAGAGAAAGTTCTTCATTATCCCCTTCACTTCCCTCTCCCTCTGAGTTGTCCTCATCATCTCCTTCATCGTCATCTTCGTCATCTTCGTCATCTCCTTCATGATCCCCTCCATGTTTCTCGCCAGTTTCCAAATCCTCAAAGACACCATCTCCTTCGTCATCATCATCATCCGCAATGCCCTCGAACTCACCCCCATCAGCTCCTTCTTTTTCATCCAATAGATTTGCAGTAATAAATCTGCTCCTGAGATCTTCTAGAGCTGTTTCCTCGCTCCAGTATTTCTCCAATTTCTCAAAGTCATACACCGGCATGCTCCTGTCCAGGATTTTCTTGGTCTTTTTACCTTTCTGAGTATTAACCTCATCGTCGTCATCCTCATTTTCGACCTTTTTGAAGAAATCCTCTTCGTCATCACTTCCTCGTGATTCAGCGGAATGTTCGCCCGCTTCTACAACATCGCCTCGCCATTTCTGAATAACTTGATCAGGCGTAAGACTCTCATCGTAGAGTAGCCTGCTCAGGCTTGTCGTCCGGCCATTAGGGTTGTTTGACCACATTTTCTTTGCGTTATCAGCGAGATTTGATTTCCACTGTGGTACGTCCTCATCATCGCTTTCTGCCACCTCTGCATCTGATGGCAATTCGCCATCATCGAGAGACCTCTCAGAGACGTCAGACAGTGATCCTAGGTCGGAATCACTATCAGCAAATGCGACGTCATCAGTACCGCTCCCAAACTTAGTAACATCGTCTTGGAGGGCTCTTCCGGGCTTTAATGATACTGCTGTAGCCCGGTCATCGTCGCTTGCGTCTTCGTCTCCGGAGAATTCTTCATTCTCTTCCTCCTCATCGTCGTCTTCCAATTCCATTGTATCGTTTTCGTTAGGTTTCTTGTCCAAAGCTCTTCCCTTCCTTACATGCTTTCTCCCAACGTTGCCAACGTCTTCGTCGTCATCTTGGACCTTTTTTATCATTTCCCCGTTAGAGAACAGCCTCACACCTTCTGCCTCTCCCTTTTTCCCTTTTTGCAGCCCTACGACCAATCTCTCACCCACACCTTGGCCTTCTGCACCCTCCTCAAAGTTCTGAGACGGAACATTGATGTAAACAGCATCCTTATCAACCAAAACACCACCAACATCACTCATCGGAGCGTATATTAGCTTTTGTTTTTCGCCTAATCGCCTCCTGCTCTTGCCTTCGGCTTGTGCTCTAGCTGGAGTAGGACATGGGTCCGGGAGTGCCTCAACACTAGCGATCGACAAATCACCCACACCGGGGATGTGCACTCTTCCACCATCTGCTGGAATATTGAGGCCTCTGACATAACCATACAAAGCGACAGTCCTATCTGTCTTATGGCTCTCTTCTATAGCAACCGGATCTGTCAAGTCGACCATACGATCCGCCAAGAGGTAATAATGTGAGTTTCTCCAGACCAGAGGTCTAGGGTTTTTCATGACCGAGATGAATCTACTTAGATTGTGAATTTCACGATCAGGATATCTTCCATTGATGACCCCAGATAGGTAGAATAATTTTGCTCCCTGGTAGAGCTCCGACCAAAAACGATGCTTCAATCTCTTTTTTGTGGTCCGGAGAACAGATTGGGATTTGAAGAGATCCAAATGAGTAAGAATCCCAAAGATATTGGAGGGCAGACCATGAGTGGCCATGATATTGAGGAATTCCATGGTCTCCATTTCAAATCCGAAATTCCCGTCAATCAAAAGTAGTACAATATCGGCGATCTTGGAGATATCAATCATGGAAGTCAGGGAATTGTCACATTCTAAGAATGTCAGGCGGCGCTTCTTGCTTGATACAACTGTTATTGGCCCTTGGATTGCTGTCAACGAATGTTTGGTGTAGCGTTTTACGAGGGATTTAATTAAAGTGGTTTTCCCGGTCTAGAATATTGTCAACTAAAAGTTTAAGGATCAGAGAAGACTCAATTACTTACCCCCGGGGGACCGACGACAGCGACTATTAATGGTGGTGCTTCCTCGGGGAGGCGATCCACCTAAAAATGTCAGTACTATTAGAGGTGAAAGATACGAAGCATTCTTACCATAGGCACGTGAAGACGCTTCTCTTTGACCTAAATTTTAACAATATATCAGCACAGCTCCTCAATCATAATCGCCGCGCCATAATTTGAAGAGCGCACATCATGGGATCTTGTCGCTTGTTTTTGAAGCTTCCCGGGATTCGCAAATGCAAAAGCTTTCGGATTTTGCCCTTTCTCCCCTGTGTTTTGGAATTAGCAAAAAAAAAACGTACGGAGGTCTCATCCGGAATGCACTTACCAGTAAACTTTTTCTTCTCTTTCGGCTTCCGGTGGGTTTTGTTTGACTGATCCATTGCGCCTTCAAGTGTTGGAGTTCCAGTGGAGGGAGAGGTTGCGGCTCAGTTGCGAAAAGACCTCAAAACTTTTTTTTGACGGTAAAAAAAAAGCCCTAACCCATGGTCGACACTAGGCCAGATTGGGCCTAATACTAGATATCCTCAACATGACCATGTGAAGCATGTGGACGTCATAGAGTTGCAACCTAATATGTTGGACGGCGGAATAAAAGGGATGCCTACTTGCGGTGAAATTAAGTATTGTCCCAATTACGCTGGCAACCATTCAGCCCCACCAAACTTGAGACCCTATAGCTATAAAACCACAACCAATAGCTAAAACTAAGTGTATTAAAGTCATAGTTATTTTTATGCTCAAAAGTAATTATCTCCTGCTTTAATTATCATGGTGAGGTCGATGGTTACTATCGCGAGAGACAATACTTAATTTCACCGCAAGTAGAAGAAATCCATAATAGCAAAATATCTATCTTGCAGTAGAGAGGTTTCGCAACCAGACTTTGAATTAAATATGGGATGGGATGTGATTGGAGAATGAAGGCCTAAGTGGGGCAGAGTTACTGGAAATCTTCCTGATTGAGATCAAAACACTCCCAAAGCCCGTTAATCGAAACCCAGAGCTCGTTGCTTTGAGCTATGGAAAGAAAAAGGACAAGTGAGAGTTCGATTAACGGCTTTGTGGAGTCAAAGGTGTCCTCCTTTGGGGAACAATCTTTGGGAATCCGCCGTGTCAACCAATCATGAGTCCGGTCGCGAGCCGAATTTAATATTTTCTTGCGAAACCTCTCTAGTAGGAGAAATTATATGAAAAGGACCTGGCACACCAAGTTCTAGCATACACGTACTACGCAAGTAAAGTAGGTGTAGTCACTTTACATGGAATAAGATTCAAACAACTACATGGTAAATTACATCTTGTTGGCAGTGCTTTGATTCTGAGCCGGTTGAATCGGTCCCGCATATTAACAGGTCATCAAAATTCTAGGTTTAAAGAAATACCGTTATTGCAATCATTGACACTATTAAGTACATCGCTAACCACAGAACACTATAATAAATTACGACTATCTGTACACCGATCCTTAAAATCCCGCCCGTTATGATAATTCGGCTGAGAGCTATTATACCGACTGTTAGTGATAAATGAACGTCCAAAAACAAGAGAAATACTTACAGTTTTTTCGATCCCGGCTGATGTATAGTCATCTCTTTTCATGAGATACGGCTTAAGCAAGTGTGGTTTCACCCGGGAAAGAACGCCGTCTCTCATGCGTTCTTTTATGGCATCGGGTCTATCGAAAATGTCAGTCTCTCTTCTAGCCCCAATATAATAGTCGAGTGGGCACATACCTCACAACGAAAAGGTTTCCAATCTCATGGAGCAATTCAAAGCTTTCTTTGAGTGCCGCAACACCCCATTTACCAACAATGTCATGGTACTTGGTAATATCCCTTTCGTATAATTAGTAATTTCTGCACGGATTTAGGGCAAATCGTCTTACTTCGACAGCATAATACCACCTGCTTGGTTGACCTGATACTTCTTCAGGTGGTCTAGCAGAAGCATTCTGAAACCAGAACCGATCTCATTCAAGAATCCGTCTAAATTTGCACCATCAAGGGACTCTTTGGCAATT
Organism: Morchella sextelata; assembly: GCF_020137385.1. Taxonomy (NCBI): domain Eukaryota; kingdom Fungi; phylum Ascomycota; class Pezizomycetes; order Pezizales; family Morchellaceae; genus Morchella; species Morchella sextelata. The sequence continues at coordinate 1,455,252 of NW_025408619.1, read as the reverse complement.
TCGTACACCTTCTGGAGGAAAGCGCAAACCGTTTGACAAGCCTTATATCTGGGTGAGCTAAACCCCCACTAAAGAGACATTTTTCATATTTACTTACTGGCGTTTGAAGAGTTGTCAAACTGACTTCATCGTCCTTCGGCTTGAAATCCGATTTCTTCTGTTTGCTAAGCAATACTGTGACGTAGCTTATTACCACTTCACATCATTAGCAATTGCTTAAGAGTCCTTGAATATTGGTAACATACTATCAACAGTCCTTTGAATAATATTATTCACTTTCTGTTCCAGATTTGCCAGTGTAGTGTTTGTTAACTTGCTCATTTCTCTTCTAACGGTAAGAGAGGTCTGGGCCAGTGGAATCAAGGCCGTATTGATGAAAGAAAACATTAAATGCATAATTGTGGTAGCGGGCTTTATCTCCAAAAAGTAATTTAGATCTGGTTCTCCTTTGGTCTGACCTTCGGCAGTTTCCAAAGCACTTATAAAAGTTTTTCTGTCAGCTGAGATCAAAATTCCACTTAGGAATTAGTGTGTACTTACGCATCAAGGGCGGTGTCCAAGTACATAGTTCGCATGTTGTCGATTAAGAGATTCAATAGCACGGTGACGTCCTTCGGCCTATGAACGGAATGAGTATCTGGCAATCCACAAAAAATTGAAACATCAAACCATACGTATCAGCCGGAGTGCTCAGCTCAAGACTTCTCCCAACGGCCTCGGCCAGCCATTTTAGCATTCTTTTCGCCGACTCTACGTTTAGTTTACCATCCGTTTCTGATATGACGACTTCCGACAATTGGCCGGTTTTCCCGGATTTACGGTCGAGACCGATAATTCGGCTAAGTGCATCACTTTGGGATTTTCCAAGATCACTATCTAGAACTTTCTCAATTGCCCTTTCTCGTGATTTTTTCAATCGGTCGAGAACTCCGAGATTTTGTTCCTTTTTCCGTTGTTCCTGGGTACGCAGTTTGATGAGCTTCCAAATCGAATCAAGCCTCTCTCCACGGATGTCTGGCAGGGAACGAACATGAAACATGCCAAATTTCAATAAGATCCCGGAATAGAGTTGCTCCAGAGATTCCTTTTCTTTCTCCATATATCCTCGGTCCTGGAGGAACGGTACAAATAGCTCTTCGACATTCTGGTCAATTAGCACAGTTGTAGTAGACGATAAGGGCCCGGGATGCTCTGTTAAGCCGTGTGCTTTGAGATCATCTGCTAAAGTATTGACGCATGCCCTAGATGCTTGTAATGTACGGAGGAATGCTAATGGCGACAAAGTAGATGTCTTATCTAGAACCATCTCAAGTCTCTGCTGTAGCGACTGTTGGAATACACGCTGCAGGAATGTACCAAGTACTTGCTCTGGGAAGGGGAAAACATCCTTTATAGTAATGGACTCCGCTTTCATTACGTCTCGTATCTCATTTACCAAGGCCATCAGACTTGGCTCAAGTCCTGGTGAACCTTCATCAGGGTCGGATAGCTTTTCCTCCCTACAACATTGTCAACAACTTATAGCCCAAGGATCCATAGCGGCACCGTTTTTAGCAAGATAGAAAGCAAATTCTCACACTGTGGTTTCAATAACAACTTCCCCAGCATTTATCTTTCCAGTTGCGATAAAAAAGTCCATTTGATTAAGGAAATTGCTAATGACAGAATTACCGCCATTGAAATCATGGAGCACTTTTGCACATCCCTGATAACATTGTCAGTTTCTAACCCCTCCAAAAGCCTTAACCTGGAGAAAGATTCGACCTTCATAGATTCGATATTGAACTTCCTATAAGCATCGTCAAATTGTCTTAAGAGGTCTTGTTCCAATGTCTCTGAAAATGCCTCTATCAGCTCTTTTGTCCGAGGATTAGTTCCAGGACCTTCAGTCCTTTTGACAATCAAGCTCAATTGCCTGCCAACAACAGCACATCTGATGCTATCCTCAATCCTGCCTGTCCTCCTTAAGCTCTCCAATCTTCCCATATCTCCTCTACTAAATTCAGTATAGCATTGTATCAAGAATTTGGCGTCTTCCGCTCTCTGGCGTTGTTTATCAAGCGCTTCCAGCTGCCCTCCAATTCTTACTGCCATACCCCCACCATCGGATATACTGCTGTCCAGACGTTGAAACTCGGCTAAGGTGGAGTTAAATTTGAGGCCTAAACGCTCCAGAGTACGACTATGGTCAATTTCTGCCCGACGTACTCCCTCCTTCAGTTCTGATTCCTTTTCTGAAAGTGTCTCATCTAGGTCTTTGAGACGTTCTAGGGCGGCTTCGAACGTGCGAATATAGGGCTTTGGATCGAAAGCTATGGTAAAGTTAGCTCCTAAACCTGCACCGAATCTTCTGATATACTGTTCACCATTTGATGGGACCCCGGAGCGGCGGTTGATAGCTCTACTGGTTTCTGTAAGGCCCTCTATGAAGTCTTTGACAATGAAGTCTTTGCTCTGGCTAGGCGTCAGTAGATCTCTCCCTGGACCAGGAACGTTCTAACTAGACTGACCGAGAATGTTGACAACGAGAATGCCGCAGGCTTCGGGTAGATTGATCGCGATCCTTCAGTACTGTTCATCATTTTGTCGGTCTTAAAGATCGGTAGTGCTCGAGTGCTGTGGTTGCTTATCGTCAAAACGCGGCTTCAAGGGTGCACCACCTAGCTACATGTAGTCAGGTGACCAATTAAGGGCATCACAAAACATGCCAAGATTATCACAGCTTCTATCGTTAGATACCCCAGGCTTTGAAAACCTAGATGTGTACTTTTTACGTGTAAACAGAATTCACTAAAGATCACCCTTTCCGCAAGACGTTTAAACCAAACCAGGCATGAAACACTGCACACGGCGCGTTGCGGGCACAACCCCTGGTCATAGCTAGAGGCAGAGCTGTTTTTTGTTTATCGAGCTATCAACATTACCCAATTCAATCAACATTATCACGATCGTTTAAGTTCCTATTCCAAGACTAGAAAGAATGACCTTCTGATCAAACGCAAGTTTCAATACTCCCCTATAAACCGCTTCCTTACTAGCCTTTTAACGCCCTATCCCCATTTGTGGGGGCGACATGCTTCAACGGGCAGTACCAACCGACATCTACTACACCCTAACTTCTTAGCAAGCTGAAGCATATTTTGGTTTTTCCTAATACAATATATCGATCCAGAAAAGTTTCTAGACTCCGTCCTCAAAAGGGCCCACTCATGCCGGCTTTTCACAAATGATAGTTCACTCCGGATCTTGTTCTCCCAGTCAGCACAAAAACAAGAACAACAAAGGGGGGTTTCTACCCATTTGGACCACCTGAAGTCTCAGATCTAAAAGCTCTTGATTACATAGTTACTTGTACTAAAACCTTGTGCCCGGTGAGCTCACAGTTACATGTACCTTATTGCAATTGAACTGAATATATGTACGTGCTTGTGCGGTGATCGAGAATTGGGATATCGCATGGAGTGAAGGGTCTAGCTTCTACATAGCCCAACCTAAGAGCTTTCTTCGCATGCTTTGATGACTTTGCATGAGAGTAAGATAATGACCGTGTTTCCTTGTCTGTGCACCGATTCATTGCTTCCGTTGAGGCAAAGTGCAGAAATACTTGATACTGATTTGCTAGATTTGCTTCACCAAATACTCAAATGCCACCAAAACTCAAGGAATTTTGTTATGCATGCAGGATCAACATTACTACTAACGGAAACCTCTGAGACTGATCAATATCCTTTAGCCAATTGTCAAAGAGATAATCCTGGTCAGAGATAGCCCATTTATCGAGTTTTTGTGGTACACCTTTTTAGATCCAATTATTCAAGAGGCTCATTTATTCAGAGGTGTTAGCGAACCACAAGAAAATGCTGAGACGGGCGTGAGTAATTAATTGATTTGTTATCAGTGAGAAAGAATTGCGACCACTTCTATTACACGTATACAGTTAAGCCTGATATTGATGTAATCCTCCGGACTTCCCTATAAAATGAAATATCTGCAGATAGTTGATTGATCCAGAGTATACCCAAAAGAAATCTTCCATTAGAATAGCGATATAATATCACTCGTCATTATCCTCCACTGCCAGAAGCGTTAGGTAAATATATAGCAAAACCTGCCGAGTGGACAAAGAAGGGTTGAAACATACCAATGACTTCCATATTTTTAAGGACGCCCTTCATCTTTTTATCTGCCCCACCACTTCCTCCTGCATGTCCCCTATCTTGTTCCCTCTCGTTTCCATTCGTAGCTGATCCTCCATCCTCTCTCTCCTTGCCTTTCCCTTTTCCGCCTCTTTTCCCCTTCAAAGATGGAGCTCGCCCAACTCCCGAATATCCTATCGGCGGAACATTTCGACCCTCGTAGTATGGTCGCCAATTATCCTCCTCGTACATATTCATGAAGGTACCACTTGCATTCTCGTGAAATGTTGGCAGAACCGGAAATTCGGGAACAGGCTCTCGACGAGGTAGCGGGATATAAAGTCGAGGATGGGTGTTCGCCTCCTGCGCGGGTTTCTTTCCCCAGAAAATGCTGAGTGTACAGCCCATCTTGTCTGCAGTATCCAGTACTGTGTTGAGATTTGTGGCCTTGAGAGCTAGCAAGAATCGGTAAGATTGATGAGGAGAGTGTTTTTTGATGGACTATCCATGCTTTGGAGAATACCTATGTTTATGGTAGTTGAAGTTCACGAATTCAAAGGGGGGCTCTTGTGGAATTCTATTGCTCTTTCCTGCAAACATTGACAGGGTCACATCATACGCTATCACTCGTGACTGTGCCACCCGTGCCACAGAAAACACGTGCTACAGGTCATCCGATGTAAATAAGTAGTTACTAACCCGTTGAGGCAGACTGTTGACAACAATATTTCGATGTGTTATTGTTTCTTCTATTATTTCCTCATTATTGGATGCTCCCACTCAAAGCTGAAAGTCAGCAGGCGATAGTAGTGGCTTCTCATAGTGTGCCGGTAGCCCGGAATTTCCAAGCACGCACGTACCATGCCGTGCATGAATAGTATCATAATGATATTAACAAATAGTAGATCATTACAATGACGCATAAGTCGACCTGCAGATCGGAGCTCATTTATCGATCACAATGTAAACAAAGGACTGCAGCTAACAATCAAAACAAGATCACGGAAATTAAATGTGTATTGTTTTCGGTGTATTCGAAAAGGTTCGTTAAATATCGTTACAGACAACAGCAATACTCGACAAATTTGCTTCCGAGTTTCCCCCTCCAGAAAATAAAAACAACCACTCCACCCATGTAAACTGGTTCATCGGCGCTTCAGAGCTATGGAAAGATACCATATATAGCTTAGAAGATAATAATGCACCGTACCGAACGGTATACTAACAAACGCTGAAAGTATAAACAAGAAATGAACTTGCCAATGAAAAACGAGCACCGAGAAAGAAGGGGACTGGTATAAAGGAGATCGTTAAAGGAGGTATGGCGAAGAAAAGAGAAACGAAAGAAAAGAAACTCCGAAGAGACGCCATTGCGAAGGAAAACAGCAAAGGACATCTCTATATAGACAGGTTAACCAAAATACTGGAAAATAAAAAACCACATGTACCAACCAAAGTTAAAGATAGAGCGAGTACGCAGAAACAAAGTAAGAATAAAAAAACAGAGAAGACACCGCCCAAAATCCACATGAGTAAAAACACAAGACGCAGGACTCCCGTTGTAAGATTTTTAAAGAGTTCCCAATGTTAGTGTTTCGTCATCACTATCCTCAGTCGCCCGGTAAGGCAGGGTTCCTTTCGTCCCCAAGGACGGTAATGCAGACATGAAATAGAGAATAATGCTGGTAAGAAAAGGTGTAAGAAGCAAAGAGATGACATAGGAAATAGAAGATTCGTCTAATCGTCGTAAATAGTGCACAATCAGCCGCCTTGGAATGCAGCAAATGACTCAAACCCAGAAAATACTCCAATCACACCAAAAAAGAAAAGGAAAGGGATATAAAACTTAGAAATAGATAAAATAGATAACTTAATAAAGCCACTCTCCACTTTCGGCCCCACCATCGCCCTGGTCGAAGCTTAATCGTGGGAGCTCAACTTTAAGCTCTTCCTGCTGCTGTTGTTGCGCGAGCTCCTTCTTCTTCCTCCGCTCTCTTCTCGCCTCTTTATCATTAACCTCTTTGTGATGATAAACTCGCTCAAACCTTGGCCCGAACCGTACATCGGCTACCTCCCAATCATCAGCAGCGGCAGCGGCAACCCATGTCTTAAGCCCCTCGTGGAGAGCTGTATGAAGTTTTTCCTTGCAAGTCCGTAAACTACCACCAAGTGCTTTTTCCCACCCAGAGTTTCGGAGATCAAGTCGAAGATTATTCCTCTGTTCTCTGGTTTCCAGACTCGCAATACATGCGTTTAAAAGATCCAAATGATTAGCAAGATAGTTTGTTGCCTCCCATTCGACTCCACCCACATATGGGGCAGCTGGAACTGGCGGGCGTTCAGCGGGAAAGTGAAGTGAAATGTAGCTTTCACGTTCACTAGCAGGGTTGTAGGAGGTTGGAAGAGGAATGACATTTGTCCCGTGCAGGAAAATCCAAAAGACTTCTTTAGTAACATTAACGACCTCTTTGCACCATCTCTTGTAAGGTCTTCTTGTATGTGCTGCTTCAATGAATTCGATTGGACGTTTGTCTTCGTTTGGAAGTTTATCCGCAAGGTATTCCAGGATTCGGCGAGCTCGTTCAGGACGTTGACCAACAGTTGCAGTAGAAAGATGGGTGAAAAGCAACTGAATGATGAGGCCACGAGTGGTGAATTCTGATGGGCCCTTTTTCTCCTCATCGAATAACAGCTCAATGAGACGTGGAAAGACTGTTTCCTCCATATCTAATAGCTTTCTGAGAGCTGATGTGGCGGTGCAGAGAGCTTTAAGACAGAGAAGGAGCTCGTGAAGCAACATATCCTCATGCTCCTCCCTAAACAGTATAGTTAATATCTAATCATAGATCATAGGTAAAAAAATGTGATAAATACCTCCATTCAACACCAAGAACTCGTTCAAGGACACCCCAAACCGCCTGCATACCCCCCAACTCAACGAATTTTTCCACCCATTTCAGACGTTCGTTTCTCAGAATCAGTCTGAGCTTATGTAGTTTAGCGACTTCAACGTCCTTCATACCCCTTTCGCCACTCCCAGAAGGGCCCTTTCCGTCAATGTCTTCTGCAAACATCTTGTTGCCCATGTTCTTTGGTATTCCAGCTTCCTCTAGCCACTCCACCCACTCTTCTGGTATGAGAGTTGCTACCATTACTTGAGGTGCAGGACCATTATTCATGGCCGAGGCTGCTGTAACAGGCGGAAAAATCACACCCTTTACTCTCATACTCTTTTCAAGTGGGGGGGCTGCCTCAGCAGTCTTCTTCTTGGCAGGCGAACTTGGTGCCGTTGTTGTACTGGAAGGTTCCTTTTCTCTCGAAGTGCCAACAAATGTGCGACTTCTTGGACGGGCTTTCTTAACAGGACTTGGGGGTGCTGGTGGACTCACATCCAATCCTTTGGATGATTTTGGCCTAGCCTCGGTCTTCATGTTATGTGAAGTTTGAGGTCTCTTCCCAAAGATACCCATGCCCGCAAAAGATGCGGTGTTCTTTTCCGCAGATTTCTCCATCTGAGCCTCCTTACGGATGAATTCCTGTTTAACCCTAATATCAAGACTGCGCATGCGATCGCGCATGTTCGTTGGGACGCCGCGGGAGTCCTGTTACAGCTAATATTAGCAGGCATGATTTTACCGAGTGATAGAACATGAAGTGTGGATAACAAACAAGTAATGCTTCAAACGCAATATCAATGCCGGCCAAATCTAACCCAGCACCAGTTTTCTCACTCTTCAGGCTACCTTGACTGCTAGTTGATGAATTCTTGCTGCTGCTACTGCCGCTGCCGTCCTTGGATGCATCAGATCGCTTCTTTTCCCAGCCTTCTCGTAGCTCGAGACTGGTCCTTCTTGGAGAATCTGCACTATGCCCAGTTGAAGCTTCTAATGAGGGTAGATAGGCGCTCTTTGGTCTTTGCTTGGCAATGCTGTTTGTCGTGTTTTTAGGAACAAGTGTAGGCTGTTCGTTTGGTTTATAAAAATTCCGCTGGGATGCAGGAGTGTATTCACTCGGGGTGTATTTCTTAACAAGCTCTTCTGTGTTGCCTCGAAGGTGTTCAGTACTAGCCCGACGTTCAGTACTGGTGCGCTTGTCGGCAATGTCCCGTTTCTTAGGGCTCAGTGAGGACGAGGATCCTGTGGAGGAGCCAGACGAGCGCGGTGCAGGGGGTAGTGGTAAGGCAGGTAGAAGATTACGAGAAGTTCTTGAAGACTGCTGAACCGTTCGCGGATTAGTTGTAGGAACATTTCCAGATCTGGAACCTTGCGCATGCGGGTGATTTTGCGGCAATGTGAAAAGAGGTAGCCCAGGGGTATTGCTAGGTCCGTTACCAACAGAGTTAGGCTCTGTGACAAACCCGGAGCCTGCAGAAGAACTAGGAGTTAGTTCCGGAGTTGGTCTTTGGTTCTCTTTATCTTTGAACATGGTTTTGAGATCATGCAAAGATTTCTTGTTTTTATGGCCCTTCAGAATAGAGAAATCGATCGTGCTTCTAGACTTATTCGGCTTTTTTTCGGGTTTCACAGAATTATGATCGCCATGAAGGAGGTCCAATACTGTTCCTCTGAGATCTAAGCTTTCTCTTATAGACCTGGTGGGGGAACCCGAAGCCGCAGCATCCTTCTTCGACGTGAAAGACGAGATAGACAGCGAAGAAAGAGACCGTTTGTGACGAGCGTGCTGAGCAAAGGGGGCTTGGGGCGGTTCCAAAGGTGGCAAAAAGGTTGAGGTATCGAGAGGCGGTAACTGTGGAGGGGGTACACGAGAGCTGCCGACCATATAGGTGTTGAGAGGGTTTGAGGTAGTGGTGGATTGAGACGCAGTTTTTTTGTGCGAGGACTTGCTGGGGGAAACAATCGATTTGAAGATCGAGGTGGCTGTCCGTTTATGGTTAGGTGCGATAGGTGGGGGAGCCGTGATAGTTGATACCGGTGCCATCGCGGGAGCCATCTCGGTTGGAGAAGTTACAAAAAAAGTGTGGGTAGCCGTATTTTGATGTTTGTATCCAGATTGCAGAGTCTAAACAAAGGCGGGGACTGAGCAATTGCAGATGCAATTGAAACGAATATAGCCAGCCAGCTCTCTGAAGACCTGCTCAGAATAAAGTACGAAAACAAAAATAAGGACAAAATCGCGAAATTTGGGGCAGAGTGTGGGGAAGGTAAGTTAAGGTAAGGAAGGCGATGGACTGAAAAGCAAAGGGGCAGGCGGGAAAGGGGCTGAAGAAACCCGTTGAGACACCACAGAAGTCAACAACAAAGATTCAGTCAAGCGAAGGAACGATATGATGCAGTCACGGGGGGTTGAACAAGGAAGAAGGGAGAAGGGGAGAAGGGAGGAATGGATAGAGTAGACGGGGAACCGAGGGGATAAGTAACAAACCGGACACCAGAATGTACCCAAGCTGCGAGGTTCTTGAAGGTCCCGCCCGTTGTTTATCATACTGAGCTGGCAGGGAGGGCGCGGCTCTATTGCGGTTGCCACAGTAACAAACTTCAGCCCCCGCATCCAAACAGATCCAAAGCCCATCCCTCCATTCCGCATAGGGGTTAGTCTGATCAGGGCTGTGGTCGTCTCCCAGCAACCGGCACCCCCTCTGTGTTTTTTTTTTCGTTGTTATGGAACTATTGTTGGCATCTCATGCTGTCCCCCTCTTCTTGCTGCTGCTGCTGCTGCTGCATGCACTGCATCTCCCAACGGCCTGTCAACCATTCCGTCGCTTCTCGTTTGTCCATTTCTTATCAAATCAGAGTGCTCGAAAGAAAAGCCGTCCCGCCGCCGAGAGTGCACAATGTAGAAACAAGCTTAGACATGGGACACTTAAAGAGGGATGTCTACCTAGCAGAGTTCAGAGCCCGGAGACGCTACTGTAGAGTTGTAGCGGCACTACCATACTCTATTCTACTCTGGACGAACATGTGTACTTCTGTCCACTGGTATTCTACTCTAGATTGAGAAGTACCTACATGAACCCGTAACAGCAACCCCCAACCTAGCAGGGTGGGATGTTTACGTGGTATCCTTCGAGTCTGCAGAACGATATGTATTGGTAAAACACTACCGTAAATACCGGCTATACGAGACTACATTATACCTAGATACATGTATAGTGGCCCTACGGCATCGACGCACTGACTTAACTCGAGGGGTTCCAGGCTAATGGTGATGCGCATACCCTCTTTGCCTGCACCTTATTCAGGAACCAAAAAAAAGCAAGCATGTAATTCGGTTGTCTGGGGAGCGAGTCATCATGCTGTCAACGGCGGGACCACACTAAAGAGGGGAGCCACAAGAATGGAACCGGAACAATAATAATCACCCCCGGACAACAAGACTTTGAACAGCGAGAAGAATCCTCCCCCACTCCTATGATGACAGAGGAAGAAGGATCTTTTGCCCGGGATCTTCCCGACTCATCAGCAGCATCAGGCGATTCCGTTACTCGGGTCAGCTCTGGGAGAACAATCCTCCTCCTCCTCGGTGCCCCCCGTGCGTCCACCCTTCGAAATCTACCGTTGATAGACTTCGACAACGACGACAACAACAAAGAGGACCTCCCCGCTTTCTGGGGCCAAACCAGCGGCAATGTGGATCATGTGACATCAACCTCCCTGCCAATTCCCTCCGCTACGGAACATCCCGCGGTTTGGCGAATACTACCACTGAAGCGAAAATACCTACATACCGGGTTTTCACAGCGTCCGGAGGTCCACACCCCTGCTTATCTACGTCGAGAAGAGCTCAGACAGGACTACAACTCTTCTATTGACCCCTCTTCGACTACTTCCACGGACATTGGAGACGACGATCTTAATCGCTCATTCGCGGTTCATAATATGCCCTCTTCCCCAGTCGCCGGCCCGTCAGATCTCGAAGCCTCCTTTACTAGTACCGCCGCTGCCTCATCTTTCTCGTCAATCACAGAAACTCCAGCTCCACCTCCAATGCTCTCAATTATACCTTCTATGGCATTGACCAATTTGCAGAACCTCCCAACTGCGAGCTACCTTAAGTCTATTGTCCCTCAAACAATGAGTATTTCAGCAATTGTCGGGATTATACAAATCTCCGAGCCACGCACATTTACCATGAAACGTTACGGCACGCAACTAACCATACAGACCCTCTTGGTGGGCGATGAAACGTCTGCTGGCTTCAAGTTGGACCTATGGCTACCCAACGGGAAGCTTACATCCGCCGGTGAAGCCTTTGTAGCCACTGTCGATTCACTGCGTGTTGGAGACATCATACTCGTTCAGAACATGGCACTTGGCTTTTGGGACAACCGAGTCAATGGGGCAACATTGCGTAAAGATCGCACTCGGATCGAGTTGATATATAGAGTCAATTACTCTGGTTCAAGGGAAAGACAGCAGTGGAGAGCCGTAGATCTAGAACGTGTATCAGAAGATAGAAGCGGCGTTGAAAAGGTCAAGAGGGTTCTGGAGTACGTAAGAAACTTTGTTGGGAGTGCTAGGCCGACAAAAAAGATAAAAAAGAAATCTCGTGAGGTGTATGAAGAGGAGGAAGACACTTAATTACTGGGTGGTACGGTGCAGTACATAGCTCTGTAGGTGTTTATAGCCCGAGTTCCCGCAAGCAATAACTATTAATTGACCATATCTGAACCATTCGATTAAGAAGTTCTGCAACGAAGAGCTACATGCACTCATACATAGATCTATCCCAAAGTGTATGCGCAGAACTATGAGATATAATTGGCTATCTCCAGCCAGGGATTATCGTTCGAGTAATTGGTTGAATGACATCGATCTCCATCAAAAATTCCCCATAGAAGTAATTCTTATCTCGAGTTATAATCTAATCACAGTTATTTACTAGCATGTTAATATTGACTTGCCAAGCGCATGCCAAGCTATTGGTATTAGCTAGTTCGCATAAGCCTGCTGCCTACCCGCTACCTAGCGGGTTGCCTGAACTACTGGCCTGTGCGCTTCAACCTCATGACATCGCTCTCATCCTGCAGCTTGTTCAATATTGTATCTTGACCCCACATTTCTCTAAACATGAACTCCGATTATCAAGAAGAGACAAAAAGGCCACGAAAATCTTTTAATTTCAGTGAAAGTGAGGAGGAAGCGCCGCGGAAGAGGTCCAAAAGCAGCGAACTGAGTACGTTTAAAACGAACTTCCATTCCTTCTAGTATTCGAATATTCTAACTTCCAAAAATAGATACAGAACAAATTGTTTCAATCTACGATCTCGTTGAAGAGTTGCAAGACAAGGAGGAAAGATTCTACAACGGAATCCAGAGACAGCTCGAGGTGTTCCACATATCACAGCAAGGTCGATATGAAGAACTTAAGAGAGATATCTACAATATTAAGCGAAGGTTATCGGGGGAGAAGATTTTAAAGCCTAAGTATGAGACTAGCAGACGAGAGTCTTTTAGTACAGGCAAAAGCCCACTAAAATCCGATTCCTCGTGCACTGGGTCTCCTGAACCACAGCCTGAGATGGAACGCTCAATGCCACTAGAAAAAGTCCGTTCACCAATAAGGAACAGGAATAAAACAAAAAGCCCATTCTCATCCGCTAGGGTGGCTTCACTACCACCGCCTTCCCCTTCTCCTCCACCCGCGTCTTCTCTTTCTCCTCCTCCTCAGCCTTCTTCTTCTCCTCATACTCCGCCTTCTTCTTCTCTACGAACACCATCTCCACCGCCTCCTCCTCTTCCTCCACAATCCGAACGCGCACGCCGAAAGCTCCCCAAGGCAAACTATGAGCCAAAACTCTCCATTGAGGGAGACGATGAATTTAAACTTCCACCCCCCAAATATGACGGTTCTGATGACGAATTCATTCCCAGCTCATCTCGCCGAGATCCTGACGATGATGAGCCTTCTCCCCATAACTCACCAACGAATCGTGCCAAGAAGGGAAAATCAAAATCTCGGAAAAGCAGTATCAAAGGTCAAAGAAAAGAGAGCTCCAAGGAACTAGAATTGATCAGCAAGAGTATTGGTACGCCTGGTATTGCAAAGAAAGAGACTCATCAAAGCAACCTTCTTGGATATTGGACGAAAGGGGCGAAAGATAGCGAATCACCACGTAAAACTACATCTTCGAAACATTCAGCTACCATCTCTCGGCTTTCATCTTCGCCTTCACCTTCACCTACATCTCCGCCCCCATCGCCGCCTCCACCTCCGCCTCCACCTCCGCCTCTACTAAAGCCGGTAGCGAAGTGGAGAGTTGAAGCCCCCAAGCTGCCGGTTTCAACAGATTAGGACTTAAATCTTTTTTTCTTTTTTCTTTCTTTTTAACTGAGCATTCGCTCTCCACAGGTACCATTTCCCAGTCTAAAACTCATCGCTATGGGAGTCTACTGTTGCAATATTCGCTGGCCATTTCTTACCACGTTATTTTTTTTCTTTTTCCTTTGCTACACATCACACTACGTTTTTTTTCTCTTGAACCCCTTTCTTTTCACTGGCACATATTTCTTTTTCTTTACTTTTCAGGACATAGTTTGATGATACAAAGATCAAGCAACAGAAACATTACATTTAGGCATGTACGGTATGTACTTTAGTATGCCACAAATGGGGTTTACGGAGACTGTAAAAGTTGATGATTTCGTATACTTACACGATATCAGAATAGGAATGCCTAACTACATGTACTTGCACAGTATTTCTAAGTATATAACAATGATAACGGTGACCCATTGTGGTCCCTGAGCCAGAATACAAGCTCGGACTAGCTACCTCTTGAAAATTTGGGTTCCTAAAGATCTAGCTCTGATAGTGGCTCGTGAGATGACTTGAATCTGTCTGTATGTTTTTCTATTTTTGTTTTCTATTTTTTTTTTTTATCTTTGTTTAATTCTCAAGCCCGGAGGGGAAATGCTTGAGCGAGTTCAAATTATGGACAGTAATAGTAACCGTCAGAGTAACAATGATTCTTTAAAAAAGAGTGGAGTGGTTTATAGCTTTCAGGGTGGTTGGGGGATTCTAAATGCTCCTTATGTTTCTGGGTGTTCGGATACTGGGTGATTTTTGATGATTCAAGCCACCGAGTGATCTCTCATGAGCCTTAACAATCATATTAATCCCTTTTAGTATTAGTCCCTAGAGCCCCCATGCGTAGGAAATTGGGTACTCACTAGAAACTAGAAACCTCTTCTGATGAGAGTCTAGATTTGGTCATCAGAATATGAGTACGTAAAAGTAGTTTCCTTTCCTTTGTACACGTGCACTGATTCTGATTTTACTGATTCTAATTCCATTCCACAATTTAAATGAAGCCGAACGGGGTGACAAATCTAGAATACCGAAAGTTTTTGACAAGAACTATCTGGAACGGTTGGAATAACCAAGACAATCAACCCTCTCCGTTTGTGAAACTAGTTTTAGTCGTATTTCCTCTATCTATGATGGTGTGAATATATGGTGACAAGTCTCGTATCTGAACCCACACCACAATCAGGGATCACTGAATATCACTCGTACATTCATATTATAGCAACAAAAGAAAATCTATGTAATATGATAATCCCATTCCCAGTATAAAGTCCAGCTTTCCTTTCAAATCTACTGCGCCGTAACCTCCCTTCTCCACGTCTCCTCTTGTCTTGTCCCCTGTGGTAGCCACCCGTTGGCACCCGCTGCACCCACATTCATCCCACTGATCTCACCGTCTTTATCTGTAGCATTGGAAACTGCATACCCATTTGTGCCGCTCCGAGGCCGCCCAATGGGTATGTTGTCTTTACTACTGCTATTTGCGGAATGGGTATGTGTGGAGGGCAGCAGTGTATCGAGTCCCCTTGTTTGTTCAAGTTTGATGTGGCGCTCTTTCCGCGACACATCCCCGGCTCGATCATAAAGATATAGGCCCAAAAAGCTGCATATTCGAAATTAGTACCAGGCTCCTTGTAGATAGAGGAAGTAAGGAGGAGAAACATACGTCAATCCAATTCCGACTGCTTGCACTGGGGTAGTCTTGTTCCCAAACCAGACAATTGCCATTACGATAACAAATATTCTCTTGACCAGACTTGCTACTGAGTACGTGACGGGAGATACCAGACTCAGTAACACGAATGCAATGATATTCTGACCAAAATGTACTGTTCCGTTGAACATGAACTCGCCGATCAACCCCAATCCGCTCAGCGGCTCCTCGCCATGCTTCCCTATCTGCACAACCAGTGGCACCCGCCCCTCGCGTGCATATGTACTTAGTAGCTCGAAGCCCTCTGAGTAGAACCAGATGGGGGACGTCAACAAGAATGCCATTCCTGAAGAGTAGCAGAGAAGGTTGAGTTTGTCCAGCTTACGGCGCGAGAGTGGGATTGATGGATCGGCAGCAGCGGACGACGACTCATTGAACAGCTTTTTAGAAAAGATGTTCTGTGAAACAAAAATCAATGCGCCGATGAAAGCGCAGAGAATTCCCCATAGGTTGCCATGGAACTCGACTGAGCAGGCGAGCATGACGCCGACAGTGAGGGGGAGGAGGGATAGGTAAGTTGCGGTGGAGTAGTGAACAGAGAAGAGGAAGCGGTAGGCGATGACCGTGAAGAGGGGGGACATGCCCTGTGTTCGGAGTTAGCCATTGTAAATACGCATTCTAATGAGGAAAGTGGTACCTTAATCGTGTGAACTAGGCTGACAGGAATTTTCTCCGTAGCTATGCTACTAGCAATATGGCCTCCAACTTGGAATAAAGCCAGCGGCGCAGTGGTTCCGATAATTGCCCTGGTAGGGAATCTTAAACCTCCGGATAGGCCGGGGATTGTCCGTAATGGTGTAAACTTTGCTAGGAGCGACAAGGTGATGCACCATGATGATACAAAGCCGAATTGTACAATTGTGAGTGTTACTGGCTGGGGGAACGAGTTAAGGATTGTTTTTGAGGAAGTGTTTGACAGCGCTGATGAGAGGTACCTGCAGATCCCCGGAGATTTCCTGTTAGCTTGAGTGTGCCAATAAATGAATTTGTTTCACCACCAAACATAAGAAATGAGATTCTGGCTATCCCCAATAAAAGGGAACTCAATGATGCCCCAGTCGGAAATTTAAACATGTTGCCCCGCAAACCAAACAAAACCAGAAAACCAGGGGGAATGTACCATATCAGACACAAAGTCTACACCACAGTCAGAACCAACAGCAACCCAAGCGAATCAGTCATTTCCCCCAGTTGTACTCACAATAAGGTACGGACTCAGCGGGGCCTTCAAAGCATCTACGACCTCTCCTGCCGTGACACTTCCGGATCTGTTGCGGCCATATCGCATCCTACCGAGGACGTCGGAAATCTTTCGGGAGTGGGTGTGTTGTTGGTGGTAGACTCGGGGGTGCCACTTGTCTTGTTGCTGCTTCCGTGTAGGCGATGTGACGCGGGTTGGGAGGATTGTTGAAGTCGAAGAAGAGGAGGGAAACTGGAATGTTGAGGATGATTTCGGAGAGCGTGTACGGGATAACATGACAGCTGTGGAGTGGTCTGGCTAATATATGGAGGGGACGCGTTGGCCCTGTCGCAAAGTGCAAAGACCCTGTGGTATAAATATGGAACTGTACCTGGACTCGGAGGTTACTCGAGTAGGTATTTGCGCAGATCTAGCTAGGTGATGATGATGATGATACAGATGAACGAGTGATTATCTATTGGTACCCAGACGAATAGAATCAAATGTCTCGTATGAGCTGTAAGTGCTCAAGAAGAACAAAAGGTTGGGTGGATGAGGATCACTCAATTGTTGTATCTACATGTAGGTAGGCATTGCATTTGGGCTGTGTCTATTCTAGAAGCTGACATTTGCCGCAGGGGGCGGCTGACGCGGGAATGGGAACAAGCCCACCGTACCTGCGTAAAACCCCTTCAAGTCTTCGACCTTCACACCCCACCTAAATGGATTGTGATTGGTTGATTTCAGTGCTGTGGCTGGTTGCGACCGGCAGTGATTTAAATACCCATATATACTGCAGCTGCGTATAATTGAGTCCACTTTACAGAACATTACACCTAATTATTTTAGTCACTCACACAGCCTAAAATCGATCATTGTTCTTTGATTAAGAATTACAGGTATCTCAAGGTGTTCTTCTTTCAGTAAATAAAACCCTTACCAATCTCAGCACGAATGCTACTAACTAATCCAGGACCGAAGACAAACTAGCTCATTTACAGTTCCTGGTCTAAACCAATAAGAGCTAAAAATTAAGGAGATATATAGTACCACCAGCATCTACTTAGATTCACCCTTTGTAGAAACTTTGATATTTATTGACTGTCCCCAAATATCAGACCATGCAGTCCAGAATGACTGCAGATCCCGAGCCAGTGGTCAAAGTCTCTTGGCCTTGGCTACATGTACATATACATTAACAGTACCTTACAGAAAATTGGGATATTGCAGATCATTGTTCTATGATTGAAAAGCACGTAGCCAATGGGGTATTTATCTAAAGCCAAGTATGCATGGTCAACTTTGGGACCCTGGCCTCACACGGTTTTTAACATAGTCGCGATGCCACCTCTCTACATGGTTTAGAACTGCCCCATGATATTCTTCATGAAATCTTAGTAAAGCGCTAGTAGGCTTTGGGTTATTTTGGTCATTTCCAATACTACTCTAATGACCATATTATCACTCTACGAGTTGTATTAAGCGGTACAGTACAGCAACACCGACTACTATGTAAACCCATGAGTAAAAAATGAAAGAAAGAAAGCTATAATACAAACAAAACTTTTTATCTACTACAATTTTCTCAACGCCTCCCTCACCAATACCCTCTGTTCATCTCCTGTCAAGTATTCGCTTTTTTGTATGCATGACCCTACACACAATGTGACCTTTGTATCCTCACTGTCAACCCACACCCTTCCGTTTCTGCCCACCGCAATCTCAAAGGCCAGTACTCTTCCTAACTCCTCAAGCACTTCCATACCGTTGGAGATTTCCCCGCCTTCGGCCTCAGTTCCTTCTGCTTTGCGTGCTCTCAACTGTAGCTGTCTGATCTTCTTCCCGTCTCCCAGGAGTCTCCTAGCCATCCCCAGTGAAACATTGAAGACCATGCCACCTTTCAGCTCGCCGAATCCTTCAGCTTTCTGTGATTCTGCGTCGTAGCATTCCAGCTCTGGGTCCATGTGCTTGTTGGCTAAAGAAACTCGTGCATACACAGTACATCCTGGGTGGAGGATTGGGCGGGTCTTTTTTGTAGCCTGCGGGAATGCAAGATGTGGGAGAAGGGCCTGGACGCTAGCGGGGGCAGGCGAGGTGGAAGAAGGAATAGCAAGTATGTAGGAGTCAGATGTGGATCTGAGGACAGTAGCTATAACTGCGTCGTTGAGTGAAGGGATATACTGATGTGAAACATTAGTTAAGTGGGATACGACACTAAAACTAATATATAAAACAAACCCTCTTCCCATTTCCTTCCATCCAAACGGCGCATTTCCTATCATCGACATGAAGCTCTCCAACCCTGTGCGCAACGACCTTGTCAGGTGGGGTATAAGTCAATCCCGGCCCGACTTTTAAAGCTGTATTTGCCTTCTGTGGGGTCGGAAGCTCCGGAACGACATCGCCGGGGAAAAGTAACATTGTAGTCATTTCTGTGTATTGTTGACAAGATTGATGATGTTGGAATGTGGAGATTGAACCGTTCCAAAGTGATGCGCATCGACGGCTCGTATCGAAATTTCGACCCTCGCCTAACAGGGGAGGTCTTAGATCATGTGATTAACCGGGGGGGGGGGAATCAATATGAAACCTCCAATTCGACACTTTGACAACGACCCAACGATTAACCGTGCAGCCAGATCTCCAACGAGTACTGCGAGAAACTAACGTCCCCCCTCGGCCGGTTGAGCAAACTCTCCTCCCAAACTCCCTACGATATTCCACAACCTGTGGGACAAAGATACCCAACCCCCGCAGCCATAACTCCGGTCCTTTCGATAACACCACGGATTTCGATACAAGAAAAATTAAATGAGTTCTAAACAGCAGACTGTAGCAGCGGCTCTGACCGACTGGGTATGTGCTTTGTACTCACGCGTCATACGAGTAGGAGTGGCGATAAGGGATACAGAGCTGATTTTGAAGCATAGATCAACGCGTGCCCCATCGAGCCCAAGATATCAAATTTAAAGGAACTGAGCGATGGAGTAGTTATAGCTAAGGTCTTATGTATGTTTGTTTGCTTCTAGTATCTTTCCGGATCGATACTGATGATGGAACAGTGGATATCGATCCCTACTACTTCAAAACGGCGGCCGCAAGCTCCGAGGGCGGGGGAGGAGCTCCACCCGGAGCTCATTGGGTTCTCCGATTTCAAAAGCTCAAGAAGCTACACAAAGAGCTAACCAGGTACTACACTGAGGCTCTTGGCCACAGACTCCCGAGTGCAGCCCCCAACTTGACCATGATCGCGAAGGACAGCAATGTGGAGGAGAGTATAAAGCTTGTCAAGATAATCGTTGCTGCTGCTGTTCAAAGCGATAGAAGGGAGGACTATATCAAATATATCCAAGACCTCTCGCCGATTTCCCAAACAGAGCTAATGGGAGTAATCAATCAAATGATGGAAATCGACGCTGCAGAAAAGATAAGGGTAGAGGGACCAGGGCCGGAACAAAGCAAGACTGAGGAGACGGATATGGACCAGTTTCGGATGGAGGAGGAAATGGCAAGATTGGTTGCGGAGAAGGAGGCTGTCGAGGCCAAGAATCGAGCTTTGGAGAAACGATTAGGAAGTCTACAAAGCGATTTTGATGAGAACCAGAGTCATCTGTTGGTGCTGCAGGATCAGCTTTCCAGCGGGGCGGTGGATCAGGGGTATGCGAATAGAACGGACCCGATGATGAGGAGCCAATTGGATCAGCTTCAAAGTGATGTACAGAAACTTGAAGATGTGATTGCAGAAAAAGAAAACACGATCCATGGGCATGAGAGTGTTATTTCTTCCCTCAACAGGCGCGTGGATGATCTACTACCAAAGGCGGAAGCGGGAATGAAATATAAGGATGATCTGGATGAGGCCAATCATACGATCGATAAGCTCAAGAAAGGCCAGAATGTAGCTGAAAAGTACCGCAGAAAGCTCGAGGGAATGGGAGAACTGGAACGACAGGTTAAGGTAAATACCACCCGTATATTTTCTACGATTTCTCTAAACTTTACCATTTCTCCAATATTTTGCTCTGTTCCTCACATGGCCTTCTTTTGGCATGAATTTAGACTTTAGAGCAGCAGCATGCTTCGATACTTCAAGATCTCCATGCCAGTCAGGAGCATTCAAAGCAGGTCCCCAGTCTCAAGAGGATCGTTGAACAATATAAGAAGCAAATTGATAAAATGGAGACGGAATATGCCGAGTTATTACGACACAGGAATGCTTTGGATGTAGAGCGTAACGTACTCAAGGAAAAGGTTCAAGGTGCCGAAAGCCAGAAGAGCAGAGATATGGAGAGGATACAGTATCTCGAGGAGAGGGTCAGGGAGATGGAAACTGGCGTTATCCCACAAGGCTCGGAACATGCCAATGGTGATTTAAATTCGGAATTAACCTTCTCGACAAAGACAAAATCGGACCTGTAAGTGCCCCTACTGATTTTGTTTTGCAACAAATGGTTGCTATGTTGCCACGAGGGCTTTATTTCTAATGCGGGCCACCAGCAAAATGCAAATTGCACGACTGGAAGCAGAGCTCAAAAACCTCAAAGAAGGCGGTGGAGTCAATGCAGATAATATGATGTTACAACAATTACTCGACGACGCCACTCTAGCTAAGAATAAACTGGAGCAAGATTTCCTAGTAGCCCATACTGACAAATTGGTTCTTGAGGCGCAACTGACTGCTATTCGTGGAGGTACTTCAGTCGAGGGGTACGTCCGTTCTAAATTCAATGCCCGGTTTATGCTTGTATTCGCATTAGAGAGAATTCTTGCTCAAAGATAGTTTTTGGTGTTTGGTTCATTCAGGTCCGATGTCATGTTGAGGCTGCGACAAAGCCTGGTTGATGCTGAAAAACAACTCTCCGAGTATAAATTGAGGTGTTCGGAAGTGGAAGCCGAGCTTTCGGCCACAAAGAGAGAACTCGTTACTGCACAGTCTGATTGTTCGTCCAATCCCAATCCCGACAAGCCACACTTCTGAGACCCCATAAACTAATGCATGTGATCACGGGAAAAATAGTAAGCCTTGTCGATAAAGATAAACTTGAAATCCTTGCAGAGCTCAAAACGTTGGTTGGAGCTGAAGTCATTGAGCTCCGTCAAGAGCATGAAGAAATGAGAATCAAAGTACGGGAGCTTGAAATTGACGTTGAGCAGAAGAAATCTCTCCTCAACACCGTTCTCCTCGAAAAGGACGAAATTTCAAAGAAGGTCTCGGAACAAAAAGACCTCATGCTTGAAAAGGAGAAGTCCAATAGCGAACTTAAGGCCACCATCGCTGCATTCACGGGATCCACGGAAGGCAGAGACGGGGCATTAGAGAAGAGAGTGATGCAGCTGCAGAACAAACTGGAGGATCGCAGGGAGAAGATGACAAAGACCCGAGAGGTATGCGCGCGGAAGTACTATTATATCGTTCGAGAGAATCAGAAAAACGATTGGAAAGAGGGTGTTTGGTTTCGACGGGTAGTTGCTGATGCGGGTACCGGAACAGCACATCAAAAAGCAGAACGGAATCATCAAGGATCTAAAAGAACAGCTCGAGCAGGCGATCACAAGCACAACGGACGCGAACGTCAAAGCAAAAGAGGAGCAGCTGGCCGAGTTTAAGGTCGGTTCTTCACCATTCCTGCCTAACGATATTATCTAACAACGGCTGTGTGCGTCCAGAGGAAGAAGAATGAGGAGTTAGCCTTCCTCGAAAGAGAAAACACTCTAATGGCAACAGCTTGGTATGACCAAGCTAGTCGCCTGCAGATGAACAGCTTTGTCCTTCAGAGGATGGGAGACTCGCCATCTAGCTGGCTGAACAAGCAGAGGAATGCGATACACAGCAGCAAAGTACGTCGACGTAGTCCACCCTCTATACTTACCTTTCTTCCAATCTTTTTGTTTCACTTTACTGATGGTAAGCATTAGAAGAAATAAACCCCCCTAACCCCACTCGCTCAAGTTTGTAATGTGCAAGGACCCTCTTTCCACATTTACATGTATTCCCCCGTCCCCTTTTTGTAAACACTTTTTTGGTGAGTTATCAACGCAAAGTAATAGGATAGGTTACGAATATTGCCTCTGTATTCCCTACCTGGTATGTCTTTGTGGAACCCCTAATGAATACCCCTTTCGCCTTTTCTTTACCTACTGGACCCTTTTGTCTTTTGTCTTCTCGTCCTCTTTTATTTTCACCTTTTTAGTTACGTACTTTGAATCTGCGTGTGGAGGGATAAAGAAACCTGGGGCTGGAACTGGGAGTTGAGGTTAAATCCGATTTCGTACTTTTTCTACTTTTCTTCTCTCTTACCTTGTTACTTGTTCGATCAATAGAGGAATGAAAATCTTTTCTCCTTTTCTCCTCCTTATTGTTGGTTTGTAGAAGGAATGAATGGCTCTCTTCTTTTCTTTCCCTTTTCTCTCGATGTAGAAGAGGCTGGCCTCTGCATTTATTAACAATTGTGCCTTCTTTCTCTCCTGTACCATATTATATTGGATTGATAAGGTGCGGGAATTCAACAGAGGAGAGTATAATAATCTTAGACCACTCGTTTCCATCTTCTGCGGATATTTATCGCTCTGGATTATAGTGCTTTTTTTTTTTTTTGCATTTTTCGCCAATTCGTTTTCTCTCATTCTAGCAAAGACGCGATACACCTGTATCGTACGGCTTCCCTAATCCTAGGTTTGTCCCAAATCCTGGATAGTGTTTCTAGAAATACATACCGCCATTGGTCTAATAGGTATTCATCATGATTCCTCTAAAATGCCATAACAGTATTTTTTTTTATGTGTTCAGCGGAGTTTTTCTTCTATCTGTTTAATTGACTTATTAAACCCACTCCACGGGCTTCTTGAGTATATTCAGGAGACGCTCCTCCTTGGAGCCGGGTGCGGGTGAATGCATGTATTTCCAACCAGCAGTCAGTGGAAGTGACATGAGGATTCTAGTTCGTGCAGTGTCAGTATGGTATGTCGTCTCTAGCAAAATGAGTCATAAACCTACGATTCCACACGTGCGCCAGGGGTGTTGAGCCCAAAGGCGGTGCCTCTGTCATGAACCAGGTTGAACTCGACATATCGCCCGCGGCGAATCTGCTGCCATTCCTTCTCCTCGGACGTGAACGGCATGTTCTATGCACAGCCTGTCAGCCCCAGTAGTTACCAGTGGAATAGGATGTGCATGTGTGGGGACAGACCTTTCGCTTCTCGATGATTGGCAGGTAGCTGGGCAGGAATGCGTCCAGGCAATCCCTGACAAAGGAGAACAAGTTCTCTGGATCCTTGTCGTCCAGATCGTCGAAGAAGATGCCGCCAATGCCTCTGGACTCGCCGCGGTGCTTCACGTAGAAGTAGTCATCGCACCACTTCTTGAACGCAGGGTAGTAGCGCTTGTCGTGGCCGTCGCAGGCCTCCTTGATGGTCTTGTGGAAGTGGATGGCGTCCTCGTCAAACAGATAACTCGGCGTCAGGTCCGTGCCTCCGCCGAACCACCACGACTGCGTGCTCCCGTCGTCGTTCATGGTCTCGAAGTACCTGTAATTGAGGTGCACCGTGGGCGCCATCGGATTCGACGGATGCAGCACCATGCTCAGCCCTGCGGCAAAGAAGTCTAGGCTCTCCACCGTGGGATCAAGGTTCTTGTGGTCGGCCCTCATCTTCAGCACCGCCGACCGCGGCAGCTTCCCGTACACGACCGAGATGTTGACGCCGGCCTTCTCGAAGACGTTTCCGCTCTGCAGGACGCACGAGATGCCGCCGCCGCCGGAGGACTTGCGCTCCCAGGTGTCGGTGATGAACTTCTTGCCGTCGACCTCCTCGAGCGCGGCTACGATCTCCTTCTGCTTCTCTTTGATGAAGGCTTCCATCTTGAGGCGCATGGGGGACGACTCGGTGACGCCGGACTCGCGCTTCTGCAGTGCATCCCGCTGGTCGATGGGGACGGTGGAGGAGGAGGTGTTGCTGGTGTGAGGTTCTTCGCAGAGGTATGGGTTGGTTTTCTGGGCGAGTTAGTGGTGGGCCATTGGGTGTAGGGGAGGGTGCCATACATTGTAGTAGAGGAAGGCGCCGGCGCTCAATGCGCCTGCAATAATAATTATGGCAGCTGCGGATGCGGTTCGAGACTTGAATGCATTGGCGGAATAGCTTCTTGAAGCTTGGAAAGCTCTGGGGCATGATCGAGCAGCATGGCGGGGTACCACTGGGCGAAGAATTGACCGGGAGACAAGACGGAAAGACATTATGGGCCGGGGGAAGTGGAGGAGGTAATTGAGATGGAAAATTCACAATTCGGGGCGTATATTTTTTCTTTTAAATAAGGGGAAGAGTTTTCTGGAGATGTTGGACCATAAGTATGGAACACGAGATGTCACCCGATTCTGAGACGACGTTCCTGGCGGTTGGTTGGCTAGTTGGTTACATGGCTTCAAGTGATAATGCGGTTGTCGGAAAACTCCCTAACTCCGGCACTTGACGCAGAGCCTCAGGTCGGGGTGTGGATGTGGATGGTACCTGTGGCTTGGGGCGTTGTTCTGCTTCTATCGGGCTGTGGCGGTGGAGAGGCATTATGTCACAGACTTGGGTTCTAGCTTTGCATCACGAGACATGGGAGTTACAGGCATTAACCCCTCTTTCGTTAGCGTTCTGGGGAGAGGTGATAAGTCGAGTCCATTTGGGGTGCTCTAGTTAACCACGGTCGCCCCTCCATATCAGTCACTCCTCACCAAGAACAGGAGGGAGCTTCTCCTGTTGTTGCGTTTCCACTGATCGTTTCTCTTGTAATCAGGCCTTCTCTCCGGCTCGTCATAGGCAATAATAGCAACAACCCCCTCCCCTCTCTTGTTAAAACACATGTAGATATGAAATAGATACATTCAATAAGGGAAAGAAGAAGACTCATCGAGAAACACCTCAGCTGACCAGCTTCTCGAGAGGCATAGGATACATGCCCTATACCTTGTAGCTTGCACTGTGACCTTCGTAGTTTTGACCTTGTGGTGTTCCTGCTGCGTCTGGCCAAGTGAGCGTGAGTCTGTGTGGTAGGTACACTGCACTCGCATACTTAACCCTTCCTTGCGCTTCCCTCCCCGCCCTCCGCCTTCTTTTGTATTTGTACTGTGCCCATTACTCACCCAGGTCTCGCCTCATTATCCACACACCAGCCTTCCTTCATCTACCCTTCCTCTCCTCCCTCTTCTCTTCTTCCTTTCTTTCTTCTTCATCCACAACCACATTCTTACCTCCTGAACAAGTGCTCACCCCCAACAATCAACGCATCTCTCCAGCTTTATAGCCTCTCAAGCTTAACCTAAACTCTACCTACCCACCAAATCGATCAATATGCGTAGGTATGTAACCGACAACCACCCTCTTCCATGCTCGCCACAGAGCTCTTTAACCATGCAGCAAGCTAACCTCCAACTCTTGTCTGCCCTCCACAGCAAGTTTAAGGACGAACACACCTTTGAGAAGCGTAAGGCCGAGGCTGAACGCATCCGACAGAAGTATGCCGACCGTATTCCGGTATGTTCAAAAATCGCCCCCTCCTCCTCCTCATCCTCCTCCCTTGTGTTTGTTCGTATATTAGAGAATGTAGAAAGCCAACAATAGCTCTTGCTCCCCTCTGTAGGTCATTTGCGAGAAGGTCGAAAAGTCGGATATCGCCACGATTGACAAGAAGAAGTACCTGGTTCCTGCCGACTTGACGGTTGGCCAGTTTGTATACGTCATCCGTAAGCGTATCAAGCTGTCGCCTGAGAAGGCCATCTTCATCTTTGTGGATGAGGTGCTTCCGCCGACGGCTGCTCTGATGAGCTCAATCTACGAGGAGCACAAGGACGAGGACGGCTTCCTCTACATCACGTATGAATCACCCAAACAACCACCCAACCCCCTCCTCGGCTATTCGCGGCAGACGGGTAAAGCTAACATTGAGCCAATCACAGATACTCCGGTGAGAACACATTCGGAGAGCCTTTGTAAACTCAGACACGGATTGGGACCAAACGGGGATAATATGCGATGGGGGCGTTGTTTTAGTTTAAACGGGGACAGGGGAAACGAACTGGCGGAGGCGGATTCACGTTCTAGAGAAGGGCGTTCAACTTGGATAAACTTGGAGCGTGGTCCCGGAAGCCGCCCTCGAAGCTAGGCAGCAGCGAATAACACAGCTTGGGGGAGAGGGGGAAGAGGGGGGGGGGTGAGCGCAACCACCTTTCCGTTTCTGGACCTGTTTCCTTTTCCTTTTCCTCTTGGTTTATGTTTCTGCTTTTTTTTTTCGCGGTGTTGAACTAGTTATTATTTTCCTGTTCTTGGTTTTTGTGCATTTCCCTTCTCTATTCTTTTCGTGTTTTTATTTTTGACCGGTGAAGAGCCCTCGCTCGAAGGAACAGAAGAGGCAATGTTTTTTTCTCTCATTCTCTTTTTATTCTTTGCTTGGCGGAGGGATATCGGAACCGGGCAAGAGGAGAAGCATGGGAGGGTTTAGAAAGGACCTTTTTTTAAACTCGAACAACTTGCTTATCAAGGTACTATTGCTGCCGGCGGTGGGCCACTGAGAAATAACAGATGCTTTTCTCCAACTGTTGGATTCTGGGTGTTTTGTAATTGGGGAATACATAGTAATGGATTGGCTTCTCATTTCTGAATTATATACACTACTGTTTTTGTAGAGAGCGCATAGATAGCTCCGGTGTTGAGCAAAGAGACGGTATTGCGAGGAGCTGTTGTATCCTGCATGGAGTAGCTCCGCGGGGTCATAGCTCACAGCTCTCTCTCGTAGCTCGCTGATAGCTCCAGCTGTTGCGTGACTGTTCCGTGTGGCATAGTAGTTACCTACATGCACTCAGGTACGGTATAGTAAACACACATAGTTAATAGTATCTCTTCTATGTCCATAATGCTATGCTATGCTAATAATGTTCCTCTACTATGCCTACCACGCCCAGTGCCCACTCTCTCTTATCGCAATGACGAAACGGACCCTACATGTATCCGGCCCAAGACGCTATGTACAAGCACGCAGCGCTTGTGCGACTTATGCAGGGGCGCATGTCAGGTCCGTAGGGTATGTAGATGGAGGTACCGGGTCCATGATCCATTCCGTTCTGTAGGTAGGTGTTCTGGGGGTAAGCAGAAGAGTAGAGTATTCTAGACTACATGGTATTATTCCTCTTCCTAGAGCATGGGACTATCTGTAAATGTAGGTACCGCCCTGGATATAGCGGGGGGGCCGAGACTATGATTTATCCTGGTACGGTATAGCATGTCATAGTCAGAGGTCGAGTCGAGTCGAGTCACAGGCTGATGAGCGCTCCTCCGAAACAGAAACAGAGGGAGGTGAGGTGGGCAGGCCGGCCAGAAAGCGCATCAGGTGATGTCGTTTTCGAACACAAAGGATTTGCACCCTCTGCTGCTGCCCACACACTCCCCCCCCCCCAGTCAGTCGGTTGCTGGGCTGGGCTGGGCTGGGCTGGGTGGATGATGCAACACCAAGCCACTGCACCCCCGCCTAATTCAGCCGGTGGGTGCTGGAAACGGACCCCCTGATTGAGAGAGGAGTGAGGGAGGGAGGGAGTGGTGGGTTAGTAAGAGGTTGTGAGGACGGGGGGGAGAGCGATGCAGAGACAACTCATGAGGTGGTGGCTGGTGGTGGTGTCTGTGCTGAGGGAGATACATGTAGATGCTGGATGAATGGAGACGGGCTAGCGAGTCGGGGCTATCAGAGAGACTCGGAAGAGACCTTGGGGAGCAGATACTCGGCGGGTATGTATCTAGCTGATAGGATGGAATATCTACTCTCTACTCTGTGATCTCTCTGCTGCATCTGCTCTGCTCTGCTCTGCTCTGCTCTGCTCTGCTCTGCTCCACATACTGCCTACAGAATGGAAATCACCGCCCCTGCCCCGTGATGGTCCTTGAGACGAGTGATCTGCTGTGGACGCACAACTCAGGAGAAGACAAAGCCCTTGTCTGGCCATTCTCTGGGCTACGCCCCATGCCCGTGTTTCCTCAGCACGCGATGCGGCTCTGCTGATCTACGCTTGGCAGCGATGTTCCCAGAACGCAGAAACGCAGGCAACTGAGCTCTTCTTCAGACGACAGCAACAAGAGCTCTCATTGCACAACCACCACCACCAACCACACAACATCACCACTCCTACAGCACACCACGCCCGCCATGTCCTCCCGCTACGTCCGCACGCAACTGCCCCGCCGCCCTGCCCCCGACAGGAAACGCTCCCGCTCGCGCTCGCGCTCCCACTCGCCCCCCCGCAAATCCGCGCGGCGCGCCTCCCCCCCCGCCGCCACCGTCGACCGGCGCAAGCAGGAGCGCTACGCGCGCGACCAGACGCGCCTCAACGCGCTGCAGGAGAACGAGACGATGCGCGAGTGGGTCAACCAGGAGGACACCTTCGTGCTCAAGCAGGCCAAGAAGAAGGCCGAGATCCGCGTCAAGGAGGGCCGCGCGAAGCCCATCGACTGGCTGGCCGTCAACCTGCGCGTCATCGACAAGGAGCGCACCACGGACCCGCTCGACGACGAGATTGCGGACGAGGATCTGGACGTGGTGGATCCGGAGGCGGTGCTGGATGGCCTGGCGGCCAAGGAGCTGGAGGAGCTCGAGGCGGATATCGATGTGTATGTGGGGCTCGAGACGGCGCGCAGCAACAGGGAGTACTGGGCCACCATGAGGGTGATCTGCCGCGACCGGCGGGAGAAGAGCAGTGCTGTTGCGGCGCCCGACGGCGGGCGCGCGGTCAGCAGCGTGGCGGGCGACGTGGACAAGCTGTTTGGCAGCAAGAAGCTCGAGGAGCTGGAGGCGCTCGAGCGGCAGATTGTGGGCAAGCTGAACAGCGACGAGATCCTGG
This sequence comes from Morchella sextelata, assembly GCF_020137385.1. Taxonomy (NCBI): domain Eukaryota; kingdom Fungi; phylum Ascomycota; class Pezizomycetes; order Pezizales; family Morchellaceae; genus Morchella; species Morchella sextelata. The sequence goes on along the minus strand of NW_025408619.1, from coordinate 1,426,098 downwards.
ACGTGGACTACTGGAACGAGCTGCTGCGGAGCGTGCGCGTGTGGAAGGCGAAGGCGAGCCTGAAGAGGATGTACCGCGAGGTCATCAACAACCGCCTCGACATCCTCGTCAGGCAGCAGAAGGACGAGGCCCGCACCGTGCGCGCGAAGCTGGAGGCCATCCTCGGCGGCACCAAGGACGTGACGGACGAGAGCACGCTCGAGTCGCTGCCCGTGCAGAGCGCGTACCCCGCCGCCCGCATCGTGCCCTACAACCGCGCCATGGACCCGGAGCCCATGCTGCGCCTGCGCCACGACGAGAAGGCGCTCGAGTCCTGCTCCGAGAAGGAGTTCCTCGATAGCCTCACGGAGGAGCGCCGGAAGGTGCTCAAGATGGGCTACGTGCCGCTCAAGGCCCGCGCGCAGTACAAGCAGCCCTTCAAGAAGCGCCTCTTCTGGCACAAGCGCTCCGGCGCAGCGGCGGCCGCGGCCGCCGCCCGTCCAACCGCCAGCTCCTCGTCCTCCTCCAGCGCGCCGCCGACATCCCGCTTCGCGGCCGTCTTCGACAACGACGACTTCTCGCAGGCGACGAAGGCGCTGTATGAGCGCGAGGTGGCGCGCGGCGTCGGCGACAACGAGGAGATCTTCACCGGCGAGGAGGAGGTCACGACGTCCGGCCCCAAGCCCGCCTGGGCGTCGAAATACCGCCCCCGCAAGCCCCGCTACTTCAACCGCGTGCAGATGGGCTACGAGTGGAACAAGTACAACCAGACGCACTACGACCACGACAACCCGCCGCCCCGCGTCGTGCAGGGGTACAAGTTCAACATCTTCTACCCAGACCTCATCGACAAGTCCAAGGCGCCCACGTACCGCATTGAGCGCGAGGGCGGGCGCAAGCGCGGGCAGAGCTTTGCGCCGGCGGGCGAGGAGGATACGTGTGTGATCCGCTTCATTGCGGGCCCGCCGTACGAGGATTTGGCGTTCCGCATTGTGGATAAGGAGTGGGATTACTCGGCGAAGAGGGAGAGGGGGTTTAGGAGCAGCTTTGATAAGGGTATCTTGCAGCTGCATTTTCAGCTGAAGAAGATTTATTATAGGAAGTAGTTTCTTGTTTTGCTCGTTCTTTCTTTTTTTTTATTTTGTTTAGTGGTTGGTAATGATTGCTTTTACTGGTTTTTCTTTTTCTTTTTTTCTTCTTCCTTTTCACGATATCTTTCATTGGCATTTGTATTTTAGAGCGCAGCAGCAGCAGTAGTAGTGGCTAGTTAAATTGTGAATGTAGAAAATCAAGAGCTCAAGTCAAATGAGCACCATCGACAGTATCCTGAAGCATCTCACATCCCCATCCTCTCTCTGTCACAAGCACTCAACCAGACCACCCAAAATAATACCCCCCACGCCTTCACCACCCGTCAGTAAACAAGCAAATCCCCAAACGCAACACACGCACCACAGCATCTCACTCACCTCACAAAGCTGTTCCACGCCTCGGCCGGGGTCCTGCCAGCCTCCTGCTCCTCCCGCTTGACACGCGCCGCTGCGGCACCGACGCCGACGAAGAGGGCGAAGAGCGGGTCGCCGATTCTAGTGGTTGTTAGTATACTATGTTATCTTGAGAGGTGACGGGGAGGGGGGGGTTACTTGGAGATGAGGTATTTGGCCATTGTATAGCTATTAGATATTGGGTGGGATATTGGATTGTGGATCGGGTCGGGGTTGTGCGGTGCGGATGCGGATGCGGATGCGGGCCCCGATGTTCGCGGGCGTGGGTATGCGCGGGATGTTCCGGTCGTGGTGCAGGGGTTGTGTGAGAGATGTTCAGGGGCCACACTCGACATTCCACACTCAACACATTCCACACATTCCACACTCAACACTCAAGTCTCACGCCACTCTCGCTCACACACTCTTGCTCACTCGGTTTTGGTGCTGGAATTGAATTGAGCTGGTTTTTGGGCATTTGGGCTTTACTTATATCACCACTACTGCCTTTACTATCACGCCTGTTTTCAGGGGGTTCGAGATAGTTATACTCACCTTGCAATGTCGGACGATACGCATTTCTTCGCCCTCCTGACGGGCTCCAACAGGTCTGCTACTCCCTATAATATTAGAAAAACTCATACTGACATTCCCCCCAGCGGCCTCGGGCTCTCAATCGCCCACCGCATCCTCGACGAGTTCCTGACCACGCACCCGCCCACGCACCACCTCACACTAATCCTCACCACCCGCTCCGCCTCCAAAGGCGCCGCCACACTCACCACCCTCACAAAGCACCTCGTCCACAACCTGCCCCCGACCGCCACCTCCCGCATCACCCTAACACACTACCAAGTCGACCTCACCAACCTCCTCTCCATCAACGCGCTCGCCACGGCCCTCTCGCGCAACTACACCAAGCTCGACTACGCCTTCCTCAACGCCGGCATGGGCGCCTTCACCGGCATCGACTGGCTCAACGCCACCACCAGCATGCTGACAAACTGGGTCCACGCCGTCACCTGCCCGACCTTCAAGCTGCAGGCCACGGGCTGGACCACAACGCAGCCCGCGCCCCTCGAGGGCGAGCTGGGCAGCGTCTTCTGCGCCAACGTCTTTGGCCACTACTACCTCACGGCCGAGCTCATGCCGCTGCTCGGCCGCGGCCAGGGCCGCATCATCTGGACCAGCTCGCTCGAGGCCTACCCGTGGACGTTCGACGCCGCCGACATCCAGGCGCTCAAGGCCACGCACTCGTACGAGAGCACGCGGCGGCTGACGGACGTTCTCGCGCTGACGGCGGGGCTGCCGGCGACGGCGCCGTATGCCGATAAGTTCTTTGGCGGCGTGGGGAAGGGGGGGAGGAGGCCGAAGACGTATCTGACGCACCCGGGGGTGTGTGCGACTGCCATTGTGCCGTTGAATATTGTGTTGTGGTGGTGCATGGTTGCGGCGTTCTATGTTGCGCGGTGGCTGGGGTCGCCGTGGCACACGATTAGTAGCTATTCGGGGGCGCGGGCGGCGGTGTGGTTGGCGCTGGCGGGGGAGGAGGAGTTGGAGGAGAGGGGCGCGGATAAGGTGAAGTGGGGGAGCAGTGTTGTGACGGGGGGGAAGGAGGGTGTTAAGGCGACGGAGGTGGAGGGGGAGGGCGGCGTGGAGTGGGAGGAGCTGGGGAGGGAGTGTTGGAGGTTGATGGAGGAGTTGAGGGAGGAGTGGAAGGGGAAATTGAAAGAGGTGGGGAGGTAGGGGGGTTGTAGCATAGTGTGGTGTAGTATACATAGATAGCATAGATAGCATAGCGTAGGTGTTGTTGTTGGTGTAGAGGTGTGTAGTGTAATGTCTAATGGGCAGAATAATAGTATTAGACGATGCATCAATGATTGAAAACACATGTATTCCGCCAGCCTTCAAAACTGCGAGTGAGATTTATCCACACCAACCCCAAATGCCGGCTCTCGACCCTACATGATATAAAACCCAATCAACAAATTCCTACTAAACCATCATTGACCTGCATATGCCAATATCTAACAACGAACCGGGCCCCAAAACCCAATACCAATCCCACAACTACACCCACCACCCACCACCTTCCTACCAAACCGCAATTGACCTGTCCACCCATAACCACCATCTACACTTCACCAACCCACCCACAGAACCCAACCCTAACCACGGCACCTTCGCACACATAGAAAGAGAAAAAAACCGATAATTGTAATTTATACTTATAATTTCTATCTACGCCCCCCACAACCCCCCCTCCCTCTATACCCCACAACCACCACCAGCACCAGCAGCAAAGCCAGCACCTCACCTCTTCTTCCCCTTCTTCGCCCCCGCCTCCTCCTTCGTCCTGATCTTCTTCGGCGCCCCCTTCCCTCTCGCCTTCTTCCTACACGCCCGCCACCTGTCAGCCCATCCACTCACCACATACAACCACCTCCCCCTCCCCCCTCCCCCCTCCCCCCTCCCCCCTCCCACCTCTCCCCTCCTCACCCCACCCCATCCCCACCGCCCACCACCACAAACACAAAACACAGAAAGGAAAGGAAAAACATACGCCTCCAAATCCTGCAGCCTCTGCGCCTCCTCATGGTCGTAGAACTCCATCATGGGGAAGTGTCTCTTGAGGTCCTTGAACGTCGCGATCCTGCGCGGGTAGTACTCGAGCAATGTCGGGCCCTTGAGGCGCTGGCGCAGCACTTTGTTCCCCGTGCGGGCGTTGGTGGGGTTGAATGTTGTTGAGAAGATGCGGCATGACACCTGCCGTTGTTTGTGTTAGTGGGGTGGTAGTTTGGGAGGGGGGTGTTGATATTGTTAGGAGGAGGAGGGAGAGAGGGGGGGGGGGGTCACCTTGGCCAGCTCGAGGAGACGCTCTCGTGTGGGTGGCATTTGTTTGCTGTGGAGTGTTTTCGCCGTTTGGTGGGGGGCAATTTCCGGCGGTCTTGAGGTTTGAATGTTGAACGTTGATTTCGGGAGAGCGCCAAGGAAAAGGGACTGTACCTACAGGGCTTGGTCCGTGCACTTGTGCTCCTCCGAGGATTTGGGCTTTTAAATGACCGCATTCCGGCTCCCGGGCGATCGGATCACATTTATCATCTTTGAAAATGGCTTTTTTTTGGATTGAATAATTCAATTGAGAAGAGATAATTACTTAAACAAAAAAAAAATGATCATTCCCCCCATATCAACACTACAACTATATTCTATTTTCCGAAAAGTACGCACGACACCCGCAGCAACGAGAAATTTTTATACCCTAGGAATACAGAACTGAAACATGAATATTTTTGAGGGACCGGAGAACCTTAGGCTCGAGATTCTCGTCCACAATTGCCAACTTTCCTTTCTCAAAAGCCGTTTAAAGCTTAGCACCAACCAACTCAGCGTACTTCTCAGTGCTGAAAGACTTGGGCCTCTCAATAGGAGCACCGACAGCACGGTCAATGATGAGCTGAGGAAGGACACCCAAAGCACGGGAGACACCAAAGAGAACGGTGTAGTAGCTGGCCTCAGTAAGACCGTAGTACTGGAGGAGAACACCAGAGTGCTATGCAGAATTGCAATCAGTAAAAGAACGCTTTGTCGTTTTGTAGGGGAAGAACATACAGCATCAACGTTGGGGTAGGGGTTCTTGGTCTTTCCGTGCTCGGTCAAGACACCAGGGGCAATGTTGTAGACCTGGCTGACGAGCTTGAACATGGGGTCATCAGGAAGCTTCTTAAGAGCAAACTCGCGCTGAGACATGTAACGGGGGTCAGTCTTCCTCAGGACGGCGTGACCGTAACCAGGGACGACACGGCCAGCGTTCAAGGTGGACCAGAGGTAGTCCTTAATGGACTGGTCGCTGAGGTCATTGCCGACAGCCTTCTTCATCTCAGTGAGCCAGTTCAAGACTTCCTGGTTGGCCAATCCGTGGAGAGGACCAGCAAGACCGTTCAAACCAGCGGCGAGGGAAAGCATAGGGGAGCTGAGAGCAGATCCGACCAAGTGAGTGGTGTGTGCAGAAACGTTACCACCCTCCTATATAATCATTAATATTTGCTTCTTTTTTTTGTCAATCGTTTTGGGAATTACGTACGTGGTCAGAGTGGATAACGAGGTACAACCTCATCAAGTCAACAAAGTCCTTGTTCTCTCCGAAACCGAGCTGGTTGGCCAAGTTGAAACCGTAGTCCTTGTCCTGCTGGATAGGAGCGACCTTTCCATCTTTGAAGACGTTACGGTAGATCTTGGCCGCAATGGTTGGGAGCTTGGCAATAAGGTTCATTGAGTCCTCAAAGGTGTAGCTCCAGTACTCCTTCTTGTTGATACCCTTGGCGTAGGCCTTAGCGAACTCTGACTCGCCCTCAAGAGCAGTGACAGCAATTGAGAACTGGGCCATGGGGTGGAGGGTGTTGGGGCAGCGGTCAATGAGCTCCTCAACGAACTTGGGGATGGTTGAGCGGGCAGCCCATTCAGCAGAAAGTTCGCGGACCTGCTGCTCAGTGGGAACCTCTCCGGTCAAGAGAAGCCAGAAGAGACCTAGGATTTTGTTTAGTTATAGAATTCATTTATATATCAAATAGTGGAGACCGACCTTCAGGAAGAGGCTCCTCTCCGCCAGGTGCTCTGGGAAGGACTTCCTGGCACTCAGGAATCTGCGACAAATTAGACTCAATCCGACTTAAATTTAGGTAGCTGAACACTCACGGTCTTTCCTCTGAATCTGATACCCTCCTCGGAATCAAGAACAGATCCCTGCAGCACATGTCAAACAAAGCTCCCACAAAAATTTCATCAAGAAACACAAACCTCCCACACGAGGGATTTGATTCCACGGGCACCACCGTAGACCTGGTCAAGAGTAACCTCTCCAACGACCTTTGATCCATGCTCCCTAATCAAAACGTTAATTGATGAAATTCATTGAGACATATTGCAAAATCTTACTTCCTGAGCTTCTTGATCTTCTCAATGTCCTCGGGGATCTTCGCAGCGAAGGTCTCCTTGAGAGTCTTATCGGAAGGAATAGGATCAGCACAAATTCAATTCTAATCTGGGAATAATTCATACCTTAGGCTTGACTGCAGAGTAGTAGCGGTAACCAGCCCTCTTAACGGAGAAAGAGGTCGACGAGGCCAGCGAAGACCTGAGGGCAATAGAGCCCAATCTCGTGGGGGAAGCAGCAAACATGATGTATATGGTAGATAGAAGGAGATGTCACTTGAGGAGAGTGTGCTCTGAAGTGTGGTGGAGGAGAAGGAGGGAAGAGAGGGAAGGTAGTAGCCGGAGATCAGGAAAAAATGTTGAGAGATTTTCTCCCCGTTCCGAAACTCCTTCCCGCCGAACGAACTAACGACGTCAACCACCCGTACCCGGTGAGAATCCCACCATTCAGTAACCGACAAATATCGGACATTACAATAAATTTTTGAATTGTAGATATAATTTCATTCAATCCTTAGAAAATTTACTCCGATTTTTTGGATTTCCTTACTCTGGTTCCAGATTTGTGGGCGTAACCCGGTTCAGGTCATAAACAACGAGTTTTAGGGTCTAGGGTAGCGGGGTATTTGAACATGACCCACCGCCGCCCAACAAACATGCCAACGGGCCAGATCTCGACACCAGCTTGAACGTTGTGCTCGAAAAAGAAAAAGAAACCTGTCCAGGATAGGTACCTACCGGTAGGTACTCCGAACTTTGCTTGGCTTGAAGACGATATCTCCTCGTCCCCTTGCACATAGAGTACAGGTTTACTGATTACTAGGCACTATGAAGTTGCAGAGAGGCATGTCTCGAAACTTCAGAGATCGAAATCACTGGTGGATAAAGATCGGAACAGCTGGCGGTTATTGAAGAAAGCGGAAAGTACACGATGGCCGAGTTACACAGCGCAAGCCCGGATTCCTGGTCTCATACTTTGGCTTTTCCAGAAAAACAAATATGGCGTCCCCTCGATTTAAGACCAAATAAGGACAAGTCCAGTACGAGTGAGAAGTCGTGAACATGACTTTGCAGAATCGATTTCAAAACAATATCTCAACCTGCAGTAGCCTTCGCCGATTAGACCTATAAGGCGTGTATGATGAGATTCTTTAAAGAAGTGGGGACAATGAACATACTCAAACTTCAATGGCTGTCCACGATTCACATGTACGGACTAGAAAGCTTTCGTCTGGCATATCCCTCCACTTATATACCCCCGGACCCTGGGGTAAAGTTCGACTGAATTGAATTTTGGAGAAGAGACACAGTCCTTAAGCCCTTGGGTTTGAAGCCAAATACACTATCACAGCATTCGTGCCAGTCTTTCCGAAATATCAGTACCCTCTTCCTGTATCGGTGTCTACAACTACAGCACTGTACTTAATCAAATATCTTGGAATACTTTTGCTGATCACAACTCTCTCTACCAGAATATAACGATTTAAATATAAGGCCAGCTCGGCTCCGCTTTATTTATAATAATAGAGCTCTCAGCACTTACTATCTCAGGGTATAAAGGACGTGCCAAAAATCTCAATAATGCACCCTAATGGCATACATGTACCGGTACATGTAGTTACTATCATTACCGAGGATCGACGTGGAATTAAAGTGCGGCTATGACTCGTGGCTGCATGCATGTCATCGTAAGGCTTCTACCGAAGCTTATCCACTTTAGATCGTAGGATGAACCCTTGAGCTTGGAGAAAAGTTTCTCCGAAAGGGCGTATATATCAGAATGTGTGGGTCCTTCTTAAAAGGCGGATTTAAATCCTGGTGGTTTCACTTCGAACATCCCATGAATCACGGCAGTCACCAATAACATACGGAAGTACTGGACTGAAGCTATTATTTGCATGAATAATCTGGGTCTTTTGAGCAAGCAGCATCTGTTCCGAGTATGAACTATGATTGACAACAATTCCCCATACGTAGGCCGGGACCTGAAAACCCTTAGACCTTTATTCAAGTGGATGATCCTGAAGGATATATAGAAAGAAGAGCTTTATAAACGTAAGTGAACTTTTCTGGATTAATTTTAAAAGGAGCTCCGATCCTGTTAGGATTGAGTATATGTATACGTGGCCAAGGGTTCGTTTTGAGGGGTACACACCACCTGATCAACAATCGCGATGTAAAAGAAAAGAGCAAAACAACGAGCTTTCGGTGACTTCTAAAGAGACACGGGGTCATTTGGCACTCCTTATTATGAACAAAAGATTTCGGCTTCTTCGGATGGCCGGCGGCCAAGAAATATACACCGGACGAATGGAGCTACAAACACCCGATGCATATGTTGCATGTCTTAACTCCCATTTGTGACAAGACATATCTAAAATATGCATATATTAATGTAGTCATATGTAGGGTCCTCGTGGATTTTGAAAGCAGAAATTTTCTTCTCCAGGCGATAATCTAACCTACTTCCTCGGTCCCCCTCTGAAATGAAGTTTACCGAGGCTATTAACGATTGCAATTACGATTTTTTTATACCCAAATCAGAGAAGGGGGTGAATGAGGATGCGGGGAATATGGACCAGTCGATATACTGGGCTTACTAGGCGTTGGGCGGCAATCAAACTTCAATAGTGGTTAGGAGTAGGTATATATCGGCAGCCCCATGTTTATTTACTGCATGTCATACCCTTTCCCAAAGAAAAAGCACTGCCTAGAAAAGTCAAAACATAGCTCATCGATTCCTCTCTCTTGGAAGCTTCTGGTCGGAGTGAAGATATTCCGAGTATTGTTGTTACCTATCGAAAACCGCCTTCAAACCAAGGATTAGAATGAATAGTCGTATCTTTGGGTGCTTCTTCTACGGGTCTTCCGCAGATTACAATTTGGGGGGGGGGTCTTTGGGAGATGTCCGTTGGTTTCATTGTTTAAATGTTGTTTCTGAAGAACTATCAATGCTACTGCTAAGACAGAGGAGCTTTTTATCAACGACCAATCTTCCTCGAGTTTTGAGCTTAGGTGTTACGATATGCCAGTATTACTGCCACAACAGCTGCTTGTTTTAGGCGTTGTCATAGGGAGGTGCACGATTCCAGAAAAATGGAACGCCGCATAATCCTATCGGGTTCTAAGGGAAAATCTCAATTTACTATTTGACTGATTTCATACACCTCTTCTCAATCGCAAAACTTGACTATCCCCTAGGATCGATTCTACAAAGAAACCGAGTGATATTTCATGGAGGGCATTGACTTGTTCTACATACAAGAAAGTAATCCTTAGATGTGTGCAAATATATAGTCGAATCAAGATAGCCCTTCTAGTTAAGAAGCTCAAATAAATAGTCGTTTTCATAGTGAGGGTCCCGAATCCAGGGTTAGGTTTTCTGGTTTAGGGCCCATCAATGCATTTTTCTCGTCACTTGTGAAAATGGTTGTGGTTCCAGCAACCACAGCACTGCTTCACTCTCTTTATATCCCGGGTTACATACAGTCGCCCGCTGTTGTAACGAACGCTCCCATACCGAATATTTGCTGTATCGAACCACTTGGGCTGGCTTTTTGCCCACCCCAGCAAAGAGTTTGGTCTGCTGTACCGAACAATCTGCTATACCGAGCAGAAAGGTGCTCAATATGCACGTTCGTTATAGCGGCGGGCAACTGTACTTTATGGAAGGTTGCGTTGTCGGTGCACAGCATGTAACCCGGGGATCCATCAGACCAGCTAACCCAGAATGTCTTTTTGCAGCGGATGTTTGTTTTTCTTGCAAAGCAAAGCAAAGCTCAAAGTTGCACTTATCAACGGTCGTTTTTCACGTTGGAGCCAAGCAAGATGCTTCACTTGAACTTGCTAAGCTCACGCGGGTCTATTTTTAGATCCACCCAGCCCTCGCTTATCACTAGCGCCTCGAGACAAGCTCATTTTGGCCGTTTTAAACAAAGTTTACAAAAGCTCGCGCCGAGAACAACAGAATTGTTCAAAAAGAGCTGAACATGATCATCACGCTTCTGAGACCTATTCCCCCACATGCTCCAATGCAAAGTGATTGTGGCACACATTTAACCACCTGTAAGAGCTGCAGAAGATAGAGTGGGGGCATCACGTAGCGTCTAAGCCCCGTTGTTCACCGTTGCAAATTGAGTGCTTAAGTAAAGCAGCCTCACTCAGCCCTTTTTTTCAGCCGTAGCACCTTCACAATAAGACTACTTCCACTCGCTCGCTCGTCTCTCCATTTGTAGACTGCCCCAGTGCCGAATCTCTCTCCTCAAGGAAACCTCTTCAAGACTTATCACTAAAGATGTCTGGAAACGTGAGTTGCAGTTGTAGACTTCCTACGTCGGCCGTCACATACTAATCGCCATGTAGGGCTACGAAATGGAAACTCATCGAGCCCCGCTTCTCGAGTCCAACCAGTACGCAGGTGGGCACCAAGCGATGGAGCTCCAAGAGTTCCTCAACGAGGTTACCGGTATCCGCAATTTAATCTCGACCTTCAGACAGAATGTCTTGAACATCTCGTCTCTGCACAACCAAAGCTTGCAGTCATACGACCATGGGTCAACCACCGGCTCATCAGGACAATTGGAAGCGCTGGTTGCAGATACCTCCATCTTGACGAAACAACTTCGCGATGGAATAAAGTATCTGGAGCGAGATACTTTGATGAGTGATTATTCGGCACAGTCCACAAAGGGTGCGCAGACGGAAAAGTTGAAGTCTGATTTCGACAAGGAATTGAAAGCGTATCAACAGGTGAGACATGCTTGCATGCTTACTTTTTCTGCCCCCAAAATGCTTATGACATGTGCTATAGGTTGAAAACCAATTCCGGACACGGTATAGAGACCAAATGAGCCGACAATACCGTATTGTGAATCCCGAAGCCACGGACGCAGAAGTTGAGCAACTTGTTGAAAGTGGTGAAACACAAATCTTCAGTCAAGCTGTAATTCCTCCACTGCCCTCCATTACATGATCGACACCACTGACCCTTTACTAGCTTCTCTCGAGCGGAAGAAGCCGGGAAGCAAACTCAGTCAATGCAGCCGTAAAAGCTCGTCAGCAGGAGATCCAACGTATCGAGACCACACTTATCGAGCTTTTAGCACTATTCGAACAAATGGCCGAGCAAGTAGTCCTCGACGAGCCAAAGTTCCAACAGATTGAAGACAACGCGGTAAAAGTTGAAGAAGACGTGCATCATGCAGCCAACCATTTAGAAACCGGAGTTGTGAGCGCGAAAGCAGCCAGAAAGAAGAAGTGGATGTGTCTCGGCCTTGGTGTCACCATCGTCGTTGTCATTGTTATCATCGTTGTGGTAGTAGTCGTGGTAAAGAATGGTGGAGTTGGTGGAGGCAACAACAATAACAACAACAAATCAACCGAGACTGTTACTGCTACTACTACTGCCCCTGCGGCCGCAACATCTACTGCGGCAACTTAAGATTCCTAAGACTTGGCGTTTCGGCGAATGGGATGAATTGTGGGCTCATTGAAATTGTAATTTGTATATGATACCTTGTATGACTGGTCGGATTTTGCCTTGTGTCTGTGAGTTTCTGGGGAAGCACTTGGGCTTGATATTTTGCGCACTGCTGGTGTGCGTAGGAGAGTCAAAATGGGCAAATCTCTTTTTTTTTTCTTTTTCCTACAGTGTGTTGAATTATTTCTCAAGCCACCCAGATCCATGTGATTGACACTAGCTGTGGTCAACTTTACTCCAGGCGTGCAACTGCCCAATACATGTAGTCTGATACTGAAAATTTTGATAAAGCAAAAATTCTCAATTCCTATCCGTTTGAATGCTTCTTTTACGATTCCAACAAAAGCTCTACTTTTTGTCAATACAATAATCTCTGGGCACTAAGATCTTCTATCATACGATTGCCACTCCTCACAAAAATCTGGGTCTCAAGTGGATGGCCAAAAATGCACCCGATTAAAGCTGTGATGACTTATTATCATCATATTCTCTCACTCGTGTTACTAGCGCACGTGGCCATGGACCGGAATCAATGATCTACAATGCATGAATGTATACATGTAGTTACAGATTCCGCCAGTCCTGTACGTATTTTCTAGATCTGAATGAGTAGAATATCGTACCATACCGCAAAATCGAGATTAAGTTATCTCAGTCGATCTCGCTCATTACATGTATGTAGTACCTAGATCGACGTTTCAGTTCCGTAACACCAAATACATATATAGCCAGTAGATATCCCAACTTCATTATCTTACGCAGCTCATGTAGACCTCTTTAAAATAGATACGGTATTGTAGTCATGATAGAAATCATCGTGTTCCTCATACGCCAAGACGGTACGTTAATAAACACTGATACATAGCGTATCATTGCAAATAACCCCCTGAAAGACTAAATCTCACATGGGTACATGTATGTATGTCTGCTGCAAGTTGCAACAGGACCTCTGCCTACCCGATCGCCAAGGACCCGGGAAAGATAGTTCCTCGATCTAGCGACAGATGTAATGACCTCACCTTGGCTCCCTTTCCAGATTCGCCATCTACCACTGATTTACAGGCCATACGCAATAATTCCGTCTACGACCTGAGAATAAACCCTAAAGCGCTTTGAATAAAAGAAAGAAAGAAAAAAAAAATAGAATAAATACCTCCATGAAACCCATCATAAGTCCTATAGCTAAATGCATCACCTCAAAAGCTTCCCCTTCAGAGCAATTTCTAACCCCGCAATACTCCCAATTTCCAGGAAAATTCTCTCCCCATACGCATACACCACCATGAGTTCTCCTCCTACTCAGAACCTACCCCATTATCAATTTGAACCCCATCATCCCCCGGGCCGATTCCCTCTTCCCTATACCCCGAACCCCTCTACTAGCCTCCCACTACCCCCAGACCGGTCAGCCCTAGTCCGAGATATCATTTCCCTTTACGCTGGAAACCCTAGTGAATCCGCGATGCGGCATTATCACGAAAACAGCATCTACGACGATCCGTTCAGCTTCTGTGACACGCGGTACAAAATTGCCGGGCAATGGTATGGACTGCCGAAAGCTTTCAAGAGCTTAAACCCCAGGGCGCATGAGGTAGTAGCGAATGAGAAGGATGAGATTGTGTTTAAACTCAGGCAAGAATACACGTTTAAGCTGGTGAATATCACAAAGGTGGTCGACTCTCTGATTACGTTGAAGTTGGATCCGGATGAGGTGCGTCTATCCAGATACTTATTAATACGTTATGCAGATATTAGTTTCAACTTTGCTGATACGTAGTAGGAGAAACCCATGATAAGATATCATAAGGACCAATGGGACGAGAAGGATTATGACCATGAAGAGTTGGGGCATGTTTTCAAGGAGCTGAATGGGTATGTGTGCTGTTTTGGATCATTATCATTGGGGAGATAGATGAACTGACTGAGGCTCATGGTGACTTTCTAGAAATCATCTACCAAAAGTAACAGTACCACCAGAGAGTTTGAAAGGCTCTGGGGATGCTTAGACCAGATACCGTACTTTAGTTCTCATGCGCATAGTGAGCGCGCTTTCGTGATAGTTTATGATAAGTTGCAAAGATCTCTGATACCTTGGACATGGGCGTTTGTTTGCACTATGTGATTTGGATACCACGATGAGTTAATATATTTAGGTGCCATGGAAATTCATGTAGAGAACTCAAAATTGCGGGAGGAACTTTTTTTTACTCTTAGCTTAACACAGTTAAATAACCACTCTAAACGTGTCTATGATCTCACTGCTCACTAAGACTCATCTCGAAATTCTTGTAGATCTCGATAATTACGGTACTGTAGCCATGCCATTGGAAAGCTCAATGATAGAAATTCCAACAGTGAAAGCCTATAAAACTGTATCCTAATGTGATAATATAATGCGCAAGCTTGAGATCTGATGAGATGCCTACTTCACTGAAATTTAGCAGATGATAAGTAGCCAAGGGAGAGGGGGAAATATGGTTCCGTGGTCAAGTGATGCGTGTGTGGCCCTGCACAACCGTGAGTGACGGTGAAAAACTATCGTAATTTTCTTCATTTTAAGTTCCTTATCAAGAGTGAGACTCTCCCTCTTCCGAGCTGACACGCAGCTATTTACGTACTATCTCAACGTCAGTTCCTCGTTCACATGAAGATACATGTCCGTAATCGGAACTTAGATAAACCGAGTGAGAATCTATGAATGCAATTCTGCAATTGATTGTATGTACATGTAAGTATGTATGTGCAACCTTCCGGTTATGATATTGCACTAGCCACCGCCCCCAGCTGTTAGGAACTACAGCAAAACCTATCATAATTCCACCCCCACGGTGGCCAAACTTTGCTGGAAGTATCGTGGGGATGGAATTTGGAGAGAGGTATTAGTTAGCAAAACACAAGTTCCGTTCCCTCCGAACGCTGGAAGTTTGGTAGGGATGGAATTTCGAGAGGGTGGAATTATGATAAGTTTCTCTGTATCAAACAAATGAAATAAATGTAATGTAAGCTATTCCAAAACATTCAATTTCAAACAAACGATCGCACTTTTTCCTTCCCCTAGCCGACTTTTCCATCGCCATTGAACCGCCTTCATCTAGCTGCAAATAGCTAGTTATCTCTACGAAGAAGTAGAAACACGGCCCTTGAGTTGAAAAGGTTTAATTGGGGATTGAACTATTAGCCCTACACTCCTGAGCAGACCTGGAGCTTTGGCAGCTGGTGTGAGCTCTAGCTTTATGGTCGCCGGTGGACTCGTATAGATCCCTACTTGTTACGTGTAACTATTAATGGAACCTTCTATATACTTCCTTAAGATAGTTGCAACAGCTACAAATCTATTTTGTTTCGATATGTTGGCTTTTCTAGTAGAGCACCGCAAAATCTCGAGTTATTCGGGGGGTTGCCAAGGCCACCTGCTAAACTACATTTAGTTTAGAGGGCTGTTTTCTTGAAGATCCTCAGCTTTTTGCCTTGGCAACCCCCCAAATAACTTGAGATTTAGTGGTAGTGTCTACCCTATAAAATTGTTCATGATGACACGGGCCATATATCAAGGAAATGTAGCAGAGATTGCGGTCTTAGACACGCTGATCAAGGCTGTGAATTAAAAGATCTTTGCTCATATACTAAAAATTAGCTCTTATCTATAAACATAGGGAAAATGCTATGAGTAGAGTGGTTTTACAATTGTACACCCCCGAGTTGTTTTATCCGATCGATTATTATCATACCAACAAATACTATAGGCTAGAAATTGAATACACAACAACCATTACATATTACGGCTATAGGTAGCCTGACGTTAGAATCTAATCACAACCTGGTTTTCCAAACACAAAAAATCACTCGCACTCGTTGCTAAAACGAGTGATGCCCGTAGCCCCAACCAAAATCATAATTGGAGATAAGTACACATATCCACCTTCCTACTAAGTACTACGCAAAGGATGATCAAAGAGAATATACTCATTACAAAAAACACAAAAACCAAGGCGCACACGCACGGGGATATAGAACCGCATCACATCGCAGATTACCGATCAAACAAAACTGTCCTAAAAAAATAAAGAAGAAATAGAAGCCTTCAATGATTTCCTGGCTAGACGAGCATACTAAAGCTACCTCTTTTGGCGAATACAAGCCAGTAATCAGTGATCAGTCCATCAAGACGCCACCAACTAACTGGCTTTCAGCTAACTCAACCTTGTATCCTTCTCTTTCTGCCTCTCTTGTGCTCTTCTCCCATCCGTATAGCCCCTTTCTCTTTCTCTCCTGGATCACCCTGTTCTCCTCCTCCAATTTTACCTGTTCCGCTTTCAACCTGGCCAGTCTGTCTTCGCTCGCCTTATCAACCGCGGGATATAATCTCCCGCCTGGAATTGTAGTACCGGGGCCACTCGGCGCTCTTGGAGGCGGCGGGTGGTGGTGATGATGTGGGTGCGGTGGCGGAAGTGATGTACGGTAAGGGAAGTTACCCGCACGAGGGCCAGTTGGGATAGCAGATGTGGTGGGAGGGTTTGGAGACGATGAAGGCGGGGTAGAGCCATTTGGTGAGAGCGCGGAGGACATGCGGCGTGGTCCTGATGGGGGGAGTGCCATTGCGTTCCGTGGCTGAATTGGTGGATTAGGCGTGGCTCGTGATGGATAGGATGGCGAGCGGCCATGAGAACTATGGGGGCCTGAAGGTGGGGGTTGGCCATGTGAGGGTGTAGAGAGTGTGCGGTTAGATTGATAGGCACTTGGTCCACGAGGCGGGACAACGTTGTTCATAGGCCTGGTGCCACCAGATGGGCCGCGAGGAGGAACAGTCGAGAAGCCGTTGGAAAGCTGTTGAAGCCTTTCCGGGTGAACAGCAGGGCCGTTCGGAGGAGGTGATGCGCGTCTTGGAGGTGTCGGACGGGGCGAGGCAGCGGCATTGCGTGGGCCCCGTGGGGGTGACATTGCTCTAGAGGGGGGTGAACGGGGCCGAGATGGAGGGGCCGGCGAAATCTTCCTGCTGGTCACTCCAGCTGATGGTGCAGGAGAGGAACCAAAGCCGGTGGCTCTGACCGGCGGTTTGCCGTTGGCGCTGCGTGGTGATGTTGCTATAGACTCACGGACCGGGGAACGAGAACGAGGTCTACTCGGGGGTGGGGGTGGTGAGAACGGCCTTGCAGATCCTCTGCTCGGCGGGGAACCACCCATTCTTCCTCTTTTTCTCGGAGGAGACCCCGGGCTTCTAGACAGCCTTGCTCGAGGGGATCTGGAATCTCGACGTCTAGGGGATGGAAATCGCGGAGGTGTGGACGAACGACGCCTCCTTATTGGCGACCTAAAAGGCGAACGAGACCCACGCCTAGGAGGAAGTGGTGATCTGGGTCTTATGGGAGACCTATCTCTCCGATCACCTCTACGGAAATCATTACGACGAAGTGGAGACCTGGATCTAATAATTCTTCTGGGAGAACGAGACCTTTCCCGTCTTCGCACAGGTGATCGGGGAGTAGGAGAGCGCCTTCTCGAAACAGGGCGAATCGGAGAGCGGGTTCTTGCACGAACAGGGACTACGCGCTCAGCTACTACACGGTCAGACACCACACGCTCTGTGGGATGGGCAGGAGGTGACTGCCTGGACGATGGCCTTTTTGTAGCAGAGCGGGGCGGGCTCCCTCCTCTAGATCGGTCCCTCCTTGGCGGGGGAGTTCTATCACGCCTAGAGGGGGGTGACCTATCTCTCGACCTATCCCTTCGAGGCGGCAGTGGAGAAGGCGAGCGACGTCTATGGCGATGCTCTCTAGGTGATCTAGACAGCGGGCTTCTTCCACCCCGTCTACGAATTGGTGTCAATGATCGACTCCTATCTCTTCTCCGAATAGGGCTTCGAGATCTTGCCCTGTCCCTGTCTCTGACAGGTGACCTAGAAGGCGACCTATGGCGGCGAATCGGAGAACGGGACCTGCCTCTATCCCCAAATGGTGGGGAGCGAGAGGGGAACCGACGACGCGTAGGAATATAGCTATCACCTCTTAGAGGCGGAGAGCGGGACGGGCGGCGACGACCAGAGCCCGAGGAGGGTATATAAGAATCGAGACCGCGATGTGGTGATGGGTCGCGGAAATCACGAAATCTAGTTACAGAGAAAGGCCGTCAGCAAACAACGTGTCTTCTAAAATGTGATAATGGGCTAGAGGACATGCCATGCGACCTGAGATCACACTTTTTGTCCCTTTATGGATGAAAAGGAGTAGCTTGATATTTTGATGATGATGATGATATGATGTTTGTACCTTCTACTGTCCCTATCGCGGTCTCTGTCCCTATCTCTTTCCCGATCTCTGTCCATAATAGAAAGGCGGAAGCTCCTTTGTCTTTGTTTCGGTCAGAAGCAGGTGTATAAAGGTTGATTCTGGATTGATTATGATATCGTAGCAATAGCACTTGAGGCAGCAGTAATTGTTGGCAAGGATCCTCGGCGGTTACGTTATACTACGTAGTGAGAGTAGTAGTAGTTATTGTGGGAAGAATTCGCTAAGAGTTTGACAGAAGCAGGTATATTTAGAGCTGCGGGATGTGTCTGGCAGAGCGGTATTCGGTGTGTCGTGTTGGCTTTGATTGAATTGACAAGTGGAGTGGGGGGGTGGAGTGAGTGTGAGTAAGTGAACAAGTGACGGGTGCCTGCAGTCGAAGGAGAGAGGTGTAAGAGAAATATTCAAGGAGGGTGGTTGGTAAGATTAGTATCTATCAATTCCCTCAAAATTGAAGCATTATTAGATGTACACTTGGTAGTCGTGACAGCAACAGTTATGGTAGTAACAATAGATATGTAGATAGTTGAGGTATTGTATATAGATACAAGATATAATTGAGGCGACTACTCAATACAGCAACTACGACGATACTAGCAGACTTTTCTCCAGGAATTTTTTTGGTGATTCCATTTTCTGGAAGCAACCCCAAAGTCGCCTGGTCAGTGACAAACCCTTGGCACCTACACATGCACACGCACACGCACGCCACGCTAGTACCTTTCCTTGATGCGGTAGAATAGGCTTGGTGCGCAACCCTATTTAGGGCCACAGCCAGCGTTGTGATGCCAGTCAGCCTCTCTGTGGCGCCTTTTTCGACTACCTATGTCTACATGTAGTTAAGTCCATGTATGTACATAGTAGCCTAGCCAGCTTATTCATCCCCGAGACCACGAAGCTTCAATTCTCCGACCTCAACTTCAAATTTCCAAATTCCCACCTATTCACCAATAATACAATAATCAAACAATGAAGTTTCTACTGGCCTCCCTGCTAGCATCTGTTGCATCAGCATTTACCGTAACCGGGACCTTCGCACCCTCCCCCCACCTCCCTAATCCTGCTCTTCTACCCCCCACAACCTCACTTACACTCACCACCTCCGGCACCACCGCGCGCACCCTAATCTCAACATCTAACGGCTTTACTTTCCACAATATCTCGGCAGGATCCTATCTTCTCGATGTCGCCTGTCCATCTCACCATTTTGCGCCTCTTAGAGTCGATGTTACTGGTAACGGTGATGTGAGCGTGCACACCACGTTCCGCGGGAACGAGTGGAGCAATCTAGGGGAGGCACGGCCGTACCCAGTGATGCTACATGCGATCAAGACGGCAGACTACTATGTAGTCCGCGAAGGCTGTATGTGCCCCTTTCCCGATTTTTTGTTTCCATACATAGATAATTAACACCGTACTGGTAGTCAATCCAACCAAACTTCTCGCCAACCCAATGATCCTCGTCGCCATTGTATCACTCGTGGCGATTGTCGGCCTCCCAAAATTGGTTGACAAGATGGACCCTGAACTCAAGGCCGAGTTCGAAGAGTCGCAGAAGAAGGTTGGCGCGGCGCAGGCGAACCCATTGGGCGGGTTCGATGTTGCTTCGTTCTTGGCTGGGACATCAAAGCCCGCAACACCAGAGGTGAAGCAGAGTGGGAAAGGGAGAAGGAATTAGAGTAGGGTGGGATGGGTGATATATATCAGTGATTATCGTAGATCCTTTTTTCTTGCATTTTCTTTTTTTTTTTTTTTTTGGCTCAGCAGTTATCTTCCTCATTTTGATCACACGTAAGTCCTATGAAGCGGATTGAATTATCTCGGAGAGTATGGGCTTATCTGGTTAATGTATCATCACGGATAAATGACTTTGTGAATGCTTCCATCGAGCCTGAGATTGTCGTTTGACTTTGTCCATGATTGTAACACGATACATCCTGTAGGTAAATACAGTACCGTAGCTGGTTGGTTAACAACCCTATCCCTACCAGCGCACAAAACCTTAACACATCATGCCAACAATCTTAATTTCACCTCACCATGATTTTTAAACAGAGTATTAAGAAAAAAAAATGATTAATCCAAAATTCCAGAGGTATATTTCCTAACGTCGTATCATATACATCCATTTTTTTTTTTTAAATTCCAATTGCCCAAAACACCCGAGAGAAAAATTGATAGGTATCTATTATCAGCCAAACAGGATGACATGCTTATACAATTATTATCAAAGGCATAAAACAGGGAATTTCTAAACATTAAAAAATATCCCCACTAATTCCCAACAAAGAAAGTAAGAAGAAGCCTGTGAAGAACGATAAACGCTTTAGTGCTTCCCAGTAGGAACTTCACCGGTGAGCTTCGCGACGGCTTCCTTTGCTCTGTTGTCCCGGGTGATATTAGTAGATGATCAGATATAAAGAGTTAAGTTTTGAAGAGGGGCATACATATCACCCATTCCAACCATGCAGACTGTCTGCCAAACGCCAAGTCCGATTCTAGGAGTGACACCACGGTAAAGTCCTTTCAGTCCATTCTGCTGGTAAATGTACTTTGCTGCCTTGCTGACAGTGAGGTTCTTAGGACGATTCGGATCCTCTTTCTTGCTCTGCATCTCAACACGGATGACCTATGATATATTTAGCGTCTTTACCCTCACAAGATCCGCATATATATTCACCTCAATCGGTTGATTCCAAGCACTCAAACCACCACCAACAACACTGGCCAAGATTTTCTCCCATACGGCCAATTTATCATTTTCACCCTTTCCAGTAGCTTTTCTGATACCCTGCTCAGCGAGCCTGCTCAAACCGAACCTGGAACCCCAGTTGGTCATTTGTCTAATCGCAACAGCGTTAACACCTCTGTTGATACCCGCGATACCATCCTTGCGGTAGATATCGGCAAAGACGCCAAAGGTAGACTGCGGCTTAATTCCAGAGGCAGCCTGTTTGTGACGGGTGATTTCGGCCGTCTTCATACAGGTACAGAATCCCATGGTAGCATATGCCTGCGCGACACCACCGATAACACCCCCCGTGATACCGGCGGTGAAGCTCCCAGCTCCGAAAGTCCGAGCATGGTATCTGTGCCGATGGTTAGCCGGATTTTTTTCCTCAAAGCAAGAGAGGCACATGGAATTCACTTACTCAGCCTCAGAGGAAACAAAAAGAAGAACTGCTCCTTTGGTTGATGCCTCAATCCATGCCTAAATTTCAAATTCTTGGTTAGTTTACGTGCTCCGTTCAACCGGCGATTGCCGACGCTCGGATTCTTTGCATGTGCCAAAACATCAAAAGGTGTCAACTAACCCATGGGATCAACCCCTGGTAGACTAAACGCACAGGTAAGAATCAGCTGCCACTCCCGCGCAAGGCACTGAACTGGGGGGGGGGGGGGGGGGGCAGAACAACGCACATCCGAAAACCCCACCACGACTCCATGTCGTCTTGAAAGCAGTCCCAATGCTGTCCCCTCGGTTGGCTGCCATATGGGTCTGGAACAATTTATCAGCTCTATCATATCTTTTTTAAGAAGATTCTTCTGTCGGTGATGAGAAATAGTGGTTTACCTTGATAACCTCAAGAGGCTATCTCGATCAAAAAGAAAATACTAGTTAGCTACCTATTCGTAGTTCCTTGGACGTTTCGCGCAAGCCTGTGCGATCATACCTGTCCCAACGTAGTGACCCTATGGGCAAAAAAAAAAAGAGAAAATCAGCTTTTTTATCTTTAAGGACGAATGCCCGTAATAACCAGAACTTGAGGAAACATACTCGAACATATTCAATCCAGCTCCCACTATTGACTTCAGTGTTAGACCTCTATCTCTTCTTCGAACGCATATAGTAAAGGGAGGGCGTACAGAGCAGATTGGAGAAGCTCACGGGCTTCTTTTGAATCACATTCGTGGTGGTTTCGGCTGCCATTGATAATTATTCTCTTGTCTTAAGGGTCCTGACCAAGGACGAAAAAATTGCAGAATTGAGGGAAAGTGTTGGGAGATGTGCTGAGACGACGATAGTGAAGCTTTGACGAACAATAGCAGAGTTAGATGCGGTTCAAGAGGAGAGGGGAATAAGGGGGGAGGGGCAAAGGAAGGGTTAAAAAAAGGAGTCAAGTACATGTATGTACCTACTTACCAAGGGGGGACTTAGTTTGGGGGTGAAGTAAAAAATCGCAAGCTCTGGTTTGTTGAGGACACCACTGGGGTCGCGAGCTCAGCGTGCGGCTGGTCCATCAATGCCCGTGCTTTCGTGCAACCATCGAGACAACAGTCCCAGCAGAAGATCCGAGTATGTCAACTCCATCCTGGACACGTTTAATATACACCATGCCATAAAGAAGTCATTTCTACATCTCTCTACATAGAGTAGGATACATACATATGTATGGATACCTATGTGCTTTTAATCCGTTTTGTCTATCCGATGATTGTCCCGGCCAGTATGAATAGTTGAGGCTCAGAAATCCAAAGATCAGGATCATACAGGCCCATCCCCGGGTCGGTAGGGCGGAAAGCTAATCGTTCGTAGATACAAAATCCCTTCTGACATTACCTATAACTCACATAAAATCCTCCCCTATCTAGCTCCCCCAAGCTCTAGGATTGATTTAAAATCTAACAGGACACATATATCTTTATAGAAAAGTCTCGAGCTTGAATAAAGTCCCGACACCGTCCATTCTCGTGGAGTTTGCAGCATTTCAATTATGATAGGAGAGACGCCTGCAAATTTACTGTCTATATGTAACTAGAGGAAATGTGGGAGTTTTCGTGTCCGTCTCCCCCGAATAAGAACTTCCACTCTTAAAGCCATATTGTTTTCGGCTGGGCTTTTTTTTTGTAGCATAGGTGTATGTACGTACTCGGCGATAAAACTACTCAGGTCCCTCGAATTAACAGCTCTGATAGGATATGACCATGGGCCCACAGTTCTAAGAGGCTTGGCACATATAAATTCCCTCAATCCGAGTCAGAAGTCCTATTATGAGCTTAATCATATGTAATCACTCGGTATACAATAATAGGCATTATACGCATTATTAATAACTTGTGTGTGATATGGTTTCATAGAAGCAAAATCAGGACAATTAAAAGTTTTTATCCTTGGCATGGGAAATAATCCCACGGATTTCATCTCAAGATCTTCGAGTCCTTATCTTATCTAATCTCCTAATTGAGGCTCAAAAAAATTCACTCTCTCGAAAACAACTTCAACCACAACCTTACAACAAATCAATCAAACAAACGCCACAATGATTGTCCGCTACATCTCGAACGTAACAATCGCCTTCAATCCGTTCTCTCCACGTGCACGGACAGCACGGCTGTTCATGAGTCTTCTCCCACCGGACGCCCGGACAATGATGAAGGTCAACACCAAAGTCCTTCCCCGGACATCTGAACTGGGCGGGAGCATTCATGTTGTGTTCAGTATGTACACCTATCAACGGAAGAATTAGGGGAAACAAGATGGCTAATAGGTCTGTAGAGGACGGGAAGGAGGTCAAGCTGGACACCTCGAAAATGGGTATTACGGACGTAGTGGAGGAATGCGATCGACACTCTAGAACACTGCAAAGGAAGGATGCATTGACGGGTTAAAATAATGCGGAAGAACATGCTGTGAAGAAGGGTGTATGCAATGGGTAATTACACTCAAAAAGACTTAGAAGGACCGCTGCGAAGATACCGGTTTAATATTTTTCTAATGCCAAGAGCATTGCATCCCTAATCTCACGAATCAAAATCGAATCCAAAAATCAGCCATAGCTTCAAAGCCAATAAATAGCTCTTACATGTATGTTTATATGCCATGTAGTGAGAACCGAGGTAAAGCGTTATATTGTCGTGTGAGAGCAACGCAGCTACATCAGATATGCCAGTGAGAGGTAATGACACGAAATCTCTATTGGTGTTAAGATAACTTTTATATGGATTTTGGCCGTTTAAGTCAAAGAATTGTGTTAGTGCACTTGGTCATACATGTAGTAATGAGTGTGCCTTTTTCGACTATAAAAGAAACGGGTCGCACTTTAGAGCTGACAGGCTGGTTTGATAATCTGCTATGGATGACGTACTATGAGGACAAATTCACTATAAATATCGAACACCCACCTATGCCTATCTCATACGTAACAAGCTAATCATAATACTACACCCATCTCATAAACTCCCACTTGTCCCTTTGACTTGACCTTCTTCCTTATTCACTCCACTTGAAATATCAACCCATCCTGCGTTCATATAAATCTACTTCAGTTACGAGCATATTACTAAGTATCCGTACAAAGCCAGACATCAATCCCCCTTATCTCACTTCACCCCCCCCCCCCCCCCCCCAAAAAAAAAAAAAAAAAAAAAAAACATCCTGCTTGCAATGGAATCCAGACAAGCAATTGTAAACTTTTTATCAATAAGAGATTTCAGGATATCGGAAGCTCACTTAGTCCCTTGGAGCTCCCTTCCAGAATTATACACTCAAAGGATATTAGGGGACATAAAGTGGAGTCCGACCGTTTTCGATCGTATTTTGAACATTCTAGCTATCACACCAGAAAATTTAACGTGAAAGACCATGGTGTTCCACCTTTGCAACATCATCATCACTTGCATACAGACAAACTGGCTAGTGGATCGATCTCTTTTAAAAATAAGCAACAGGCGGATTCTACCAGTGCTAGGTATATGGGGTCCATTGGTCACACTGGAGTTACTGGGAACGCTGGGGCTACTGGAAATTCTGAACCTACTGGAGCTATTAGACACATTGGAGCTCCTTTATGGCACGAAAAAGCCACTACAACGGCCTGCCGTTCGCATGTGGGAATTAACAGAAGCAGATGAGTGGAAGAACATATCTGATGGCGTCAAACATCTAGGCGAAAAGAAGAAAAAGCAGGGACAGGGGCAAGATGTGAAGGAGGAGAAAGGAGAGGGAAGGGGGGAAAGCGGCGAAGGCAGCGAAGGCCAAGACGAAGACAGCGAAGATTACGTTCACGTAATCTATGCAAAGTCGAGTGGATGTTGCAATCGGAACCTAGTGAAGGCAGCAAAGGTTAATGACGAACTTCCTAATGTCATTTCCATCCGGGAATCGTCTCCACGAAGCTCTCCCCCCACAGATGCGACTCTGAGCGAAGAAGAAGAACCTTCTTACGAGGACGATTTTATCATTATCGAATATGAAAACATGCACCGAGCTTTAGGTATATTTCCACCCCGCTCTATGCATCCAAAAAGTCTTCTTTTCCTACAATTGGTAAGTGCGATGCTATAGTTCATGTATATCTACAAATATATGCGTGCGCTTGGGGGTGAGATTGTTTGATTGAGTGTTTGGCCACTGGAACAAACTGCCGTGGGATGGGGTTTACAGAATTAGTACCACGAGTGATTGTATGTGATCCAATTCGGGCAGCGGTTCTATTTTTTTTTACATATACCAATCGAACTTTAACTTCCTTCGCTAACATACAATTAATCATCAGATACAAAGTTACAAACCATTTCCTATACATGAGCTACAACCCTTATTTAGGCCTTAGTCAATTCGGTTAGCTACGATCCCTTCGTTCGTTTTCGAGGTAGTTGGGATTTACCTGTTAAGGTAATTCTTGCTTTAGTGAACCTAACCCTGACTCCGTGGAGCATTTTTGCCACCAATGTCACGGTTTGTCACCTATCTTTAGTGAAACTTCCCCTTTCTGGCAGCATTACATTACCCATCATGGTTAATTCAACGATTAGTACGGCGCTATTTCTCGCTTAATTACCGTGAAACTCGGGCACGAACGAAGGGATTAGAGTTGAAATATGTGCATAAACTTCACGTAGCTAGGAGGCCTAGGGTTACCAGATTCTTGAGCTTCAACGAAGCTGATATACATGTAGTTTTCTTCTTCTTCTTCCCTTTTCTCTTCTGAATAAGATTCAATTTTAGCTTAATCAGGACTTAAGCTATTTCTGCAGCTTTACAGAGCTGCACGAGGCGTGTCCTGTAAGCGGCAAAACATAAGTTATGTATTGTTTCTGTAGCTCCTGTTATAACAAGCTAAGGCTCTTTCATTCTAGATTTTTGCTCCTAAAAGCAAACATAATAACACTCGGGCCCTTACCTCCCTATAAGATTTTAAGATAAGCATGTATTTACCATGTAGCAAAAGCTAAACCAACCCTAAAATCCTTATTCCTATTATTACGATGGTGGCCATAGAATAATTGGTCCTATGAGGTAGAATTCAAAGCTCAGATATGAATCCAGGGAAATACAGGTTCCGCAATCTTGTAGGTAATTGATGAACTGACTCTAGGTCACCGATTCTTGTAAATATACCTCCCCTTCCCACCCTTCTCAGCTTCTCTTCTCATTTCCTCGACTTTCTGTAGCCTCATTTCCTCGGCTGCTTCATGCTGCCTCTCGAGATCTTGTGTATCAGGAAAATCTGCGTCCCAAAACCCCGGTGGACTCTTTCGTCTAGGAAATGCATCTCTATGCCTTCCAAACCTGGCCGTAAACCTTGCATCCAACGCCACTTCCCCCTCTTCATCACAAGCTGTATCGGTGGATGCTGGAGGAGGACTATATCTCCACCTCGGCCCTTTGGGTGGAGGGGATGGTAACCCAGCTGCCTCGACAAATCCTGTAAGTCCCTTACAGCAGGTCTTTGCGCACCCAGGTAGACATTTACGTGCCTCGCGATCACGAACAGTCTCGGCAAATGCATAGTCCCTTCCATCATTGACTTTCGGGTTGACCCGAAAGTGCGAAATGTCGAGTTTGCTCTGGCATGAGTAACTTTTCTGTTTCCTTTCGGCTAAGGCATCAACCCAGTCCTTCTGTGCCTTTCTATTCGGCGGTTCACTTGTACTTCCGGGGTTTTCCGGTCCTTTCCTGAGGGTTTTTTTCGGTGGAACACTACTCCAAGCTCCCATTTTCTTTTTCAAGTGTGCAAGACTTGGAGTTTTCGGTGCAGGCGAGTGAAGCATCTCACTTAACTTTGGAATACCTTCCAGTTTCCTCTGTTCTTCGGATATATCATAAGTATCAATATCGTCGATCCCATCAGTCCCATCCTCGGTGATTTGTGCTATGGAGTCTCTGGCGATTGTGCGACGCTTCGCTTTTGACTTCTCAGGAATGTCCCGGCCAGATTTTGGCTTTCCCGCAGTTGGTAAGGCTCTTCGAGTAGGAGTCAAGAGCGG
This sequence comes from Morchella sextelata, assembly GCF_020137385.1. NCBI lineage: Eukaryota > Fungi > Ascomycota > Pezizomycetes > Pezizales > Morchellaceae > Morchella > Morchella sextelata. The sequence goes on along the minus strand of NW_025408619.1, from coordinate 1,398,733 downwards.
GGGTTGGTTTATGTTTTCTATCAGAGGGGGGCTGCTCCCCAAATCGTTGTTAACGCGCTGGTTTTCTCCGCCATATATCACGATGCCTGTATCTGGGCTCATGTGGGGCGGTACTGCGGATTTAATATTCGTTATCCCGGAAGATATCCGTGATATTTCTGGCTGACAAGGGGCCCCAGCCGGATGCATGGTTGATAATGGGGACGCCGGAGACAGAGTCTCATTTTCGTTATTCCACATAATACCTTCGTCCTCGTCTTGAGTATCCTCTATCATCATTGGGTCTTGGGTCTGCGGCGTACCCGGTATCATCTTGACCGTAAATCCACCATTACTCCAACCAGGTCTACCACTAGAAGTTACACTAGATGTTGATCCTTCTCTAAGGAGAGAATTGGCAATCCTTTGTTTCTTACGAGGCGTATCTGGTTTATGACCAATGTCATCAAGATCCAAGCTTTCTTGCTCGTAAAGATGATAGCCGAAGCCTTCGCTACTCGCAACACTGGTTTCACTCTTGATCACCACAGGACGAGCGATAGAGCCCCCTTCTTGGATACACCTGCTATGTGTTTCCCCCCTCGCACTTGGAACATTGAAGACTGTATCAAGGCGCGGGGAAGCAAGTGGAGGACGGTCATATAATTTCTGGGTCGGTGTAGAATCAATGTCTCGTGATTCGCTATTTTCACTCTGTGTACTGGAGGTGTTACGATCTTGAGAAATAGTAGTTGGGGTGCTCTTAGGACTTTCTCTAGTGGTATTGACCGCCTCTGTCTCAGCCCTAGGGGTTGCTGGTAGTGAGGGGGGGTCCTCGTCGCTTTCCGTTAGCTCTGAATGGACCTTTTCTACAGGTAAAACGGCCTCGTTCTTAGCGTCCTTGGTACCAGCGGAAGTGCAAATATCAACACCTAGATCTTCAGATCCCGGTTTACCAATAGAACCCTTGAATTTTGCAAACAGGCTCGTTTTCGTTGGAATTGCGTGGGATAGCTCGGGTATAAGTATTGGCTTGTACGGCGAGAGTGGCGGTGGCTTCGTGTAGGGGGTTCTCCCAATTTTGGCCATAGACGTCGTATTACTATCTAATAGCTGCAGCCCCCCATCCTCAGGCATCACAGTCCCCTCCCTTTTCCTTTTTTTTGTTTGCTCTATGCGCTCTTTGTCTGTTTTGATCCATGCTTCCCAGACCTTTCTGTTCTTAATATATTTTTCTTGAAGTCCCAGATAAGCTTTCTTGAGCTTTAATGTTTCATTTCGAACAGAATCGTAACGAGCACTGAGTTCGTAAAATGCCTCTGTGAGATCCTCATGACTTTGTATGGAGCTTGTTTGCGTTGTCTGATCGTTTGAATAGAGGTATTCGGTTTGTATGCTGCGATCGCTAGTAAGATTTGGCGATCTTGAAGTTTGTATTGATGATTTGTGAGGTGGTGATACTGCTCTCTCTAGAGTTGGGAGTTTTTGCAGGGGGGAGGTAAGATAATTCAAAACTGGAGGTAAAGGGTCCAAGTTCTCCTTGTCCTGTAGCTGTTCCCTTGGAGGTGTTCCAAGCCTACAGATGAACATCAATAAGCTTTCTGTTCAAGATGGGAACGGTTGAGATTAAGGCATACACTTTCCGTCTAAGTCCTCTATCTGATTTTACTGCTAAAAGCTCTTCGAGATTTTCGTTCTCAACGACAGCCTCTGCCAGTTCGCATTTTAAATGATGTATTTCGTCCTTTTGGTCCGCAATCTTCTTTAAATGCTCCGATTTCGACCTTTCATGCACGCCAAGCTATCGTTCGAACATACATGTAAGTTAGACAAAGTCCATGCCACTTATAAATAGCGGGCTAGAATCCTACCAGCAGCTCCTGCTCTTGTAAACGACTGTTTAAATCTTCAATCACGTCCTTATCCTGTTCCGCTTGTTCTTCGACTCCTGCTAATCGAATATCACGTAAGTTTCGTCTGACCATCAATTGGCTCCTAAAGGTTTGTGACTTACTTTTTTTCAGCGCTAATTCCAAATCTTTCTCTAAGTCTCCAAAAAGCTGAGACCCAATATTACTAAACGCGATGCGATGCCTCTCGATGATATCCATCTGAGGCGAGCTATAAGAGATCCTTCGGAAGCCTTTTAAGAGGGTATGGTTCTATAACAAGCTTGGATGGGGCCGTGGTCTTGAGATTAGGGCGCCTCTATAGTTCACTAGAGGCGATGTTTCTTGGGAGGTCACTTGGGACGACGCGTAAAGCGAAATTCACGTGTTGCGGGACATCATGCCCTGATAAAAGCTGACAAACCCAATCTTCAGCCACAAATCGTACGATTAGTCAGATTTCAGTCGGCATCCAAGTTAAAAATCCACTTTACATGCCCAAATAAAGAGCTACATGGGCCATTTCAAGTAGACTTAGATGTTAATAAGCGATTACTGGCATTTGGAAATCAACTTGGTTAGGAGTTCAGCCCAATCACTTAATTAGTGCCAAGGATTAGTTGGTGTCAAGTGCTACTATGTGCTTTAGGTACTCTGTTTTCACATTGATACGGTATAGACGTAAATGTAGGTATGTATACACGTATTATAGATAGTACTATTGGATTATATCTACATAATAGGAGAAAAACAATACACAAGTACTGAGAAGAGTACTAAAATCACCAGCGATATATCATAGGTACTATTGAAAGCTTGTGGTATTCTGTCAGTCGAATCCGTAGGAAGAACAATTTTGTATCCAATACCACTATAAAAGTAAACACTTCCACTATATGAATTCCAGGGCATTTCAAAGTTACACAACTCTAGTGGCTACTGTAGTGTTGATGAACCATGAAGTGGCTATCAATACCAGGATGTGACCCAATGTGTGCTTGACTAAGCTCACGATAACGCGAATAAGGAAATGATAACAAGTGAGTGGCTCAAGTCGCCACTGGTCATCTTCAACGTCAATCCGTCGACCACAAAGCTCAAATCTCCGAGTAGACACAGCTTCAAAACTCGGCAATTAAGGGAATTAATCTGCGCCCACCAGTTTTTCCGGCGCAATGCCTAAACGACCAGCTTCGGAATCACCAGAGCCATCTTCGAAGCGCCACCGCCCAAATGTTGTTCCTTACATTAAACGACTTAGCGACGAGCTCTTTCTAAGGATTGCCTCTTTCTTGTCGATATCTGATCTTACATCATTCCAGAAAGTATCTAAACGATTCTCTCGTATTGCGACAGATGGCCAAATCTGGAAGGCGCTCTTCTACAGGAGGTTCGTACGTCCTCGAGCTTCTCGGATTCCAGGAGCATCAAGAGCTCCGCCTTCGAGTCTGCACTATTCATCGCGTAATTCGAGATGGTTGGAGGATGAAGGGCTTGCTAGGGCTAGCGCAACCAATTGGAAGCAGCTCTACAGGCTGCGTCATAATTGGAATAGAGGGATATGTAGTGTCAGTGAGATCGATATCACTGCTAGCAGTAACGAACCACTCCCGCCGCTCCCACCGCCAGTACCGCCATTGTTGGTCAGATTGCACAAGGTACACAGGTCTACCTCATTTCCTAGCGGATCACAGGTTGACCATGTGCCTTTAACATAGGGAATGGTCTTCACCGTGGACTCGACGCATGGCCTTCGTGCATGGAAGTGGAGAAACTCGAAGAAAAGTCCCATCGCGAATGCAGACCTATATCAAAGCTCTCTGGACCCTAGTTCGTACGGCGCTCCTACTGCAATGGCCATCGATGAAGATTGCGATGCGACGAAGGCTGTCAATATCACAGTCGGATTTGAAAAAGGTGGATTTTGTGTGTATCAGCTGGACATGGAAATGTCATCCTCAACATTCAGGCTCCGTTACATCGATCCCCGAAACGGCCCTTCCCCGGGGAATAGTTCACACGGACCGATGATCATCTCAATGGCCTACTGCACACCATACCTACTGACAATGACAGCCTCTCAGCTTTTGACTGCCTATCGATTTGAAGGATCAGACGACATTGACATTGATGGGAGCAAGGGTAGTGCTGAAAACCGCGAGCGCATGATGCATGCACCGAAAATCCTTACATCCTTGCATTCGCATACAGTCTGGCCCCCCTTATCGCTTTCGCTTCGACGATCAACACAAAGCTCAGTTATTGCCTGCATCGTCTACGCGTTCCCGCTGTACATTTCAGGGTGGTCGGTGGGAATCCAAGAACTCCGGTTTTCAGATGATGCGGATGGAGTTCATGACTCAAGAATCGCAACGGCTGTGCCATCCGGTTTCAACCCAGTGCCAAACCTGTCGCCGGCGAGTCCTCCCGCGCAAAGTAGCGTTGGGTCAAAGTCACATTCGCAGGCGAATGATGTGCCTCTTGCTCAGCCTACTTGTCTTTCATACACTCATCCGTAAGTGATATGACGCCTCATAAGACCGAATTCGAAACCCCCGCTTTTCAATCGTATCGAATTTGTCTCAGTTTGTAGTACCAACACTAACACCCTGGGACCTTCCGTCTGATCTCAGATATCTACTAGCCTCACATGCCGACAATACTCTCACCCTTTATTTAGTCAAATCTACAGCTTCATCAGTCTCAATAGATTCTGGACAACGCCTTTGGGGACATACTTCTGGAGTTTCTACAGCCCAGGTCAGCAGTCGGGGAAAAGCGGTCTCTATGTCTACAAGAGGATTGGAGCTCCGTGTTTGGGAGCTTGAGGGTGGTGTATCGGAAAAGAGAAGATTGAATGCGAGTGTAAGAGTGGAATCCTCCCAGGCATATAAAGGCAGTGACGTAGTAGAAGAGTGGCGCGGGGATAGTCAAGGATGGCTGGGCGGATTTGATGAAGAGAAGGTGGTGGTGTTGAGAGCTAAGGACGAAGGTAGACAGGCCTTGGTTGTTTACGATTTCTCCCGCTAGGGCACTATGGGTCCCAAAGATTAGATAGACTAAGAGGATAGGTGTTGAGGAATCTAGAGATCTGATGATACATTATGCGGCTATTTTGGGATCGTGCTCGGGGGTGCATAATATAGAGCCTTATCGTGCAGAAGCACGTGGGCATAGTGCATACTGCTACGTTTCTTTTTCTCGTCCCAACATCTCTGATTTCCATTTCGACGGAAGATCACTGCTAGGACCCTACCTATGCGTGAATTGGGCGGTAAAAGTATTTTAAATGCCATGTTATTCAAAGGAAGTCAGGACACCTTCCAAACGAATAGCTAATTAAGGCTATCTGAGTGTGGAAAACCGACCGAGGATTTCCCTTCGAGTCCGAACAGCTTTTTCGAGATATGTATTCCAGTGTTGCAGGGTGTAAAGGCGGGGAAGGGTTTGCGATCGCGCCAAGGGGGTTTTGTATTTACCCCCCCCCCCCCCCCCCAAATGTGATATTCGGATCAGCTAGGCTGAGTCCTCAGGGAACTGTGACATTGGCGGGGAAACTCTACAGCCCGTGACTCCTGGTTTCTCCTCGGCGCGTAGGTAATATGTACGAGATGGAGCATGTCGAAACCCAGGAAATTTTATATGCAGAAGCACAAAGGGTATGTGGAGCACCGAAAGCTGCCTGGTTCTAAAATGCGGGGGGTGAGTGCGAGTTCATGCTGCCAGGTTGAGCATGAGCGTAAAGTATGTACTCTGCCTACATGTAGGTACTGGAGATAGGTACTTTTCTCTAGGATCGAAGTTGTCCTATGCACGTTGCACATAACCAAAGTCCTTCCTTCGGTGGGACGGGAATCTTGACGGGTGTGCATATCTGCATACCTAGAGTGCCGTAATTTAGGTAGTAGTGAGAAACCCTACAAAACCCCAAAAAGCCACAAAAGGATTGAAAATCGGTTGAGAGCCAGGTTGTACTCGCTTGTTTAGACTCAAGACAGATAACCGTTACAGCACGAACGGTGAAGGGAGGTTTCCCCTGTCGAAACTCGAAAAGGCGGAGTACCACGCGGGGCGGCTCCAATCGGCCCAGTAAATCTCCTTCCGGGACTGCTCTCGCCGTTTTCGGGGCGCCGAGAAAAAGAAGCTTCCCCGCCTTGGCCCACTGTCTGCAAATCGTTCGGGAGCAACAGCCGCTAGTCCTTTACGGGCTAGTTTTTTGAGGTTAGAGCCCTCTCACGGCTCAGATTTGGGCACTTGCCCCCCTGTAGTCTTTTTTCTTTCTTTTTTTTCTCTCACATTTTTTTTTTTTTTACATATTTTTCGCCCCGCTGTTTGCCTGGGCGAAGGTTTTGGCCTAGTCACTACACTACACTTCCCACAATCACGACCACGACCACCACCACCTTTCTCTCATTCTTCACCTCCCCTCTACACACCTGTTTCTCTTCCATCAATTCACTTTATCGTCTTTGTGTCTTTGACCGTCAATTCCACATTTATCATCTCCTCCACCCCACCCACCTTTACACCCCGCCACCCTTAAAGTAAATATATATTTTTCGAAATGGAGTTCGGTGGTTCTAACACTCGTGCTTGCTACAACTGTTTGTTCTCCCGTCCTCTTAACTTGATGTTTTCTTTTCACCGGTACAATTCATCATTGTTGCGTTTCTCTCCCTCTATGAGGGGAGGGAACGCCGTGATGGCAAGTTCTCCCAATAAGAAAAATATCCGAACTATTATTACTACCCCACCCAACCTCTTCGCTCCTCATTTTCAGAATTGGTATAGAGAAAGGGATGGAAATAATTTTGGGGCTCGCGCTGATCAAAAATATAATGTAGGTGGTGAGGCTGGTCACCAGGTACTGCCGTTTTATTGATTTTCTCGATAAGTTGACTCGATTACTGATTGCAATTGAAGGCTCGCGAATGCCCTAAGCGTGGTACTCCGGTTTGGTAAATATTACTCCATACCTTCCCTAATTTCCATTGGATGGAGTGTTTGAGCTGACTTTACCTTGCCTTTAGCTACAACTGTGGCCGTATGTTAATACCTAATATAATTTTAACTACTTAAATTATACATGTTAACTTAGTTGTGTTATTCCGTTTACAGAGGATGGTCATATGAGTATGTTTATGCATTTAAGAATTGATTATCTTGCGTATTGATCTAACGAAATTTTCAGGCAGAGACTGCACCAGCCCCGCGAAGGAGAAGAGTTGCTACCGTTGCGGCCAATCAGGTTCGAACTTTCCTAATTTGGAGATCCTCTTCTCCAATTTTGGTCTCGTGATCACATCGTGCTGACTGTACATAATGTAGGTCATCTCTCTCGTGAGTGCAGCGAGCCTGCCTCCCAGGCTGGTGGTGGCGGCAACTACGGCGGAAACCCCGGTTTTGGCGGACAGGCTGGTGGCGCTGAGTGCTACAAGTGCGGCAAAGTAGGACACATTGCCCGCCAGTGCAGCGCAATGCCGCAGCAAGGTGGATACGTAGGCCCCGCGTCTGGCAACCGTGCGCAGACTTGCTACTCATGCGGCGGATACGGTATGCCCTTCATTTTCTATACTAAATATGCCAGATTTCCTTGCTAATGTTTCACTCACTACAGGACATTTGTCTCGTGATTGCACCCAGGGCCAGAAGTGTTACAACTGTGGCCAGATCGGCCATCTTTCTCGTGATTGCCCCAGTGAGCAGGACCGTGTTTGCTACAAGTAAGTTACGCCTTGAGATTTCCTGGAAACATAATGCATTGTTTTGGTACTAATTCTGGAAAATAGGTGCAAGCAACCTGGTCACGTCATGGCCGCCTGCCCTGAGGGCCAAGCCGCGTAATTGTATCCATCAATTACCAACGCCTGATGTTCAAAAAAGTTCAAGCTGCATAGGTGTTTACGGTTGGGTTTGTTTTTAATGAACCGAATTTTTGTTTTTTTCTTTCTTCGAAAAGCTTTTCTTTTTCATGCATTCATTTTTTTTTTCAATCCTTAGGGCTAAGTGGGGTTCCATTGAACAAAACAAAACACGGAGGATCTGTGGAGAGATGATCGTCCATCTAGTACCTCAATCTCATGACACTGGTTACGGAAAAAGAAAAGAAAAAGAAATGATGATACTCATTGGGTTCTTTCTGGTTAACCTTCGGCTTGGGTCCTTTTTTTTCCCACGCTTCTTCCATCTTCTGTGCTTTCTTTTCTTTCCCTGCTTCTTCCATCTTCTGTGCTTTCTTTTCTTTCCCTGCTTCTCTCTTGTTCATTTAGCTGGTGTATCTTTGAGTGCCCACGGTTGTCTTTTTGGGAACGGTCGGTCCTTGGATAGGGAAGCATGGTCACAAAAAGTCTGGTTATGAAGAATGGAAAAAGTTGATTTAATTTATCGCTTCCCATATACTGTTAACATTATAGCTTTGGCTCCAATTAATACGATAGGGCTCATCATGGAGAAAATGCAAATACAGTACCGTATTTCTATTATGTACTAGAATATGTTCTGACATTAGGCACTGATGCCAATTGTGAGCGATCTTTCAGTTAGCCCTGCCAGAGGGCCCACTAGTATGGTATCCGAATCAATAGGGTCTTAGAATCAGTTGATAATTGAGCCTTTACTATTTCACCCGAATCGAGTAACGACAGGTAGATCTGGGCTGCCCTCTTTGGGATTCTAGGTAAGACCGGCGGCTAAGCTACCGGTACTCAAGTCCTTCCTCCGTCCTACCTCTCCCAGATCCTAACCAGGTCTTCCGATGGGTCTTGCCCTTCAGGCGTAAACTTATCCTTTGTGAGCGGAGCCATTCTCACGGTCACGCCAATACCGCCCATGTCTCTTGGCCATTGACGAATGGTAACTTAGAAAACACCTGGTCTAGGCTTTTATTTTTGCCTGTCTACCATATGTATGCATGTCTAGACGCCTGTAGATCACCCCTCCTCCTCTTCGGTGTCCATGGGATATAATGGATAATGGGTTACATAAGGAAAATGGAAATCAATGCCCATTACACGTGATGCCACCTATTTTGCCAAGAATGTTTTGTGGTCCTTCTTATCGATAACGATAAGGGATAAAATCATTCCCCTAGAATAAATAGGACCCTGGTGATAAGAGCTACGGAACGAGAATAGTCTTTCCGACCGTCGCCGGGGAAGGAGGAGGAAACATATGCAGTCAAGTTCTAGGCTTTTTAGTTTTTACGGTAGAATGATATCAGAGAACAAGTTTGTTCAACTCTTACTTCCTTCACCTTCCGGTCGTGCGCTGAAAGGCGTGTGATTCGTGCGTCCTTCTAGTATTAGTAGAGCTCAACTGATGAGGTGTGTTTGGTTGTGGTGGTGGTGGTGGTGGTGGTCTGGTTGTGGTGTAGTGGTGGTTAGAGAGGATGTTTCGGATCAATTGAGGTTGGTAATGGGTTGTTAGCTTGGAGTAGAGTAGTCTCCGTCCGCGTGGAGTACTTTAATTTTGGCGAGTTAGTCGACGACCGCGGCCAGGGTCTCGAGTCTTGACTCTTGAGGGCTGAGACCGAAGGACTTGAGGGTGAACACCATGCAGGATCCATCGTCATCATGCATGAGAAGGGACCTTTAACATTCAGGATCTTATGAACCCGTCTCCCGCACTCGGGTCGCGGAGAAGCTACCCCCGTCCATTCGCATCACCCTCCTCTTCTCCGCTTGCTGATTCCCTAATAATCAGCTGTCGAAATGCACTTTGGCGGGTGAGAGAGATGTTCGCGGATCTCTATTAAAATAACAATTTCCATAATGGGAGATCTGTGTAAGTAGGGTGGGTAAGAGTCGGTAGAGCTGCGGGAATGTAATTCCGGTTGGAGGGTGCGCAATGGCGGGGTCGAATAGTGTGACAAGTTTCATCCTACCATGGGATAGCTTTTATTTATGATGTATTCACATGCGAAGAGTTCAGATGAAATTCATCGCTTCATAACTTTTTTTTTTCTTGAGAGTGCCGAAGAGTTCGGTACCAGTTCCAGGTAGGCCATCAGCAGTGTTGTGATGTCAATGAGCGTAGAGGAGGAGGAGGTGCATATCTGCTGCACTTTCTTGACATTTTAGACTCGCAACTGCACTACATGTATCTACCGAACCAACCGGGGCATCATCATCTTGAGATGATTGGGCTGGAATATCATAATGGAGGAAGAGGGGACAGAACAGAAGCTGAAATGGTGCACATGTGCTCAGCTCTTACAAAAGAAGCGAATCTCACGCTCCGTTTGGTCCCAGCAAGCAGGTCGTGTGATGCACCGATCCGTCCACCCGCATATCATGCAAGGGATCCACTGAGCGATAGGAAGCTCGGCGTCCTCATTCAGGATGAGTGATGCAGGGGTTTTCCATTGCAGAAGAGAAGAGCAAAAGATACGGAGCTAAGAAAGATGCCCTGTAGGTATCAATGATCTCTATTAACAGTATCTTATCTTTGTCAATTGTGAGCGCAAGCCTCTTTCAGGACGGTGGAATTGGAGTTTGTGAGTGAGGAGGAGTAAGTGCAGTACTGTATGTGACGGGAGCATTGTAAGGCTCAATGTGGCATTGAGTACAAGGTCAAGCACTAAGCAGGGCTGAAACTGAATTCTCCATCTTTCACCGTTGCCGTCTTTGTGAGTTCATCTACTAAGATCTTGTGTTGTATTGCGTGCACTGGATAATTGTAAATGTTTGGTACCTGCCATACGGTCCACGAGCACCCCCCAGGAACAGGAACAGCCCATGTACCATAGGAGGGAGGACTGCATTCAATGTGTTTGTTTGTTTCTCTGTGGTGGCACGAAATCTGTCCCCTTTGGCGGTGGCAGTACACATAACCAACCAGCCCGTGCAGCACTCGACGGAGGGCGAATGAGTAATTGCCCGATCGATCTGAAGATTTCAGTTGAGCCGCGTCATGTCGGTCGGTGGTTGTCGTCCTCTCTTCCCTTCTATCCTATTCCTTTGTGGTTGCAACACCACCACAATCATCACCAAGCAACAGTAATTATTAACTTCTTCTTCCTCCGAGCTCGTCCGGTGTGATTTCTAAGGCCATCCCAGCACTCAATTGATCGAGAATTGAATCCATCTACTTCCCCTCTTTTTTTTCGTTGTGAAAGTCGCCCTAAATTCCTGAGCGATGGAGGGTGAGCAGTCTAGCGAAGAATCCAAGGCGGATGATGACGATAAGTCGGAGCATAAGAAGGTCATGCGTGATTCGTATGATGTAGAATCAAACGCAAAGTCCGGACGAAAAGTCTTAGCTTTTCTCTGAATGTGAGGTGTCGTATTTTTATGAGAGGTCAACATCTTTTGTTGACCGCCGTCGCCGCGTTTCGAATGGCACTCCCTGTTTCCCATTTACAAGAGGTGAGTGGGCGGACGAACCTTGTGACATGAAATGTTTCCTCGATATCATGGCCCTTTATTTTATGCCTTGGGGACGTGTGTAGCTACGTATAACGCTACCATAGTTGCAATTGAGCTCTGATTTCGAGGCGGCGGATGTTCGTGTCGGAAGCCTTATCTACACCTACCCCGCTCTCTCTATTCTCAGCGCGTGTTCAGCCTGCCACATAGCCCCTCTCATGTTTGTTGTTGACTTGAAATCTTACTCCTGTCTGGCAATTGCTGGCTCGCTTCCTGACGTTTCAATTGAGGTTTATTTGCAATTGAGTTTTATGCATGGGGTGGTAGCCTTGCTGCTGTGACCTGTCCACGTCTATAGCCATTCAGTTCTGCCTTGATTCTCCCGCCGTAGTGTATCGCCGTATAAAGACAACAACAACACGGTCTGACGAATACTCACTGATTTGGCATGTGCTTCTTGGAGGGGGGTGGGGGGGGATGTGGTAGTAGTAGATGCCAGTAGAGTGGTGGGATAGTAGGTAGCATGTACGTGTAGCATCATACTTTGAGTACCAGAGACAGACCGGGAGAGAGGGGTCTGAATCTTGGGACCCAGTCAGTCCCTTGCTTGAATTGCTCACACCGATACCGGCCCTGCAGGAATATGTAAATCCATTCAAGCAAGATTCCCTGCAAGAAGTAGAAGCCTTCGTGGGGATGCACTCGCTAGTCACCTGTCATAAGCCAGTGGAGTCTCTCCAAGTGACTCTTATTACTCTGTTCGCGTGCGCGACGGCCGCTAAGCCCCAGGCTAGACCAGGTACGGGAATAGAAGCCTCAACTAGGCTGTCATCCTACCAGTCATCCGCCTTAACTCTGTTTCCCCCTCCTCCTCCTCCTCATCTTGATGGTTTTGTATCTTTAACAGACGGAGCTTTACGGGGATTCACAATGATCTGAGGTGGGGGATGGAAGGATGGACGGGTGATGGGGGGGATTCCCTCCTCAATTGAACTGGCATCCACTACTTCGACTACCAACAATAGCCCATAACTCCCCCTCTTCTACTATCCCCACCCCTGCTTCTATTATCTCGAACTTTCCTGTTGCCATCTCACGCGCTCTGGTTTGCGCACTTACTAGAGAATAGAGACGGGACCTGCCCTGTACAATGGCTCACCACTCACATCACAAACACACCCCTCTTCCGCTTGCTCGTTCACAGAGAAAGAGAGAAGTGACCGGGAATCTAGTTAATTAATACACAGTAGCATCAGAGCTGCTGGCATTGTAATGCTGTGGATGACTGGCTGTACTGTAAAGTACATAATAACACGGCTGCTGCCTTCCTTACGTACCTGACAGGCTGGAACCCAGATTATAATTTCGATCGTCTTCGGTACTGTTCGCACATAGTATGTCAAGGAGGTGTGGCGATTGAATTGAATTTGTCCTGTTTCCAAATACAATGTCCAGTCACCGCTCACATATTTTATTATTACCAGATTCCAAAACATTTCTGTGTTGCCCTGTGTACCCTACCAAAAGTAGGTCGAGTACGTCGCGCGGTGACCGAGTTTAACAGCCTTTTTTTAAGTGAATTTCGGTGACCCACTGACTAGCCTGTGCCTGCTGGACCCTTCTACTGCGCAGTCGGATATGAGAGCTGCCCCCAGCGCTTGCAGTGTCAGGGAACGTATAGGTGGGAGGTGAGAGGTGTGAGTGAACGAGTGAGTGATTGAATGGGCAAGAAGTGAGTGATCATGGCATTCTATTTCAGGTCACCCCCCACCCGCTCACCTATCTGCCTCCCCCTCCCTTTGTTCGGTGTTCCTTGTGTCCTGCCTCAATCCATACACGCAAGCCATTAAGCACGCACCCTGGCCTTCCCACACTTTCCTTGACTGCCTGACTTTATTATAACGCAGTGCTCCCCCCTTCGCCTTATCCATTCTCTCCTACTTCTCCTTGCTTCACATCAGATACTATCCAACAACTACGACTCAAGTACATCTCATACGCCATAAAGATATTTTGAAGCTGTCGATAAAGCTTCTTCTTCTCTAGAACGTCCCCATTGCTTGATTATTTGCAAGTTCCAATTGCTCAAAGCTTCTCACCAATTATATGGTCCCAATTCAAACCAGGATTTGAAAGCTTAATTACGCATCATCACCTAGCATCCAGAGCTACCCATAGCTCACCATATAAGAACGGACTGCAATCCTGCAATCTCATAGCTACATATACAGCTATGGACGCTACCCCTATGAGCTACTCACAGACCCCTTCACTTACAAAAACCGGTGTCCTGGCCTCTCCTCCTGAACTCCTACACAGCTTGGATAGATTCCCTTCACCAACTCCTTCCAATACGAACCGGTGTCTATACACAACCCCAATGTCTGGAGTTCAACACTCCTCTTCAATTGATAAGATGTCTATCGCTGCTGCGACAAACCCAACTCCTCATACCATGCTGTCCCCTCCCCCTTCGCCAGCTCGACGACTTGCCTCGCCTTCAATTTCTGTTTCTTCACCTCCTTCGACAGAGATTGCTGATCGAGTTCTATTTCCTCACTCTGAACCCGCAATATCACTCGAGACTCCTCTATTTGACGTCTCAGAGCAGTTTGAGCCTTTAATCCAGAATGTCATCTCTTCAAAGACTAAGCGAAAGTCGGATTCACGGCCAAAGCCTACTGATGAGGAATATAATGCTTTCGTTTCTTGTGCGTGGAGATTGTGCCAGAGTAACCCGCGAGACTGGCTAAGGCGGGAGAAAGCGAATATGAAGATTATTGATAGGGCGGGTAGTAACAGAATCCAGAAGCCTACCGTATTAGCTGGGTACACTACTAAACGAAACATTGCACCTGCCCGATCGGTTAATAATGGCGCATCATCTGCCCTGAAGCCGCGAACTGCTCAGGGACGCTCTGCAAGAACACCAAGACCTACCCCTAAAGCAATTGTAAATGATAGCTTCGCTTATCCAGATGGACGCCTCCCAACCCCCCAGACACCATCTTCGGCGGCAGTACGCGCAAGGGCAGTGGCAACCCGAGAGGACGCGGATTTTGAAGCTATTCCCGACATGTCTCCGCCACTCGAAACTCTACCTGGCTCAAAATGCCTCAAAGCTGATTGGAAAGGCACTGTCCTTGACCTCTCAGATGATCCACATGCAGGACTTCTTCACCCTGCAGAGCTTCACCTCGCTTCTGTTCTCCGTCTCTCTTGCGCTTCCTATCTTACGTCTAAGCGAAGAATCTTCCAGATGAAGGTTGAGAGGGAAAGGATGGGCTTGAAATTCATGAAGACCGATTCCCAGAAGGCTTGTAAGATCGATGTTAACAAGGCTTCGAAATTGTGGACTGCCTACGAGAAAGTTGGTTGGTTTGATAGACGATACATCCAACAGTACTTGTGAGGTTGGCGCCGGGCTCATCGGACGGAACCGACGCGGTAGCTGAATTTGGCGATATTGTACCTTTCATTATGATCTGACGACAATGGTTTGCTTTTTTTTCCCTTTTTTTTTCTTTCTATTTATCTGATATCCTACTTTCGTTTTTCATGGGATTTGGCGATATTTTCTTTGCGTTTGTTCATACATTACACGGACTGGTTTTGGGCGGGGTTTTTTGTGTTCATTATGGTGTCTTGTTATATTCCCTTGCTCATTGGTTTTCTGGGACTGGTCGGGCCTGTACTTTCTTGGTTTTTTTCTCTCTTATTTCCTGGCTCATTGGGCGGTTGGTTCTATACCTCATTTTGTTTTTTCTCTTTGTCACGGACTGGGCTTTGGTTGGTTTGGGGCGGTTTTCGGAGTCCTGTATTTTTCTTCTTTTTATTTTCTCTTTGGTATAACTTTTGTCTACATAGGTTTTTCATTTCTCCTACTTTCTATTCATCACTCACATGGCATTGTGTGATATCTTCTTTGTCAATCTCATTTCTTTTTAGTTCATCTGCATGGCCATGCGCAGGAAGATAGCGTATTGTGTCCAGTCCGGCGTTTTTTTTTGTCTGTATCATCAACCCAAGGGGCCTGGGAGCTTTGTGTTTTTTTCTCTCTCTTATTTCCTTTATTTCTTCGTTCTTTGAGAACATCCCTTATGTATTCGGCATATATAGGCCTGCATTTTACAATCGGGCAATTTTTTATCTTATCTCTGGAGAATTGAAGTCTCCCGTGTTCACTTTGCTCTGCTCTAAACGTGAAATTGAATCGAATTGGTAAACCAAGCTCCGGCTCATCATTAACCCGAGTGTTTTACGATCTACTATTCAATCATGCCATCGATTGATGATTTTCTTCTTTTTCCCTCTTTCTTTCTTCCTTTCTTTGTCGTTATCTCCGTCCCACATATCTGCACTGTTTTCAGTGGTTGCGTGATCACGAATGTCCAGGAACAAGCTTAAGGAGTCAAGAAAGAGAGGGGGGTGTTCAGGGATCAATTGGAAGGTGGCACATCCGGTGGTTTGAGCCATGCCGTCATAGCACGTTTCGTATCGTATCGTTGTTCGGATCATTGGTGACCATCAATCCCTCACTCACTCCCTCAACCCAGCAGGCGCGGAGGGCGTTTTTTGAGTACACCGTTGGCGCCCCTTTGCATGGCACTTTTTTTCTTTTTAACCCATATGCTCAGGGGCGAATTGATTGAATTGAGGAGAGAAAAAAAAAAGGGGGGGGGGGGGGGGGGTATTGTTGAGGAGGAGGGAGGGTGGGCAAGCAAGATCATAGGCGTTTGGAGGGATTATGCATTTAAAGTGTCATGGTAAAATTACAGGATTTCCGTGGATCATGGAAGAAATGGAAGTGAAGTGTAGAAGGGATTCTTCTGAAGAGTCAATTGCTTGCGAAGCCGTTGGAAAAGACCCAATTGCACCACTGTGGCGATATAGCAAAGCACAATTGAACGCATGCATGAAAGAGGAGTTGAAAGGGGAGTAAATAGTAGCAATTGGGAGAGGGAGGGAGTGGAGGGCAAGTAAGCTTGAACTGCAAAGGTTAGATACCGATTGTCGCTTGATTAAAGGTTAGATACGGGTATTAGGAGGGATAGATAGCTTCCGAGGCGGGAAACTAGACTTGCTGGGTTGTGCTTGTACCTGTGAAACTCCCCGCAAAGCCTTGCTCCCAGAGGGCAGAACGAGAGGGTTTCAGCTGACGCATATTGGGAAAGGAATGATACACAACAGTGATTAGGGTCAATTAAGTCACAGCAATTTCGATTGCTGGGGTTCACTGAGGCTCGAATTAATTACGATTCTCTTACGGCCGACCGGCGCCGGCGATGCGGTGCGGTGGGGTGGGAGGAGTGCTTCGGACACCGAGTCGGTCAATCGATCCAGTTAATCATCCGGGAATAACCAAATTAGGAATTGAGGGGGGGGGGGGGGGGGGTGGTGAATAGGAGGGTGAGAGTAATTATAATTATTGAGGGCTAATTGAGCACTCTCGCTTCCTTACTCAATTCCTGCTTACGATATCATCTATGGGATATGTGCTTGGGGATTGCGGCACAGGGGAAGCTCTACTTACTAGTACTGTACATACTTACCTCTTGATCGCTAATTGAGCTTCGGTGAGGAATGTGCAAGAGTGTAGGTAGGTAGGGAGTACATGTACTTTCTTAGGGTACTTGACTCGTAGAGTGAAGGAAGCAAGGAAGTCAGGAATCTTGGGAGCATACATCTAGCAGTCAATGCCGTGATGCAGTTGCTCAGTTAGCTACACAGCTAGTATCTAGCAGCTAAACTGCATTCAGAACTGCTGGGCTGAGCTCAGGTCGGGGCAGCTGGATTGGATGGATGTGGGTGGTCCATGGGGGGATGATGCATTTGATGGATGGACGATATGTAGATGGAATGGATGGATGATGATGGATGGCACCGCTGACGGTTGCCTTGCCGTACTTACTGCTGCTTGCTTGCTGCAGGTCATGTTCTCCTGCTCCATGCAGCCTGCACGCCTGTTGGTGTTCGGCGGTAGTCGCGCCGCTAACACATGTATTTTTGCAGCGCGAGAGAGAAGGATTCACGATGTTGGGGGTGGGGAGGGCTGGTTGGGAACGAACTTGGTGTGTAGGACAATATGCATAGAAGGCCTTCTAGAGGATTTCTATTTTCAGCCGCGAGAGGCGTTCTTGTCCAGGAATGGTGTGGATGTGGGTGGAGATCGACAGGACCAGACACCGAACACTAGGCATGTAGGTGGGAGGGAGGGAAAAGGGAAGGGAACAGGAAGGGGAAGGGGGGAAGACGGTGGAATTATCGGATCAGCGAAGCGTCGGCTTTCGGGAAAAGAAACTCGTCCTGCTTTCTAAGCCTGAAACGACGCAGGGTCTTTTTTCCCTCGAGGAATGCCAAGCAGTCAGCCAATCGTTTGGACGCGGACAGCGAGCAAGTCCTGAGTGAGTGGTGATGATGTTTCCAGTCAAGTAGACATTACATGTATGGGCGTCTATGGTCCGAACACCGCGGGGAAAAAGGAAAGGAAACCGGAGGAAACCAATCCACTGGCTCAGGGGAAGCGCCCTAACGGTGAATTGAGCATCAATCAATTGCAATTGCACAAACACCCCATTACCGTGCCCTGGAGAATGGGAATCTGGCCAGCTACACCAGCACTAGCATCGACAACTCTCACCCCAATCCCCTTCGCATTCAAACTACTTATACATATCCCCATTGTGTTGTTCATACGTTCCTGAGTTGCTGTCCGCCCATGAGCTGCTGCCATTGTCAGATAGCGCTGCTGCTGTGCTGTGGTGTAGGCCACGACGTGGTGATGGTGGATGGTGGTGGGGTAGCTACGTAGATGTGTGTTCTGTACCTACATACAGGCAGACAGGCATACATACAATCAATATAGCCTCTACCACTCACATGTCCTACAGTTCAGATCATTACCAGCATCATCACTCGAAATCCATCACTGCCACCACCCGTTGACTCGTGTCGTCTGCCTTCGTGAAAACCCTCTGAATCGCTCTCCCAGACTTCACACTTAAGCTTATCCGCATACTCTCCTTCATTCGTGTTTCTCATCGGGAATTCCAACTCGCTTAGCTACAGATAGAGAAACACATGGCAATGGAGCCCTCCCCAGACCTGATCCCAACTCTCCACAGGGCACTCGAGGAGCTGTATGAAAATCCCCCACCGCCCATCCCATCACCCGCTGCCACTCCCAAGCGCGCGTCTGTTGCACTCGTCATACGGGTAAGTACGATCAGAGATACAATGTGAATCATTGTTACATACTTGTGCTTGTGCCTTAATCAGCCCCTCCCGAGCCCGTTGTGTTGGTGCAATTGTCCAATCGCTAAATTACACAATCCCCATTTCCCCAGATCCAACCGCATCCTTCATACCGCCCCAAAGACAACAACAATGTTGTGTCCACTCTAGCGGAATTCTTTGATCTTCCCTGGGTACAGCATGGTGATCCCGAGTGCCTGTTTATCAAACGGGCTGCTAGGAAGGGGGATCGCTGGACGAGCCATGTGGCGTTGCCAGGCGGGAAGAGGGACGCAGAGGATAAGGGCGATTACGAGGCAGCTGTGAGGGAGTGCTTGGAGGAGGTTGGGCTGGATCTCGATGGAGAAATGGCAATTGATTGTGGTAAATTGCCGGATAGGGTGTAAGTGTCATTTGAGGGGTCAATTGAATCTTGATGACTGACCTTTGGATCGGAGAGATAGAGTGACGACTTCGTGGGGTACAGTGCCGTAAGTGCCGTTTTACGATTGAGTTTGTTACACACTGCGCATATAACTGAGTGTTAATTTGTGACAACAGGCTCATGGTTCTATGTCCTTTTGTATTCGTCCATATGTCTCCCACACCCCCACCCCTTCACTTACAACCTACCGAAGTAGCTTCAGCACACTGGGTTCCTCTGCGTACTCTTCTCTCACCAGATTTCCGTACGGTCCACAGGTGCGACGTATCCGACCGCCTTGCACGACAAACAACAGGACTCTTGGGCCGTTTTGTACGCTGGGGTCTCAGGATCAATCTAGGGCAGATGGAGTTTTCAGCTGTCAGACTTTGGCCAAGTCATTCGGTTTACTCCTCTTTCGGCGGTGACTTTATCACCGACTCCGGAGCTGCTGGCGGAAGCTGGGATAGACCCATGTTGCTTTGGGGACTCACCTTGGGAGTTGTGACAGACTTCCTTGAGATGTTACCTCACGGGGAGCCAGCTACTGGGTGGCACTATCCTACATTTACGAGTCCAGATGTAAAGGCTGTTGTATGGCTCATGACTAAAAGCCTCAAGCAAAGGAATTGGTTGAAGATGCAGCAAGGAAGCATGGCGAGGGCTTTAGAAGAGAAGAGAAGATTGGAGGATATTGATGCAGATGGGGACACGAAAAGCAGCATGGTTCTTGTTCAAGGAAGGAACGAGAATCGCCAGATTGAGCCTAGGACTAGTGTTGTTGGGACCTTATTGGAAGGGTATTACGATATCGTTCGGGATGCTGTTTGGATCACACTCTTTGGAAGGACAGTGATCATTGGAACGGCTTTAGGGGCCGCCTGGTGGAAGCATAGAAGGTAAGAATGCCATTGGTTTATAATTGATTAATACGGATAGTTTCCTTGTGTTATGAGGCCATAGATGGAGGTAGTCATAGACTGGAGCCTAGAGTTTGCATAACATGTGCGTCATAGATTTTCATTCATTATACCCATTTGTACATGTATCTACATTATAAAATAATAGTGGAATTATATCCATTTCTTCCTACTGGTACACACAAGTACCTCTCTGACTACTAATCTGAAGGGTCTTAGCTGTCACTATCTAATGGTTTCTAGCCGAAGAGATCATCGTGATCAAAGAAAATACCCTATACTACCTCAGTAATTCGGATAGACGGCCGGTCACACAAGACATCGAAGTTACCTTTTTCAAGCCAGTATAAGATTAAGGGGCGTATTCAAGACAAATGGCCAAATAGGCGAATTTCAACGTCTCGTACGACCGGCCGTATATTCGAATTACTGTGGTAGTAAAGGTCTTCTCAGAATGTAGCATATACTTAGACAAATTCAATCCGTAAGTGAGATTAGTAATAATCATGAAGTATCACTCGGTACATGACCGGCAACCGGGCACATACAACTCATTACCACTACAACGGTAATTGTAACCACTTGCACCTGATCTCGACATTTCCTAAGAGGATAAACACTCAACGGGAATGTGCATCGAGTGTGAATGTAGAGTGCATACAAAAAGCCGAAATGAACTGTTGTACGATGCAGGGAAAAGAACCGATTGGGCTCAGTCACGATATCTTCGGGGTCTATATGGTGTTTTTGTACAGTGTTGTTTTCAATAGATGGTTCTTAAGACGTCGCCTTATGATAATCGGGGATTGCCAATTCCCGTTTGATGTGTAAAAATAGACTATCGGTTTATTCGGAAGCCCTCGTATGGGGATTTGTATATAGACAAGATATTCCCAGGAGTTACAAAGACCCTCCTCTCTTGTGTAGAGATTATCAGTTTTGAGATAGCATTGATTTCGAAATTCGCCTCAGATAGTTAAAGACGCTGGCGGTTGCTAATCAAAGGCTCAATTCTGATTTTCGCATCCTATAATAGTTATTGTGTGGAGTTTCATCTGAGCCTTGTAAGCTGATCTTCCGATGTTTGACAAAGTATTGATGACTGATATATGTTTAGTGTATTCTATTGAAGTAAGACTTTTCTTGCTCTTCATAAAATTAGATGGAATACTCCACTAGTGTAGGGAGCGAACAGATTCTTAGTCAAGATGGAGTCGGGGGTGAGCCTATTAAAGCTGGAAACCGTGATATTGGTGCATTTAGGTTACTTTTATTGATAGTAAACTTGCAGGTAAAGAAGTCCCGGGCATCTTGAGACACAATGCGCAGTATATCGACATCGCCGAACTGGAGCAACCTATCCGTCTTAGGGAAATGACCGGAGTTATAGAGCAACTAGAGGCCGATGCGGAGAATTTTCTTGACGAAATCTCCATCATTTCTAGCTCTAATGTCGCATTGAACAGTATTAGTAGAGATGCACCTGAAATGGATCCAGTGTACTTAGGGATCTCAGCGGATCCTACTGGAAAAACCACGGAGGAGCAACTGAGGGAGTACAACGAGTACTCGGTCGCTGCTGGGTTCCCGGATCTATCCCACTTGCATCAACCATTGTCATATTTCGAAGAGCAGCAAAAACGTCTGGCGTGGGAACAACTTCAGCAAAAGGAACCCAGTGCTAAGAACCTAGATGAGGATAAACATGTGAGATCTCTTGTACCAACGGGCGCGGCGGGATATGAAAGTCCTGAAAGTATTTGCTCGGAAGATTCTACGATATATCATACCGCTGAGGACTCCCACTCAGACTTGTCAACGAGTTCAACAGATTACCACACTGCTGTTTCCGACCAGGAGAACGACTTGCCCCGTTTTATTTCCCCTACCATTATAGACCGGCTTGCATCACAAATATTAGAGACACAGAAGGATGGTGCTACATACACTTGTGATAAAGGAGTCAAAGCAGCTCAATCGAGAGGCCGTTTGATATTGCCAGTTGGGGCAGCAGCAAACGATTCCCCCAGGTCTGATAGTAGTGTATCTACTGTAGATGGGTTTCTGGATGTCCCTTTCTAGTGCGAAATTTTTTGTTTTTATTCTAAAATTGCTTTGTTCTTGCGAAACTTGTCGAAATCTCAATCATATCATGTTTTCTTTTCTTGGCCGGACCCGCTTAGGTGGCCTATATGAGTTGCTTCTAAGTTACTTCCATATCCTTCTATGATACTGTGTATCTATTGTTTTTGATCAGACTGGGATTTTATTTTACAATTGAATTGGAGAATTTATCTGGCCGAATGATTTTATCATTTCCGTAAAGAAGGTCCGCTTTGTTGTAATCTCGATAAATCTCGACATAGCTTGTAATGTTCCGATGAAAGGTATGTCTATAGAACGTTAAATTCTAAAATCACAACATAGTTTTGAACGTTTGAACCTATCTCCTTTACCCCCCATATTTTTTATATAGACGTTCCATAGTACTGATAGCGCCTGGTTTGTATCCGCTCCCGAATAGCGCGTGGTGATTCAATTGGTGATAACTGCCATATGGTTAGAGCAAATAATGCCTGGTAGGGTAGGTAGAAAGGTATCATACAGCTGGTAAAGCTCGACACGATCGTCATACTCTTTGACAGGCTCGGCTTTTGGGATACGTTCATGGTATTCGTTGAAGAATTTTGGCCCGAAGCCACCAAACATCCTCATAATCCCAAACTCATACTCGTTATGTGCATAGCAAGCCTAGACCTTCAGTCACAGTTCTCGCTCATGAATCAGGACCAAACTGACCGAAGGGTCAAAGACCACATCCTCTGGGTCTCCATTTTCCCCATTCTCTCCAAAGCACCCCTTGGACGCATTTCCGCTCCATAGATCCCCATGAACAAGAGCCGGCTTAACATTCTCAAGTACTCCTAACAGTCTTGGCACTACAGTATCCACCGTCTTTTCTACCCACTTCCTCAACGCCTTGTCGGGTCCGTTTTTTGCCTCGCTTTCAGCGAGAATATGTATCAATCTCCGTTTACCAAAGAACTCGGCCCAGCTATCTTCCCATGTATTATCCTGAACTGTGGAACCACAGCACGTCGGCACAGGAAAACCGAACTTATTATTATATTTTTCCGTCTGCGGCGCGAGGTGGAGTTTCGCCATTTTATGTGCTAAAGTCTCACCAGATGACGATGAGTGCCTGGAAAGGTTGATAAAATCAGTCACGAGATAGTAGCTAGGCTTAGACTCGAAGGCTCCGTGTGAGAAGGCCTTGGGGCATAGTGATGGTACTGCATTGTGGATTGCGTTTAAAGACTCGAATTCACCTGTTTCATGTTTCATGTTTCATTTAGCCTTTCATCTCGAGAAGTAGTGAATATTATTTACCTCGAAACATTGTTTCTGCGTCCTTGCCATCCCCGGTCTTCATAAAGAAGCATTTCTTCTTCCCTTCCGCAAGAACCGTGGAGATCTTGAGTGTGGATGCGAATCCGCTACCACCGAAAGGCGCAACAGTAGTGGCATCAGATTGGAGAGCAAGGGTGCTTAGAACTTTAGAATCTAATTTCGTCATCTCGAACAGTATCAATGATATGTCCTATGGCTGTAGCTGAGCTGTCGTGGGAGCTATGGTGGGGTTCGTATCGCGATATCGACCATTATGCATGATGTCACACCTTGCAGGGTATTAATAAAGGACAGCATATACGTTTCTATGAATAAACCAACTATCAAGCTGTTAGTGAGCAGGCTTTTATATAGACATTACTAACATATACTTACAACCTTGTGCCCATATCTCGATAGGCCTTCAATTGTTGGAGATGATAGGTATGGGTCTGCCCTCAAAATTGGTACCTACGTAGGTGCAGCTATGATTCCATTTGAAATAGCAAAGTCCTGAAGTACTTCTACCATCTTACTCTAGCTATTCTTGACAATCTATATTTTAAACATCCGATTCATACGCAAGCCATTTAAATCATGTAGTATTTAGGCACTCCTCAAAACCTTGTGGAACAGTTCAGCCGCGTTAAGTACGTATCATTTCCCCGCCTTCTGAGCAGTAATAATAGTGATGACTAAGTTACAATCTATATGAGATAAATAAATACATATATTCAGGGTACAAATTGATAAGATAAGATTGCAAATGCGGCTGAAGATATGCTTAATGTGACAGAAATGAAACTGGATCTGTTTGTGTAGAAGGAAAAACTGTACCTACACCCGCTTATGCTGCTTTTTCTCCTTCTAGAGTAGTGAAGCTCCAGTTTATGATATCTAGCATGCCCTGATCTGACAACTAGCGTACTGCACCCCTGCCGATTTCCCAGCATCCAAACAAACTATATCCTAAAACACCCCAAGCATAAACGTCAACAGAGGATCAACACTGTCGCCCCGGTTCCTGCCTTCGGTTCTTCCCGTTCCTGCGACTCTCTTGGCTCTTGTTACTACCCCCCTTCCCCGCCTTATTTAACCGTCCACCCCCACAATTTTGATCGTTCACTCGCCCGTCGGGTAGACGTCCGAGGAAAATCAAGGCGCAAACTAACAAGTCTTTCCCCAGGTCATCTGGCCTATTGCAACTGCGGGGTGTGAGGATGGATGAGTGATGGATCATGATTCTTCTCAAATGATTATTCTTTTGCGCGTCGCAAAGACGCGCATAAAGCACATTTTACGTACTGGTCCATTTTGCAAGATAACAGAGGTCCCTCATGATATGAACGTCATAAGCCCTATGGGATTGGACGCCTAAAAAAAAGAAAAGAAGAGGAGCAAAAAAGAAAAAGCTACGTGTTTCACTGTGAAAAATAAAAAAAAGAGTCTACAAGGCACCGGAAAAGCTTCTGCCTCGGAAAAATTCTGGAGCTCTTTGTAACAACTACTTGTACTCTTACTCCAACTGAGCTAGGTATACCGTCTCTCGAGCATGTACATATATTTTTGGTCATCAATCGTTATTCCCGCTTATCTATCCCTCCAGTCTGTGCCTGTACCTTTCCGATGTATTCCCCATTTTTAAGTCACAGCTGTCCCCCGCAAACAGATTCCAGCCTGCCCAGTATTAACTTTCTGGGCAATAACATCAAAACAATTCGCGTAAAACAAGAAACAATGCAGACTAAAAGACTCCTATTGAACAAAATAGAGCGGCTGTAAGAAGCATGGATCCTACTACTCCATCTGGACCACAGTCAACTTCCCGCCGGTCCAGCTACAACTGCAACTGCGGCAGATCCTGAGGACCCCGGAGCATCACCCAGGGCCTCTTCCGCGCCCTCAATTATATATTTTGATTGTACTCTTCCAATCAGGCTCCTATAATACTCCTCCAAAACTTCACCCTTTGGTACAATCCTCCACCCAACCCTAACAAGAAACTCCAGCTCCAGTAGATTTAGCTCCATCAAACTAACACCACCAACTTTGGCATAGAACCCATTTGTGAGAAAGGAGTCACAAAGACCCTTAGACGCGACAGTTGCAGCCGTGATTAGGAAGCGGTGTACAGTCAGCGAGGAGACAACGAATGGCGAGTAATGAGTAGACAGTATGTCTATGTAGTAAACCATCGATAAGAGGATCGATGGTTGCAGAGATGCATGCAGTGCTAATCTCGATAGGTAATCTGGGATTGATATTGTAGGCGGCGCTCTATAATTGCGCGCATAGTCAAGTCAGCGCTGAAAAATCGATCAAGCAAGTGAGTGATTTGTAAAAATGGGTTAGTACCGCGAGTGGAAACGGGTCAAGCCTGCCCCCGATAGTGGTATCTTGTCATTCAAGCCCACCAGCTCAAGTAACATGTCACTGATCAGGTACACAAGATCATTTGTAGGACAGTGTTGATACAGCTGAGGAAGGGCTTTGATTGAAGGATCCATGTGTCTGGCTCGCTTGGGAGGAGACAGGGTTCCAGTATCATCGCGAGAAGGAGGAGCAATAGGGGTAGTAGGAGCGATTGGGGGAGTTGAACATTTACTCGGGGGTGTGGAGGTAGATAGATTAGAGGCTCTAGGAGCTACTGTGGGTGAAGAAGGCTTTGACGATGTTATTTTTGGAGAGTGTGGGCGTGATGAGCGTCTGGAGTGTTTCATCAGAGGAGAGGCTCTCGGGGTTTCAGATAGAGGTCGGCCACCATTGGGGGTGGATGGGGCTGACATGTGTGATGCGCCGCCGCTCGAGGTAGAAGAGCGGGCGAGGAGAGAAGGCGATTGGGTGTACTGCGGGTAGGATGATGACTTAAAATCATCCGGGGATAGAGCCTTGACCGAAGAGGAAGCAGACCGGGGTATAATTTCGGATGACGTAGTGGTTGATGAAGATGACGAGGACGTACTAATGCAGGGCAGAGGCGGGTTCATAGCGGGCGATAGCTGGTTATTGTTATGGAAAGGTTTCAGTCGCAGTGGCGGCGATGGTTGGATGGAGGGGGTTAGAGGAAAAGTTTGCGGCGGGGGAATGGAGGATTTGGATTAGAGGTCGGTGATCACTACGGAAAGGTTGCAGTAGTAGGCAGCGGGTAGAATGGGTAGGTTCCTTTTCCTTTTTTAAAAAGCAAATATAACAAGCTTTCAGCTTGAAAAGCCTGTTAAAACTCCCCCGAATCGCTGTAATAGCGAATGGAGGTAATCGATGGGGCTCTTTCTTGAGTAGACGATCAACCTCGGCCAATGATAGAGAGATCAAGTCGGGTGAGGAATAATGTATGTGGGTTACCGATACTAGATTCTAGGCTACGTGCCTGTAGGTACTCGAACCACGAGAACGAGAGGACGATCGGGAACAGCAGAAGGAGGCTCTGGTGGAACGGGTGCGTTTATAAGCGCACAGCGTAAAAGCAAATAACAAAAGGCTCTATAGCAAAACAAATTCCCACGCAGCAGTAGCAGCAGCAGTAGTAGAAGCAGCAGTAATAGTAGTAATAGTAGTAGCAGTAGTAGCAGTAGTAGCAGTAGTAGCAGCAAGTAGTAGTAGATGTAGTATGCACGTATGGGAATGAATGATTGAGGGAATTGTTGGCACGTCGACACGAGTGTAGGGAGAAACCAGCTGTTGGTAGACACAAGTAGAGCAGGTGTATGTACAGAGGGAAACAGGCACCTTATGTACGTACTTATTGCTGCGGACGTCAGTCCGGGGGTCCAACCAACACCAGGGGAAGGGGAGAGAGAAAAAAAAGGAACCGCGGAGAGAAAAAGAAAATAACAAGAGAAAAAAAAAAGCCCTTTCACGAACCCGGCGGAAGAGTACAGCACCACGACAACTCTCAAAGACGAACTATCTCAACGAATCCAAGCCAATGTAACACTTGAATCCCATCCTAGCGGTCAGTGGGACAAGCGGCTCAGCACATGCACTCGTGTTGGGGGCAAATATTGCCAGGACACTCTGCACTGCTGATTTCAATCGATTGACAAAGCACACCTTCCGAGTGATAGGACACCACGAGTATATCCTCCTATCACGATTGGACCCTCTGTAGTTTCTTGGGAGTGTTGGCGAGTCAAAGATCCCTTTATCGACTAGCCCACCCTGTCTTCCTGTCTGCCTCGCATGCTCTTGTTGATCGGACGAAACCTCCGAGTGCTACTACTAGCAAAAAAGTGAGGGGTGCTAAGCTGAGAGAAAGAGGGGTACACAGATTGCGCACGGGCTGCGAAGATCCGGTACCTGGGGAGCGGCGGCGGGCAGGGCACAGCCGGCGGCCTTTGCGTTACCGTCGATGTGTGTGGGTGTTGCTCTGAACACACTGCGTGCGTGCGTGCTCAGCACGTTAGGCAACTGCTCACGCAACACAAGGTTACATAACACTTCCGACCGAAAGCTTGCTTTCACCTCTCTCCACATCGCCGAAAATTCTTAATTTCCGATCATATTCCCCCTCCAAAAAAAGAGAGAGAGGTAAGTAATAACTTCATCAGCCAACCCCACCCCCCACATACACCTATCTTAATCGCTACATAAATCGATTCATCAATTATTCAACTCTTCCAACAATCTCTCGCCACGGATCCTTCTCCAATAACTTTCTTTTCTCACTTATTTTAAAGTCTTGTTGATCGCACCACCCGGCACCTCGCACGACAGCTACATACGACAACGACTACCTCTGCTGCTTCGCTCCATAACTCACCGCCGTACCCCCCCTCCAACACCCCGCAGAACACCCCATCAACCATCCACATCATCATCATGACTCACTCGGAAGAGGAATCTACGGCTCTCGCCCTCCTCTCGCAGCTCTCGAATCTGTCGCTCTCACAGCCTCAATCTGTAGTTACTGCTCTGAAACGACTCAAGCATGAACTCATCGGCCACGATCAGAAGAAGGAACTATTTGTGCGTTTGGGAATTGTTCCCCCGCTTGTGAAGATTCTGGAAGGTGGTACTAGAACAACGGATGAAGCTTGGGGTGATGCGAGGGTTGAAGCTGGGATTGCTATAGGAAGTTTGGCGTATGGTAGGAATTCCTTTTCAATATCAAGCCTTCAATCTCACTGGACTGTACCTTTCGTTGCCACGTGAATTGCTCCGTGTCCTTTCCTTTTATGTGGTCCATCGCTGAGCTTCATGAACAACCTACAGGCGGCGAAGCACACATTTCCCATTTGCTTTTCTCGCAAGCCCTTGCTCCTCTGATAGCTTCGCTCAATCCGTCCTACAATCCCTCCAAACTCGTTCACTGCTCCCTTCGAACCTTGAACACTATTCTCGACACAGCGTCCTCATCAGAAAGCCCATCCTATGCAATTGCCGCAGCGCTGTACACTCCCGAAGTGTTGAGGAATATTTGCAAAATTATCTCCCAGACTTCCCCATCTTCTGCTGTGCAGCAGCAAATTTGTCTTGCTTCATCGTTAATTGCAAAGTCGTGTGGCCGGTACGATCCTGCGAGGATCATTGATAGTGGCGGGAACAGCTTATCTCAGGAAGGGACCCATGAAAAATTACTCGTTGAAACAGGAGTGCTGGATGCTTTGAGTGCAAGGCTGGGATCCTTTGTTGTTTCATGGAAGGCTACTCAAAAACCGTCGAAAGGTCGTGGGGAGCCTGACATACCGCCTCCAGCTCCCCAAGGCGCAAAACTAGCCCCAATACTTGATGCTATCTCGGTCATAATAAAAAATTCGAAACTTCGTTCTTTGGAGTTTCTATTTTCACCGGCTTTAACAGCAATTTTCCCGCCATCTACGCTAACCTCCAACGCAGCGGAAGCTAAATCCTCCATGTCAAGTAAGCATAGTGATTCTTTGCCTGGATCAACAACATCTATAAAGCTTCCTCAACAGAAGTCTTCTTCAAGCTCCATAATTCAGCCTCCACAACTGCTCATCACACCTTCCGCATTCCCTCCACTTACTCCATCTTCTGCTCATTTTCCACCTCTTTCTGCTGCCAGCCAAGGATCTGCGGATTATTCATCGCTCCATCACTACAACACGCAGCACTATCATCATCATCCCAATCATTCTATCGGAGTTGCAGAGGCTCAGTCTATGCTTCTTGGATCCGGAGCTGGGACTGACGATTCAGAATCCTCAACAGGAGGCGATACTCCTCTTCGTCAGCGTGCGGAAACCACCGATGCAGAAGACCCAATTCTTCGAGCATCAAATCTTGAATCTATTTCTGGTGGCTCAGAAGTGGATATAGAGATTGAGGAATCGCCGGTAATTCTCTGGCTGATTTCTCAAGTTCGTTCAGGGGATTCTTTCACGAGATTGATGGCCACTGCTGTTTTGACAAACCTTTTCAAAGTGTCCCTTATTAGCAAGAAGATGACGCATATATTGGTGTTATTGGTATTGCCAGTTTTGGTGAGGCTTCTTAACGAAGAGGATATGCTTGTAAAGGTGGGTGTCGGTGTTGGCGGGGTGGACGCCGAAACTCGACAAAAGTGGATCATTCAGGAAAGGGCGCCAGCTATTCTTTCAAGGCTAGTCATGGATAGTCCGGAGATGCAGAAGGCTGCCGTTGATGCCTTGGCTATCAAGAAATTAGCTCTTATGCTACGGAAAGCGACTGAGTCCCCATCTTCCTCAGTTAATGGCGTCGCAAATGGAGACTCGATTGAATCCGAAGAGACAGAGAAACACAGGCGGAATAGGCCAGAGATCTCTCATCGCATGAAAGTTAAGGAGGGTACAATGAGGTGTTTGGCAAGTCTGGCACTTTTCAAGGACGATTACCGCAAAACAATCATTGAGGCAGGGGTAATCCCTATGGTAGTCTCTTCCATGAAGCCTTTGGAGCCTATTCCCGGTGCTCCTGCTTCTCAAGAAAACAATACAGGGGAGGGTAATCCACCTGCTGTTCTTATTGCCGCTTGTGGTGTCGTACAATCTCTCTCTCGATCAGTCTCAATTCTCCGAACTTCTTTAATTGATGCCGGAGTCGCGATGCCCCTATTTACGCTTTTGCGTCACGAGGATATCGAGGTCCGCGTCGCATCTACTGCCGCTGTTTGTAATCTGTTGCTAGACTTTTCGCCGATGAGGCAGCCAATAGTTGATGCTGGTGTCATGGATATACTATGCACACACGCTAAGAGTGATAACGCATCGCTGAGGCTAAACGCGCTTTGGGCTTTGAAGCATCTGATTCTTGATGCCGAGAGTGGAGTAAAAAGGAAATGTTTTGAAGGACTGGGGATTGAATGGTTCATCAAGGTTATCAGCACTGATGGTGTTGGTGATCAATCAGTCGAGGACGAAGATATGGCTGAGGTCGAGGAGGGTGAAGCCGATGTGGGCGCGATGGAAGATAGTATCGGTGATCTGAGGAAACTAGCCCATAGGAGATCAGACGAAGAATTTTACGACGCTCCGGAAGAAAGAGCGAGGTCTAAAGCTCGGAAGCTCCCGCCAAAAGCTGCCTTGGTTATGGCACAGCTCGAACGGAGGGAGCCGGAGGAAATCACCATGAGAAGAAAGCAGAGCATCGCAATGCAGGAACAAGGCTTGGACTTTATCAGAAACTTCATTTGCAACAAGGACCGCACTCAGATGATTGATCTTTTGTTTGAGCGTATGGGCGAGAATCGTCTTTTTGAGATGTTGGAGGATAAGCTTAGGCCACGGAACGTAAAGTTTCGGAACGGGAGCGGATCTACCCTTGCCCTGCCACCAGGGGAAGTTGTAAGCTCTATTGTATACATCCTTGTTCACATCGCTGCTGGGGCATCGAGCCACCGACAAATCTTGGCCGAAAGAACGGAGCTATTAAAGCTTCTCTCTAGCCTGTGGAACCATCGTCTTCCGAATGTCAGGACTGGCCTTGCTTGGATTGTTATCAATCTGACCTGGGTCGACAAGGCAGATAGCCCCGAGGAGGAGGAGGTTAGGGGCCGTATCCAGCAATTGGTGAGGCTTGGATTCGACAAGAGCTTGGAAGGAATGTTAAAGGATTCTGAGTTGGATGTTAGGGAGAGGGTTAAGACGGCAATGTATCAGATGGGATCTGGGCAGGTCGAGTAAATTATCTGCCATGTCGGGTTCTCGTCATATGCACAGGGTGCCTTCTCTTATTCTGTATGATACGGGGGTTGATAACGGGTTTACGTGTTTCAGGGAGTCGATTTCTTTTTCAACTTTTCCTAGCTGGGTGGGGTCCATGGGGTTTGCGTCCTTTCTTTTTTCTCTGCGCGTTGCAGGGTTTGGTTACTTTTAGTCGTCTTTCTTCTGCTTCTTTATGAGATACGAATCTGGTACCCTTTTTGTTGCCGTATTTCCTCTTCTCTCTCTTGGATTCTTGCGAGTTGCTTGCCTCTCGGAGAAGCGGGCCTTTTCTTTCTGTCTGTGGCTCTGCATCGTATCTCTGTCTTCCGAATGGTTTGGTTTGGTTTTCTGCGGTGCTTCTTGTGTTTTGGTTAGGGGAAATGGGGCGGTGGTACACAAATATCAAAATGTTTAGTCAGTCCCAGCCCACATACACCTACATTGGTGGTTTCTTCGTCCTGCTGCCGAGCGTGCTTCATAGTGAAGGGATGGCAAGCCATTGAAGTAGAATAAGCTGTCTTAAGCTCGTCCCAGATTGGCAATCACCGAGACTTACTATAGCGAATCGCGCAGAGGGACCTTCTATTTTATCATACAATATTTTCTGGCGGTGGAGAAGGCGCCCAACTATTATCGTTACCTGCAGGATGAGCACGCTCGCAGTCCAGGGAAAGGCCGAGAGCCCATTTCCCTCGGGAGAGGGCCGAACGCCCCAATAGCCCTTACCAATAGCTTAAACCCTCCATCTAGAATGCCCAATTTAGCACAACCCTCAGGGAAATTAAACGTGTCGGTGTCAGCCATAGCCAGCCACCGCCGATAACCACTAGAACAGGTCCCTCCAGAGTAGAATTATAGGCCTATCTAGCTCCGCGGCCAGGTAGGTAAGATCAGCCACGCGGGGATGGGCACCGGGGCCGGGGGGATTTATTCAGTTGCTCGGATGTCCGTTTTTAGTACATACATGTATATATGACCGCTCGTCACTCGTGTCTATTTCGGACTGCGCGTGATAGCGCTCTTCTCTTCTGGGTACAGAACATGTTGAGAACTGCGTTGCATCACGGTGGGTGGTGACCACTGTTACTGCAGCTAGGATGAAGAAGTGGTAAAATGATCATTGACTTTTGGAGCGTCTATCGATTATTGACTTTGAGAGGAATTGCGCGCGTGATGCGCCCAAAGGTAAGATACGGAGCGCTAGAGCAGGTTGAAGAGCTACTGATCATGGATATCTTTAATAGTACTTATTTATGGCGGCAGTAGGGTCGAAGAGCACTCTGGAAGATATGACCGAACGGACAAAACAGGGCCGCTGGAGAATCATAGACAGAGCCCTATTGAGTCTTTGTATAGCGGAGCACAAACGCTTTCCAATTATGAAGTCTTTTCTAAAAGCAATCCAAATCCAGAAGTGGGTGGTTACGGCGAGAAAAAGCAATATGTATCCATAGGTTTCCGGTGGCGGGAACCAGGAATCGAGTGATATTCTGTGATCCATTATGTTTCATTTTGGGGGGGGGGGGGGGGGGGTCGTTTTTTCCATTCTGTTTTTTTTTTGGGTTTACTTTTATAGTTCTTTTTTGTGGTTTGGTAAGTTTGGTTTGAATAGGATGGGTTTGGTTGGTGAATGTTTTTTGAAGGGCGGTCATGTCACCGCACTTGCTAGCCGTGTTCCCCGGGCGGATGCCTGATGCCTGATGCCTGATGCCCGCTCTTGGAATCTCTAACAACAGGGTACATACCCGCTTTGAATTCTAGCGATCAATTGCCTAGATGGTTGAGTATAACGCAATTGAGGCAAAACCACCAGAATTCCCTGTGCGCGGGATGTTCTGCGACCGTAATATGGAGCTAGAGTTAAGTTAATTATTCTGTATAAGAACCGTAACGGATACTGTTCTGATGTATGGTTTCGTGGTGTAGTTGGTTATCACACAAGTCTAACACACTTGTGGTCCCCGGTTCGAGCCCGGGCGAAATCATATCTTTTGCTTTTTGCCCTTTCTCGTTGCTGTGCGGGGTACGTTACCGCTACAGTCTACTATCGGTATCATGTGTCGGTGAGGAGGTTTTCAGGTCGCACACGCACACGACCTTTTTCCATCTTTACGCGCATGTGAGGGCCTTGAGAATGATCGCCTCTTTTTAATGTGATGGGCGGTCTTGCAATTGCTCAATTCGGGCACTAAATAGCCTTGACCGGTGATGGTGATGCATGGTAGAGAGTATCAGGTTGATTGCATTTCCCCCATTATCGCTGGACTGGCTGGGGGGAGGGGAGGGGAGGGCGTTATCTTTAATTACAGATTGTGATTTTTTCCGCAGGCAAAATTTTTCACTTTTGATTTTTTCTTTTTTGCGGTGCAGCGAGAAAGTACATAGGCCTGTTTCGTTTATGGCCCATCATTTTTTTTTATATCACAGAGGAGGAGAAGGAAAGCACGGCGCATTGCAAATTGGAAAGCTCAATTCAATTGAGGGCCTACAAAATCTATTTTTGGGTGTCACGGATGGATACGGGCATGGGCATGGGTTTTCACGATCACGGCGAGCGAAGAGAAGAGAGGTTTTTTTTTTTGTAAAACATTTTTTTATTATTAATTGATCTATATATGGCGTGCAGTCGATGTGCAGAGGCCGCCATTGCCGATGGTATTGTATGGTGGAGGTACCCAGGTAGTGTATCTAGAAAGGTTTTTTTTTCCTGTTCTGAATCGCTGAGTTAGCAATTTTGATTCATCAAAATGTTATTTTGCAGCGAGTATTTGGGGGGGGGGGGGGGGGGAATGGGATGAGGAAGTGTTAATGATCAGACAAAGTTATTAAGGTAGCGGTTGTTTTTCATCATTGTCGAGGACCACCAGAAAGGTGACAACGAACTAAAGCCAAATGCCAGAAGTCATCATTTCGAGGGGGAGGAGTGGGCAATTGTGCTGTGTGAGGGGGAGAAGAAGGCGGAATTGTAAATACCTTTATTAGTGGGTTAGTTTGGCCGATGTTTGGCGGTGATGGTGACATGGTGATGATGGTCGTGGTCGTCCCTGCATGGTGAGAGTTTGCGGTGTCGGTGGGGGTTGGAGGTGAAGCAAAGGGTGGAAAAAAAAATTGTCGTGAGCGTTTCTTTTTAAGCAGCAGCCAAGCCCTGGTTTCCCCGACTGATGTAACCCTGAACCCTTGCTTGATTGGCGGTGGAGGTCTGTCTGCTCTCCTCACTCTGCCCGCGAGTCTAGCAAGCGAGCACACGACCTAAGTAAGAAACGAGACGAGAGGAGCGAGGAAAGAGCAAAAAGAAGAACAAGAAGAGGCTAGCAGCGGTCATCGCGATTGATTGATTTTCTTTTAGCCAAGGAACGGGACAGCCGGGCTTTTTCTACAACTGAGTTTAGCACTTTCTCCCGACGAAAGTGACGCGGGTTGTACGTGCGATTGGCTAATTGTCTCACAGCCAGCAGCAGCAAGAACGTAGAGTAGGTTGGAGCACCCTCGATCTGGAGTGGCCGACTTAACATATCATATCGGCCATTACAACCACCACCACACCCATCGAGCGGTAAAAACCCTCGATTGACCACCTACCTCTTCTCTTCTTCTCTCTCTTCTCTTTTCTCTCCTACTCCCTCTCCCTCTTCCTCTCCTCTCCCTCTGCACGGTCAATTCCTCTCTCACTACTGACAGGAAGGATCGAAGGGATCATCAGTCCTATTAATACCACCACTACTAACTACATACTAACCCAACCACCACCACAACCACACACCAAAGATGCGTTTCGGCAAAACCCTCCAGTCGTCAATCTACGCGCCATGGCGCGACTACTACATTGACTATGCAAAGCTCAAGCGTCTGCTGCACGAGGGCGACGACAGCGACTCGGAACGCGGCCCCACCTCCCGCACCGACGAGAGCTACGAGGGCCGTCCCTGGACCGAGAACGACGAGTCCGTGTTCGTCGAGGAGCTCATCAACGTGCAGCTCGAGAAGGTCAACAACTTCCAGCGCATGATGGGCGACCAGCTCAAGGAGCGCACGGCAAAGCTCGAGGCCCGCATGGAAAAACTCTCGGCGGCCTCGGGTGACGACAAGAAGGAGGAGATTAGCG
This sequence comes from Morchella sextelata, assembly GCF_020137385.1. Classification (NCBI taxonomy): domain Eukaryota; kingdom Fungi; phylum Ascomycota; class Pezizomycetes; order Pezizales; family Morchellaceae; genus Morchella; species Morchella sextelata. Next base: position 1,363,308 of record NW_025408619.1, on the reverse strand, counting down.
AGGATGAGAAGCAGAAGCTGCTCAAGCAGACGCTGGACGAGCTGGACGCAATCACGAGCGACATTGACGAGCTCAAGGTGTTTTCCAGGGTCAATTTCACGGGTTTCTTGAAGGCGGCGAAGAAGCACGATCGTCGCCCGAGAGGGGCGCCCCAGCAGCAGCAGAAGGGCAAGGGGAAGGGCAAGGCGAGCTCGGGCGTGGGGGAGTACAAGATTCGCCCGCTGCTGCAGGTCAGGCTGAGTGCATTAGAGTTCAACAAGGAGGACTACAGCCCGCTGTTGTACAGGTGAGCAATATATCTCTATATCTCTTCACGTGATGATTTGCGGTTCCCAGCACACACAGTTCCCAATTGTTTACATGTTTGCAGACTCTCGGCCATGGACACTTTTATCCGTGAGAACCTGAAAGACGGACCCGGCCAGACCCGTGCGTCCTCAGTTGCGTCCGGCCCACAGGCTGGCCACCGAAAATACACCTCGCACAAGTTCTGGGTGCACCCGAGCAATGTTGCCGAGGTCAAGACGTTCATCCAGCGCCGTCTCCCCATTCTGATCTATAACCCGCAGCCCTCGAAGGAGATTGAGGCCAATCGCCGTGACCCAACGATCAACTCTCTGTACTTTGACAACCCCAAGTTCTCACTCTACACTGACAAGATCTCAAAGACACCCGAAGCCGCCTCGCTCCGTCTCCGCTGGTATGGCCAGCTTTCACAGAAGCCCGACATCAGCATTGAGCGCAAGACGCTCAAGGGCGGTGCTGCAGAGAACGACTCTGAGGGCGCAATCGAGGAGCGCATCGTCATCAAGGAAAAGTACGTCAAGGACTTCATCAACGGCTCCTACTCCATGGAGAAGAACATCCAAAAGATGAAGGACCGCGGCAACAAGAGCGAGGACGTCAACCGCTACGAGGCCCTCGTCGAGTCGCTCCAGGCCTTCATCAAGGAGAAGAACCTCGAGCCCGTCATGCGCGCCGTCTACACGCGCACCGCCTTCCAGATCCCCGGCGACGACCGCATCCGAGTGTCGCTCGACACCGACCTCGCGCTCATCAGGGAGGACTCGCTGGACCTGGAGCGCCCCTGCAGGGACCCCGAGGACTGGCACAGACAGGACATTGACGACGCGCAGATGGAGTACCCGTTCAACGGGCTGCGCAAGGGCGAGATCTCGCGCTTCCCGTACGCGCTGCTCGAGATCAAGGTGCTCGAGTCGGCGCTCCGCGGGCGCAGCAAGGAGTGGGTCCAGGACCTCATGAACTCGCATCTCATCAAGAGCGCGCCGCGCTTCAGCAAGTTTGCGCACGGCGTCGCCGTCCTCTTTGACGACCACGTCAACAGCTTCCCCTTCTGGCTCAGCGAGCTGGACAAGGACATCCGCCAGGACCCCAAGCAGGCCTGGGAGGCCGAGCAGGAGAAGGCCAAAAAGCAGATCGAGGACGAGACAATCGTCGGCAGCTTCATCCCCGGCGCCCGCGACTTTGGCGGCCGCGCCGGCGCGCCACGCAGCGCTGCCGGCGGATACAGCCAGACGCCGCCAAACGCGGACCGCCGCTTCCCGATGATCATGCAGGCCGGCGGCGCAGGCAAGAAGCAGCCGCAGGAGGACGTCGTAGAGGTGAACAGCGAGGACACGGACGAGGACGAGGACGACACGGGCACGGACGACGAAGATAAGCCTACGACCGTCGCGACCATCGCCGGCCTGCGTAACCTCTTCCCGACCTTCTCGACCTCGCGCTACGGCCACGCCCACCGCGCAGCAGTCAAGCTCCCGCCGGGCGTGCAGAAGCCGGGGACCCTCATCATGCACTCGGGGCCCGTGCAGGTCGAGGCAAAGGTGTGGCTTGCCAATCAACGAACGTTCCTGAAGTGGCAGCATGTTTCGATCTTGCTCGCGAGTTTGAGTATCGGGCTGTATAACGCCGCGGGCCCGCATAACGTTATCGCGAGGTGGCTGGCGCTGGTGTATACGTGCATTGCGGTCTTTGCGGCGGGGTGGGGGTACGGCATGTATATGTGGCGCTCGAAGCTGATTCGGGAGCGCTCGGGCAAGGATTTTAATAATGCGCTGGGACCGGTGGTGGTATGTGTGGCGCTGGCGGTGGCGTTGGCGGTCAATTTTGCGTTCCAGGTGGGTTTTGATACTGCTTTCTATATCCTTTTTCTTTTGGTCAGTGAGTGTGAGGAGCTAATGGGGTCTTGATGTGTAGTATCGTGCGGCGATGGAGAAGCATCACCGCCATCACCGTAATGGTACCGAGCTTATGGAGCTGGGCGCGGAGACGGCGAAGTATCTGTCTGGGCTCGAGCTCTAGGCGGTGGACGGTGTAATGAACGAGACGTAATTGTGTATGAGCTGTAGGACGTTGATACGCTGTTGGGGATTAGGGGGGGGACTGTGACGAGGAAAGCATTAATTTGTGTGTGGGACTTATCAATGGGAATTGGATTGGATTGAGGGCATGATATTTTTTTTTTTTTTTACTTTTACGTAGCGATGGAACACATGTCCTTGTTCGGGGTTGGATTGACGAGCATTTATTTCTCTGCTTATTTTTTTCCTTTTTTCGTCCTTTTTTTTCTGTCTTTTCGTATTGCTGTTTGTGTCGTAGGTATGATAGGGGTTGTATTTTATTGCAATTGTCGTCGTTGTATCAATCCGCGTTTCCTGAACGAACAAACAAGTGAGCTGAGCGCGTGAGTGAGAGTAGGGTTAGGGTTACAGCCCATCCACAGGCTATCACTCGGCCATCACAAACCCCACGCACCGCACCGGCCAATGATCATCGGGGGGGGGGGGCAGGCAGAGACTGCGGGGTGAGCTGTTTCATCGGCAGGGCAAGACAAGGCGGACGGCGGGACCCCCGCTGTCGACCAACCGATAGCTGGCGATAGCTGGCGATAGCTGCAGCGGGATGCGCCGTTGCGGTGTAACGTTGCTTGCCTGAATCTCGACCTCGAGGTTAATGTTGCTTGCCTGATAGTTAGCAGTGTTGAACATCGAGTGATGGTGAATAGAAACACAATTCAGCCTTGGACAGCGCAGCAATGGAAGGGAGGAGAAGAAGGGGGAGCGCATCATCAGTCTGCCTATACTGTCTGCATGGCCGGCGAGTGACTCTCATATGTAGCCTATACTCTAGCCATGGTAGACAGAGACTACCATATATAACCCCCCGCTCCCCACCTCCCATCCCCCGCGGCGAGAAACCCCACAAGTCCATCTCGCTCCCCCCCTCCCCCTCCTCCTGCTCCTCCTCATCCTGCTGCTGCTTCTTCTTCTCTTGCCCTTACTGTAGCCTCGCAATGGCAAACAGCCGCTTCATCTCCGGCATCGGCCCCACGCCGTTCGAGCCCGACACGCCGCGCACGCTGCTCGACGGCGCCACAACCCTCTCCTCCATCATCCGCGTGCCCACCGCGGCCGACCCCGCGCTCGCCGCAATCAAGAAGACGGACCTGCACCCGAGCGCCTTCGAGACCGTCGCCTCGTACAACTGGGTCTACGGGCCGGGCAAGCGCCTCAAGATCATTGTTCCCGGTTTGTCCCCTTCCTTCCCCCTTATCCCCTTCCCCCCCCGCTCCGCCTGGTAGAAAGCAACGGCTGATACAAGAGACGCGGACCAGGCTACCCCTCCTGCTGGAACCCCCCGCAGCTGCCCGTGAAGCTCCCGCCCGACACGGGCTTCCGCATGATCCACCAGAACGAGTACTTCTCGCCGGGCACGCCGCTGCGCCCGCTGCTGCGCGCCGTCTACACGCACCGCCCCGACTACGAGATCCGCGGCGTGGACGTCGTCACGGACCGCAGCAGCCTGCTGAAGCTGTTCAAGTTTGTGCGCGGCGAGGTGAAGCCGCCGCCGCCGCCGACGACGACGACGACGACGCCGGTCCGCCGTGAGGGCGACGGCAGGGGCCGAGGCGGGGGCGGGGAGGCTAGAGGTGGCTATAGGTCGAGCCCCCCGTGGCGCGACCGGCACCCCGAGTCTGTAGGCGCCGGCGCCGGCGGCGGCGGCATGCGCGGGCGCGGCGCGGGGCTGGGGTATCGGGGTGGTGTCCGGCGGGATGGGCGCCCGCCGTTCGGTATGGACCCGCCGAAGGAGGCAAGGATTGATGTTGACATCATGGGCGGTGGGGACGGGACGCGGCCGAGCATGCTGCTGTCGCGGTGGGAGACGCACAGTGCCGAGTTTATACCCGAGGGCAAGTTTATGGGGTGGGGGTACCAGTTCCTGAACCGCTTCACGCGGTTCGGCGATGCGGGGGAGGAGGCGGTGATGGATGAGGGGGAGCTGCAGAGCCACCACCGGGTGGTGGAGTATGTGATGGGCGGGATGCGGTTCCTGGTGCGGTACCACGGGGACGCGATTACGCAGTCGTTGGCGGAGTTTCGGTTTTGGGCGGAGAGGGAGCGGGTGGAGATGAGGAGGCAGGAGAGGAGGAGGGCGGCGGAGGTGAGGGCGAGTGCGGGGGCGAGTGCGGGGGAGAGGGAGAGGAGGGAGAGGAAGGAGAGGGAGAAGGCGGAGCGGGAGAAGGCGGAGAGGGAGAAGGCGGAGAAGGCGGAGAAGGCGGAGAAGGCGGAGAGGGCGAAGGAGGTGAAGGGGGTGGGGCAGGCGGTGAGGAGGAAGCCTTTGAGCCCGCAGGCGAAGAAGGCGGATGATTGGCTCGAGAAGGAGTTTATCGAGGGCCTGTCGAAGCTGACGCTGAACAGAGTCAAGACTACGAGTAAGTCATTTCATTTTTTTAGTTATATAGCCATCCGAACTTTTGGGAGTGTATGCATGGAGAGATACTGATCTTTGCAGTCGCCATCGAAGCCCACAAGAGCCTGACGCCGCTCTACCCGCACGAGTCCATCGTCGGCATCAAGACCTGCAGCGAGAACTCCGCGCCGGCAATGATGCTGCGCGCAATCCCGCAGGTCTTCTTCTCGCAGACGCCGCACCTCTTCATCGGCTACCAGCGGGCGGGGAGCTTCGAGAAGGTCGAGAAGATCGAGACGGGCCCGCTGCTGCGCGAGTGGGAGGACGAGAACGAGGCGGTGCTGAAGCGGTACCTGGTGCTGCTGGCACGGATCCGCACGGTGGTCGAGGGCATGGAGGGGAGGCGCGCAACGCTTGTGTTTACGAGCGGGAAGGAGGACGAGGGCGTGAAGGTGTACAAGAGGACGGAGGGGACACCCGGGCCGGTGCCGAGCGACTTGGTGGCCAAGTGGGATGTCTGAGTCTGCAGCCGTTGAGCGTGTCTGGATGTCTGTAGCCGTTGAGCGTGTCTGGATGTTTTTGTTTGTTAGCGAGCGTTGTGTTTTTGTTGCAATCGTCTAGGAGCTCGCTTTGTTTGCAATAATTATAAACCTTGATCAACTCCAGTGAGTGTGCCCGTGGACGAGCGCTGTGAAGTGCGGATGTGTGGTGCATCATGAGCCGTCACTCGGTGCTGTTGTCTGCTCAGAGAAATTCCAAGCGTGCAGACCCGCAGAGTGGCCGGGGAATGCGCACCGAGAGCTGCACACTGCCGCCAAAGCCCGTAAAACACACACAGCCTACAACAAGCCGAGTCCTCGAGCCCTCGAGCCCTCGAGCCCTATGCCCTGCCGCGCTTTCGCCGCTCCTCCACCATGGCCGCCCATCTTGGCGCTCTTCTCTCGAATCTATAAAAGGCAGCGTTCACCCACACCCTTCTTCTCCCGCCATGCGATTTTACTTCATAGGATCTTTTCTATAGTAAATCGCCTTGTCAGAACTCTTTTAAAGAGCCAGACACTCCAGCCTGGGGGATGAGAATCATCCTCCCCATCCTAGAGTGATTGCCTCTTTGCCTCTGCTTTGGCAGGGGTGGCCATGATCTCTGCCCCCTCTTGTCTGCCTCATGTGGGTGGGTGGGGGGGTGGGTGGGGATGGATATCTGACAGGTTCCCCTCCTCCCTTTTTTTTTTAATATTTTTTTTGTATATAGTTTTTTTAAATTTATTTATCAATATAATTTTTTATTTTTTTTTAATATTTTTTTTGTATATAGTTTTTGCAATATAATTTTTTAATTTTTTTTTAATATTTTTTTTTGTATATAGTTTTTTAAATTTATCAATATAATTTTTTAATAATTTTTTTATATGTTTCTTTTATTGTAGTTTTTTGTAGCTTTTTATGTAGTCTCCTTTATTTTGTTTATTGTATATAACAAAATCTATTTTCAACCATGTAATCCAAGTAATCATTCTCGCATCTATGACATTCGTCCTTCCAAACGTGACCCCCGAACTTCGTAGACAAACCCACCAACTCGCAGTGCACCGGCGCCATCGTGACCATCCAAGCCCAAGCTCAGAAGCCGCGAGTATCCCTCGAGTCCCAGACCAGCCAACTGCAACTTAAGTGTTAATTGCCATAAACTCGTAGACACCGACATGTTACCCATCGAGGATCAAGTCGATGAAAGTGTTCCCTCGCCCAAGACCCAACCTCGTGTCTATCGAGTGTGGCCTGCCCCAGACGTCCTCACAGAGCACCGCACGTCACTCGCAATCGATGTCCAACCAGCCAGGAGTTATCACCGCTATACCGGCATTGGGGTGGCTTTCAGTGTTGCTATATAGGCCAATTGCATCAGTTATCACAAGTCTCCCACCGAGCCGTCTTACGATCCTCCCACTTGGTACCCACAGGACCTGCCTGTAGTAAGAGTGTCAAATCATCACCAATCACCAAATATCAACCATCAAACAAGCCATCTACACGAGCAGCCTCTCAAATTCCCGTGAACGTCGCTGATCATAGGCTATCACTCGGCCGGAAAAATCGTTAAAGATGAGGACTTACGGATGATAGAGGGGGCTTACACCGGGTATTTGAGAGTATCGTAGGCACGAGGAAGGGCTTGTGAGGCTATACGTAAGGACTGGGGGCGGGTTATCACTGGGGGCTACTTCTATTAGTGGTTGTTGTACTGCAGGGGTGAGGATATCGACGGGTATAATGCATATATGTATCATATCCATTCCCAATTGCAATGCATAGACATGAATCTAGAATATCTGTTTCTATCTATCTTCAATTTTGAGGTGATATATATATGGTCATAGAGCACTGGAGCACATTGTGACCAGCACTCATACTACGTACGCAGCTAGAATTGTACTCTGTGTACCCAGCCTACCTGTCTGTACCGCAGAACCCTAAAATAGTTCGATCCGCAATTTCCCAGCGTGAGAATCCAACTCTGCTGCCCCTGCTCTAATCTCCCGAAAAGCAGGCTATCCCCAAGCTAACCCCATTCCATCACCCCAAGTCACTCGCATTCAATGCGCAACCCTCTCACCGCCCACCTATAAAGCCGCAGTTCCTCCCACTTCCCTCCCTCCCTCCTTCCCCTCCCACACACAACGTACCACTCATCACATCCATCCATCCATCCATCAACTCCATCATCATCATCATCATCAGCACCAAAAAAAAAAAAAAAGAAAAACAAGTACCCATCACCACCATGGCGATGTCCACCTCCTCGCAAGGCATCTGGCACCAAGAACTCATCGACGGCAAGCAAGTCTGGCACTTCTACCCCTCCCACGCCATGACCCTGCGCCCCAACGCCGCCGTCGCCGCCGCCGCCACCACCATCGAGGCGCCGCCGCCCGTCACCTCCACCGACAAGATCATCGTCCACCCGCCCGGGCAGTTCCCCGCTGGCGCTGGCGCTGGCGGCGGGGCTGGCGGCCCGCAGCTCACGTATAATGTCTACAACACCTACAACTATCCTGCTGCCCAGCAGGAGGCGAAGAAGGAGGTGGAGGCGAAGAAGGAGCAGAAGCAGGAGGGCATCATGATCACGGAGGAGGAGGTCAGGATGGATGCGCTGCTCCATGAGCAGGCGGAGGCGCTGCGCATGAGGAGGCATTTGCAGACTGTTGACTATGGGGCGGGGGATGTGTATGGGAGGAGGTGGGTTGGGAGGTAGATGGCTGATGTGGGGGGTATGTATTTTTTGTCGGTGCATGTGATGAATGGGTTTATTGGTGTGTGTGCTAATTGGTCTGGGATAGGATTCTTTTCTGCGATGGCTGGCAAATAACACTGGATCTGGAGGTGACGCTTTCGGAGGTGGGATAATGGGTACATATGTTCTTTGCCATTGCAGGATTGGATTGGGAATTTTTTTTTCTTGGCTCGTTGGGGCTCTTTTTTTTTTGTACCGTAGGCATACAGGCGAAATACGATATGAATGGAGGGTTTTTTTTTTCTTAATTGATGCGATTGATCTGATATCGACGTGCATTGATCTTATTCTAGATTGAGGATTTGATGATCTTCGTGCTGGTAATATATAGAGTGATCATGAGATAGAATAGCCAATGGCAGTTAGATTTAGTAGATAGCGTAAATATTAATATAATACCAGTATAATTAATCAAGGTTTCTGTTACCCAATTGAGCTCAGATCCAGTAATATCTCAGATAACGGTGGTGATGGCTATTATAACACTGTATTTATACCTCGAGATCTAGATACTACGTTACTAGGGCGTGTGTACGTGTAGTTAGATATCTCGTGTTTTGATAATAATAAAAAAAAAAAAACACGCTAGTATTGCAAGGATCGACGTACTCGACGTGACTATAATATTTCCAGTCCTCGAATCATATGCTATGATTCGAACCTAGGCCTCCCATCCCCCCCTCTTTTATCTATATCCATCAGAACGACAGTACTTCATGTTTGGGTTTAGGAGCTCCAGGCCTTAGTTCGAGCTCAAACTATCACAATCTAAGTTGCCTGCTAGAGCTTGTTCGAACTAAGGCTGCAGCTGGGCCCTAGTAAACCGCAGTTGCTGTTATAATTCGGGGCCCATTTTATAAGAGACTGAAGTCTGAAGAGAATCGTATTGTGTGATTGATAATTCACAAGAGTAGAAAGAACAAGTTCCTTTTATAGTAAACAATTAAAGGCGTTGTAAATAAATACGCATTATCAACTGCAAGACAACCAAATGTACTCGTTGTCTTGACACAGTACTAATAACAGATAGCAAAGACTGCAAAACAACAGTCACTGGGTAAGTTACTTGTAGATACACTCCGAATATTTACTCCCTTTCCCTAGCCGTCGAGCGAGCTTCTAACTTACACACCGAGTCTTAGGGCTCTCTATCACGCAAAAACTGGCTGAATTAAACAAAAAAAAAAAAAAAAAAAAAAAAAAACGCAAAAACATAAAAACGCAAAAACGCAAAAAATTGGCTGCCAAATCCTCTGCCAAGCAGAGCACTTTGATCACAGGTGGTTCGACTGACCAATGAAAGCAACCACCAAGACATCTATTCCTGGCACGCAGACGCAATGCCAATCATCACCACCAACCAGGAAGCCGTTATGCGATTCAGATCTAGAGCTGAAGGCATAGCTCCCCATCAAATTACTAATGACTTATGCACAGTGATGAAATTGGGAATAGTGTAGCCAACTCAATTGCTCGATTCGGCAAATAGGACCTTAGGGCTGAATTCTTTGGAGGGAGAACCCTAGAACTGGTTCAAACGTTTGGTTACTCAAGCGAGAAATAAGCTTGGAATCTTGGGGGGCGGGGCTTATACTATCGAGGGCGTTGTTAAAGATCGAGATTCGAGGGTCGACTCGTGGTTGGGGATACGTGATGCTGGTGGGATCGAAGTGGCTGATAATAGAGAGGATTGTGCCGGTGAAATAACGCTAGCTTTGATTTTCGGCTTTCGGTCTCATTATATATCTAGAGACTTTGGTCGCTTTGATTCAAAACATCTTTCTGGACAACGCTTCACGCCTTTGTGCTCAATACTTTTACTCGTTGAAACTTACTTCGGTTTATTCCTCGAGATGGGGTTCACTTACCTTCTACTCATCCTCACTCTGATGGCGTTACAAAAAAACCGCACTCGTATCGTCTTTAAGTCTAGAACCAGGCTGCCATATCATCCCTGAAAGTGACCGCCCCCCTCCGCGGGACTGGTTACATCGCTGGCCAGGTAGCTATTACAACGGGAGCATTGTACTTTCTTCATAGGATTCTCACTTGAGATGTTTGCTAATTATTTCTCATATAGGAGTTTCAATTCACAATTGACGAGGAGTACAAGAACTGCAGTGATCAAGATGGGGTGTTTTCTTCAAAATACGACGCAGTCCTGGGAATCATGGAATATCTAACGCCATATGAGCCTGGCGGCGGGAGTGCCTTTGCGTTTCTTTTGAGTGGCTGGAAACCTGGCTTTGTGCCAGGTGAGGTTGTGAATGTTGATAATACATCACTGAACTGGTTTCCCGCCGAAGTCGAAGTGGTAATATAACTGCTGTTTATGCTTATAAGTCAGTGATCACATTGCTAATGGGGGGTTTTTTTTTTCGTCAAGACTTTGAATTCATTTGCTTTTTCTAGGAGCTACTTAACTATTGAGATGCATTTAGCGACGCGTACGTGGGAACTCGCTGCCCGGAAGAATGGAAATGGGTATAATTTTAAGGGCAGTATATATGAAAACACTGTTAGAAACCTCCCCGCACGCAAAAAAAAAAAAATGTTTGAGTTGTGGATATTGATTTCTGCCAATGCTTAGTACCAAGATAGTTCTCTATTCATCCAATACCTCCCACTGTGTAGCAAGGCGAACGACTCATCCGCACCCCCGACGTCGTTTTATTCCTATCCCTTTGTTGACTCGGAGGCATCGTTCAGCGATCGCGCACAATACGAAGCACTGCGCAACCAGGTCAATGGGAGCTTTGATGCAATGGAAGCCACCCTCACTGCCAGTGGTGCATTTATTGGCAGCTTTGATAGTGTAGATATTTACCCTACTAGGCCTACCTTTTACGGGAGGTACACGATAACCTTTACTGGAGTTATTGATGACTATTATTCGCATACGCTAGATACAACATCGGAAAATAATCCGGATTGGCAGGACAATGATGCGTCAAGAGCAAGAAGTAGTGAAGCATCTTTGACAATGCTTCCAACGGTAACCTGTACTCCGACAGGCGGTGCGGGGTAGAGGCGGGTACGCATTGGAATGGTGTATGTGACAGTGGTAGTAACGGTGTTTATGGTAGATACGTTGTAGTTTATTATAGTACATTTACTAGTATTGCCGGAGCTTTACAATGACGTGTATATTTCTATTTATGTTGTCGACATTTCCTTCTTCATAATAAGTGCATGACAGATACAAATGAGTACATATAGGGATCCGGGACCTATAAAGAATTGCTGCTATTCTCTGTACTATACTCAATAGCTCCATCGTTTGATTCCTCAGACTCATTGGCCTCGACCGAGTCCCACAATCACCCGATAATACTCGTGTTAAAAAGGGCCGACAGACAACGGCGGCCTCACTGGTACAATCAATGATTGATATCTGTACTAAGTTTCAGAAGAGATACAAAAATAATGCAAGAACGTAGTGTGTATCATATACCATGAATTCAACAGGTGTTTCTGATGATAATATCTCCCCTAACCCTAGTCCGAGTCAGAGTCTATGAGTAGCCCTGAATCAGACTCTGTGAATAACCCCTTCGAATCAGACTCTATGTGATTCGTAGGGTAATATTATTCCGTCATCTTAGTCTTGGTTCGATCATGAGGTTTCTTTGGCGGTTAATTAAGTGGTTGACTATGGGCGTTCAAGCCATGATACAGGTACGTACGGTGCGCATGCTCAAATTCACCCTATTCTCTGTATAACTCCTTCTCATCAAAGAATAGCTAGAATACTAACTATATAAATATATCACAGCCCACCGACCACACTGTTATGTTTTTCACATTATACCACTAGAATAACTTCGCACTAGGAAGGTTAGTAATATTAGCAGTGCTAGTGTCTAGTAAGATATTATACATGTAGTTAGACTGCCAAGAGTGAGTGAGAGCCTATGAAGAAAAACAAGTACTGCAAATCAACTTGGGGCTTTAACAGCGGTAACAGGCGAGTAATACCGAAAGAGGCGTGGGTAGAATCATTGCTGTATCTGGAAGAAGGAAGAGTCTATTTCTATCCAGAAAGCAGGTTTAATGTGTAATTCGATAGTTTTACGCAATGCCGCATCAATATCGTACATATATCTACCCCACTCCTCTCCAGTATTGTATGTATATATGTATTCAATGGTATTATCATTATCCGACTCGTAGCGTACGTCACCGGGTTATATGGAACAATTCCCATTTACTTGTAGGTTTGATGCTGGATTTCCTGAGTGTCACATCAATACAAGCAAATTGTGGGCCTGTGGGCCCAAATAGAAGTATTCCCATGTAAATCAGTTAATAATGTTGCGCTTCTCTTCTTTCCCACCAAACGACGTGATTGGACAGAGGAGCCCTCTTTTCTGTCCAATCACGAAACTCCTGATCGATGGATGGTTAATTTCAATCCCGTCAGGGTTAGGGTGCCTGCATTCCCCGCCAGGGCTGAGTGATGATGCGGCGGTCTCGGCAACGACAATCGCATCCTGGATCTAACCTCCAGCAACAACCCACCAGCGATAGCTCACAGCTTTGCTCATATTGACGCAACAGCAGCACCACCATGTCCGAGGGGGCATCGTTAAGCAAATTTGAAACCACCAAGCTAGATCAAGGCTGCGAACACCACCCCTCTGCCTTCGCAAACGGTAATAGTACACAAGCTACAGGCCTGCGTAATTTCTTGAAGGGTGAGGTTATAATTCTCGATGAAGACCTCGACGATGACGAGCTCATTGGCGTCCGTTTATTACAGTTCCGGACACACAGAGCTCGAATACGCCGAAAAAGCATCTTCCGAGTGCTCCCAGAGACGTTGCAATGGTTCACCCGAGCAGGCTGCGGCATATCGGTGCTCCCGCGACAACAACAGCCCCAGGACCATCTAATCCTACTACTCCATCACGTAGTTCCAATGGACAAAACGGGAACAACGCCTTCAGAGCTCCAGTACCATCTGATGCAGCTTTTCAACAGGTATCGAGGAGTCCGCCAAGGGCACCGAAGGCAATGACTCCGCAAGTCCCACCTACTGGCCCAAAGTCGCAAGCAACGCCCAAATCTGCTGCAAAGGGTGTTAACCAGATGCCACTGGGCATCAAATCACCACCCACTGGCCCCAAGGCTCATCAAACAGCAACAACTCGTAGATCTTCGAAGGGCGGCTCTAACCAATCAGTAGCAGCGGCGAGTCCAGGAGCATCCAGAAGTAACTCAAGAAACAAGGCCAAAAAAAAGAAGTTTATACCCTTGCGAGAAAAGCTCGGCGGTAGTGCTAGCGCCTCCTCTATTAAGAAAAACCATAGACATTCGGATATGATGCGGGGTTTGAAATCTTCCCCTTTAAAGCTTCATGCGCGCGAGCACATTCCAGATATTCCAGTGAACGAGTATACCAACCAATTTGGCAGACAACAGACGCCTAATGGCAAGATATTGTCCCATCAAGATTTGTTTAGACCTTCGCCCAAAAGAGCGCATGAGACTTTCGCTTCACCCAGAGGGCCACGGGCGAATGGCACCGCCATCAACTCACACAAAGCCCCTGTAAAGTTTAGTCACGGTGCTAAACGGCTCGCCAAAGGGTCAAACTCCGCCCCTTTCGAGATTCACCGTCGCGATAAAAATGGTAATGGCCAGGTTCTAACACAGTCACTGCCGGCGGCCGATACTGGCTCGGGGCATAGGAGACAAGAGGCATTCAGCCATGACTACCGCGGCATTCCTACTGGTCCGAGATTCCCTGAGGGCTCATCTTCTCGGGTGATAAATGAAATAGATTCGCGAGAACGAGGCTACAACTTCAACTCGCCTCCTCGCCATGCTTCCGACGCGAGATATATGCATAGTCCACCAAAACAACCTAACGCTTACAACACTTCGAAGACATCTCAAGCTTGGAGTCCAGAAAATATGTCTAGATATGAAGAGAGTGAGATGTTTGGCACTCGGATGGGTGAGATGTCTCCTGGAAATCAGAGCCGGTTCATACCTGAGAGACCCGGGTATAGGGCTGGAAGCTTCCCTGGAAGGCCCAATGAGGGTGGGGAAAGACAAGTAGATCATATGATAAGGGGGAGAAGGAGTAGTGTTGGGTATGGATTCATGGGCATGGACGCAAGCATGAACCATAGGCCTATCGTAAAACAGGAAGATATGGGGCCGAAAGCTGGGGTTTTAAATAGAGGAAAGCCCCCTTCTGGTCGTTTCCAAGGCCGCAAAAAGGCGTACCGGAATGGTACATCTGCGGCTAGGGGTGTTCCTCCTGGCGGGGCGCGTGGCCGTGGAAAATTAATGAGAAAGGGAAACAATCAAGACAGAGCAGCGTCGGGAGCTGGGAGAACACCAGGACCCTCGAATGGCGTTTTTAAACGAAACAGCCGAGCAGTCGGCGCTTCAGGTGGTGTTCGCCGTCTTTCAGATCCTAGACGCCGTGGTGATACTAGAATGACAGGAAACGAAGCAAGGTACTGGAATAATGGAGGGGAAGGTAGAGATCCTTCTTGTATTGCCATTGGTGGCAATAATGATAACAAAGGCGGCCTGCAATTGCTTCTGGATAAGGAGAAATTTCAAGAAAATGGGCAAATGCAGGAGCGCAGGGAGCAGGTGGACCCGAGGATGAGGGACCCAAGAAGTTCGAGGGGCCAGAATGTTCAAAAGCTACAGACTCCGCAAGAGATACGGAGTATGCAAGTACATGAAGATCGGGGCCAGGAAGATATGGATATGACAGACGGCCCCCGGGTAATTACCATCGACGACGATGTCCAGGATGAGGATGAGATCGAGGTTGATGTTGATGTTGAGAGCGATGATGAGAATGGAGACGAGAGTGAGAGAGAGAGCCAGGCCGAGGAATACCTCGAAAGTGATTTTGATGGCGAACTCGATGAGGAGATCGAAGGGGAAATTGACGACGAGATTGGTGATGAGGAACTTGGCGAGGAGGTCGATGGAGATGTCGATGAACAAGGGGAGGAAGAGGAGGATGTCAGCTATGGAAACAACAATGAAGCCAACGATGTAGTCGATGGCAAAGCTAAAACTGGTTCTGAAAATTTGGAGATGGGAGGGACATTCGATGGCGCAGTTGATCGTTCATGTCATGGTCTGGCTGGAATCGAATCCCAAGCACCTCCCCAGGCTCACCCTCAAATTCCCGATGCTAGTCCTGGGGGACAGGTAGGAGCAGTGAATAAGAATGGATGTCAGGGAGGGACCAGAGAGAATCTGGAGCCCGTGTCGAGCGAAAGCTTCGATGGCAGAGAGGAACGCTGGGAGCTCCCACCATACCATCATTCTCCTGGCAGGCCAACAGTACCCATGCGTCTCTTTGATTTTGTCATCATCGAGCGACTAGAACAAGTTGCCTTGTCGGACATCTTCTGTTCTCTTTGTGTTCTAGAGGAGAGCATCCCACACAAGGTTTCAGTCACTGCTTTCAATGATACACTCGTGAGATCGTACCTGAAAGTTAGAGATATGATGATGCGAGATCCTCTTCTCGATGTGGACCATGAGACATGCGAAAAGATTGCCAAGGGGGAACTGAACACCCTGTTAGCACAACTAGAGGAAGAGAGAGGGGGCGGTCGAAGAGAAGCTCAAAGGGATGTGAAGATTCAAAACATTTAAGGCTCCTCGTACTAACTTATATCTTGGGTAAGTATAACCCCTGCCCTAACTTGCCCAATCCCAATTGATGAAGACGGTAAGAAATCGGGGAAGAGTGAGAGCGGCTTTAGGATTCGGAGGTAATAGCAGATGGTGGGAGCACTGCTTATGAGGGTTTCTATGGCATGCAGCCAATTTTTCAATTTCTTTCCCAGTTCATGGAGGAGGGTTTTTTCGTATTTTTTTTTTATCCATTGAGCGACTTGAGCGTCTTGAGGGAGCACATTTCTTTCTGGAATTTCATTAGTAGGGCTATATATTACTTGTGGTTTGTTATAAATACACCCTAATCGGGATTTTTTTTCTATTGTCACAAAAAGGTTCCGTCTCCAATTTGCCATACATATCGTGATGACAAAATGTCTCTGATAGAGACATTTCTGATTTTCATGCTAATTTATAGACAATCATCTCACCAATCAGGTTTCAAACTAAAAATAAGAAATGGGAACTAACAATGAGAATCAACCATGAGAATTAACAATGAAAATTAAAAATGAAATCAAACTAATTCTAATCCCACTCGGTCCTTTTATTTCACCACCCACCCCCGGTCTGCTCTCTTTGAATGATTATTCCCATATATCCCCTCCTAACTATTTCAGTCAACTCGGCATCTACCAGGAACCCAAATCGTGATTGTTGTAGATCCGCTGCTGCGCAGTTGATACTTGACCAAAGGACGGATGCACTCTCCACGGGGCTAAGACTCCCACATGCATCGAGATCGCCGAGAATCTGAGTAACCCGCTCCCGAATTTTATGAATTTCCCAAGGCGTGGCCATGGTGTATTTCACGATTTGCGCAGGTCCTGGGATAGTAGAATCTTCAAGCCGTCCTTGTTGAGCGAATGCTGTATGATCTAATGGGCCCAGGATTACTTGGTTAGGTTGATATTGTTGGTGAAACGCATGATTCTGGACTGCGGCATCTAAGCTCGCCCTGTGCATCCGGGCCACCCTCTCTGTTTGGGCCACTCTGGCTAGCAGTTCTTGTTCTATATTCCTTGCCCTTTCAACTCTAATTGCTTGCTCTTCCCGTGCCCTGTTTGCCAAGTCCTCCTTCGACAAGCCCAACCCACGATTCCCAACCCTAACTTCAACCTTGACAGGCTCCAGATTCCCATCACCGCTGGTACCAAGTGGAGTGCCCTCCCTATATCCCATCTTCTCCATCATGCGTCGACCCTTATTCTCCTTGGGAATCTCCGGTGCCTCCTCTCCGACAATGTCACCGTCTTTCAGTTCCCGGAACCTCCGCGGCGTTGTTATTGATGATGATCTATGATCCCTTTGCTTTGTAATAGATACCGGTACGGGGGGCTTGTATTGGAGGCACTGTAGAGAATTTTGTAAAGGGGTTTGTAGAGGTTTCTGTGGAGGTTTGCTGAGCTGTACCGGTTGTGTACTCGGTGTATTCCAGTATAGATCGTTATCATGGTCGGTGAATCTGCCGGGCAATTTATCTTCGACCAATTCCCTTGAAGTGAAAATAGAATTTGGCAGATTATATGGAGCTTCAATAGGGCTTGACTGCTTCCCAGAAGGCTCACCAAGGGGTTTATCTTCGTTTTTTTCGAGCTCAACGGGAGTAAAAGTCGTGGACGAGCTAGCCGAGCTAGAGAAGTTTGGACTAGGTGCAGTGGCGGTTGTAACTGAGCTTCTACGACGCGTAGACATAAAGTTCACACTGCCTGGAGTTTGTAGTATTGCTGCTATGTGAGAAGATAACGAGGGCTGTGGTCTTAAGGATGGTCTCCTAACGGCCTTTTTGATCTCCAACTCCTGCTGTCTCAATTCATGTTCTCTAGGTAGTGATTTCTCCTGCTTCTGGGGTTCTATGTTGGGCTTTGGGGCCACGGACCGGAGAGAAAGGCCTGCGGTGCCTGGTTGTTGCAAAAAAGCAGCCTGTACAGCCAGAGTAACGCCCCCGTCTGAATCTGAATCCGAGCCGTTTTGAAAATTTGTATTTTCCATATTTTTTTCGACACTTCTGTACTCCTCTGATCGCCACTGCTCAAAAATACCGCTATCTGTGGCAGCTGTGGTGGCTCTGGTAGAGTTTAGCGTCGAAGACTCAAAGTCGGAAACTGTGTTGAGAAGAAGAGACTTGAGGTTCGTATTCTGATGTTGCACGCTTGTCGCTAATTTTCTCCTGGGATAATTCTGTGGTCCTGGTTGAAAAAGTACTGGGTGACTTCCCGCAAGTCGCCCGATACCGCGGCTGATCCCAGGTCTTTGCGGCAGCGAAGTGGATGCCTTAAATTCTTGCGGTACATTGGATGCCTTATTCCCTCCAGTATTAATATTGGATGGCTCCTCCAAAAGACCTGGTCGCACAGGGTATAAAGGTCGGTTTGTTGGGGGTGGCCATCGATCCTGTCTGTTGATCACAACAGGCCCAGGTGATTTATCTGAGAAAGATATATTAGCTCAATCAAAATAGCTCTGGTTGCGTCGTTTGAACTTTTGAGAAATATGTAGATACTTTTGATGGGGATATCCATTAAACCGTTCTTATTTCTAAGTGAGCTTGCTCTAGGCAACGTGCGTGACACCGCTTGAATCTCCCGCCAGAGGGTTTGATGAGGTTCAACCCGTATGTACGTTTGCTTTGTTACTGATGGTTCTTGATGTGTTTAATAAGATCAATGATGGATTGCTGGCATATACCGGAGTGTAAGTGATTGGCTGAGTGGGTGGGGCGGTCGTTGGTTGGTTTGGCCTGGGCCGCTATGTGATCACCGGCAGGAGAGGGATGGTTGGCCTGAATGTGTGTCCCGCTTTAGACCGTTTGAATGGTTCGGCACGTTTTTGTACTACATTCTCTGCATTGTACATGTATGTAAGTAAAAAATTTAATGGGACCCGAGAGTCAACAAACTCAGATACTAAGCACATCGTTGGACCATTTGAAGATCACAATCTATCACTCGGTGTTTCGAAAGTGAGTGGATTACGTCAGACTTTATCAAGACGCTGGGATTCGATTCAGTTCAATTCACATTTATTCATAAATTCAAAACAATCATAACTACTCGTAATCTTGGCGAAACATTACAGCCCGCACTAGAATAATATCTAGAACTAATCAATCCAAGTGACAAATCCCTTCAACCATCAATCATAAATCGGGTTCGCTAATTGTAATTTCGTCTCCAGTGGTATAACCTCTAAGCATAACGTCCAAGAACCCTAAAAATGTCAGCATTAAATAGAAGAAAATCCCCAAAGAGCACATACCCCATAACAAACATTCCAGAGCTGACCAAGAAAATGGCCGCCATACGCACTCTAGCTGGTGACCTTGACAGCTCACCGCTAATTTGTTTGTCAGTACGTTACAGCACTGCCTAAGCTCTTAGGAAACTTACTGTAAAAAGTCACGGCTAAGTAATCCCACAAGCCCACCATATAGCAGGAACCCGGCAGACATACTATCAAATACCCCCGTCAAAATGAGCGATCTCTCACTCGCGAGATCATAGTCCTGTCTGACCGCAATACCAATAGCGACACCCATCGGGGTAGTAATTCCGTAAATTGTCGAGCAAACCCACAAGCTCCAATCTTTTGAGTTATGATTATCGAGGTCGATGCTTGCTAGCCTAGATCCGATAGCTAGTCCTTCAAATACTTGATGGAATACAATCGCAATAAAAAGCGCCGTGAACCCATCCCCGGTTGATAAAGCCAAAGAAAGTCCAAGGAAAATACTGTGAAAACATGTTCCAGCCTCTACAATCAGGGTTGATAATAACTCTTGCTGCCTATGGTAGCGCAGTTCAACCTGATGTGCGTCCATATTGGCAATCTCTGCAATCTCAGATTCTGTGAGTGGTGGTGTTTGATTTATCGTCAGAAGATCATCGTGATGAACCGTGCCCATATCACTTGGAGTGTCTTCCTTAGACGCATGCCGATGTGAAGAAACTAGAACGGATCCGTTCTCCTCGGGTTGGTACAACGATCGGTCAATGTTTGCCGGGTCGGATATGCGTGCTTCGTATTCTTCGGACAATCCCGCATTCTTTTCGGCATCTGCTGTAGCTTGGTCATGGAGGGATTCGACCCAACTTTTGGACGAAAAGTCGATAAGGAATATCGCGAACATGGCTGCCATTGCAATAGCGTCCGGCAGAGAGGGGTAATCGGTGGTGAAGAAAGAGGGGAGGCAAGGTGCGGTAAGGTAAGAATGCGCTGCAGGTAGAATCTATATTTCATTAAATCAAATTTAGAATTCTTGAACAAACAAAAAATGCTGCGAAGTATACTTTATATCGTCATGGTATATCACTCGATCAGCTGATTAGGCAAGAATAGCAAGAACTTACATGTATAAATGCGGTCCCGATAATGACACCAGTTCCAAAATGTTTAGTAGCCCATAATACCCATTGAAATGTATTCGATGCAATCTCAGTCACTCTCTCCTTCGTTCCTGTCATGATCGAGATACCATCCTCCGTGTGGAGTTGATCGCTAGTTCGGGCGTCCGCAGTACGTGCATTTTTTTTAATCAGATATCGTATGTAAATTGGCGCATAAGCGGCGGCAGAGCTTGTTACTAGTAATACGAGGAGAGAAGCAAGATGTAACTTGATATCATAATCGACGCCAACCTCTTTTGACCCACCACATGAAGGTCTATATGGGGGGCCGGCAGGGTCGAGTGGCATCATGGTATGAAAGTGTTCAGAAAGATCGTTTAGATGATCTTCCTCAAAATCATCGTCATGCGTGACTACTCCATGGCGCTTCATGAGCAAAGCATGGATCGCGTGGGTAATGATACGATGCATAGTTGTAGTTGGAAATTAATCGGCCTATATAGATGAAATATACTACCGGTAGATGCCCCCCAGAATCTATTTTTCCTAAGGTTAGCTTTAGGTAGTTATGCGTGGTTGAAACCCTATTCTGAATGAAGTGGTTACTTACAAGGTTATGCGTTGAAGTCGTATCAAGTGAGGTTGGTATCCTTGGGGATTGATCTAAACGAATATATGATGCCCTAGGAGATGTCTTCCTGTCTTTCCTATTTTCACACCTCTTTCGAAACCAATTTCTTAGGATGAAGCTCATATAGAACACATTAATAAAAGTGGGAACAATTTAAAAAAAAATGAGAAAGCAACTCCAGGGGACCGACCAATTATAAGTTATGACTTATGAGGGGAACAGTCCGCCTCCGAATTCACAGAACCCCTTCAATGCCTCCTTTATGTGTCAACAACTTTGATTAACATAGGCTCATTTCCAATCTTGGACCGTTCGAAAATACCGCAGTGGGGCGGGAAATTGAGCATAAACGTCCAATATTCCGTCGTGATATACAAAAAATGCCATTTTACTCACCGCTGCACTTGTTTTATGCTGAAGAGCTTCTTCATCTCGGATGAAACCTAATCTCCAGAAAGTCCTTTTTCCCCTTACAGCGATTGGTACCTTGCATGTTGAGATGCAGCCCAAACCCCTTCTTTCCTTTCTCTCCAGCGTGTGCACAAAACACGTGATGCCCCAGCATAAGTTCACCAGCTGCAGGAACGCCGAGAACTTGGTTTCCAGCTTGTTATGATGATCATGACCCGAGGGTGTAAGGGACACTATGGTCGCATGTAGAGGGAACCGGAGATGATCAATTCCTACAAGCTTCATGTGAAGATATCCCCGACCTATTACTTAACTAGCGTTCTTATCAGGGAATGTAGGCATCTTACGGAGCTTGTGTTGAGGAAAAACCTGCCACCATAGACTGCACCAGCGCTTGATACTGATATCCAGTTCACTAAGCTGACATCAGTGGAATGTTTGGAGGCTGTTGCTATGTTTAGCTGCAAGGTGATGGCTGACCTACCTGACTTTAACGCCAATGAAGAAGAAGGCTTCGATCTGTCTTTAAGTACATGTATGTACATGTGGTTCATTCTAGACCCCCACCGTTACGTTACACAATTAATTACAGAGGCAGGATAGATATGGCTGTTTTGCGTAAATACGTTTCTGTGTTTTTTACTCGGCGATTGTCTTCCTGACCAAAAGCCCCAACCCTCACCTATATCATGGCTGCTAACTCAGTCAGAAGATCGGTTTTTGTCTAAATCAAGCCCTTCAATAGAAACTTTTGTGGATTGAGCCGGTTAGACTCTCCCCTCAGTTCAGCCCAAAGGACGCACCGCTGTGTGTCCTACCGGATACCCCTCAACAACCCTGAATCAGAAGATAATTGCATACCCGTACAATGTATCTATCCCAATATCACTCAATGGGATATCGGGTACACTCCATACATGTAAGGTCGGCCTTCATTCTGTCGCCTCCCGTGAGGTCCAATTGAATTTATGCCATAAACAGACAGGCCAGAAAGCTTACAAAAAACATATTTAAACCCCAGAAGCATTCTACAGCGACATCGAGGAACCACCTTCATTCAATATATGAGCATGAGACCTAGTCTTGTGTGTATCCCCTACGGTAAGGTCGCTGTTCGCATGAGACTCCATATCTTTGAGGTTAGATGTGAACGCTATTCGCCAATCACGACAGCTTTGACATTTTCCACAATTGTACAAGACCCTAAGTCAGAGGACATTATTTAAAAGCCATAACTGATAGCTAGTTGTTACCAGATAAGGCGTGTAAGTATCACTCATCCTTGCACCTCTTTAGACAATAGCTTCATAGACAAGCCCTATGTTCTCATCAATCAATTGTGTAATCACGTACGAGCACTCGAAGATGGTGCAAGTAAGATTGGTTAGTCTCTTACATGACTGCCGCATATATAGCCGCATATATAGACCCTAAATCCGGAAGCGAGATAAGCGCGAACGAATCGGATTATCCCCATGCGGGGAGCGCCATAAACCCATAAAATTCGGCGACTGGATTCTGCGATGCAGCCAATAGCTGCTAGCTATCGCCTTAGCTGATGAGGCTCTGAATTAAGCAACATAATCCTCGATTCCCGCGGTTACACACTATCGAAGCAGGGTGCCCCCACGGGACTTGATTAGAGTACATATATGTAGTGTTTGTGGGGGCCAATTTGCTCCGCGCACTGCGGGGAAAGGGCATTAATTGGAGCCGCCTATTAGAAGAACATGAAAGTGCTGTTCTCGCTAAGTGATAGACGAAGATACCCACTAGAAACTTGATGCCAGATATCCATAGCCTTGCTGAACGAGCTCCCTACGTACCGAGCCTTGGGCCCCCCACCATGCAAAAACTGGCTGCCAAATCTGCAGCTAAGAAATATCTGTATGTTAGGCTGGTACGCAAGGAGCTCACTCGACAGGAAAACGTAGTGGAAAAAATAAAGTAAAAAAAATCGGAAAGAAGAGGAAACTTTGCGTGTAATTCCTTCCTCGTGTCATAGGTTATAATCGCATCCTAGGGATTTCTGTTTACTTCTTGCCTTTACCATGTAGGATTTTCAACCTACATGTTGCATACAATTAATGAAGTAATCAACCAATGTGGGATTTTCAGCTTGCTTTGATGCTATCATAATGATGGCTGGGCTGGGCTGAGCTGACCGCACCTGGATAATTCGAAACCGATAACTCGGCGGCTTGAATCTACCCTATCTATCCTCACGACCAGGGCTGCATAGTATATCATGTTGGGGAGGTTTTGCACGTGTGGTAAACAGAGGGCCCTATAAGAAACTGCTTTTTAGCCCTAGGGCACATTTCCCTCCAGAAGTACGCGTATGTCGCCAGTTATCGAACCTGCTAGTGTCCATGATAATGGCAAGTGGCGATCCGGTAGAGAATGGTGGAGGCTCGGTGGGAGCCAGAATTCGGATATCATTATCTCGGTGCCGACAATTTCGTTCTAGAGAGTACTAGTAACCTCGACGTAAAGGATCGAATTATTGCAGGGATATTGATCCGAGCCAATCTGTCAGTTGTGGCTGGCGAGAGGCGAATCAAAGTCGTTACCAGCAAATGGTAAATTTTGAGATCATTCATGCACATTGAAAGTAGAATCGGGACTAAATCAAAATAAGCCCATTTAGTGTTTGTAGATACCTGCCGATCAGATACCAAGTCAGCCCCTGGTATCAAGCTTGGGTCAAACGAGTGATATCCTGTGATGCTACCATGCGATGCTGTTTCAAAGGCAGCATCGTTTAGTGCCTCTATGTCGAGGTCTACGGACTTCGAATGAGTTTTTCTGATTGACGTAAAGGAAATAGTGGATTGCGCAATGCATCGTGTTTGCTTCTGTCAAGTAGAATCCGTATTCTTATATACAGAATATGACAAACTTACTTCTATGGGTCCAATCCCTTTGACACCCACCAATACAGTCGTTTTTTGACAGGTAAACGGATTCGATTTCTGTCCAGCCGCTTGGAATTGTTATTTCTTTATCCTTCAGCTGAAATCTGATCGATTCGCTCTGCTTCTCGCGATGATCACGGACGAACTCCTTGAAGCACTTCTACCCTCAATTCCTGTGGAAGTAAAAACTCCGGAGGGTCTGAGCTTTGGCAAACTATTGGGTAGGGCTGTTTTATAAATCCGTCCAAATGCTCAGTTCAATAGATATGACGACTTATTCCCCCCCCCCCGGTCGGCGGATATCGCGAATCAAAAAACAGCGAATTACCACAATGAATAGTAAAAAGACTCGTGGATGTCTTGCTTAGGATGCGCATGTCTCACCTCGAGACTGAAGTGGATCCACTCTTCAACCCTATCGGTAGATTGAGTGAACATGAGGCGGAAGATCGTCTGATGTTGTGGTTAAACAGCACAAGCGAAGCGCTTTCGTCCGATATGCATATTTTTTTTCGTGATTGAGGATAGACACGTTCGAGGCTTAGGGAGGCGGGCTTTGCTGGCGCTGTCAATCAACATCATGCTATCAATGAAAAGAAAAAAAACACAATCGATCCGAAGAAAGGACGACAAGAGCACGAATACTCGCCGGCGCGACGCGAATTGATGACTGCAGATAAGGCCACGCCCCTAAAGCACTGGATATGTTTTAAAGGCATAGTATTCGTGGTGCAGAAGAAGCTTAAGTAGTCTGCGCATCTTGGGTGCGACACTAGGAGAAAAGGGAAAGAAGGAAGGGATGTGAATGGGTATACTGAAGGCGGAATCTCGGGGGTCGAATCAAGGTGTCACGGTGACGAAAGTTACCCTATTTGCCAAGTAATACGTGACACTCACAAGAGTAACTGATGTGGGATTTGAGCGTGGGGAGAACAAAAAAAAAAAAAAGATAACGCGGCAGACAATCATATTGGAAAATATTAGGGTTAGGCTTCGGAGAACCTCACTACGCCGGTTGTACCTGGTTCTATTAGGAATGATTGGCGAAAAGATAAATATAAAAACAGCAGGATGTCTTTCTTGTTTTTTTTCTCTCGAAGTGTAGCCTGTATCTAGATGCAAGATGATGTGAGTCGCTCCTTATCTTACCGGATAGGTGGCTGTGACGGCGATACTACATGTAGCCGCTGCTTTTCGAGCATATATACCTGTATTTATGCGCAATGAACAAACTATACTGACAATAGCGAATGTAATTATATACTCTAGGCTCCGTTTATATCTACATTCGTGTGGTTTATATTACTGAGCAGGAGTACTCCTCGGTATGGTATGCCAAGAGTAGGGGGTACGTATTAAAGTATTTACCAATATAAAACTAACATAACCATATAAATGAAGGCGTTATACTTTAAATCAGTACTATTCAATCTGTGATATGCTTCGGACATTGGATCTAGAGTACTCTGATATTCTCTACCTACATGTATGGTGCTTTGATGTTGAAAAAGTAAATAAAAATGGCATCGTCAATTGTGAGTGCGCAACGGATTAACTAGACTACATGTATCTTGATTTTAGGAGCCCCCCAAGTTGACGTTGACATGACAAGCGAAAGCAGAAGAACCCTCCCTCATCGCACTGCACCGCACGGCACATTCCGCGAATCAAGATTTGCGACTGCAGGGGCCTCTTCGAAACGAGTCCCGAATCACGGGCCTTCGGAGGATGAGGAAGGGCGGATAAATTGGCGCCGGAGCGAATCAAATTTTCCTTATCAGCATCAACTCCCTGACCGCGGAGCATCCTGGGACCTAGAAGAGTATCACACTAAGTATATTTATGTATGATATCTGAATCCCAATCTCAAATATCCCACATGGGAGTAACATTTCAGCTGCTATAGTAGTACGTACATGTATGTACATACCTATTGGCCTTGTGGCTGGTTTGGGCTGGCTGGCTCTGGCGCAGAAGCAGCAGGAATAGGAGCAGGAACAGGCAACAAGCAGCAGGCAGCAGGCAACGTCCTGCTGTGTCCTGTGCCTCGAAATCCAAAATGTGTATCAGTTATTATCTTCAATAGGTGTCTACGGGGGTGCAAGCTGCTAGTCTATAATTTCCGAACACCAGATAGGGACATGTATACACACTAGATACAGCTGTATAGATACAGCGAAAGGCGAGCCGTTTCTGCACCCACACGGCTCGTTTCACGAATCGCGATCTGAGAGTGCTGCGGTCCACAGTGGCTCTGTACCGTGTCGTTAGGTCTGACTGATAGCAGCGTGTTTCTCATTTTCCTTTACTTCTATTTCCATCTCGAGTTCACGTATTCGCGCTGGTTTCTTTTCCTTCCTATAACCTACATAATGTCTGATGATGCTGTTTCGAACCCGGCTACACCATGCCACGAATTCCTCATTGGTATCCCATCCGTTTTGTGCGCTGTATCGACTGCATTGAGCTCATCAGAAGGTTTGAGGTAGGCATGTATGTGAAGACTAGTACGTAGTAGGTGAGTTGGTGAATGGCCTTGTTGGTGTGTGTTGCCGTATGGATTCCTATTTTACTCCCGAGTCTTTATGAAACTCGAGAGGATGTTTTTACATTGGATTTATTTATCTGGATAGGAGCGGGATCAGTCTCACAGTACTACACGCCTACACTCTCCAAGCCATAAGTCATGTTCCGCCCATGAACACGTCTATTGCGACTCCAGTTTGGCGATCATTGATTGGATGGGATCGCGGTTGCTGCAGCGAGATGTGCGGTCAATCAATGTCAGTCAGTCAATAGCCCATGTTGCTCTGTTCCGTGCATATCATGTTGCACCCTTCCGTGCATCTACTATCATTCCGTGGGTGGTGGTTGAGGTGCCCTTGTCTTAAAATTGTCTTGTCTTGTCTGATATTTTTGCTTCTCGGCTGGTTTTTCCGATTGCCTGGGTCAAGTTACAGGGCGAAAATCGTTACTCTAGAGCTGTCTAGGGTGCGCGTAATTGTCTGTCCTGCCCAGTGTCGGCGGCCAGTCGATGCAGCACCCCTTTCCCTTGGAAATAGTACTAAGATGTTCGCGCATATTGGCTATCGTCATCACTCCATTTGATTATGCCTGACTTACTACATTACTAGTTGTTCCAGGTTTGTGACTTCCTTGTTTTCCCTGTCCTTCCTCTTCTCTAATAACCATTCCTGTCCTCTTCTCATCCACTCTTTTCTTTTCATTCCCTTTTCTCCTATTTATCTCCACATCCTCGCTCGCTTGCTTTCCGGCCTAGTTGCCTTACTTTACCCTCGTTTCTATAAACCTTAATCCATCAATTGCTAGTATCTGGTAGCTGTACAAGTATCACTCGCTCCCATCCAGCAGTAACGGCAACCCTCATATTATTAGCACACCACTATTATATCCAATACTGCCACTACTATTGCAACAATTATATTAATCGAGACAGAGAAAGAAGAAAGAAGAGTGAGTTAGAAGAGAAGGATTTGGAAAACAGATAGTGAGGGAGAAAAATAAAAAGTAAAAAAAAAAAAGTGAGAGAGAGAGAGAGAGGGAGAACAAATACAGATCACACAAAATGCCGAAACTTCGATCTTCCAAGTCAGTCCCTGCCGGAACCAAAGATGCTTCCCAAGCTGTCAAGAAGCGGAGTAGCCTAAGAGCTATGTTTTCATTTTGGAAATTTTCAAAGAAGACACCTGTGCTTGCTGAAGCCGAAATCGCCAATCCTATCATCAGTGGACCTGCTTCGAAGAGTCTTGGATTTTCTACAGCATCACTACCCACTGGACCTACCAGGGAGCGTTCAGACAGTGAAGGTTCAAGTTCAAGTGCAAATTCAGAACCAGCTCTCCCAACCATTCGAACCTCATCAACTGCATCCATACCCGCAGAGGTACGGCCACCTTTTGCCCGTCATGCACCATCTCCGTCAAATTCGTCTGCTTCCTCACTCGAATTTACGTCAGATGCATCTACAGCAGCAACCTCACCCTCAAACTCGTCCCCATCAATTTTGATTAAGTCATTATCATCGGCCTCAATAGTTACGATGGGTGGTGGTTCGGCGACAGCCATAGCAGATACCCCAGTGGAACCCATTTCTCCGCCAAAGCAGGTATCACCGAACACTACAAAGCTTCCAAAGCCCGTAAAAAGGTCAACGGACAGCTACCAAAAACATCCCTCACCACTTTCGAGTGTCATGGATGCCCACTCACCATATACCATGCCTTCTGCACCTCCAAGGTCAATGACAAGTCAAAGTCACGAGAACCACCAGCCAAGGAGAAGGAGCTCACTGGGGAACTTCCTGCGCCGTAGCCAGTCCCACCCGGATCTTGCAGACCTCACGCAAGAATATCTCCCACCGCTTCCTCCTATGCCGAAATCGAACTCTTCTTCTTCTTCGCGACCAAGATCTTCCAGTTCCTTGGCACGTGCAAAATCATTCCGCAGACGATCAGACGGCAGAAAACCCGATGGTGTTGGTGGTTACACCGAAGATCAAAAAATAGAACGCATGTCAATTCTCGGAGCGGATCCAGCGGGATACGGATATTATCTTTATCCGACCTCGAAACCAGAAGCTTCTAACGAGAAAAACAGCAGCACTAGCGGCTCTGGAAAGCGTACGAGGCCTGCCTATCTTGAGGACTGGAAGAGACATAGCTGGGGATCAAGTTCAGACAATGGCCGTGTCAGTACAACCGCGGCACCAAGTAGTAAGGCCTGGAAGGAGGCCAGGGGCCGTAGTTTTCGGAGAACTGTCACCCAAGCCATACCAGAAGAGGCCGGAGATTCACTTGATCCAGATATGCGTGCACAAAGCCCTGACAGCGGGTGCGACTCGTCAGATATGCCTTCTACAGGAAAGGGAAAGGAGATCGAACATGCCGATGCTATTTTGAGGGTGTAACGGGAGGCATAAAATATTATTTATGCAACTCATTTTGTAACCGAGGATTAGACGATGGAGACTAAGGATGACTCGCCTACGATCAGGGTAGACACGGTGGAAGTTTAATTGGTGGCTGAGAAAGTTTAGGGGTGATTTTTTTCTTTTCTTTTTGGAAGCGGTTCACCGGTAAAGCGTTCAGCTCTACGTGCATTCATTTTGTTTATTTAAGGCCATTACATGATTTTTGAGGATTCCTGTTTTGGAAAGATGGACATTGGAATTATGGTCAACGGGGGTGGGTAGGGTTAGCTGCGAGGGTAAAATACAGGCATAGAGGGATCGATGACCCGGAGTTTGTTACAATCTTTTTTTTCCTTCTCTCTTTTCCTTTCCTTTTTTTTTCTTTTCATTCTTGTATACTTTTCTGCACATACCAAGAGTTTTTTTTTTTTACCCCTTTGTTTTTCTATTTCCTCGTGTGTATCGCGGCCTTCATACCGAAGGAACGACGAATCATTCCTTTTCTGCGCCTTTCTTTATTATTTTTATTATTATTATTTTTTTTTTGTTATGGGTGGTGGATTTCTTTTTGCAATTTGTATTTTTGCACTGGCGAACAGTGGCGTTTATATAGGCGTCCCCTTTTTTCTTATTCTCAATGACGATATTATATAACTAATGCCGAAGATTTTTTTTTCTTCTTCTTGTTCCTCCTCCTCGCTCATTATCATAAGTGAAGCATAGCTATTTCGATTATTTCAAGAAGGGTGGGTTTGGATACAATAATATTCGCTTATTCCGGAAAAGCTCCTTGGCCAGCTGCAGTCAGTGTGAGTGATGTCTTGTGCTATGAATAAGCTTCGGTTCTGGCTTTCACGTGATTTAGGTTTTCTAGTAAAACCCGTTTTTACCGCATCCGGAGGGGTAAATAATGTTGTTAGGGTTAGTTAGTAGCTCTCCGTACTCCGATCTGGCCTTTTCTTTAGTTGAATCGGGGCTTTCTCGCTGCTCCTTCTCGTTGTTCTTTCCGGACCTTCATTTCGGTTGCCCTGAGATTCTGAACAAGAAAAAGAGCTTTGATTGAGGGGCAATTTGTATCGGAAACGTGCCATGGAATTATCTACGGAACGAAGGCACGATTATTAGGGTACTGGTAGTAGTAGTAACCCTTACCCTCTTGTCCTCTTCTACTACCTTCACTACATAAGTAGCCTTACCCTCCGCGGTTTCTACGGATTTGAAGGGAAGAGGTGGGTTCTGCAGGTATACCTAATCGGTACTATTGCATATGCTAAGACTCGGTTATTTTGGTGGCTATGGATTTGCAATGATGTCGAGCTCAGTATGCTGTTTACTTTTTTTCAGGCGGACGTACAGACAGGGCCATAGGGATAGGAGCTGGTGATATGATGCTGGGTTGGGTTAATAGAGTAATAGTTGCAGGGTATGTTGGGAGAGCTTGTGTAGATTGGGAACCGGCGAGCTCGCAGCCCATCCCCCCCCCCCCCCCCCCCCCAAAATCCCATCCCTCAACCACTGGAGAGGGAAGGTTGGGCATCGTGACTTGAATTTTGGGAAGAGGTTTTTTTGGGGGGGGGGGGGGGGGGAAGCTAGTATATGTAGGCGATCTGAATACTTGATCGAAACGTTCGAAGCTCGCAGGGTGGTAGGAATTGTTTGAAAGAGGTGGTTAACGCCGAAAGAGACAATAGCCCCGGGTCGATATGTTCTTCAATGGCCAGTCGACGGGGGGCTCATCGATGATGGTGATGATGGATGGGGGCCGTTTTCCAATAATATTTGTTTGGTGGGGTGCATTGGTAGCTGCTGCTACTGCTGGTGGGTTGTTATTTAACTAAGGGGGAGGGGGAGGGGGAGGGGGTTGGAAGTGGAGGAGGGGAGGAGGAAGACGATGATGATGGGGGGTGTGAGTTGAGAAGTTGACCAGGGAGGAATTCGCGAAGGCGGGGGTTGTGCGAATAACGACTGCCTGCCTGCCTACCCGCGACTGTTGGTACCGTATCAAAATACCTGACTGTACATGAACGGGAGAGACGATATGGCGGATCGGGCACACTGCAGGATGTAGGTGGAAGTAGACTCGTGGAGTAGGTACTCCACTACTCGCCTCCTCAATGTGATTAGGACCGGATTGTTGCACCATTTCTCACGCACTTCTCTCTTCATCCCCTCCTCCTCTCAGCGTCCAACCCCCCCCTCTCCTTCCTACATCTCCTACTCCCCCCCACCATGATTTATGGGGATACGCAGTGAGAACCAGCAAGGGACGAGCTACTACATAGTCCACCCTTCGGGCCAGAACCCGTAAGAAAAAGTAAATAGTTAGAACCCATGTCGATTTCTCTACTCACCACCTCTCCCCCCCCCCCCCCCCCCGCGAATGGAAATGGATGGGTCAATTGTAATCCCATTTTCACTCTCAGTCCATAACTCCTCATCTCCACGGGTCCAAACGGATTGAAAGTTCCAGAGCAACTTGTTTTTTTTATTTTTTCCCTTACTTTTCTATCCCTGACTGGGCCGCGCACGCGTATATCCTATATCATAAGCTGATCCCACTTCCATCGCCTCTCTGGCTGCTTGCTCGCCCGCACCAACATACTCTCTACAGTGTTCTCCGCAGTTGCCAGGCCCCATCCTCTTCCGGCGAACTTGTGATATGAATCGTAAAAAAGCATACCCCCTCCTCATCCTCCTCCACATTCACTCTTACACTTAACACTCCCCCCCTTCTCATTATTCCTTTTTCTCTCTCACTCTCTCTGTTACTGGTTATTACTGGTAGAGTGATCATCTCGCCATTCATCCCAACTTACTTATGTACATGTAGTTACTCTGTTTCCTTATTTCGTTACTACCTTTCTCTTTTGGGCTTGCACGCTAGTACTCTCTACCTTTCTTAGTTTAAAAGATGGTCAGGTTGACTCGAACGGACATCAACGAACGATGATAGAACGATCGGCATCGTAGGAATAAAAAAAAGAATTGAAGGCATCACCTCGTGCGTCTACTCTTCTTGCGTATACGCATATGTATGCACATGTAGACTATCTACTACCTACCTCTCATATCCGCGCATCGATAGGGAAAGAGCCTCTTCTCCTTCTTCCTTCTTCCATCCGGCCAAGTTTTTTGAGGTCATTTGACGATTCAAGCCTCTTCCCCTTTGGCCGAGAAATCGTACACCCCCCCCCCCCAATTCCCCTCCCCCCGCAGTGACTCCGGGGGTGTGAGGAGGAGAGGGGGGGGGGGGGGGGGGGTGGGCAACAAAGAAGAAGAAGAAGCGGAAAAGCCTAGCTAGTGCCCAGTCCAAACAACACCCCCCTTCTGCAACGCAACCCCCCCCTTCTCTGGTCTGGTCTGCTCCACCCACCCCCGGGACCTCTCTTCTAGGTATGTGAGTGGTGTGTTGCCTGTGGTGGTGGGTGGGTGTGAGTTGCACAGTGCAGCTTGGGAAACAGCTAAAAAGGAGGGGGGAATCGTCTACCCAGAGCGAGCAGGAGACTGCTAGACTGACTTTTTTTTTATCACTACCGTTACTTCCAATATTACCCACAACTATTTTCGCTCTCTCCTTCACATTTCTCCAAACCTCACTTCTAATCTTTATATCTCAAAAAAAGTATACTGATTTATCATCTTACAATCTCGGCGGAGTTGCTACTGCAGCCTACTGCTGCTGCTTCTGGGCAATACATTCAACCCACACTTCCGAGTGCTGTTTTCTATCGATACCGTGACCGGGTACATTCTACGTCATTGCAAGAATAGTCAAAAAAAATCTGTTGTCCCCCAAAACGCGTCTCACCAAAATAAAACTCCTCCACCTCCCTCAACCACTAGCCGGCATCATACACAACCACCCCTCCACATTCCATACATATCACCCACTACCCCTCCTCCATAGCCTCCTTCCACAAATCTTGCCTCTGGTGAGTAATTGTCCATAGTTTGAAGATACACAATTCTCTCTTTCAAAGTGTCATTGCGGTCTCATACTCTTCGTTCAATACTGAACGAGAACTACAGCTCTCTGCTCCGCGGATCGCAGCTCTTCCGTCCCGGAAAAGAATATAGCCCTCTTAGAACTTTCGAAGTGGCTTCACCATCAGTTCAGAGTGCCCCCGTCTGCGACGGGGCTACGGGCACCAAGAGGAAGAGGGCCGGAGAGATGAAGTACTACGCGGTACGGACCGGGTTTAACCCTGGTATTTACACCAGTTGGAAGGATTGTCTAGGGCAGATCACTGGTTTCAAGGGAGCAAAATGTATGTAGCTTCCTTGGACCGCCCCTCCCTCCCAACCCCCCCCAACCCCTTCCCTTCAATCAATTCCTGTGCGTTGTTCACTAGCTTTTCCGTCGTATGATCCACAACCTAATATTGCATAGTCAAGTCATTCCCTTCCGAAGAAGAAGCGCAGCTGTTTCTTTCAGGGACTGATCCCTCGCTCGATCCTGCATCGTCCTCATATACAGCGAAATTCTACGGTGTTCGCAGCGGCAAGACTCCCGGCGTATACACTGATTGGGCCTCAGCTGAGCAGCAAGTCGTCGGCGTTCAGAAACCAAAGGTCCGATGTTTCCCTACCCGCGAGGAAGCTGAGGCCTTTGTCAACGGCAGTGGGTCCGGTGGCAGTGAGGGATCGCCGGTGAGCGTCAATGGGCGCGAAAAGGCTGCCAGGAACGGTGCGGGGGAGAGTGTAAAGAGTTTTGGCAGAGACGGGTCTTCATCGGACCCGGAACAGAGCACGCCTGCTCTAAAGAAGAGGAAGAGCGTGGGAAACAATTTGGTGCAGCAGGAAAGTGTCTCCCCCGTGGAGCATATGCAACATCAGCAACAGTTTCCCAGTGTGTCTTTAGCAGATCCGAGGGAGGAAAACGACGGTTCCACATCCGAGGAGGCGGAGCGCAAAAAACCGAAGCCGAGGGTTACTGCGAAAAAGAACTCCATCCTCAGGATTTATACCGATGGAAGTGCTCTCGGAAATGGTAGAGATACAGCTATGGCTGGTGTTGGCGTGTGGTTCGGCGATAGGGATGCGAGGTGGGATATCTATTTCATTGATCGCTCCAATGCGCATACTTACTAACGTTCAAGTTCCAGAAATATTTCTGAACCCCTCATAGGTCCTCGCCAGACAAATCAGAGAGCTGAACTTACTGCAATTCTCCGCGCCATCAATGTTGCGCCACTGCACCGCGAGGTGTTGATTTATACTGATTCCAAATACGCCATCAATTGTGTCACAGTTTGGCACATCAACTGGATAAAAAACAATTGGATTACGAGTGTGGGAAGGCCTGTGGAAAATCAAGATTTGATCGAAAAAATCCTGGAAAAGGTCAAGGAGAGAGTAGAGTATGGTAGCCAAACGAGATTCGAGTGGGTACAGGGTCATACTGGACATAATGATGGGAATTCTCAAGCCGACAAGCTAGCGGTTGAAGGTGCGAGGATGGCAAGGGCCGTCAATCGGCCTTAGCTTGAATGCAGAGGGAAAGAAATTGGGGGGGGGTTCACTTCAGAGTGATTATTTATCCGTGACGGTCATTAACTTTTTATTATTTCCAGGGTTTCATCAATTTTTATTTATTTTTAAGGCTGGTTTGTAAAACACCGATCAGAAGCAGGGGCAGATTTCCTTTTTAAAAAAGCAGAAAAAGAAAGAACGAAAAAAAGAGGGGGAGAATTGGGCTTTGGGGTTTCGTGGGTGATGTGGGAACGGCAAAACAAAATGGGTGGCTTTTTGTGATTTTTACGCGATTTTATACTGTTTTTCGAGTTTATTATTGTTATTCTTGTTCATGGGTCAGGCAGCTTCGAATTTTGCGTTTGTATCTTTTTTTTCTCTGTCATTTCCGGTTTTTTCGTTTTTTTTTTCGTTTTTTTTTTTTTTCATTTCTTTCAAATCCCCTTTACAGACGGGCTAGCTTTGCCTTTACTTATTCATTAGCAGCCCTTCCTTCTACCCTATCCTGTCTTACGGGAATCTATCTAGGGAGCTGTCAATCTCCTCTCTTGCACACACACATACACACACACTTTCTGTGGAATCTTCTCCTCGGGAAATGCGTTAGAAAAGTGGAACATTAACGTACGTGGGGATAGCTGGATGGATGATCGTCGTGCATCATCATCAACCACAGACAGACACACAGGCGTTGAAGAGAAGATGAACCTTATTTTTTATATTAACCCCACCTATCAACCACTAGTTAACTAACTTTGCGGTCTGTTAATGTTGTCCTAGGTGGAGAGGGGGGGGGGTGGAGGGGGGGATCTTTGGAAAACATGTATATCAGGAGAAACGTAGCAGAATACGAATTCAAAAACAGGACATGTTTTCTTTTCTCCTCATTTTTTTTCCCCCCGAAAAGTATATTGTGGAGTTGCGCCCTAGCTTCTTCTCCCCCGCCTCCACGAAAGACTGAAGTTTGACTGTGGGGAAACAAAAAAGCAAAGAAAGGCGACGGACAACCCATGGTCCCGATCTCAACCGAAGTCAGCAATCTCCATCTCTGGAGCATTCCGTCAGTTGAATAACGGAGAATTGCACGGGGCGGAATAAAAAAAGAGAGGGCCAAACTACATGTGGCCAAACCCGCCTCTACATAACATCATGGCTTCTGGAAGACCGCATCTCGTCGAGCTAGGGCAGCGGAATTTCCCCGGGCGAACGAAAGTGTTTCTACAGTGATGAGTGATGAGATAGACGGCTCGGCTCATCTTGCTCTCATTTGCCAGTGTTTTTGTTTTTCGAGGGCCACCCCGGTTTGAAACAAAAAAAAGACAGAATATATTGTTGGCTAGATGCAGACGCACAAAGGCACGTGACGTTCATTGGGTACAACACGACATTTAACCCCACCATCTATCTACCGTAACGGAGCAACCACTGTGAAGATCGAGTCCCCCGCCGAAGAATCGTGGTTGCGTCTAGGCTGACCGCAAATTCCCAACCTCATCTAAAAGAAATCTGAGGAAAGACATGGGAAAAGGAATATAAAAACGCTAGAAAAGTGGCGTGCCATAAAAGAAAAAAGCCTATATACCAATGGGATATAAGAGTGAGAAGAAAAACAAATTCCCGGGGAAAAAGAAATGCAAAAAAAAAGCTTATTCCTAAATGCAGAGCGAAAATATCACCCCGACAGACCGGCCAAGGAGGAAAGAAACTCAAAGTAGAGAGTTTTTGAGAGATATGTAGTTGTACATGTAAATCTCGTAGAGAGATGAAGGGGATTGTAAAAGAGGACGAATTTTTGGAAAAAGAAAAGAATCAATATCACAAACGCCCACCAAAACCGGACAAAACCGAACAACGGCTTTCAGTCTGCCTTCCCATCCATCACGCACATTCTTTTCGCCATAATATCCTTAAACCGAAAACATTAAGAGTACAAGATAAAATAAGATTATCTGTACCCTAGGCTCCCCAGAGTGTAGAAGAGGGAGGGTAAAGCTAGAAGGAAAAAAAGGAAAAGGAAACCCACAAAAATGACTCAGGTAAGATGTTAAAAGAAAAGGAGTAATTCCAGATAGCACCGCTCATGGAGGCGATTAGAGCTTAGTAACTTAATTGTTGACCTTGACAAGCGTTCCTTCCTCGCTCATGAGCTGGCTATTTGGAATTTGATCGAACCATTGAGTTTCGGGGTTGTACTGATATGTGTTGAATTGAGTCCCATAAGGTTTCTATTATCAATACACGTTAGCATATCTGTAAAAACTGACAATATAGAAGAAAATGTGCATCTCACCGGTTCAAGGCCATAAATCCTGCCCAATGGAACGTCCAATTTGGCAACGTCTTTTCTGTCCAATCCAAGAAAATATGCTAGAAGGACTCTTGCAACGACTCGGTGTCCAATCAACAACACATGGTCGGTCATACGTTCCACCTCAACGATGACTGCGCGAAGACGGTTGATTACATCCAAATATGATTCGCCGCCAACTCCAGGATAGCGATAATGAAGCTTATCTGCTTTACGCAAAGCATACTGGTCTGGCCATATGGATTTAATATCATTGTATCTAAAGACCAAAGATGTTGTTATTCAGTGAGCCAATATGTAAGATATAAGGTAGCGGGGATCATACGTCTTTCCTTCAGCCACTCCCGCGCTGAGCTCATTGAGCATCCGCATTTCTTTGATGTCAAACTCCTCCTCATCAAAGTATTGAGCAGTCTGGATACTCCTTTGAAGCATTGATGTCCACACACAAAAGTTCTTCTCTGCAGGCTTGCCATCCTCGTCCATTGAATCTCCCTTGGAATATTCAGGGTTGGGAGGTGTGATATCACCGGCACGAGGGGGCATATGTACGGACTCATGTTTCTGTAATTGACGTTGCCGGAAAAGGGTGCGTTGATCTATAAAAGTAGAATTTAGCTTAAGAAGAATTGATCCCGAAGCTTCTTGAAAACTTACGCTCCATAAAAGATGTTAAAGCTTTCGCATATTTCTTTCCCTCCTCACTCAAGGGGGCATCTCCTCCAATTTTACCAAGCACATTGTCGGTGGATTCGCCCTAAAAAAATTCTGTTAGAGCAGATGCTTTAATACCAATTTTAAATAACGAAAATAAATTTCTTACATGGCGAGTAATCCATATTTGACGGTGAGCAAGATTGAAATTCAAAAGGAAATAAACAGTCTGGGCGCCAAGAAAGCCCTTAACTTGGTGGGTTACCACCTTGCGTCCAACATCAATCATCTAGAAGACAAATTAGTTTACCAAACCTCCAAAGAGTAAGTCAATTAATGATACCTTGATATACTGCATTCCCTGTTTTTCCTCGAATTCACCAAGGGTGACATAGTTCTTTTCATAAATGGCAACTGAAACAAGTTTTAGTATGGATAGCTCCTAGTATTCGCTCATTGATGGGAAACATGCCTCGTTTCTTGAAGTCCTCCAATGCCTTCACTGGATCCTGCCCTTTATAATCCGGACCACTCAGTTTCAGACGCATGTTTGCCTCAAGCAACTGCTGATCATGGCACTCGCTCTCCAAGAATAGCACACCCAACTCTTTTCCCGCAACCTCTCTAACTCTATCTACGATAGCCTTTCTCCTTTCCAAGGTTGAGTTTGTGGCATCCAAGATCCCAATAGACCCGCGATGCAGCACGTAGTCTAGAAGTTCATCCAGTGTCTCCAAAGCAACCTTCTCCCTAAGCTCTGCAGCAGCCTTGTTCGCTGGATCAAAAAATGCGGCAGATTGGTCTAGTCCCCCTGCAATATCACTAACACTGGAATCGGTGCGCTTGTGTCCATTAACTGGAGGGGGGAGGGGGGCAAATGAGGTATTTGACAATTTGAGCAAATTCGCTGCCGTGACAGGTCCTGAGGTGGAGACCAAACCATCCGGAGCGCCAGCAGCAAGACGCCTTCTCTTACCAACATTGAAGATTTCAGTGTCATGCTGAAGCCAATTAAGATATCTTGCCACCTTCTTTGTGATGTAACTCTTCCCTCGAGCCGGAAGTCCAACCATCACGATAACAAGCTTCGCACCGATATCACGGTTTGCAATGCGGCCATCGGGCGACACTTTAGATTTTGTGAGACCCGGAATGTCTAAGGTTGTGGCCCGGCTGGATTACTGTCAATACGAAGAATTCCTTAAACTGAGTCATAAGATCATAAGAAACTCACATTCTTGGAGAATTTGGAGCAGTAGCAACTGGCGTGTCCGAAAGGTTTAACCCTAGGCCAATAGCTGCAGAAGTAGGAGGAGGTGCAAGATGGTCGATATCGCGCCCACCAGAATTGGTTCGAGTCATCGC
The DNA here is from genome assembly GCF_020137385.1 of Morchella sextelata. Classification (NCBI taxonomy): domain Eukaryota; kingdom Fungi; phylum Ascomycota; class Pezizomycetes; order Pezizales; family Morchellaceae; genus Morchella; species Morchella sextelata. The sequence continues at coordinate 1,324,603 of NW_025408619.1, read as the reverse complement.
AGGTGTGCTCATGACAGATTTGGCAATCGACGAGTGCTGTGTTTGCTTAATCGGCAACGGACTGTGGGCAGGATTGAGAGCAGCAGACATTACAGGAGGAGATGCAGGAGAGACGATTGGAATGGCTGGGCCTCCGCCTACATCTAGAGACATCAAATCCTCAGAGATATCTGGTATTGAGAGGGTGCTTAAATGACTAGGAGAGTGACAAGTTGTACGGTGGAATGTTGAGGGAGCTGGCGACATTTTGGGGGAATGTGAAGTCGCCTGGGCAGCAGAGTGCGCAGGCGGGACCATCTTTGCAACTATTGAATAGTAAAGTACTGACAGAGGGGAGCGAAGTGGGGAAGATGAGATGAATTCCGTGGATAAGAGGGGTTAGGAGGAGCTAGGTGAGATGATACTAGTAGTAATGAATAATAGGTGTAAAATAGAAAAGTAATTAGTAGCTGATGGTTGGGGAAAAATATAAAGGGAGGGGAGGGAAGAAATTATAAATATGGGAACTTGGAAGTGGGTGCTGTAACTCAAGCGGGAAGGCTTTTCTGACGCCAGACAAGACAGACACCAGACACCAGACACCAGACGCACGCACCATCAGCACCACCACCATTATGACTGTCACTTTCACCACAACCTACCATAAAACTTGTAAAGCTCAATGTAACCATATCCGTCGAGTACAGCATGTCACCGTTGCTACTCTACCATGCGACATCCTGCAGTGCGACCTCTGTAGCTCCTGGGATAAGCTGCAAGTAAAAAAACTCTCCTTGACCGATTACGTCTAACCAACCCCTGCACCCAATCACCTCCCTCGCCTCTAGAACATGTTTGGTTCTAGCTCCTTGGGTACCCCTCAGTCGAACCTATAGTATTCAGATCTCCGAGATCCGTTCAGGCAAACATCATGCAACTTATCAAAAAAAGAATATTTTCCCTTCAAATACCTTCCATCATCATCATCACCTCTCGATCTCCTGGCAAAACGAAAGATGGGAAGAAACATAAAAAGACACGTAACGATACTCTCTATGTACAAGCTGGTAAAGTCAACTGCCTGTGCATTAATACAATATATTATACCCGACTAACTACATACAAAGCAGTACATGATTCTCATTCCAACTAAACACGATATCAGATCAACCGGCGCGATGGGGCTCAAAATTAAACGTTGTGGGGTCTATCCCAAAGAAGTTCTTAGAGTCAGGTTTGTCGCAGCACGCAACCAGGTGTGTGGATTTTCTCGGATCGGATCGGATTTTCATACAAGCGCGACCAGGGATACTATTTCTCCTGAGCCCTCAAACACCCTGTTTGAGCATTTTATCATGTGAAATCGCCCAGAGCGATTATTCCGTTTCTTTCGCTTACTAGTATAAGGGCCCTACTACCGGTACTAGTGATCCGGAGAGTTGGATGATATCTCGTGTTTTCCCGGCGTCTCTCTGCCGGTCCCAGATAACGTGTTGAAGTCGAAAGCTTTCCGTCAACAGACCATTCTGATACAAGTGTAGAATAGTCCTAATGTTTCTCTGCAGAAACACATGTTCATCTCGAGATAAACCCGGTCGTGGGAAGACTTGCATTTGTCAAATATATTCCATGCCAGCTAGAGCTCTAAATGGATGCCGGTCATTAGAATTTCACCAAAAAAGTCAGCTTACCACTGAAATAAGCCCCGTCACCACGTGTATTCGATTAAGACGATATTGACACCGGTCCGACCCCTGCTACGATCATAGTGCATGCTCATGACACCATGATAGCGCAGGTAAGACACATTCGCGTACACTTGAGCCTCAAAGCCAAGTCCTCGGGAGCAACCGTTGGTATCTTGGCATTGTTAAACCCTTCATCTTCTTTACCTACGTGTGTGTGTGTGTGTGTGAAGTCATTTGAATTGTTTCTAGGTACAACCATCGCATGCAGTATAAACTATGGCGTAAAGACCTATCCCCAATGCCAGTCCCCCAGTTATAGTAACTATGGTATGCTACCAACCGCACTCCTCTTACAAGGTTGATGACTAAGGAAACCCCCGCCTAAGAAAAAAGGAGAAAAATAAAGATAACACAAAGGAAAATAGCATAACCAAAGAGAAAAAAAGTACTAGTATCCCAAAAACCCCAGCTATAGTGACTATGGTATGCCACCAACCGCACATCCCCTTGAAGGGCAGATGGTGGGGGGGAGAGAGGTTTGCCGGCCTGGAAATGACGGCTTGGAGGAAGAGGAGAAGGAGGAGCAGGTGCTGGTGGTCTTTGGAAGGTGACCTTCGAGCTCGATATCCGACATCTTCTTTACCTACGCATATCTAATAAGTATATAGATATACCGATATGCAATGTGTTATTTAAAGGTTTTGATTGGCCAGGTTTGAGGGGTTTTCTTTTTCTCTATCAAATATGTTTGTCAGTAAGTAGATATTCTATCAAATATGTTGGAGTTAGTAGATATTCTATCAAATATGTTTGAGTCAGCCAGTAGATATTGGTTCCAACATACCTTGAGTCAACCAAATAGTATATCAGATATGTGCACAGGGCATCTTGGGGTTTCAGTGATCTTAAGCGTTGGTAAACTGATATTGTTTAAGCCATAACAGTTCCTACTCCGGCCAAAGGCCGGAAAATGCTTGTTTAGATTCATAATATCCCGAGCTTCAATAGAGTCTTTTAGCTGCGCGAGTTGGACAGAAAGTCGAGCAGGTTGGACAGAAAGTATAGCTATTTTAGGAAGAGACTTGCAGCCGTTCAACCAATAAGATGTGCAGGACTTTTTGTCGAAGTGCTCGACTTTCTGTCCAACTCTTGCAGCTAAAGGGCTCTAATCTGCATCAATGGAGTTAAACAACTTGATCCAATGGGGTTGTTGGGAATCAACCTGGTTCTTACCTTTCAAAAAATAATTAAATGACCCCGAGGTTTTTTTCTTCATTTCTGCTGCGTACGTACCGGGCGTTGAGGGTAAATACGAAGAATCTGATAAGGGAGTCTTGCTGTGAAATAGGTGTGTTTATCTTATCAGATTCTCGGTATTTATGGTTAACCCCGGTACATATGTATAAAAACCGGTCCTCTCCTAATACCTCCCAGTCTTTTGTTCCGAGATGTTAACTTTCCTTCAGGCAAAGTATTTGCAAAACGCCATGGTATCATTTCTGTAGCCTTTATCTTGATTGGAGTATTGCATATACTACTATAGAAACTTCAGTATCAGTCACTAAGGGGATAAAACTTCTCTAGTTATATCCCAATATCCCGACCGCTGTAGATTTGGCTTTGGTTTATTCGAAGGGTCTATGATTCACCACTCAAGTGTGGGGCAAACTGAATAAAGGAGTGAATAGGAGACATTGCTTCATCTACGATATAACCAAACTTCCTATTTTGACCTTACCGTCGCTGCATTTCAATCACAACCGACTTGACAGCTTGCGCCTGGGCTCGGGCCGCTGTCACTCAAAGAACCTGGGAAGAATAGTCAAACATTTCAGTTAGGGCTGACCGTTGATAGCTGAGATCAGACGACACGTGCACGCCTAAGGTTTCTGTTTCTGTCGATGTATTGGGAAAGAGATAATAACAACGGTTATTGTTCGTTGGATTTTTTATTAGAACTAGGGGTCAAGGAATATAAATTAGTCCGTCCCCCACCCCTTTGCTGAAGGGCAATTTCAACGCGGAGGCGATACTGATATGTTTATTACTTAGGCTAGCCATAGGATAGCTATGGTGTGATAAAGAGACTGTAGCGATGGCAAATGGTCTTTAGGGCTCGTATTTTTCCAACCACAGCATAGGGAATACGTCATGTTGTCGACCCTGGATTTAGGGACCGAGATTAGTGCTCCTAAATCGACTTTTACTGCATTAGGCCATGGGTCAACTGAACTACATAGGAAATGTTTGAGGCAACACTTCAATGAATCGCTTAAAGACTGGCCTCCAAATTATCAAGGTATTTATCTACGAAATAATATATGGCAGATCTAGATATGGGATGCCCTGTAGAAATGGTAACCAATATATGACTTAGAGGAAAAGACTAAACAAACCATAGAGAAGAGTAACTATATGTATACAGCTAAACGTATAAATACAAGGTCCAGGGTTTGGCATCGTTGCCAGAATCACACATTATCACTCGAAAACGGCAAGCGGCTATTGAATTCAAGTTTCTACTAATGGTTCCGGCCCGGGCGGAACCGTGAATATTCCGATTTGAGCCTCCCCTTTACCGGCATCTCTTTATCAGCGGCTTGATATGCATTTAAGCAATGGGTTTTCTTCGGCAAAATAGTTGCTGGGTTTTAATGCACAGGATCGAAAATGCCGACTTTCCTGCGGGGGTAGACTCGTGGGTTAGGGGATTTCATCTGCAACCAATTAAGGCACAATTGCCATACCCGAATACGAACCGACTCCGACTTTTGAGACATCTTTTAACTTTTGGAGGGATACAGTCATTTCCTGGACAATGGCGGGTGGGGAATTCTCAACCAATCACAGGGTCTCAAATGGACAAGAAGCCGGTTGACTCATTCATTCACTATTGAACCGAAGGGACGACTCTTCAGCTTGGGTTTTATCCTCAGTCACATATATTCATTTAATGAGGTCTGCTGGTTCAAAACTCAAAAAGTAATGATACCTTAGATTACATACTATATAGAGTGAGGAAAAACTGAGGAAAACCGAACATTCGTCATCATTATGGCTATTACGAAGGCCTAGTGTCTCTTAGCATGTAAGCCATCCTCAACTACATGCAAGAAACAAACGAATACCCAAAAAAAAAACACTAAAACGCCTCCTAACTCGAACTCGTTACCAACGAAAATACAAAAAAAAGGAATCCACCAATGTTATAATAACTTAGAGAAACATTTAAAGGAGACGTCGACGCGATCTATCACGCTGACAGGAATTGCGCTGAAAGAAAGTGCGCTGAAGACAATAAAACACAAGGCAATAACGAAGTAAGTTATAATAAACGAGCAAAGAAAATAAAACAGCTTTTTAAATGGGGAGATTCAAAGGAATTAGTTCAATAAAGAAATCTGAGGATATCAATAGCATCCAACATAAGGAACCAAATTGCAAAGAACAAGTCAACAATATAAACAAACTACACTGCTTCTAGCTCACCGCCGACTGCATTCACTATGATTGCACCTAACCGATCACTGACACTTGATGGGTCTTGGATTGCGTCCCGGGCGAAAGAGAAAACGATCTTTGAGGTGGACCATATCCGGGGTCCCCAACTTGTCGCCATGGCCATCATGATGAAAATTAAGACAGGCAGCTAGAGGTTTTGTTAGTCGAAGTTCAAAGGCGGAGTAGTCTGCATCACCGGAAAGAAGAAGAGGGTTCTGCTTACCCAGAAAAAGTATAACCGTCTATCATTGCTAATCTTCTTCATCTTGCGAGCATGTGCACGGTACTCATCCTGCTGTGCCTTGGTGATATCTCTACCACCCTTTGCGATTCTTCGTTGCAACTCGCCCATATCAAGCGAAGTTGTACTTGAAGATGCGGATAAGGGACTTTCAGCACGTTCGATAATCGTTGGTTCCACCACTTTTGCATCGTCCGCATCTGCTCCTCTCATTAAGACGATATCACCAGCAGAGTTTGAAGGTTGTCCAGGCCAAGGGAAAATTTCGTCATAAGCAGGTGGTGCTTGAGGATTGCTGAAAAGTTCCCACCACTTGTAATCTCCATCTTTCATGTCTTGCTGGGTTGGATTTGGGTTTGCGGCGGACCACGGGTTGAGATTCTGAAGGAGGTTCTGTTGGAACCCGGCGGCAGTAGGCATAGCTGGAAGATTCCAATGATTCTGGAAGTTTTGAAGGCTCGCTGCAAAGTTCTCCTTCCAAGCTGCCATCATTGCTGAAGGCGATGGTGCGATCTCTGTTGATGATGCGGAGGTAGATCCTGGAGAAACTTGAGCTGCTTCAAGTGTAAGCTTGTCCTTTACAGAAACATTCGCCATTGCAGCTGTTGCAGCAGCCATATCTCGAAGACTATTTCTTCTCGAATTCTCCCAGATATCATCCGCTTCTTCGTCATCAGTGTCAATGCTAACTGCTTCGTCACTTGTAGCGTAGAAATCATCAATTCCCATAGGCTTCGGGCGCCCATGACTCATTGGATCCACCGAGCCCCATAACGAACGCATAGAAGCTGCACTATTTGCTCGACTTCTGCGACCAAAGTGCTGATCAGACGCCCCGGAGCTAGTGCGACTATGGCGTTTTGAAGGCGCCTGGTCAAATGTCTGTTGCGCCACCATAAGTGCTAAATCTTGGGCTGTCTTTCCAGTCTTCGTCTGAATGCTGGCATCTGCTTTATTGAGAAGAAGTCGTTTGACTATTTCGGGTTTGTTGTGTAATGCCGCGAAATGCATTGGCGTGTACCCGTTCTTGTCGCGTACATCAGAGAACGCGCCCCTTGCCAGAAGTGCTGCAACAAATCTTTGCATCCCCAAGATACAGGCAAGATGAAGCATCGTCTGACCAGCCTTATTTCGGAGATTGAGACGGGCAGGGTGCGGACTATCGTCAAGGTCTATCGTATCCAAGCATCTCAACAGGGTTGGTTCCAATTCAAATTGCCCGAATTCCGCTGCAAGACGTCGGACGGAATGTTGGCGAGAACCATTTCCACCACCGTTGTCGGAAGCCTGAGAGGTACCCTGCCCAAAAGTACCTGTTCGGTTCTCGATAATGCTCCTCGCAATATCTTGGGCATTTGCTAAGCTTCCATGCATTTTAATACCCACAATTTGTAATGCTAGTTCCATCAGTGACTTTTCGGTGTCGTCGACATATGTGAAAAGAGGATAGTGACTAGGCGCCTTTTGGAGCGGAAGACCCTGTAACGTAACTACTACTGGCCCAGCAGACGATCTGGGAGGTAATAAGCAAATAAGGGTTGAACTGCTGTAGCAGATATTCTGAGCTGCGGGGATGTCTCCAAACAAGACTGTAAGTCCGTTGACGAATCCCTTGCCTAGAACTGTGACTTCGATCCCGCCCCGAGTAGTTCCTTCTCCTGGAATTAGTCGACCAATCTCTGGTATTAGAGAGCCATCTCGATCATGCCTCTGCATGGAATCGGAGGGCATCTGTCTTAGAACAGCATGCTGTTGAGCTTGCTGGGATACAAAGGAGCTGCGGGGAGATGGACTGGTCACAGCACTGGCATAAGCAGATCGAGGAGAGGTGAATTGCGACTGCTCAATCTGGGGCCTGAAATCGCCTGATGTGCCATCAAATGAAAACCTTCGAGAGTCATTCGTTTCTGAAGGAGTTGAAGGCTCTTGGAATTGGATTGCAAGAGGACCTCCCTGTCTAAAATTATTCATATCATAAGCACCCGCCATAAACTGATGCTGGGAGGGCACAGTATGTGATCCCTGGAACGAAGGGTTAGGGTTGTCAAGTTTAGTCATAGCTAGGTTTGCTGGTACTTTATTCACAGAGTTTATCCTTCTCTTCTTGGTATGAGGAGCTCCAGGCGATGGGCCAAACTGAGGAGACTGTTGAGATACTGCAGATTGAGGAGACAACGGGCCCCCGTTCCGATTAAACGGGGAACCGAAGCGGACTGGGTTAGAATATTGAGGGGCTTGAGCAACTGGCGAAGTCGTCTGAGAAAACATTCCTTGTTCATCATGCCGAGGTGCGAACTGGTTGGAGTTCGGATGGAGTGTGGAGTATACGCCCTGCTGTGAAGCCGCTCCAATGATCTTTATATCTTGAGATCCAGCAGGCATTGTAGAAAGAGTCGAGTTGGATTTGTGATCATCTGTGATGAGGATAGAGCTTGTAATCTGTTGAGCGATGACTTCGTCCAAATGATTCTTGATCGTGAAGATAACTCTAGATATAATATTAGAACATCCTCGATTCTGTATATTAGCGGTTTCGTAGGGCTACAAACCTAAACCCTTCTTTCTCGCCTTGGTGTCGACAATAGCAGGCAAGCCTCATATGAAGTTCAACCATCATTCCACCTTCGAGATTTCCAGGCGCCAAACTTGAGTGGTACTGAGATTTCGATATAGGCATCCATTCCCGGACCTCCGTGTTATTGAAAACCACTGCTCTTTTTGCTTCATCCTCTTTCCATTCATCCTCTTCCTTGATCTTTTTCGCTTTTTTCCTTGCAGCCCGTTTTCTTTCTCTTGACATGCAGCCAAGGCAAATCTTGACCTCTCCTCCACTTAGCGGACTTGTTTTGTCTGAGTTCGAGTTTTCACTACGAGGTGCGTCATCTGAATCATCTCCGCTAGATCCTTCAATCATTTCCATTCTTTGCGAAGGGTCTTTTCTGTAACCGGGCAGAACATCTTCTCCACGTGCACGTGCCAAAGCACTTGCAAGCCAATCATGATTCCGCATGGCGCTAGAGCAGACGAGATTCGCGTGCAATTCCAACATGTCGGGAGACTTTGTGACTGGTGGCTTGGCATATAACTTCGGTTTTGAAATGGTGTGTCTCGGCAAGTGAAGTTTGGTAACCCCGGCTGGGAAAGGGAAGAGATGAATTTTGACTGGAATCTGTGTCTCAACCCTGGATTTGGTTGGTATCTGGTCCACACTCAGAGTCGACGGGAGATGCATTGGAAAATGGACTCCTGTAGCTGGATGAGATGGTGGTTGTGGTTGTGGTGGCACAGCACATGACCTGGATTGAGAAGCTATTGACGAAGGGCGTTTCTGGTTAATTCGGGAGGAACCGGCAATTGGCCTGGCTTGTTGTGACGCATTAAATGAATACTGATCCCATGGCGTTGAAGGATTTGGTGGCGTAGTAAACCTTTGCCCATTTCTTGAATCATCGGGCGAATGCGCCTCATAATACGTCGGTGAACTAACAGCAGTTGTGTGTGTCGATTTTATAGTCTGTGCAGCATTCCCATCGTCTGACATTTCAAAGAAACTATCATCAAAAATCTGATCCTGACTTCTTTTCCGACGATTCCCAGCCATACGCATATTTGTGTTGTTGGAATCATCCTCCATGAAATTTTGTCCAAAGTGATTGCTGCCAAACGGCACAGGGCTTAACGGCATATGTTGTTGTTGTGGGCCGTCAATATTATGAAGTGATATTGGTGCCGGAAATGAAGACGACTGTTGGGCTACTGGATCAGGTACAGAAAGCGCTGCTTCGTCAAAGTTGAAAAACTGGTCAACATCGAATTGATCGGAACCTCGACCCTCGCCATTCATATCCAACGCTGATTCGAGCTTTATCGGAGATTTCCGGGAATTTTGAATACTACTTCGTGCTTTGATACCGCCTGAAAAGTCCCCGCTCATCTCCACATCACCCCCTGGACCTAGAATAGCCTCCGTTGCGAAAGATTCCAATGACGACCCTTTTTTAGACCTTGAATCCAGATCTGAAGAATCCGATATCACAGAAATAGATGAAGGTGTAAGGGGCTGTTGATATCCAAGAGAAAAAATAGTTGATCGTTCGAAATCCCCCTCAAAGCCACCCAATTGTTGAAATTGTTGTGAATTATCACGCGGTTCTGTAAAGTCTGGAGGCGGTGTTAGGCCTTGGGAAAAGTTGGCTGTCGTCCAAAGTTGTTCTGAAGGAAGTTTGGAACGGCCGAAGGTAGGCGAGGACAGGGAGGACGTGTTCGTTAAAGAGGAGTCGGAAGGGCTGCTACTATTCAATTCCTCCTCATTCATCGCCCACCCGATAGCTCGTTTAGTGATATCTTTAAGTGCTGTTTTTTGATGATGGAAACGGTGTAAAGATCTGTCGCAAGCTTTTAGTATATGGTCCACCAATCCATCTGTTCATAATTAACGCCAGCGCCCAAATTTCTCGTTGTTTTGCCATCCTTGACTACTGCCACCGTTGAAGCAGCTAGCCCCTCACCCGAAAACACCAACCAACTGCGAAAAGTAAGGGGTAAGTGAAGTAGAGCTTACTACTGAGTTTAACAGAGCTTTCCGGGGATCCTAGTTGAACGAGGTGTTTGAAGGTTAGGTAGGAGGCAGGACTTCAGTGTTGCCCTGGAGAAATTTTCGATCGGCAGGGTATTACGGGCTGTGGAAGTTCCAGAATGAACGGCACTGCGGGATAAACACTTCTCGGTTCCTTATTTTGGGGGGCTAAGAACCTGGAGGAAGATGAATGAATGGATGGAGAGGGTCCTGGAGATGCCGTGACGTCTTGTTTGGTGTATGGAATGAACGTGGAAACGTGTAAATGGGTTGGTACAGCTGGGCGGGGGTGGTGTAAGTAGATGAATAGGTTGTTAAGTTGTGGGTGTGTGTGTCGAAGGGCGGGCGTGTAATAGACGTCGATGATAGTCAAGGGAGTATGTATGGTGGTATGTACGTACGGAGTCTGTCAGGATGTTGTCGGTAAATTACCGTATGGTGGTTGAACGGACGTCGACAGCAGTTACTCTTTTTTCTTCCTGGGTAAGGACCGGGACTAGCACGAGTGAGATTGTTGGTGTGCTGCTATGTATTTACTTACTACGTGCTCTGCCTACACTTTCTTTGGAGTAGTTAAGAGCGGGTGTGCTCGTCCTGATTCGACAATTATCCAGACTCGATGAAGTCGCCGTGATTGGAATAGATGTTCGGAGAAGAACGAGCGAATCCTGCAGAGTTGCAAATCCCCCTGGCCTCTGAGAGCGAAATACAGTCGACACACACACACAACTATCCATCAAACCTTTTTTTTTCTTTTCCATACGATACAAATATATATATCTGTGTGTGTGAAACAAATATATATATCTTTACCCACCCTTGATAGAGCGGTACATAGGAATACTACCGCCTGCCTGTTCTCCATCGAATAGGTAGATTCACGGTTGGGTTGCGTCGCGATTCCCCCCGAACTCCCGCCTGAGCCTCGCGTCCATCGTCATGGTTCAGGTTCAATTTTCAACACATCCACAGCTTGCTTTTCCAAGTCGTCAAATCGTCCTCCTCCGTACCTTCATTAACTCCTGGAGAAGAAAATATCTTTTTCTTCTAACACCTCAAACAAGTGCGCAGGACAGCTGTCTTTCACTGCGCAGTGAATACATCGACATAGTGGGCGCGAAAAACAAAGCGCTATGCAAGTGAGGCGTTCTTCAAGTGGCTCGTTGATCTAGCAGCAAGAGATACTGGCTCTACTGCAGGGCTGTGCACCGCAACCCCTCAACGTCGCTTGCTTCGCCGGATCACCAACCTACATATATGTGCTTCAAGAAAATGATTATTAGCAGCAAGATTGTGGCTAGTAAGCTCGATTGGGACTATTAAACATGAAACTTGAACGTTGGCAAAATAAATGCCATTGAATTCTGTCAGTATGCCACGATATTAGCCATGCGTACTGAGGTCAATGAGCCTTCAGCAACAATTGCATTGCAACGCTATGTACTCAATCCTAGATGGGGGCGAAATACATCAAAAGCAAGCACCAAATGCACTTTCAACTGCCGGGTATACAAGGAGAAATGGCACTACAAGATTGCCTTTGAACCTTACAGCAGTCAAAAACAGATCCGTTGTAGAGCTGTATCGAAAGCATTAGGAATACTCACCGTAGCTGATAAGAGGTTTTCTCCTCCCTAACATGCGTCATGCAAAATGTGCCTTAAACCTTTATCAACTTTGACCTAGAGTAAGTGGTTCTGGACCCGCGGAGGAAGGCAGGAGACGTTATCCTACAGCTGTTCAATCTTTATTATGCACGCAGATATAAAGCACCGCGAGCATCCCATAGCGGCGGAAGATGATCTGTGCGTAACGTTATGTCAAGGCATATTAGAGTATGTAGGTAGTTTCAGTGCTTCACTTAAGCTCCCCCATTCCGGGATCTATCGTACTCTATCTATAGCGCTAGAGGATGGTCCTTTCTGGGTCAATGGCGAATGCGCGCTTATTGGCCAATCGAAATAACTGCAAATATCGATAGAAGGAGTGTGGGATGATTACATGCAGTTTCGGGACCACCCCCACTAGTATATAAGAAAATGTAACAAGTTAGATGAAGTAAAGAAAAACAGATGAGTCGTTCTAACTGGATAAGGTACCGCGGGTGAGTAGACACTCGCGCACCCGGGTCAGTCGCGCACCATAGAAATTAGCCAACGTTGATTGGTTACAATGACTGAATTGGTTGTAATGAGCGACTGAGTCCCCGGGCACTGCGCGAGTGTCTACTCACCCGCGGTAGTATGATCTTAGTACCTAGACTCGTATCCAGCCCTCCTAAGCAATCTGCTAGTAGGGGATGGGTACGAGACTAGATCTTACTATCTATATCAGCACCTTGGCTTGTTTGATCATTCGCCATTGATCCGGAAAATACTTATCGATATTAGTTCTGATAGGCTACCCGTGACTGTCTGTGTCCTCTTTGGGAACTACATGTATCTACCACATATCATCGTATGAATAATAATCGAACTCGTCTAATCGTGCGTACGTTCATTAAACGGTTGGATAGATGTCGTTGCGACCAAATCCCTACTAAAAACCTCGACCGTTTAATGAACGCGCGAATATTCGTGGTATAATCGGGGTACAAATCACCTTTTTTAAGTCAAGTAGCTACATGTAGTACTTCTGGTCAAAAATACATATATACAGGTACTGTATGTAGGTAAAATACATGTACTTGTAGGTATGCATTGTATGTGTTCAGTATTAAAGGGTTATGTATGTAGTTGATATCTACTAGCTATCGTAATATATAAATCAAAAGGAGCTATCCTCATGTTCATTTCATCTCAATAACGTCTCCTTGAGCTCCCGTGCACCATCTATCGGAGGCCCCTTGAACGCTTTTCTACCGCGGATGAAATACCATGCTGCAGAGACTACCGTGAAGCCCGCAAATACAACCGATGCATAATCTAATGAGGTCCGGACATTGATGTTATGTTATGATAACCAGGAGTATAAAATAATGGACAAAGAAAAACTTACTCATTCCAGGCGCTGTCACTGGTATTGAGACAGGCATACAAAATAGCACAATACTGGAACACATGTCAACCCAGACTCCCACCAAAAAATCGTTATTCGGGGACATACGCGAGTAAAATCCATATAATCGAGAGCACGTTGATAGTCATTCCAAATTTCCCAAGGGAGAAAGGCGCGTTTTTGACGAGCTTTCTTCCACGAAGTACAGAAACCAAGATGGGTAGACCATATGAGGTACTTAGACATATTGTGGCCACTCCGGTAAAAGAATTGAATGCGGCCGTGCTGTTTTCTTTCGTTAGAATACATCCAAAGAAAGAATGGTTTTGGATACACATACCTTCCAAAATATATTAACCCTAGCAAGGAGCACACGGTGGTCGAAAGAATCAGCCCCATTAAAGGTATTCCGTATCTGGGGCTGACTCGGCGCCATCTATCATCATATGTATTAGTATGATTGGTTTTGATAGTCCTTCTAACTAATACGTATGTGCACTCACAATCTTGATCCAGGGATAGCACCATCTGTACAAGAAAAGGGTCAGTCAATCGATTATCAAAAGTCACCTAGAATTCAATTTCTCACCTCTAGCAAACGCATAAGTGCATCTACTTGCAACGGTAAAGGCTCCAATCCCGGCGAAAAAAAAAATCCCAAGAACTTGAATCCGAACTCCTTTAGTACATGGTCACGCCTTGACACTGTAGATAATTATACGACTTACTTAGAAGTAATAGGCCAAACCCTCCACCTGGGCTCCTAGTAACAAGTTTGAATAATAACCCGATTGGTTGTCCGTTCTTGACGCCCAAAAGGACTGCTACATCGGGCAAAACAAATAATATTGGGATGAGATAAATAACACCAGTAATACCTGCAGCAGCGACTGATAAAACCATTGCTTTAGGAACTTCGCGATGAGGTTGCTGAACCTCTTCACACATAGATGCCACCATTCCATATCCAGTCAATGTATATGCAGCTTGTAGTAGACCTACAAAGAACGCCCAGCCATCCGGCCAGCCGCTCTGCGAAGCGTCAAAATAACCAAAGACGTACGCCCCGCTCCTCTTCGTTTCAGCCATTGAAAGCAGAGTGACCAGAATGATTATAACGCCGGCTCCTGTCCAATAGATACATATCCTATTGATGAAATCTAGATGTTTTGAGGCGAATATATTGACGAATGCACATATTAGCGTAACACCTAAATAAGTCAGTCACACCTTCATTTGCTTTGATAATGATAACCCTCATAGTAAAATCATACACCAAAACATCAAAATTGTCTGCCATGCATTCGGCGCCCAGTCCCCTCTCCACAACGAGATGGCGCTTAATATCAACTGTGCTCCCGAGAAGTTGATGCTGGTTGTAACCATCCAATTCCCAACTAGCGTAAGCCAGCCTGTGATCCAGGATGCAATTGGTGCCCATTCTTTCGTTGCAAGCATCGCAGACCAGTAATAGACTCCTCCAGCTGTGGGAAATACTGAACAAATTTCGGCAAGAGAAGCGGCGATTGCGAGCGAAATTAGAGATACGAAACACCATCCCCATATTATAGTTACTGATTGGCCATCTATGAGCGTTATATACATTGTAGTACTTATACCCTATTGTACGTGTAGAATGGTTAGCCAAACGTGATGAGAACCCACGCCGAAAACAAACCTACAAATGGTACAGCTATCCAAGAAACGGCCCTTAGGCAACGGCATCAGTACAATCAGATCCTCGTAGCATTCTTAAAACTCATCTCCCCAGGGATTGGCTTAAACGAACCCATAATTGCAAAAGACCTGTAGAGATATAATTTATAAGTTTGAATGAAGCTTCTCTAAAGGCACACACAATGGAAGGAAACCATACAGCCCAAGAATTGACATCATGCTAAGGTTTCTTGGTAACTCAGATCTGTAGCCCATTTTCTCGAGCTGGGCGTCCGCAGACTCATCACCTCTTGCTGCTTCTGCCATTTCGGAAGGGATTTGTGCGCCTCTAGAACTTGTATAGCTCAGCTAGCTTTCGTGTTGTAAACCTAGGTGTCACGTATCAGCAGGAAACGATTGGTGTTGTTGAATAGTTGCCAGAGGTCCCGACTCTGTTTTCGGAAGGGAAAAGGCTGTATGGTGAACGACCAGAGCTCACTCGCAAAGAAGGAGGCAAGGCTGGAGTTTTAATCTGCAGCCTGAACTCTATCTCTACCCTTGCGAACGTACGCATACATGTATCTCATAATTATAGATAACCGGTCGCTGGGTATCTCGGTTACCTAAGTTGTCGGCCATTGGTATGGGTACATATCTCACAGGCGAACGCCATGCATGAGCTAAGCATGGGTCATCCGTGGCTACAGACCAAAAGAGAGCAAGCAGTGGTTTCTTAAGGTTTGATATTCCATCCTCCACGTAACTTAGAGACCAGCTGAATGCGCAAGTAACACATGATCTATAAAGAAGTAAAGAAACACTCAACGCCATTCCCAAAATGTTACTTGTGGACATGATTTTCTGATCTGGGTCATCGGCGCGCACTCCGAGTCGTCAGGGCCCCGAATTCCGTACGGGCTTAAAGAGGTTACATAATAAGGTCTTCTATTCAATGTCAAGGGCCAAAATTGCAAACCAAACCCGGGGTCGGCACTTGACATCATCCCGTTGACATCGACCTAGCAACGTCGCAACAACTGAACTTCAAATCTTATCTAGATCTCGGCACTATTAATGGTGATCTTTAGACCTCACAGCATCAGCATGTATCGATATATCAGGGCCCGTCTATAATTATAACCTAATCAAACTATCACGAATAGCTAGCTTTGAAGAGTGATGCTAACTCCAATGACAGTGCTAGTGTATCATGTGTGACAGCAAAGAGCGGCAAGACCCGCCCTGCACATCCGAGAATAAAAGTACTAATGTTGATCACTCGTATGGAATTGAGCGTATATACTCGTGTTCAGCAATAAGAACCAGAAAATGCAAGTGACGAAGCAGGGATTATTTGTATGGAGTGGCGCCGCTCCGCCATACAAACTGAGTAATTGCATTTTCTGGTTCTATCTGCTACACGCGGGTACACAACACGAAAGTGATCGAATGCGTGATTAGGAGCTCACTTAGTTCTAATCTAATGTTACTTCCGGCTCTGGATTTTATGATTTGTCAAAATTTAGCTCGAGGAAGTGTAAATACAAGTATGGATGTTGCCGAACGGTGAGTGATCCCTTATGATTCAGTTCCACATTTCTCATGCTCCCAATTGGTTGCATTCCCGACCCCGCTCCCCCGCTTCCTAGGACCGGCCATATGTACCTGTAATGGACTTCTTCTGTATTGTAGGCTAACCTTTTTTTTGTGGAATCAAATCGGGTATGGTTGGATAACCAGCCTTTTGAACCTCTCTTGAGTGCCTGATATACGACCGAGACAGCTCATCCCATCCAGAGATGCGATTAGATAGAGAACATTGATTATGTTGTCTGAAGATCCCTTTAACTACGTAGGTTAAAAAGCCCTACCATTGCCATTGGCATCTTTTGCGCGGGGGAGGGGGAGGGGGAGGGGGCTGGACCGGGGGTGTCAACTCATGCCCGTTTGCGGAGTCTTAACGGTGGCCCATCTCAATCGATAGTGATATACAGCGGGGTGGAACAACGATGAGGGATCTGAAATGTCTAACTCGGGGGGGGGGGGGGCATGAATAAGTACATGTAGGTTGAGACTGGATGCACGGGCATTGTTGAGATTGCGATCCAACATCAGTACGTGACGTAACAACGATGCTCAGCCGAAGACTGAAGTGAATGTTCTATATTTTGAACTTTTCTCTCTCGCCAAGATACATGTGTATGTGCCTGAAAGAAGGGCAGTAGGTAAGAAGTGATATCAAACAGCAATATCATGGTCAAATAATTGCAACTCGATTCACAGATTCATAAATTTGACATTACGTACATCTAGCTATGTAAGGACGTAATGTTTCTAATATACTTAAAGCCCTATATTGGGGTCAGTTAATTTCTCAGGATAGTGCTTGAGCTGAGTACTCGTAATTTCATAGCGTTTGTGAACACAACTGGGTTGCATACCGGCCAAATCCTGCATGAGGCTCCAGATTTTGGTATATGCAGACCCAGCTATGTTCACAAACGCTATGAAATTACGAGTATGTAATACATGCACGAATATATATAGTGCACGTTGCACTGGCTCACAAACTGATGCTTGATTGGTGACAGGATCTGTTGTTAAGATTTGTGTCTCTTATATGAATCCCTAAGTTACCTGAGTACATGTACGTACATACATAACGAAAATTGACTACTACCATGTCTCGACAACCCAAGAAGATACGGATATGCTTTATAAATACATGTACTTACTTCTAATATACATATATATCTTCATTAGCTCATATTTGGGATGTCTCAGCAGGCTAGTCGTTTAACCAAATATCGGGCTAATGTGCACTAACTACATGTACATGTACATGTATTACGGGTGCAGGGGTAAGTGAAAAGACACCACGCTGCGAAGGTTGCGTGAAAGGTGTCTTTTCACTTATCCCCACCCATATATGACTCAGCACCATTAGGGCGAGTGATTTCTGATGAAGATAATCTTTTATGCAAACTTAATCTGTCAGACCCAGAACCTATCCAAAGTCGTCAATTAGCCAGCAATTTAAATAGTTTTTGAAGACTACGGGCTTAATCTGCCTGAGGTGTCATATCTAGGGAAACCCTCAAGCTGCGACGTGGCCGCAACAGGCTTGCGAGGATTTATCTAACGATATATCTAGGATGCCATTATCAGCACAGGACCACGAAGCAGGAATCTTGTGGATCAGATGTACCGCAAAGTCTGAGAAATTTCTTTGCGCTGCAGCAGGGGTATAGGCCAACCAGAGGCAGCCTTTGGACGTCAAAATGCAAGTTATATGCAACTTTTGGTGTAGAATATCCCTGCTGCAGCGCAACGAAATTTCTCAGATTTTGCGGTATGTACATATGTATATGTACATGCGGGAGGGTACTCGATTTATTCATTTACAAAAACATCGCATTGACCCCTTATATGCGGGTAGCCAGCTGCATATATTGCAGCTGGATCGCCTTTAGTATATTCCCCGTGAGAAACTCCGCAATGTCATGGGTCTAATCTGTTTAGAGGCTGGGTCCAGATACCGGCTTCTAGCATTAGATCAACCTAGGCTTCCTCCTTTCTTTGATTCTTTCCATGCATGCAGACAGTGCCCAAGGCCATAATTATTGTAGATATACCGCGAGCGGGAGATATCTCTCAGAGATTTGAACCATGGGGTTTTAATAAGAAGTACATCTGTTGCGAGCTCAGAATGTGTTGACAGAGATCGGTGCTGGTTCCATTATGTGGCTGAATTCGTATATACTATATATATATATACACCTTGCATCTCCAGATACAGATATCACCACTCTGTGGTAGTGATAGATGCAGAGATATGTAAATATGTATACGTACTATTAGTATAGTACATTCATATACAGATATCATCGACTCTCTTTTCGAAGCGTCAACTTGTAAGAAACCTCTCTTTAACGACGAACCGTGCATATCTGTATCTGTTAACCTGTTAATACACTGTATAACTACAGATCAGTATTTATGCCACACTTTCTTCTCTAACACATGTACGTCGACTATTTGAATCATACGTTTTTGATTTTCCGGCCGAGGCTGTGTACAAGGGAGCCCCGCCGGTGACATTCTAGGAAGATTTGAATACCCCTCGAATGAATGCATATCATCATGTGCTATGGCGCTCCCTTTAAACAAAAAAAACCGACCCCGCGATTATAATGTGATTGAGCGTGGGATGAAATGCAGGGTGTGGGAACTTGACAAGTGCGGTTCCGTAGGATGATCCACTGCGCGCGCGCACACACACGCACAGAGAGGGAGGCGGACTGTGCAGTGCTCCAGACTCTCGGGATGGATCCTTGAAACAATGCGGGGAGAGAAGAGTCGGGGGTGACGAAATTTCTAGTTTACTGTAAATCTTAGAGGCCATTAACGTTTCACAAAATCAATTTTTCGACCGGTACTCGCGGCTCCGCAAATCAGATCCTGCACGTGTAGGAGTTGCATGTTGTCATAGAAATCTACATAGTTTTTTCGCAAGTGTCCAAGATACATATACCTATTGTGCCTTGAAGAATTGGAAAGCATTGATATCAGATCCCGTGCCAAGAAAGTCCAATGAGTTAGATCGTTGCTGGCACTGCTGCATCATGATACACCAGGCACTGTACCCTTATCGGGCACTGTGACAGATGCACGGCAGTTCGTCCCATGTGGCATAACGATGGGCAACAGCCTCATTCTGCTGCCTAGTGAGACAGTCAATTCGAAGGGACTTATATAAATACCAATCACAAAGTACAAACATCAACCACCTTATGTACCTTTTCTCGTGCTTCTCTTCTTTGGATGTGTGGCATTCTACGGCCGATTGACATGGACAGCTAAAATGGCGTGGGGGCTCACTGATGTCGGATCACAGATCTTGAAGTAGGTAGGTACATACATCCAGAGGTTTTCTGCAGGGCGAAGAACGAAGAATCTAAGTGATGCCTGCTGATGAGCAACTGCAGATGCAGTGATGTCTAATCAGATCTTCAAAAGACAGAACGGACCTAAGAGAGCGTGACATGTTTTCAACAAATTCTTTACAAGCCTAGTCCCCGTTGATTATCGGAACAATTGCCTGGGTTATCCTATCATTTTGCTTCCTTTCTTTGCGTATTGGATTGCCATTTTTTGTTGAAAAGACAGCACATAAGTAAGTATTAGTACCTATTTTAAATGCTTTACTGTGCTCTACTCTACAGTACCTACATGTGGGTACTACGTAGAGTAACTATGTAGTTCAAACAGTTGCTTGATACACGTTAGTTGGATCCTCCGAGACATCTCCCCCGCTCGTCGGCTTAGCCCAGCCTTGAGAGGCCCCGCCCAATTGAATAATCACCATCGTCAGTGATCACTTTGCACGTACAGTAGCGTCCTGTCTAGTTTTTACGGCCCTGGGTCAACTCCAAACCCCCCGTAGGCCCGGTTTGATCTACGTAGATATAATAGGCCGTGGTACTCTGTAGGTAGAGTACATCACGGCATTCCAGGAGACGAGGGGTCCCAGGTAACTGTCTGCTTCCGAGAAGCACATATATCCCACATACCAGCTCATTTCGCCAGCTGCACAAATCCATAGCAAGACATCATCCCAAAGGGCATCCCGTTTTGTGCGTTAATTCTCGTCGAACACTCGCTACCGTATCACCACCACTTGCTATTTCATTCTTTGGCAGCGACGGTCAGTTTTCCGGGGTATCGCAGGCGCGCGAGTTGGCAGCTGGCTTTTTTGCGACGTGATTTGTCGTAATTTTGAGCCGTGGTTTGACGGGAAGAGGCATTAAAGAGCATCCAAAAGACACCTTACATACTGCAGTGTTGTCGAGTGGAGGGAGCGGGAAAACAAGTGAACCAACGAGCTGTGGACGAACCAGCAACATCTATCTTCTTGGAAACTCCACTTCGCTGTTCAACACCTGTATTTGTTTTTGTTTATTTGTCTGTGTTGGCTGGCTTGGTCGAGAGTCCTAGTTATCACCACCTCCCTTCACAATCAGCAAAGAAAGCAGCAACTTCTCGAAACTTTCTTTATTGTAGTCGTCGACTGTGTTGTCAGTGGTGGGTTGCAGGTATCGCGGTTTTATCCAGCAGGTAAGTTGCTTTCGTCATCTATACACACCAGCCTTATCGGCCAGGTCCAACCTGGCTGTTAACCCGTGAAGCTTGAGAATTTATTGGATCTTGAATACATATTATTCGGGTATTTACCCTCATGCCCTGTTTTCCCTAGTCGAAGTCCGATTCCCGATCTGCTCCTCTTTTTCTCTGCGCCCCAGCGCTTCTGGGTCGATTTTTGAAGCGAATCGTCACTGCTATATTTTCCAACCACCACACCATATCTACTATGCCTACGCAACCTGGGCTAACTGCGTTCCTACAATAACAGTAGCACCAGCTAAAGAACGTCGAGAAGGAGAATAGGACCTTTTTCTCTCTTTTGATATGAAACCCTCCGCGTCGTCAACATCTTCGACAAGGTATCGCGCCCATGCTCCTGGCGCTCCTCCGGACATCACCGACCAGCCCCGCTCGTACTCTACGCGGAGTAGGGGATCTGGTATAAGACATATAGGGGTATGCTTTCTAGCTTTCCTTCTCAGATTTGTTTCCTCTCGAAAGGGCCGTTGTTACATTAGTTTTGGTTCCTATTATCATTTCCACAAAGTTGTCCGCCAGCCGGCGTGATTTGGACAAGTTCTAAACAGGCGCAACCGCTTTTTGTAGGACCCCCGAGATCAAGAATATGAGTACTCTTCCGTTGGTACTCCGCCCGTCACGGACTATAGTCCGTACGATCCACGGATATATGGTCATCACGTAGAACATCAAGCAATAGAGCACCATTCTTATCCGAACGGTCATTACCATAGTGCTCCCCCACCTGTTCAAGGAATCCCGCCCCACCAATACGAATACGCCCCTCGTTCTTCGTACCCAAATTCACATAATGCGCATCCCCAAACCTATCCTCCCCAACACCAAATCACATACCCAAATTACGAGTCACATATACCTCATCCTCAAACACTCCAGCAGCATCCATCATACACAAGTTCCCAATCCTTAACGCCTTATTCCAGTGGATATTCACACCACCCCCATTCACATCACCCATCAACTTCCCGCTCAAGTGATTTGTCCCAATATTCGTTGTCCCGACAGAAGAGTCAAAGGTTTAGAATTGAGCAAGAGGGGGGGAATCTTATTGTGCTCCCTTCCAGGGAGGCACCCACGCCCTCCCATTCGTCTCACTCATCAGCATCTCTCTCTTCTCCTGTTTTCTCGCCATTAGCTCTTCCTGCTCCCCCCGGACCCTTAAAACCACCCACCAAAAGATGGCCGCCTACAACTTATCAAACTGGGCTCACCCCAAATGAAGCCAAGGTTTTTATCAGTGAAGGTGCGCCTACGTTTCAAGGCGAGCTTCGAGAGATCACAAACGGTCCCAGGGGACATTTTCATCTATTCGCATTCGCCGGGGATCAATGGGATGAAGAATCGGACACTGCTGCTTTTCAGAGTGACTCTTTCTGTGATATGAGTTCAAGCCCAGAGGGAAAACAGACTGATGCCTTAGAGCGCCCAGCCATGGGGCATGCATTTGGAATTTACCCAGGGACTGTGACATTGTCGTATTATGTTGCTAGTTTCGGGAGTACTTTTAGAGGCTCGGAGGTGGCGGCTCGGGGGAAGGTCCGAAAGCTAACTATGCTCTATGTCCTCGATCGATTACGAAGGCTCCAGGAGAATGGAGTTGAAGAGGACTCTTATGAGCTTCATCACCATCTCTACGAGAATCTGCTGCATGATACACACAAATATGAACACCCACATACTCAATTCTCGCTCGACACCCAGATTTCGGATCTTGTCGCTGCTTTGTGTCGCCCGAGTTGGGTGGACTTTTCTTTGATTGAAAACCAGACAATTGCTCGATTCCTCTCAGACCCAACACCTGGTGTGGCGAATAGCTTCTTTCATCAGCTCCTCCTATCAGTAGAACTGTACCTAAGAATTAATGCGAGGGATAAAACTAGCATGGCGTTGAAACCATTAGCGGATATGCCTGAGAAGATCAGATGGGATTTGATATTGGCGCAACGATGGCTTGAGAATGTTGAGGTAGAACCTCCCAAGACTGTCAAAGGTCCCAACGGCAAGCGCCAAAAGTCGAACATTTCGTTCAAATTCCCAAACAAGAAAAACCAAATTGAGGCATTACGCAATTTCGCCTGGACGCTCAAGTAAGTTGAACAATTTTGTTTCTTCATCGTAAGACTAATTAGACTCTCTGTTTGTCATGATGGGAATCCAGACCTCCCAGTTTGAAAAAGATGTTCGGGTTCTTACCTACTTCGACTTGCCTTCTGTACCTTTCCCCAGATGTTTTTCGGGAGGAGATTCAGCCTATCTCTTATTTCATCTATCACACTCCTTTGAGGAGAGAAAGAGAAAGAACTAGATATTAACATTGAAATGATAGATGGCCGAATATGCACGAAGTTGAATATACACTTTCCGAAGAGGATAACCCCGAAGAGCTTCTCGAAGATAAAAGCAACAATTGCATGTCATGGTTTACAGGGCTGCTTCTACCCGGAAAATCAATGTCATGGGTTTTGATGAATGCACTCACAGACTGCGATCCTGACGTGCCGGAGGATTTCCATAACCTCTCACCAACAACACCAAATATTGGTATGCAGTACCGAGGGCATACATATTGGTCATGGGAATCCATAGTTGGGAAAGTCCTTGGAGCTGCTTTTGGGGTATCTCAAATAGCTGGTTGGGTTGGTCCATGTGCAGCATCCGCTGATCTTGACCGCTCTGAAATGGCCGTTATCAACCAGGCACCCCCACGGGGTAGCCGTATCACACCAAGTGATGTCCGTGCTATGGCTCACAATAGTGATCCTCTTGGAGGACATCATTCAACATACCTCGTGGATGATTTTATCCTTCTAGAGGCACATGAGGAAGATGCAGTTGATTCAATTAGGATAGAACGTCTTAACTTCTCGCCAGCGGCATGTAATCCAAAAGGAATACACGCCATCGGTCACGGAGAGAATGGCGAGGTGGAAAAGAAGCCTATCGTCATATTCGATGCATCAATAACCTTTGCAATAACGGTTGATCATCGCGCCAGATCGTGGAAGGTGTCGTTACGATACGATACTCCGTTTATAGCCGCATACCCATGCCAAAGTGGCCCGCACGTCTTATTCTGTGAGTACCGATACCGGATGGCGAGAGTAGATACGCTGGTAGACATACAAAACTGGGGATCTTCGGGAGGTGATAATGAATCGTTACTGGATGGTGATGAAGAGAGCGAGAGTAATATGGGAGTTGAAGAAGTACTTGTTGTGGAAGCATACGGGGTGACCGATAATGAAGTATTTGCAAGAGCTTGGTGTGCATTTTGGGGACTACCCGCCATTACAGCGGACATCAACAAGACATGTGTGGCTTGTGCCATCCGAGAAGCGTACGCGGCATTGGTCAGTGTTGTTATCCTTACCAACAGAGGGAATATCGACGAACAGGTAGAGAAAGTTGATAGACTGATGGAGCATTTATAAGTTCTGGAGATTTTCGTCATTCTTATACCATTTCATGTATTCACCATTTTCTCTTTTCTTTATTTTCTTTATTGGGTTTATGCACACTAGCATTATGGGCGCGGGTGATCCGATCGTGACAAAAGACATTATGGATGGAGATTGTATGCCATCTTCTGTGGGGTATTTCGGATTTCTTTTTCTTTCTCCCCTGCTCTCTTTCGATTCCCTTCTTATTTCTGCCCTAAATGGCATATATGTACGGGGAGGTTTTTTTTCTGGTTTGAAAGCTCATGGTCAGGCGTACAAGGCGGACTTTTTATTGCGGGAGCGTTGTTTTAAAGGCGTGCCCTACGCAGGAAATTATTGTATGGGTTTTATGCGACCTAGTCATTTTAGATGCATGATCACAAAAAAATTCGCAGAATATTCTGTGGATGCACGTGATGAACATATATACATACAAACAAGAATTCTCATCAGTACGGATCACAAATCGGCAAGCTTCCTAACGTCATCCTTGTAATAACCGACCTTGATTGGTCAGCTCAGTACAGATCTTCTTAGTGAAGTTAGATTGATCGTGGCGTGTACCTACTTAATAATTGCGTCATTGTATTACATATCTGAATTCTTAGGTATTAATAGTCCGTTGCAGAAGCTGAAGCTGTCTCATCCTTAAGTCCACCAAATTTAACACATAGATAATACATTATCTTAGATTTCAATTTGCGTTGGAAGATACTGTAACTATGGGACACCCTGATGCAGACGTTCATCCAGTTGCTACTGGTGCCGCAAAGACAGTCGTAGACCGTCATCAAGAAGATCAGGACCTTATCCTTTATGGAAGTTGGTTCTGTCCTTTTGGTTTGTTCAGCTCCTTCCCACTCACGTTACACATCGTTTTCAGCAATTCACTCATGCCTCCCAGTTCAACGTGTTTGGCTTGTCCTAGAAGAGAAGAAAGTTCCTTATAAATGGGTTGAAGTCAACCCATACAATAAGCCGGACTCCTTGATGAAAATCAATCCCCGAGGCCTGGTTCCAACAGTCGAGCACGATGGAAAAGCCCTCTATGAATCCAGCGTCATCTGTGAGTTCATTGAGGATGCCTATCCGGATCATCAAAAGTTGCTCCCAGTTGATGCGTATGATCGAGCATACTCAAGGCTTTGGAGCGACTTCGTGTCCACCAGGATTGTCCCGGCGTTCCATCGCTACCTCCAATTTTTGCCAGTCACCGACCTGCCTGGGCTGGAAGAGAAGAGACAAGAGTTCTTGGACACTCTACTCACTTTTTCGAGAGCTATGAGAGAGCCTAAGGAAGGTGGGTTCTTCTTTGGAGGCTCAAGTCCAATGATGGTGGACTTGATCGCGGCTCCTTGGCTACAAAGGCTTTGGGTATTGGATGAGTACAAGGGTCCGTTTTTTGTCCCACTAACGACCGAGTGGAAGAGATGGAACGATTGGGCAAATTCGTTGAGTGACTTGAAGAGCTATTATGAAACTGAGAGCGACAAAGAACCTACGAGGAAGCTTTACAAACGATAGTGAGTACATCAAATAACAGAATAACTTAGCTTTTAATGGTTGCACTGCATACTGATTTATTGAAGTGCCGATAATACTGCCCAGAGTGAAGTTGCGAAAGCTATTAGAGCAGGGAGAGGAATGCCATAACTACAACTAAGCGCTCCTGCATATTTTCCTTTTTAGCTGTCCTGTTTTGCTCATGAATAGTGTGCTTAGAGACATAATATAACTACTCTAGATACATATGCAGATATCAACTAAATATATTTATTAATGCGATTATTTCTTTTATTTTTCCGTGTAAAAGCAATATCAAAACTGTTTCTATGGTAAACCTTCAGTGTGCATCTATAGCTACCCAACCAAACGAAGATCACCGTTTTAGCCTCTGTTTACTTGTGGCGTATAACTACTGCACACACAATACACTCCATAAAACAAATAATATTAGAAATTGAGAATCTTTCATCTCCGTAATTCTGCTTGTTTGATTGGCAGATTGTCCTGCACGGTATTTGGATCATAGACCCTCACTCGGGTGTCCGGGTAGCGGTGTTGAGTCCTCCTCGGTAATGATTTCTGTCAACGAATGACAAAAATCAAAAATCAAAAATCAATTACCCGTTTCTGTGAAGCGTCAAAGAAACACCTCCATATATTCCCTTGGCAATGACCAAGCAAGAACTCTATTATATTATAACAAAGACATCCTGTCAACTGAGAACAAAGAACATTGATAACTTCACATAAAGAAATCATCATCCTTAAGAGCTCTAATAGCCTTGTTGCAAGATCTTCTGTCCTTTTCTAATTCTCCAAAGAACCCCCTAGACTGCAAGCACAAATCGACCAGCTTGTTAACAGACATCATGAGTTCTAGACGCGAACGAGCAGCGCCGCCCAATCGATCGGCCATGAGGGGCATAAATCGTGCGCAGCCCACGCAAAGAAATGTGGCCTTCACATCAAGAGACGATCCCGACGTTTCTGGGTGCACGGATGAAGAGTCTTATAGTTTTAATGAAGATGACGATCTTAAGTACCATAAATTCGTGGACTCATTCAGTGCAAACAAACATATAAAGCAAGCAA
Organism: Morchella sextelata; assembly: GCF_020137385.1. Classification (NCBI taxonomy): domain Eukaryota; kingdom Fungi; phylum Ascomycota; class Pezizomycetes; order Pezizales; family Morchellaceae; genus Morchella; species Morchella sextelata. The sequence goes on along the minus strand of NW_025408619.1, from coordinate 1,297,744 downwards.
ATACACAGGCAGCGCCGGCAGAGAAAGTCAATACAAGATTGGAAGAAGACGATTACTATGACAGTACACGCAGTGATACAGAGGCAAACTACGATGATGGAGAGCCGGATGATGGAGAGCCGGAATCCGCTGTACCGTCCGGTCAGGAAATACCCAGGAGTTTTGACTCAAATCCCCACCCTCGGTACCCAGGACGTCCCGGATCGGAGGATGGCGATGCCGAATTCGCGAAGGCAGCGGCGAACCTCGACGAATTCTACAAAGAGCTGGAAAAGGTTTTGTACCCTAATGGTGAGGGCACATTATTTCCCCCTAACCCCGCGAAGACATCGAGAGGGGATTGGGCAAGCGCCACATCGGATGGCGACGCCGGATTCGCAAAGACAGCGGCGGACCTCGACGAGTTTTACAAGAGGAATAATCTGCTTCAGGGACCAAATGCCCTCGATACGCCAAGGCCCGATCCCACCCCCTCAGAGTATCAGAGCCCGGATTGGAAACAAGTTGATGCGTGGGATAGTGATATCGAATTTACGCGTGCGGCAGCGAAGCTTGACGAACTTTACACATCGATGGGGCTTGACCATATTGTGAACAAAAAGTCGCCAAATGCTAATGCAGCTAACAATGCGCACACCAATACTATACTAAAGACAAAAACTAATAAAATGCACCACAAACCCCCCAGAACTTCAGATCAAGAATTTGGGTTGGACTTGAAAAACACCGGCTCTTCTTCCAGGAGGGCTGAGACAAATAGCGGGAAGGCACAGGTAAAGGTAACTAGTGAGGGGAGTCCTTATATCGAACGTACCAAGCCCCAAAAGGCGCCGACAAGAGCAAGTAGTACAAGGCGACCTCATATTGAACATCCTAAGCAGAAAAAGACAGCGGTCAAAGGAACCAGTAGCGCGCAACCCCCCCCTATCGAACGTCTTGAGCAACAAAAGGCACCCCATGAGGACATGAAAGCGCAAGTACCGGTACCGGTCATGACCGAGTACGAAGAAGGTCTCCTCGAATCTATGGGAGTCGAACTGAAGGCACAGAAAAACCAGAAACCACTGTGAGTTCTAGTCGTATCTTACTGAAACAAAGGCCTTATACTGACTATCAAATCATTCAATAGCTCTCAACATGGCCTTTCTAATGGGCAGGCAAAACCTTCCCAGAAAGATAAGGCGGGTCCAAAATCGCGTAGAAGAGCTCTCTATGATCCAAAGGGATACCGTAACAGAAGTATTGGTAGTTACCTGTTCGTGCTTGGTATTCTCGTTTGGCTACTACACAATACTTCGTTGATCACCAAGCTTTTTGTTCCTTGTCCACGCCATATCTTCTTGGACCCTGCTGGGACTGCATCTAATATTAGCAGTAGCATTGCAACTATACCCAAAGCTGTGACTTGTTCGATTTTTCCATGTAAGTCTACCCAAAGGGCACGTTTAAGAACCATCGATACCTTGGCACAAAAGGTCGGGCAGGACTACGGCACGTACAAAGCATTCACAACGTCTATTGACAGAATTGGGGAACCATCTTACCTGGGCAAATTAACGGAAAGGTTCGAGATTGCGAAAGTGCTACCTCGTTATGGAAGACCCAAAGGCGATCCAACAGCCGACTACATGAAAAGTACCCATGAAGAACTCATAAAGATCAATGCGTCACTCAAAAACCTATTCATCCGCGTAAGGAAAATCGGGGATTTCACATCAGATAATATTATTGGATTTCTCGAATACCTCACCAATCAGATCCCGCACGACCTTCAAGACCAGCTGAACCTTCCACCAGGATGGAATGCTAATGTCATCATGGATGATCGGCGTGATGGCGAAAAACGCATAACGCTACACGGCCAAAGAATCACAAAAGAGATTGTGAAGGCCTATAGTTCATTATTGGACAGTATCGAAAACCTAGATATCCAATTAGGAAACGCTATTAGGTTGACAGGAGTCCTTGTCCAAGAAGGTGTATCCGATTTGGTTCCTGGACTTGTAGAAGTTAAATCTATATTGAAAACCATTACTGATCTCAAGGGATCTGTTGCGTGGTGTGTCCAGGAATTCTCAGAGTTCGAGCGTAGCCAGGATCATGTGGATGATGATTCAAGGAACGTGAGACCATTCAATGTGGAGTCGGCCTGGGAGTCTGTACTTTCGTTTGATAGTGATGCTGTTGGGAGGCGTAAGTCTTATAGACGGGAACGGGCGAAATAGATCTTTTGAGTCGGACATTATTTGGTGACGAAAACCATTGATTTACTACGCTGTTTGAGAGGGCGATTTATTGATGCCGGCCTTTTTCTTTCTTTTTCTCTCTTTCCTTTTCTTTGTGTGTGTAACTATATTCATAATTTGTTTTTTGAATGGACGCTTTGGCTCAAATCAAGTTTAGCAACTATAAATGTAAACTCAAACACACGATTCGTCGGTGAATTCATGAAGATAATTCAATTTGTCGCGCCATTGTGGTGGGTGCCATGTCTCTAATGTTTCAAGTCACAACAGCTTCGTTGTAGAACCACTGAGGTGATTTCCACACCTCCTAACTTGCTATGTATGCAGTTGCAAGGTGATTTCTCAAAAGATCCGGCAGCTGAATCACGCGCCATCACTCGACCTTGGCCAAGAATCCGTAATGTGGTATAAACACCAAGGTGTCCACTAAGCATGGAGGGGTACTCCAAGCCAAAAGTCGTTATTTCAGAATTGTCGTCATAGGCCGCTCACCACTTTAAAATTTAGTAGATCCTTGACGTCTCTCTCTCCTCTAGAAGCTAGAGGGACTGGGCTAGTTTCGGGTATTTAGGTAAATTTATGGCGTACATACATGTCGAGTATGTATGTCTACAATTGCCTTGCCTGCTAGAGTAGGTGTAGAGAGAGAGAGAGAGCAGCTGAAAACCTTTGCCAATTTGTCGTTCCGAGCAAGGCATTCCCTGATCGGCCGCAGTGTTTCAGTTATGCACATACCTACTGTGGTACTCTAGCGTAGCCACCTTGTCGCCGAGTAGATTGCCGAACGCCTCGTTCAAAAACAACCAGCGTCATCCCGGGAGCGGCGTCGAGGAGAGGGCTCGTGAATTTCGTTTTTTTAAAGTTGCATGGCATGAGCTCTTCTCGAGGGAGGGAGGGAGGGAGGGAGGGAGGGTAAGAAGAGTCCATCACAGCTTCCCTTGGTAGATCTCACCCCCCGCGGGCTGGTTCAAAACAAAATATTTCTGTTTCCTGGGGAAAGCGTGCGGAGGGAGGGTGTGGTGGTGTCCATAGCACCTTGACCGTGGCTCCGATTCCGCCCGCCAGTGGGGGCGGGAATCGCGGATCGACAAGATTCACCAGGGGGTGAGGGGGGGTTCTACCGGTAGAAGTAGGTGCTTGATTCCAACTGGTACGGTTGTCAAGGTCCTTCAGCTTGGAATTCCAATCCATCCGGTCTTTTGTCTGGATATAGGTACTGTACTAAGGTGTAGCGAAAAGTGATCAGAATCTGATAAGACAAATACTCACGACAGGCATGAAGTACCCGAATATTCAGCTGCAAGTTTTTGGTGTATTTTTGACTTCTACTCCAATGGAAATTGCAGATTAGGACGTGCATTTTCGGGTACTTGTTACCTGCTGCGAGTACATGTATTCACCGCAACATTCACTTATCAGATTCTGATCACTTACCCTCAACACCCGGTACTTACCTATACTTACCCTGATGTCCCCCCTCCTTATTGGATGTTTGTGCATTAGCACGTCTCTGTAACACCGGCGGTCACGTGGTAAACATAGTTATAGGTATTCTGTAAGAAAAAGAACGACCCCTCTTCTTTGAAATCAGGAGGGCAAAATCCCACTCTGCTGGCCAGGGATCAAATAGTTCGATGGTAAGTGGGGTAGAAAAAATGTATTTCACATTTTCTCCCCAGAGGAAATAAAAACTGATAAATGGTAAGACTATTTTTTTTGATTGCCTCTCCCATCAAGGGGAATATATATTCATGTGTCAGTAGTGCATTTTTTTTTTTTTTTTCAAAGCATGTGGGCTGGGTATGAGAGAGCAAGCGACGGATCCTACTTGTAGATTGTAGAAGTGGCTACCCAAAAACAGCAATCAAAGTAATAATTCCGCGACCCCGCCGGACACGGAACGAACGTAGAGTAAAAGTAGAGCACCCGCTTAGCATATATGGGCGGGTACATGGCAAGATATATGTAGGTAGGATATCTTTACCCTTATGAAGCAACTCAACTCTATCGAGTGCCACGATCGAACCAAGTTATTGGAAAGGAGGCGGCTGTGTGCAAGGGTCAGGCTATCTTCCTTATCACAGCCAGCCAAGATTCCGCATATGCAGGGTACCCAGATGTGCAGTTAGGTGAGCGAGGTTACGTCGGTTACCGTGCCAGTCCATCCTCTTATCTCTGGCATCAGCGACAAAAAAAAGAGACACAGCTCGCCGCTATCTATCCAACCTAGTGAGAGTTCATGCCTGGTTTCGGATTCCACTGGGCTGCGATCCTCCGATGTGAGACCAGATCAGCTTATCTCCACCAGCAAGGCACGCCGATTCCCCCGGAGGGCTCAGCATAACACAAGTTAACTCGCGAGTAGTAGGAGGAGGACGGAGGAGCCACGGGCTCAGACTCAGAGTTTAATACCATGGATGGTCCCGTGGAGATGCTCGTGCTACTCCTTGACATTACATCAAATGGACGTTTCGACCCCGTGCAGGTGGTGATGGTGGAGGTGGTGGTTTGGTTGAATGTAGTCGCGTGCTGGGGCTATTTACGTAAATGTCCAAGAGAAACAAAACTAGGACTAAAGTAAAATGTGGGGAAACCTACATGTATGGTTGAGGGGGAGCTAGCTACAGTAGTTGGTTAATTAACAAGGCAAAAATAAATAGGTCACGCACTCAAAGAAGGCCGGCCTGAGGGGGAGGAAGTGAGTGAGGGAGGGCGGTGAAAGGGGGGAGATACCAGACCGCTCATTAGATATGTGTGAGTTATTCACATGCCTTGTTATTCTACTACATGAGCTGATATGTTCCCGCGAATAGTGATCGGAGATGATACAGTCGCCTATGTCTGACACGCTCTGACTTTGTTTAGATAAGTGGTCTGGCCGGGCATACCGTAGCTAAATAGAATAAAACCAAAACCTTCCCCAGCCCTTCCTCCCAAGCTATTTACTTGAATAGTATTCCTCCTCGCCCACCTTGGGAGACCATCTATCTATATACCTATATATCTACCTGTCCCCCCCTCCCCCTTCTTTACTCCTTTTATCTACACCTGGCCATCTCGAACATCTGTTCTAGTCATGACTTCAATGTTATTCCCCCCATTAGAGCCTCACTGTATCCCAGAATCAGACCTTCTTGTAGCGGCCTCGAGAGTATTCCACACCTGCATTCCCAACCACCAGAGCCTGGCATCAACAATCCTAGGACTCGTCTCTATCGGGTCATGGCTCTTTGCGCAGGTCCCACAAATTATTAAGAACACCCAACGGCAATCGGTAGATGGCTTATCATGGGGTTTCCTAATGCTGTGGTTGCTTGGTGATATTTGTAAGAGTCCTTGATATCTTCTTTTCTTCTTCAAACAGAAGAATAATTTTAATTAACCATTATCTTGCATGTAGGCAACCTAACAGGAGCGGTAATGCTCGACCAGATGTGGTTCCAACAGATTATCGCAGCATACTATGTATTCGTAGACACCGTCCTCGTAACACAGTTCCTCTGGTACGGCGTTGTCTACCGGGTCAAGGAGCTAGAGAAGAGATTAGAAGGCGTTACTATAGGCGGAAACAGCAACTCGGACGATGAGGGCGACAGTATCGCCTCAGATAGCAACGCAGACTTGAAGCAGAAACGTGCAGATGAGGGCGCGGCGGTGGCGAGGAGTAAGATGCCGAGCGTTGCGCATACAACCTTTGTTACTGTTTCACTGCTGGGTACGCTTGCGGGGGCGCTCCCGGTTAATGGGGGTGTGCCGGCGATGCCAACCCTGGGAGACGTGAGCGGAGGGTGGCTGAGCGATGAGTTGATAGAGGCAATTGGAATGACTGTAGGTTGGATTAGTACTCTACTGTAAGCCTGCCTCTCATCTTCCCTGCATCCGCATATTCGCTAATCTGATCCCCTTAGATATCTCTGCTCCCGCCTCCCCCAGCTCATCCTGAACGCCAAGCGAAAGTCGACTGAAGGACTCTCAATCGCACTCTTCATGGCCGCGTTTTCCGGGAATTTGTTTTATTCCGGGAGTCTTCTCTTGAACCCCCTGGGATGGCGCGATTACGAGCCTTATGGCGGTGGTGGAGTCGCTGGACCCGAGGGAAGCAATGCAATGGAGTGGTGGAGCCGGACGCTGCCATTCTTTTTTGGCGCTTTTGGCGTGTTGACTATGGATGCGGCTGTGGGGCTGCAGTTTAGGTTGTGGGGGCCGGGGAGCGAGAAGGCGCAGATTGAAGAGGAGGAGAGGGAGGGATTGTTGACGGCGAGAGAGGCTGGGTATGGGTCATTAGAGTCTTCATAGATCTAGAGCTAGAGATTAGAGTAGAGTAGACTTTGGTTGGGTTGGGTTGGGTTGGGTTTGGTGAAGTGGACGTCGGAGTTTGGCTGGATACTAGAACTGACGGTAGATTATTACTAGCGTTATTTCATTTTTAGGGATGGTTTTCCTTTGGAGGCATATTAACTGTTTTGATTATTAGGACTATTTTTCTTTTTTATTTGTTTTATTTTGTATGGAGGATTGATTGGATTTTCATGGCGTTTGTTTGGTGAAGGGAATGGTACTCAAGGATTTTAACTTGTATGTATGTATGTGACCTGCGCGGGGGAGATTGGTCCGCTTATTAGCACTGCATCTCGGGATTTTCTTTTCGTGTGTCTTGTCTTGTCTTCTTTGGTTGTAGGTTTCATTTGGTATTCTAGGTGTTTCTTCTTCTTTTTCTCCGAGACATCTTTAGCATATCTTGTAATATATGGCAATATTTATTGTCTTCAATTCTGCTGGGTATAGGTGATACGAATAACCGTACGTAAGCTTGGAGTATTTTATGTGTACCCGAGTGTCTAAAGATTCCGGTAATTATGGTATCGGACTAGGTACTGATAGCGCGCTGAGATAGCTGCATACGTTGAGAGTGGTGAAACAGTAACACATTGTGGTTTGGTATGTTGATCATGACTGATATTGGATAGTAATAGTGCCCCGCCACACATACATGGTGAGCTCGATATTAAGTCCCCCCCAAACTTCCGGGTTAATTATAAGCAGATGTGACTGTTTCTCGAGCTGAGCTTGAGGCTGTGAAGCTGTATAGTGGTGAGTGTAGTAGTAGTGGGTGTAATCCATGGTCGATATAGGTATTATAGCTAGAGGAATGCTGTGGTCTTTTGTGTTGGTGGTGTGACTCATGCTCGTGGATGATATAAGTCTCTCGACATTCGTGAATATGCGGATCGACCTCGAGCACTCGATGTTGAGATATGTGCTGAGGGATTTAGCAAAACCGAGAGATGTTGACTAGAGCGAGGTTTATGTATCCAGGCTCGAGACTTCAAGGAGGCGCCTGTGCTGTAGATCTCGTCATTGGGATGGTAATCACACAATCACGACGTTAACTAGGATGGCTATTGCATGTACTCGTGGGGACTGATGAGCTTTGGTCCCCATGTCTTTTACCAAGTTTGAGACTTGCACTCGCACTCGCACGTGCTTACTTTGATATGCTATGCAGAGAGCTTCCACGCACAGCTGCAGCGGATGGAGTGCTTAGTCAATTTTGAGTCAGCGCCGGGGAGGTGTGAATAAGGTGGTATATCTATGGCAGTACTGGATACGTATACGTACGTGACGGTGACAGGCTGGCCCTAAGCGATAGGTATAAAGGACGTCAAGTTTGGTCCTTGCATGATATCAGCGATTAATTAATTGGAAGATAAACATCCTTACCGTACTGATTCCAGAGAACGTACAAATACCTACCAACCTAAGCTTGCCTGTACTTCTACTTGGCCAAGTACCACTGCTCAGTAATGTATATCTACATCCAGCACTGGATGTCCGCATGTACCCCGATATCCAATGCTCCCTGTCAATTGGCCCAATTGCTAAAGCCGTACCAGAAGCTAATATTTGCAGTCCCGGGCTAGCGAGCATACAGTTAGAGCCAGCCAGCAAAGAGCCTTCTTGGCGCCAAGTATTAGTAGCAGTGTCAATGATCACTGCACCACCAATCTGGACCTGCACAGCGTTCGAGTAGAGACATTACTTGCATCTAATTAGTTGACTGCTAGATAGAGACCAAGAACACCTCACCTCCAATTGCCGCGATAGAGAGAGTGCGAGAGAGACGGTATTATATATATACACAGTCTACAGGCGCGCGATTACTAAGAACCTTCCCTGGCAACGCCCAACGCTCCAAAACCCTCGAGTCTTCTCTACGTCATCGCTCACCACACACACAGTCATACACAGATAACCTCACCATGTTCAAGAAGAAGCCCAATGTACTTCCTAATACTAATCCTAACTACATAAGCCTAACTAACATCCGCAGATCAAACCGTCCGCGCCCCTGCGCTCCTCCGACCGCCGCAAGATCGCAAACCAGCTCATCCAAGATTTCAACCTCACCTCCGACGGCGGTAGCGCTGAAGTCACCGCACTGCGCAATCGCCTCCTTCCCGAGAACTGCCTGAGCGCGAAATTCACGACTACGGCTGGCCCGGACCTGGCCACGGTCGCGGGAACGGTCTATGTAGGCGTGCACCCGGAGGATGGTGGGGGGAAGGGCGAGCAGAGGCCGCTGTGGGTTAGGGCTGGTGACGAGGAGATGTTTCCTACCGGTATACCCTGCATATATGTCGGCGGTATTTATTTTTGCTAACGCGGGCCGGTGACTAGTTTACACGCTATGGAAGAACCCGACGCTGCTGCCACTGCTGCACACCCACTCGCCGGTTTTCGAGAAGCTACAGACGGGTGCGGACTTGATGATCCCGGGGCTTATTGGGCCTCCGTTCCCGGCGGGCGCAAAGAAGGGGAAATTGGTTGGTATTGCGACGAGCGAGAGCCCGACGGTGGCAGTGGCGGTGGGCGTATGTGATGTGGATGTGTGTGGGCTAAGTAAGGTTGATGGGGAGAGGGGCCGTGCGGTCAGAATTGTGCATTGGGTCGGCGACGAGATCTTCAACTACGGCGGGTATCCGGGGTTCGTGCCGGAGAGTGTTGAGATGCCTGTGGCCGCCGGAGATGTTGACGTCGAGGAGGCTGCGGAGGAGCTGGGCGGGGTATCGCTGGAGGGGTATGATGGGGAGGAGAAAGAGAAAGAAAAGGGGAAGGGGAAGACGGAGGAGGGTGGGGAGGGGATCAGAGAGTTGAGCACGGGAGGTTCGTTATATCATTGACCCTAGTTCTCCAGGAGCAAAAATCTAACAGCTTTTCCACCAATAGAGATCGATGGTGCCTTCCGCTCCGCAACCCTCTACGGCCTCCACCAGTACTTTGAAACCGGCGAGTTCACAAACGTCGAGCTTCCAATAAGCTCCTCACAGTTCATCTCAACCCTCGTTCTCCCCTTCCTGCCCCCCGCATCCCACTTCCCGCCCCACAATCTGCTGCAGACCTCCGTACATCCCTCACTAAACATCAAAAAGACCAGCCACAAGAACGCGGCAAAGTTCTTCAAGCAGCTGGAAAAGGACCAGCTCATCAAGACCAAGACGCGGAACGGCGGAGAAGTCGTGGTCATGGATATCAACTGGGACCACCCGGAGGCAAAGACATTCAAGCCCTACAAGCTCCCTGAGGCGCCAAAAGAAGACAAGAAGGGTCCCGATGCCGCTTCTGTTGCCAGGAATGAGGGCCTGATAAAGGTCGTGGAGCTTTACAGGCCCAATGGCAAGGCAATAAATATATTCTCCGCTGTGGGCGCCGGGTAAGACTCCCCCCATCCACTAACTCACTCGTAAAAAAAGGTCGCTAACGCCCTCCATAGAACCAAAGACTATTACACCCCTGCTGAAGTAAAAGCCATCGTCACCAAATACCTAGAACAAGAGTCCCTCACGAACCCACAAAACAAGCGCCTTGTCCGCCTCGACCCAACCCTCAGCGCCGCCCTCCTCGACGACCGCAACGCCGCCGACGCCGAGCCACTCCGCACTGGCCAAATCAAGCGCGACACCCTCGGCGAAAAACTCATCAAGGCCTGCCTCCCCTACTACATCGTCCATAAGCCCGGCACCGCCGACACCGACGCCAAGCCCAAGGCCGGCGCGGCGCCCAAGATCCAGATACTGCTGGAGAAGCGGCAGGGGAAGAAGACGGTGACGCGCGTGTCGGGCGTTGAGCCATTTGGCATTGATCCGCGCGTCATGGCGGAGGAGCTGCAGAAGACGTGTGCGGGGAGCGCGAGCGTGGCGCTGTTGCATGGGTGCAGTCCGAGGAACCCGGTGATGGAGGTGACGGTGCAGGGGCCGCAGAAGAAGGCGGTGGAGGAGTATTTGGGGAGGAGAGGGGTAGGCGCGAGGTTTATAGGGGTGAAGGATACGACGGGGGGGAAGAAGTAGTTTTTGGTGGTCTGGTGGGGGATTGGTGGGGGATTGGAGGAATCAAAGTAGTTATATCCATGTCTTTTGTCTTTTGTATTGACGAGTGGTATGTGTATTTTTGGTGTTTTCCATCGGGAATGGAACCGAGTTTGGATGAGATGCATAAAGGGGAAATACATGTAGCAATCCGTCATCCAATTGTGACCCGCAAACAGACAAACATGTGCCGGTAATCACTTCTTCACTTCTTTACGCTAGTTATCAGCGGCTACACCGGATGTCCGCTGGAAGCTTGAGGTCTAGGTATTCATCTAGGCCAGCCGATCCGCTCGCGGAACCATCTTCCATGCAACTGTCTGATATCCATTTGTGTAAAGAGGGACTAGCAGCTGGCCATGAAGTCTACCTCATAGCTGTCTTTCAGAGCTTATAACTCTACATCTCTTGCGGTTGTTATTGGCAATAATCAGAAACCAATACGTTAGATATATTCACGAACGATCACTCGGTCACCCAGAGATGTAGATACAGGCCTAGAGATTACGCGATTAGCTGGGGTTCAGAGTATTCCTTGTCTGCGACCTTTTGTTTTGGTCGTGTTTAGGCTTGGATATGGGTTTTGCGGGCATGGAGGCGTGTCGGCGTAGGGAGTGTTCTGCGAGTGATATTTTGTGATTGTATTGTATTATACGATAATTTATTAATTGTATGCGATTTTACTGTTAAACTGAGTTTTTAGATACAGATTCCGAGGGTAGGGACAGTCGTTATACTACCCTGGCACCGCGTGTTGGCTTTAACTCCAGAGGGCGAAGACGGAGAGCGGTAGTAGTGTAAGGTATTCCGTGCCGTGGGGATCTGGGGTAGACCTATCTAAAGAACTCGCACATTGCACTCACAGGTAGTATTAATCCCAGAAGAAAATTTATGCCGAGAGGGCGTGTTTTGTCGGTTTGTGGCTTCCTCCTTTTTGGTCTCGCTGGTCTGCATGGCGGGCGAGCTTGATCTGGTATATCGACCTCTGTATATATATATATAGACGGTTGACGTTGGTATATATACGTGTAGGTAGTGGGGTAGTGGGCGTAATGTTGGCTCTTGCTGTAAATAGTAGCGGTGGTGCCGGTGATGTCTTGTCGTATGTCAAGCTGCCCAGTGCAGTGGTGGTTTGTCGAACCAGAATCATGGACGGCTACGCCAAACGTCCAACAGGAAGACGCCAAGACCGGGCCGGTCCAGCCAATTGACCAATGCCATCTGTAGATAGGGCCACATACCGGCGGTCGAGGTCTAGGTTTGTATGCGGAGGTTTATAAGTTTAACAGGTCGTCTCTCGACTAGATACATTGCTCGTGCAAGATATGATAATGACCGAGGTTCCAATCCGTAAACACGGCCCCCAGCGCATGCGCGGAGAAACCAGCTCACCACAAACCCTCGACTGCCGCCATAAAGAGCCTCATGCACCTATAAACTGTAGCAAAACATTCCTTAATTTAGCGTGCAGTCACCGGCGAATTAATGGTGTGCCCGATCCGGATCCGTTATATAGAATATGTTGAATGGGCATTCCAAACACAGACGTATCCAGCCATGAGAGCTTAAGCTTTGTATCCGTACGTGCTCTGCGTTTCTGATCACCCTTTTAAACTACATGCATATTATAAGGCATCGCCGAGTGTCCCTTTGGTGCCATCTAGCCTGGCTAGTGCTAGCACTGGCACTAGTTGACCCCTGTCCTCGCACCAACAAAGCTTTCATCCCCAGAAATCCCAAAAAAACCAGACCCTCTTACTGTCATCGCTTAAAGAAAGTCATACGTTCAGTATCTACAATATCTGGTTGCCATGCAAACCACTCAACCCCCCAAACACTACACCACCACCACCACCACCACCACCACCAAAATTACCGCCCCACCACCACAACCAAAAATTAAAAAAGATGGAGATGAGTTCGGTACCCAGGATTCCCACATGGTCACCCACTGCAGTACTAACTAGGCGATATGATGATTATATATGGCAGAGCGGACGGGATGCCTAGCTTTCATCATTCTATGACCGAACACGTTGGTAATGATCGATTTGTGGCTTTTATCTTTTGAGAAGAGGGCGGCCGCGGAGCGTAATATTGTTCACCAACCGAGCGCTAGATATTATAGTTCCGGATCCGTTTTCGGGGTGGATGGGTGTGCTTGGGTTTATAGGTATCCGCCAAGTTCATGCTGGTCCTGGCGTATCTAGACTAGAATGGTGGGAGGGTGGTTACGATACGCTGGTCTATACTTACGGAGGGAGGTGGGAGAGACTAGGACAGTAAAGTTCTTAAGACGACCTTTATGTACATGGTATGGGTATTAGAGGTTGATGGGCACCATAAAAAAAATGCTAGCTGCGGTTCCTTCTAGTAGTCTAGTAACAAATAACTACAGTGACAGAAATGTGGGTGGGATTACTACCGTAGTCTTTGGCAATGCCATAAAACTACCGCATACTTCGTTAAAATACGGGGATAAAGCGGCATTCTCGCACAATCCCGTTTTACCCCCATTTCTAATAGTGTAGTAGATCAATTAAAAAAAAAAAAAATACTGTAGTAGATATTTTCCAAAACCAAAGGCTAGATACCCCTAGAATCTCTTAACTACCCGAAAGTGGCGGGCCCTCGTGTCCAAGATAAGAAGTCACCGGTGCCAAAAACGAACCTTCGTTGACAGCGTGCGTTCGCCACCGACTAGATAATCACTACTCTCGACGCTGCACCAGAATCACATGAAATCACTCGCCTCGCCACCCTGCCATCGAGAACCCGGAAGCAAAGAGAGGGTGTATAAAAGTAATATATAATGTATCGACACAGGGTGCCAAGGTAATTTTAACATAGAAATAAACTCCCTCCTCTTTGTTCTCCCTCCCCCTCCCCCTTATTCTCACTCACTCATTCTCTTTTATGTGTGTATCTATGCAACCACCACTAAGATTATAATACCCACCATCCCCACCATCCACACCACCCTCCCCGCCTACAACACACCTACCACCACCACCACCACCACACCGCCAGATTTGATAACTTACAGACGAATACTCCACACCACCACCACTACAGCTCGGCCGATATCCAATGAAGCGCCCCAAGAAAAAAAAAAGATAATAAAAAGGATGGAAGAAACTAGAAAGAGGAACAGACGAAAAAAGGGGAATCCAGTTCATCATTCATCGCCAGACCACGCTACTCATTCCTGCTCCAGATTGACAGACAAGACAGACAAACAGACAGGTATCTAAGTAAGAGGAGGGCCGCTTGAGGAAGCAAAAAAAAATCGTAAGTAGTTAACAAGAAGTGGAAAATAACAAAGAAATTAGGAGAATAAAAGTGCAGTGTACATATCGGAACCCCGATTTTTTTTTCACGACAAAATAACCATCTTGCCTTATCCGCCATTCGTAAACTTGGGCACTGGAGGTATGGCCTCCACTTTTGATGATCCCTTCCTCACTCTCGATATCGCAGGCATCGACCCCTGATGCTTCAAAGCCGCAGCAGTGGCAGAGGCGCTACTAGAACCCGCCGCTGAGCTAGATATAACCCTTCTCCTTCCGCTCAGGCTTGATTTCGGGGCCTTTTTAGGGATTGGGATGTCGGGCAAGACCGGTTCTGCCCCCTGCTGCTGTGCTTGCTCATCCGTATTTTCCACAATAGTCATTCCTGCTGTTTTTGCCATAAAACTACCACCGATGCTACCTGCATTGGCGAGGGGCGAGAGAGGCGCGGCGTGATCATCATCTACTTCGGTTTTGTCCCCTTCGTCAGTCTCGTCGGACATCATCGAGGGGGACATTGCTGATTCGCGCGCTGACATGACGCTGACCCTGGAGACGGCCGTGCCATTGACGGGCGGTATCCGTTTTCGGTGTGACGCAGATTGTTGGTTGGCTGCCTCAATTGTAATTTCGAGTTCTCGGCGAGCTCTTTCGAGTTGGTCTTCAAGGTTGCTAACCTTCTTCTGGAGATGTTCCTGGCGCTTCAGCTTCTGCAGTTCTTTACTATCCTCACTGCGGCCCCCGAATACGGAGAAAACACTGCTCTTCTTTTTAGGGAGAATTCTCGCATCCTCAAAGTCACCACCGTTAGCTCTGGATGACGATGGAATTGGGGGAGGTGGTCCCATTGCACCAGTTTTCGGTGTGATAGGCTTAGACGTGCTCATTCTTCTGTTGAAGCTTCCTTGAGGGCTCATGTACTTGGAATCTACGCTGTATCTGTGCAGGGTACCATGTTCATCAACGTAGGACTCACGACCCTCGCAAAAGCTCTGTGCCATTCCTGTCATGCTGGCGTCGACCCCAATCGACGGTGTCCTGGTTGATCTTTTCTTCCTTCTAACCTTTGAATTGTTTCTGGCCAATGGACTACTCTGCTGATCAGTGCTGAAGGCCCTTCCAATTTGGTCGTGTTCTACCCTGATAGGCCCCAGTGATGAAGCACTGTTTTTAGCCCTGCCTTGAGCTCCCATGACTGCTGCAGCATTCCCAGCGTATCCTTGTAATGCACCCATTCTTTTGAATTCTTCGTAGGCCAGCAATCCCTTGATTTTCCGTTCCCTTAGCTCCTTCTTCTGCTGCTCTCTTTCCTCATGGAAACGTTTCTGTCGATCCCAGGACTCCTTGATACCTTTGACAAACTTGAAGGGGTTGAAGGGGATCAACGAAGCCATTCCACCAAACGTAAATGACCCATCATTATTATGATTGCCCGCTGCCGCCGCCGCCATAGCCTCGGCCCCAGGTTTCTCTGTTCCACTACCACCAAAACTAAAAACATTCGATTCTCCTCCTATGCCGTTTGGCATATCATCAGTCCGTGGTGGTGGTGATGAGGATGGAAGCTTCCCGATAATCTCTACTGGCGGGACGACACTAGCGCGATTCCTCATGCTCCCTTCCTTGAATCTGCTGACAACCGTGCCTGTCGTTGATGTTGAATTTACGCGTGTTGCCTTTGTCCTCGGTGGAGACGTCTTCCGCATTGGCAATGGGGGGGACGAATCCATTGGGGGACGCTGACTTGATGAAGCCTTCCTCTTCCCAGAACCCGGTTCCGGCTCAAGGTAGGGCTCGTCCTCCTCCGTTTCTGAAGCTTCATCATCGTGGGGAGGGATATACGCTGAGTCCCCGTTGCCAGTATCGGGTTTCCGCTTCTTTCTCGGCTGAGGGGGCTTTTTTTCATTATCGGGCCGTAACTTTGATCTAGATTCGTTGAAAAATATATCTTCACCGTCATCGTCATCGTTATCGTTATCATCGTCCTCGTCCTCGTTGCTAATGGCATTGATACGATCCATGAAACTTTCGCTTGCCCCAGTCCTCCGGCTGCCACGGGTGATAACTGGCGCTGTGTTTGTGCCAACAGTCGACGATTCTTTCCGCTTCGCATAGCTCTCCCTCCCCCGTTGCCTCAGTGCCTCCCTTCGCATCTCCATTCCGCGATCGTCGTCTTCGTCTGTTGATGATTCGTCGACGTGGTTGTTGTTGATGTTGTTGTTATTGTTGTTGTCGTCGATGTCTGGATGGGAGCTGGCGTCTTTGCTGCTAGAAGAGTCGATCCTCTCTCTTAGCGTATCACGAAGGACCTGTGTTGTTAGCACCCCTTCTCCTTCGTCTTCCTTGATCCGGGAAGAGAAATACCTTCTGTGGTGTCGACAGCATCGTTTCCGCCATCGTTGTAAAGTGGCAAAAGGGATGCCGGGCTGAGGTGGAGGTAAGGGTTGTTGCGCTTGTAGTTGAAACTCGCGTCTGCAGCGTTCCCTTGGGGAGTTGCTGTGCCTTAGCTTACTCACGTCACAGGCAGGCACCTATCGGAGAATCTCGCTGATAATTCGTTGACGTGCAGATTGGGGGGGGAGATGAGTCAACGCGGGGGGACAGAGTAGAGTTAGTTTAAAGAGGCTTGACTTCCTTTTCCTGTTCAGATGGATGTAGCAGCAGGTAGCGAGAGGCAGCGGCAAGGATCGCTTTAGGGGGCACGTCTAATGAATCGATGAGCAGAGATGAGTACGTGAGGATATGGGGGGGGGGAAGGGGGAGGATCGATGTTATCCGGAATTCTCCTCAGGCACGCGCTACTAACTAATCGAACGCAAATAGAGGAGTTCTACAATTTACTTCAGCACGGGGAGAGAAGGGAACAGAAATCACTTGAAGGTTTTCACCGAGAGACATGGAGCAAAATAACCTTCTATTTGTGGCTACCTTAAGGGAAGTGCACGTAACCACAGCAACCAATCAAACATCACGCGCAATGTTCAAACAACACCACGATCGATCTCCAAGAGGCTGCAAACAAATAAAAACGTTTACTATAGTTGAATATATTAAAGCTTGTGAGAACCAGAAACTATGTAATTAATATGCAATTTGCAATTTCCAAAATCGATATCCACACAAAAAGGCAATCCGAAAGAGTAACTAGGAAATTCACAAAACGAGCATCATGTACATACTAAGTCAAAAGGAACAAGTTGTCACTACATACGTACACTTGTAGTACTACATGTAGTGATATAGTAACCGGCAACAGATAACAACAAAAAAGGTCCGTTATTGAAACAGTCATCAAAAAATTCGCAGATAGAAACAAAAATCAAAACTCCTCCGTTGGGTCCGCCGTTATTCAATTTTTCAATAAAGGGAGAATAACATATGTAAATACTAAAACAATATAAAGTTGCGAGGCAAATATGAGGTACGCTAAAAAAAACTATTCTCTCAAAATACCCGCTCCCAGAAGAAAAATGAAAAAAGGTGAATTTGTAAAAGAGCCAGCCGCCAATGTGACAGAACAAATGAAATATAAAGAATGGGATGATTTTTGTTGTGACAACCCAATAAGGGGATCAAAGATTGTTTCTTTTGGGAGGGGTGATGTCCCACTGTGGATGTCGGATTCCTCCGCCCAACCGAGAGAGGAGAAAAAGTTGATTTTTGTCGTTTTCCATCTGTACAATAACCAAAACTCTTGCCTGAAAAGAAGAGGAAAAACTTTGTAGGAAATAACCAGACCAGATATAACAAACCAGAAAAACAACGGGATATCAAACAAATAAAAAGATAAGCAAACACCCGAAGAAGACAGTCCAAAGGAAATCGATATAAAACAAAAAATTCAATAAGTTTCGATATTATCGATGATATACGAATTTCCACCACAAACGTAACCGCTAAATTCCCGGAAATAAACAAAAATACAATTCGCACACAAATAATTACCATGATCGTATAATTTAATCTTCGCCAGGGAGTCTTCGCACAATCTCAACACCATCCGCGCGACGGTAGCTCATCTTCAGCTTACCAAGGTCATAAGCATCGTCATCAGCTTCGGTAGGAATTTGAGCGTAAGATGGCTCACTTCCATACACCGCAGAGTTGGTGGAAGGCCGTGCATGGTTCTGCATGGATCCCTCGACGTGTGCGTTGTTGAAGACCCGTCCCCATGGTCTCTTGGTACCCCTGTCGTCCGGCTTGGTGCTGGACGAGTTTTGCCATGTATCGCTTGAAGGTGTGGGTGGAGAAGGATACTTCTGTTCCGGGTAGTATGATGGGAACTGGTTTGGATTGGGCGGTGCTGGGGGCTGAGCCATGTGTGGTGGTGGTGGTGGTGCCCTCTGTTGCTGTATTGCTCCGTTCTGGGATGGGTAAATGCCCGGAGATTGCAAAGCAGGTGGAGCTGACGAGTTTGGTGTTGTGGGTTGGTTGCTCCTCCATTTGGGCTCCAAAGCAGGAAGACGGAGAGGTGGTAGATTGTTTGATACTGAAGATGGTGGGGCCTGTGATTGGGGCTGGTAGTGCTGAGGAGGTGGTGCTTGGTAAGGCTGTTGTTGTTGCTGTTGTTGTTGGTGGTGGCCGTATCCATTCTCCATGTATGAAGGTCCAACAGAAGGTGTGTTGGGCCTGTACTGTTGTTGGTGGTAGACGGGGTCTGAATCCCTTCGGCTGTTGCGGTAATCTATAGATTCGCGTCTTACATTGTGACCGTTGGGCTGCTGCATCTGCTGACCTTGCATGGAAATAGAGTTCTCCCTAGATTGGTATGCAGAGGGTGGTGGACCATACGCACTCTGCTGCGGGCGTGGAGATGGTGCCAAGTGAGGAGATGGGTGATGCTGGGCAACAGGCGCATGAGGCTGCGAGTACGGACGTCCAATTTGCCCATAGATCTCCTGTGAAGGATGCTGTGGCGGTGCAGGCGGTGCATGAGAATGGGCGCCGAACGACAAGTGGTGATTGGCACTCTGTTGTGGAGGTCCAGAAGGAGGTCCAAACTGTGAACGGTTCTGGCTGGGAGTCACGTATCCGTTATCGTATCTCTGTGGCTGAGCAATCTGCTCAGACACCACTGAAGAGACCGAGGCGTCAGAGCCACTTCTTCCCCTTCCTCCAATGGAATTTGTCCTTTGCATTGGGTGTGGCGTTGGCTGGTGGTACTGTGGATCATGTTGGGGCCTGATTGATTCATTCATATTGTACTGATCAGGTGTCGCTCCTCTTCTAGCAGCCCTTAACATTGCAGTCTCATCCATGCGGTCCTCGCTATCTCTGCCCTGTCTGTCACTTCTCCGTCTCATCCTCACATCACGACGAATGCGAACACGGCAGCCCTGTTCAGCTACAATCCTGGACAAAGCAGTACTTTCAGCCAAACCAGGAAACTTTTTGGCAGAGAAAACAGTGAAGGGCTTAGATTTAACATCCAGTCTGTGGGTGGCCCATTCCCTTGGCTCCAGCGAATCCGACGGAATCGGGAAAATTTCGTCTTTCGTCTCTTCGTAAAGAGCAAATCTAAGCCTGTATTTTCCTTCATGGCGAACAGACAAATCCGGGAAGATGAAATATCCCGCTGGGTTGGGACGATCCAGATAGGCCATTCCAGAAACTGGGACACCAGTGAGAACTGGAGCAGGTGCCGGTGCCGGCATCCCTCTTCCTTGTGCAATCGGTCTGGCCTGTTCAAGAGTTGCGAAAAGGAAGAAGTTGGAGTTATGCGAAAATGTCCTAAATTGCTGTCAGACAAAAGATTATAATATTTTGAAAACTTTCGGTCACAACTTACACATCAGTCTTCTCTGTGCCCTGGAATAATCTAAGCTCAACAACTGGTGGTGGATCGACTGGTCGACGATCCGCATGAGACTTTGCTCCCATTCCACAAGCCCTTGCTCTCTCGGGCTGCTGGAGCACCTGCATGCGATACTCCAATCTACTACCATCTTGTAGCGTCCTATGGAAGACGGCAACGGTCTCTGGAACCTCTAGGAGGCTGAGAGGTTTGGCGCTCATGTTGAAAAAAAAGGATGTTTGGAAATCTTTAAACGAATGTACTAATTACGAGTCAAACTAAGCTGATTTGGAGCACAATAGTAAGTATGTAGACTCTTCAAAAGAGCAAAAGACTAAAGGCCGTGGAGGCGAATCCGACAAGCTTAGAGCGAACGGATTAAATATAAATGAATCCTGAGGCATATGATTTTATATAAATGGGTAGTAGTTCAAGAGATTGGACCTGAGAGACGCCATGACTTTTCAAGGAGATGAGGAAGCACGCAAGCACATATATATGCAACACACACCTTGTATCAGTTATCTTTGCCACAAAAAACAACCCAGTTGTTATTGTGATTTAATTTTCTTTTGTTTCTATCGAGAGTTGCACACCCTTTTTAGTAACCCTTGCTGGATGATCGGTCACCTGCTGTTCGGTTCACGATAGAGTCGACAA
This sequence comes from Morchella sextelata, assembly GCF_020137385.1. Lineage (NCBI taxonomy): Eukaryota > Fungi > Ascomycota > Pezizomycetes > Pezizales > Morchellaceae > Morchella > Morchella sextelata. The sequence continues at coordinate 1,277,391 of NW_025408619.1, read as the reverse complement.
AAGCCTTTATTCGAATAAGCGTTAAACGGCGTCAGTGATAAGGCGAGCTGCTTTGCTGGCGTCAATGGGCCGTCGAAGGGTGAGGTGAATTCGTATGTGATATGGTGTTGATATTCACGAACTTAACCCTCGTCGCATATTCCGTAGGAACGAAGAAAGGAATATTGGAGAGGGGGGGGGGGATGGGAGGAAGTAAAAGGGAGGAGGAGGGAGGAGGGAGTGAAGTGAAGTGAGGGTTCGCCGGCAAAGATGGACGGTAGGTGTAAGTAGATTTAGAAGGGGGAAAGGGGAGTAGATCAAGGCGGTTGGGACCGAGCTAGTATGGACCAGGAGGTCTGGTGCACAACACGGTAACGGAATATGATGAGGGTGGAGCAGGCATGTATGGGTGTATGTAGGGTGTGCGCGGAGGTGTGGAGGGAACTACCAAAGTGGTATGGAGGGATATGGATTGGGAGTATGGTTATGTGCAACCAGTAGGCAGTTCAGATCTGTGAAATCTGACCGACTTACTGCGCCAGAATTTGTGTTGGGGTGGGTCTGGATATTGGATAGGGAAGAAAATTGATCCATTCCTTTCACCTGCTTTTTGAAAATGTACCTACTTTGGGTCATAGAACAGTTTGAATTTTGTGTGTACCTACTCTAGGTGCGGGCTTATGTACTTCTACGGCCCACGAGCTTTGAATTGTTGGTTCTATCTAAAGTACAATACCTACATGTAGTCTTCTCTAGGTACTCGATAACCTATGGCAGAAGTTATGATGCTCAGGATACTGCCTCTTCTGTTCTTGCTGCTACTCACTGCTGCCTCTGCAGGTTCTTCTTCTGCTGCGAAGGTCTACCGCTGGTGATGAACCAATCTTGTCACACACACCCAATTCCAACACACCTCTACATCTCCATATCGAAAAGTAGTGTACCACATTTTAGACACACACACACCCCTACTCTACGAGTCTACACACTCTCTTTCACAAGCAGCACACACACCCAAGTGCTTGTCCCCGCCGCTTGTCCACAAGAACCCCAATTATCCTCCCAGACTGCCTCGCACCACACCGCTAGCGAGGATGCCATCCAACACTGGCTCCCACACCAAGATCCTGGTCCCGGAGCGTGGGATGGGAACCGACACCTGAATACCATTGGCTCTTGGCGGCCCGGGTGTTTTTTAGCAGTGTGCTTCTCGGAGGGAAGGGGGTTGGCTTGCTCTATCCGTCGTTCCTTCCCTGTCAGCTCTGACCCGTTTTCCCTGCACTCGTTGCCCGGCTGAGCGAAGGCGTACTTCCTCATAATTTCAAGATTCGTTTCTTTGCTTTTGTCCCTGTTGTGTTTTTGAGTCCAGACCCTTTATTGACGTATGTCGAGAAACGGAGGAGGCCCTTTGTTACGTCTTCAAAAAGAGCTCGTATGTCCTAATTCTCCCGTATCTCTCATTCTGTCTACATCATGATACTTACTCCCCCCTACCTACGTGTGCTAGGTAAAGTAGACCAGGTACCAGTCTGGATACTTTCAACATCTCCCTCAACAGGAGAGAACTCTATGGGTACATGTTGTATCAGCACGTACCATGTAGAATATGTGCCTTCGACCCTTTTTGCTCAAGCTTTGCTGCAATGCATACTTGTAACGGACGTGTGGCCGTGTGCTTGGGTCGGGCTGGAAAGGAGCACAAATCCATACAGGATGGGTGATAATCAGGCAAGCCCGGCTTTCGTTTCTTCGCCCCTCCCTCCCTAGGACAAAAGAAGCAAAGATTTTCCTTCCAATCATAGAAACACACACAGTAGTCCTCGGTTCTGGTTCGCGCTGCTCTCGGTTCTGTCAAAACGAAGGAAGCGTTACCAGCAGCTGGCGGGTTTCCTTTAACCTTTGTGCTGGGAATTTTCCTCCTGCCTGTTTGGTTAACCACGATTCGAAGCAACGATATCTGCATTAAAGCCCGCAACCGGCATCGCTCGCTTTAGAGGTCGACTTTTCCAGGTGGGACGACTATTGGAATAAAATAAAGAATTGGACACCAATAAAAAATAAAAATAAAAAATGTGCGGTGAACAAATGAGACTAGCAAAGGAAGTAAAAAAAACACGTCAGGAACACCGCCTACCACACCGGCAGTTTTCGCCCGAGACCTTATTTCCTCATCACCATCCTTCGAGACTTAATGCGGGAACACCATTCCCCGTTAAAACAACCGGGCCTTCCCAGGGAAGACCCACTCTTGCCCAGCTTCCGATAAATCGAAATTTCCTACACCACCCCGCATGGTCTTGGCAACAGACCCGTAACCGAAGTTGTGACTTAAAGGTCGCTTCGGGGTCTCCCTGCGCGCTGGGTGAAGATGAAACAAACGGACATCGATAGATTATTTACCGCCATGATAAAATAGATTAAAGACGGCGCGACAAGGAGGCGCTGACTCTCCCTTCGCTTCCACCAAGATGCGCTCAATATCCGCAGTCTGAATTAATAGGATAATTTCATTTATTACAGAAAACAAAATTGATTTGTGATGGGCCAAGGCATCATATGGCCTGGTCGGTGGGAAGTGGTTACGTATCTTTTCGGGCAAGATCTCTAGAGTATTTATCTCGCGATGATCGCAAGGCAAGTCCATGGAGCGGGGTCTCCAGAGTTCGGAGGAAACACGTTCAACTCGTTTCTGGTAGATCCTTTCTGGTCAGGTATCGGCCCAGGGACATCAAAGGATTATCAACGGTGTAGCGGGAATACCAAGAAATACCCTTAGACATATTTCTCTGACCCAGAAGTCGTAACAACATACCACTGGTAGGTATTAAACAACCTACTGGCAGGACTCTCTGGATCCCTTACTTCTGAAAGCTTATTATCTGCTCAAGTATCAAAATAGCCCGTAGAGTACGTGCCCGCCAGGCAGGTCTCGCGTGAACAGACATCGGCACTAAAACCAACGGTCCAGAGGTCTCATATTCGGCTACGTCTGTATCCGAGCGTTATGATTTTCATGCCTTGCTAGAGTACATAGTTAGCAAACGGGCAGATATCTAACTTTACGTGCTCTTTTATCGAACCATATGATATAGATTGACCGCTCGAGCCCCGCATCAGAGGGAAACAAAATTACCTAGGTACTGCATCTCGCTACTAGGACGAAAATCTGGAAGAAAATCGAGTTGGCTGCTTGTTAGATCAATCATTAATCTTCGCTCAAAAGCACTCAATCAATGACAGCAATCTACCCCAGTATAAATCCTCGTGTAGGTACAATAACATGGTCTCGGCCTGTGAGGCCCAAAAGTGATGGGACAGGATTTAACAACGCCCAGCTGGTAACGTTATTTGTTTATTTGTTTTTGTCCGTTCCTATTCCTGGGGTTATTCATGTCTATCTCCACCACATTTTGTCCTCACACCTTACTCCGCATGCCTAAACGAGAGATTCTAAGACAAGAATCTTCTTTCTTATTTGGTACGCTGGAACATGGTACGAGATATTTGTTCTGTTCTTTAGGGCTTTGTCAGTTCAACTATTACTCTAGATGTGGTGGCAGTGTTAATAGGTTGGTTGTGGACCGTGACCTGAGAGTTGAAGCTGGGCAAGACGGGAGCTCCTTCTAGAATTTGGTAATGAGTATCTCGGTATCATAAATAAGGGCATATCGCCCAGACATCTCTCGGTCAGTGTTTCGGATTCGCGGTCAACCTTTCCCGGCTCTAGAACTCGGGGTTTCTCTCAGGAATCGCCGCTAGTCACCAGGTATGACTCGAGTTTTCATACCGCAAAATCTTGAAGACTCATTCCTCACTTTACCATTAAAAGAGCGACTAGGTATATCTAGTTCTATCTTGACGTGACGTACAAGATCGGCCGGTAAACCGAAGCACTGCAAGGGACTGGAGCCCACGTATTTTATTTTTATTTTTCTATTCTAAAGAGGGAAAAAAGATCTTGGATTTTCCTCCTGCACTTTTAAATCATCACATCATTCACATGTGTGCCGCAGACTTTTTAGCTCCGCAGCTGTTGGGGTCACTGACGCAGTTTCACTCCCATGCATGTCGGGATTTTGGGATATTCTAGAGGTTATCTAGCGTGCATACACATCTGCGTGTGCACCGGTACTTGGAATTCAGGAGGCTAAGCTACGGGAATGAGCCTCATGAGTGGCTGCATCTGTAACCAATTATCGTGCCAGGTATAACCCAGGAGCAAGTGGTTTTCCAGAACAGAAAAAAAAGGTCAGAAGAATTTTCTCAAGCAGGAATTACCGATGTGTTGGTTTTTTTTTTCTCTCACGCTCTTCCCTGGCATGACGTGAAAGGTCTACTCTCCATGTACCGGTAATATTGATATATGTAGGCATGCCAGCAGATGACTTTGGACGGACGGCTAATCATCCATACATGATACATACGCAACGGCATTTCGGCGCATTTCCCGGTTTCTGGAGCTTTAAGCTTTTCTTTCTTTCTGCTTCCCCCGTTCATGCCATCATGCATTATCCACGCTGTTTCTGCCAGTGACCGACGGCATGTACTCTATCTCAGAGAGAGTACATGAGTAGAGTAGATGGACTACAGCCTTTTTCTGGCTAACTTCCTCGAGGCCTCTACATATCCAAGGCAAGTCTCCGTTTCCACCGTAATGTTTCAATAATAGCACTATCCATACCGTAAGCACTTTTATCAGATCAGATTTCACTTCCAGGAGATGCAGAAATCCCTGGTCAGATGAGACCTGATCTACAAGTAGTCGACGATACAAGATCGATGTGCACACGGGAATGGCGCACAGATGTTAGATGTTACGACGTCCGCTCTTGACAACAACGACGTTGATTGCATTTCCGGGAACCGGTTCCACAATCATTTCTCTTTAGGCATTAGAGTATAAAAGGATACTTTGATCCTTGACGCTTTTTTCCCCCTTCCAATTTGATACTGCTGTGGTACGGCAGTTTTGAAATGCACATATACTGTTGGGACCGTCCAGAGTAGAGCAGTTACCGTGAGAATTCTGCCTGTCAAATCAATCAAACACCAACATCAAACATCAAACGACATGAAAGCAACAGCATCTTGACCAGGTACATGCATTCTACCCTATGAATGGTGATATAAAAAAAGCTCTTCTCCTGCTCCTCCTCGAGTTACAGAGAGAGTAGATGAGGGGGGAGGCAGGTGCAATTCGGGCCTCTTGCCCTAACCATCCCATTTACGGGTAAGACGCGGGGCATAAGACCCACTTAAGGGGGAAGTTCCCGCTGCACGGGTGTGGATTTCCAGGCTAACCGTCATTCCCGACCCTGCTCTTCCAACCCCACCTTGTCCATGTCGCACAGTTCAGGGATCCCGCGAAGCCCGCGCGCCAGATCTTTAAGCGAGCCCTAACACCTCTTTGGTAGGCACCTTGCCGTCTTGGGGCTAAAGTCAGAGCTAGCTGAGACATGCATATCCAACCAGGGACTAGGTTGGCCAAGACCACCCGTGGGACGTCGATTGATGCGATTTGCAGGACAGAAAGGCTTCATGCAAGACATCGAGCGTCGCAGGATGTCTTCTGTCGGTCGGTGGGAAGAGAGGTAGGACGGCGGTACATACTCTACCATACCTTACCATTATCCAATCTAAAAGTGCCTGGATAGGTACTCTGAAGTCTAAAATGTACTCTACTCTACCTAGGTACAGCCATTGGCACTGACCTTGAAATTTGCACTGCGGCTGACGCAGTCATGTGATTTTGCACTGTCAATGACCGGTTTGTAGACGAATTTGGAGAGCCTCGGAGACACGCGCAAGGTCTGATAGAAGAGCAAGGCGCTTAGTCGGCAAAGGTCTGTGATTTCCTGTGCGACTTGGACAGCCTTCCCAAGTAGTAATTCCCAATATCAATTTAGACTTACTTGAGTTGTTGCACTCAAACAGAAGGATTAGCGCGATATAGTGCCTATGGCCTCATGTGAGAATTCAATCAGCACTCAAGTGTCTAAGGATACGAGAATCAATAGTACTGCACATTTACTGCAGGCTGCTAATTAAAAATCTTGGTTCACATATGGATTTTTGAGCGCATTGTGGTTGACGCGCACGGCGCGTAATTAGAGCAATTAGTGCACTGATATTCTGCAGCTCTGGGGATTTACACTTCCCACAGAAACTACAATAACTCTATAAACAGGGCGGCGGAGAAATTCTAGAGCTTATTCTCCCTTACATGCCGCTCCGGGACTCATAACTTTTCTCAGATTTCCACCTAATAATACATACCACAACTTATATGTGGAAGAGAGAGGCAATTTTTATTTTTTATTTTTTCTTAGTCGGATAGCCGCTCACGGTCTGGACCACGTGGAAGTTGTTGGATATCTAGCCTGCCTTGCTCCGGTGGGTGAGAGCAATTAGTTCTTCGCGGTAGTTTTCGCGGTTATCATTGGGTTCGATCCCAAGTGGCAAGATCATAGGTTAAATCCTTGTCGATCATTGATCATTGATCATGGACTATGGTTCGGTCGGTCGTGGGATTTGTACCAGTGTGTGGTAATGATATTCAGAACTAGTAAGAAACCTAGTCTATGTACTAACCAAATGCTCTTAAATGGCTACCTTACGGTCGCCAATCTCATCTACTGGCGTAGGTACAAATATTTGTGACTCCATCCAATCCTTTTTTCCCACGCTGGGGAAATAAATCTCTCGCTGTGGTTTTGGGATCAAGTTAACTAATTAGCAATAAGCTTTTAAATTTGTTTCCCGAGGGAGGGAGGTATATTCATGCTTCGTACGTGTTTTCACCCTCGTGTTTCCCGATGTTGAAGTGACGGGATTTAGAGTTCCGGCTCTGTTTTGATTAACTTTGCGATTAAGCAATCAATCTGACAGCATGTCCTTACCCGTCCGGCCATGGTTTGGGACTGTGAGTTGCACTCTAAAGTGTGGAGTTCGAGTTCTGACTCCTCCACGTTTCGGGAAGGGGATGTTACTCTGTACGCAGTTTTGCCCTGATGTGTGGTCGGGGCACCTTGATTCGCGCAGTATAGTACGTTTCTATTCCCTTTCAAAATAACTGTTGACTGTGGTAGTTACGATATTTTCGTAGTTCTAATTTTTCTTTTCTTTTTCTTTTCTTTTCTTTTTCTTTCCGTTGCCCACTGATATTGTTCAGGCTGTATGGAATATCCCTATCTCTACGTACAGTATCGTGCTCTGCTGAAGATTTTCTCGTGTCTACCTGTGTAGTTGCCGGCGCAGAGGACCATTTTCAGGATCTACCCGCGCACCGTAATACAACATCTATCATAAAAGAGCTTCTTCCCCAGTCTCAGAGCAATAAACTCATAATTCTCCAGGTAACCCGGGGCCGGGATCCGCCCAGGACATGACAGATCAGTGATCCTTGAGGATCACCACCCGCCACATTCAGGCTAGCAAGCAATAATTGCCGGTCCGCTGGTACCTATGTATGTACTGACTGTTTACTCGGGTAACCGTATTTTCCTCATGCTCCGTTGGGACCAACGGCTTTGCAGTAGACGTGCAGCTAGCAGCTGCAGCTTGCTAAACTGGGGATCTGCGAAGCCTGGCATGGGAAAATTGAGGGAAACCCTTTTGGAGATTTCCGATGAATCCATGGAAGGACCTTGAGCTTTTAACCGTGGTGCCTGCGCGGAACGTTCCGTGGGGGTTTACTGATACTCTACATTGAGAATCGAGCGCCCCCCCCCCCCCCCTTTCCCACTTAGGTGGGGAAGGTTCATGTGCTCAATCAGCGGACTTTTTTTAGTTTTATTTTTATTTTTAATTTTTAATTTTTGGGGGAGGTTCGATGAGATATCAGCTTTGAGGATGATCGATTTTCTATTAGTTATTAGGAACGATGAGATCCGGAGGAGGCGCATGAGGATTACTATTGGAGCTGGGATGGTATGATACAAGAAACTGCGATATACCCTTAGCGAATGATCGGGATACACTGCGGTATCTGAATAATTATCGTATGACTTTTCAAATTCAGGCACGGCAGCATCTTCCGACTAAAGATGTTTCGAAGGCCGAGTTGATGTTGAGGATATCGAATCTCTGATTGATAGAGAAATGCTCTCCTACATACTCTTACACTTGTTTACACTTCACTTTACTTACCGCAACTTACTACTACACTATTGGGAGGGAGAGGAAAATAGAGTGGAGCTCGAGTTCCACAACTGTACGCCGATAGTTGCTGCCGAATTAAATGCAGATCATATATACCGTGACCCTGGACAAGCATACAAGAGTACATACATACAATCTACCGGATCCTTGTATTTCCTTTTTGGCTGCTGGAGCACTTATCTACTCGCACACAACCGGCACTTCTCACAAAAGAAGAAAAAGGAAGCTCGCCTGCAAATAAACTCACTGGAAATCCTAAACCACACAGAAAAGGGGGTGGGTTTGGATCCTTAAGGGCTTCATGTTAACGCACGCGCGCAAATATCAAGGTATGGCCCGTAGGTATACATCTCTCCGAGCCTTTGCCGCGCCCCACATGGGTCATCTTGGTATCTATAGGAACGCCACTGCAGGTGTAAATCTCTTTTTTCAATTTAAAAATAAATATTCCGCGCCTCGGGCAGAGAAGAGAGAACGATATATAATTGGTAAGTAAATACGTAACCCTGAGTTTATTTGGGCCTTACCTGCAGCGAAACTGTACTGTGCGGTAGGTCAGTTCCAATAGCAGAAATTTACCCGCCCCCTCCCTTCCCCGACTGGTGCATTTCGGCCCACAAGGCGATTGGGAGGAGCAGGAGCTGCTGGTTTACCGCCGGAACGGGGCCCGGTTTATTTTCTCTTAATAAACAGGAATTCATGTTCCGCCATACGTAGGCTTACCTGTTTGGTGGGATAATGTCTATCGCCTCCTCTTCTATCTGACTATCCGGCAGCCTTGCTCGCTCGATTGGAAGTAGCCTGCTGGTAGGTAGGTAAGCTTTCCCAGCGGGTCTCGGAGCAGCAGACAGCTGGTAGGAAACGTGGCGCGAGATGGTGGACAAGGCTGTTAGATGTGGGGAGGGTGTACGTTCACCGCGGCCGTGGATGATCATGATGATGACGGTAATAGTGCTGGCGGTGTTGTGGTTGTCGGGATTGCAATTGATACGATCGTCAGCATCATTGATACGAGTGATATCATATGGTAATATATATCGCTGTTATGGATCTCGCCGGGTCGGGTTCATGTGAGATCACTCGCGCCATATGTGTAGGCAAGTCAATCCACTGCAACGCAGGATCACGGAAAGGCGGGTGGTCATTGGCCCCAGATATGTATTACTGACCTGCCCGCCCGCGCGTAGGTACTGCACGCGGTGATGAAGTCGACATTGTACCTACATGTATACTTAACATGCACGAACCATTATGTAAATGTCGGGGTGCTCCCGTCATTCCGGGCTGTGAGGTGGTTCTCTATCATATCACTATCTCTATACATTGGCCGGATTGATATTTAGGGGGTGTCAATGTGCGTATGGTCGGTTTTATAACTCATATAACAGTGCAATTAAGTCCGCATGCTTGATCTTAAAAATGTCCCAAGGTCATCTCTACAATTGGCCCATGATCGAAGTGCACATATATGCGGAGGCACCCCTGAATTTTGCGTTTGTTTACATTATAATTATCAGGAGGTAATGAGCAACAAAAAGGAATCTGGAAATTGGGGTTGAAGGGTTAGGGGTATCAGCACACAGAGATGACAACACCGAGTGATATTTTATGAAGGCATTCGTCCATTAGGGGTGGTCGAAGCACAACACTGGGGAATTCCGGGCATCAGAACAATTTTATTAGAAATACTATAAGTATAAGATCTGAGTAAGTAATCTCTAAGCCTGCGAAAAAAAGTATAACTTTAGGGTTGGGGTTGCAGTCGATCGATGGGATAATTAAACCTTCATGTACTAGTGTACTGTGTGCTGAACTCTCGATCTCAGGTTTAAAATTTAAGATAGAACCCCACAAGATTCATAACTTCGATTCGAATATCAGGGATTTTTTCTGGGCATAAACCGTTATACTTTTGTATCCGAGACCAAGCCGGCCGGAAGTAGTACTCCATCACATGGGCGGGGTCGACCCAGGGGGGATTTATATATATATATACATGCCGGCTCCTTTTTCCTTCGAATAGTGGCTGTACTAAATGCGATGGGGAAGGTCATGAGACTGAGTTTTCTGGACACTTTATGTATACATACGTACATACATACATACTTACATACATACATTATCCTCCTCCTTCACCGATCCGACCCGCCGGGAATTCGAACCTACCGCCCCTTGCTTTGTGCATATTATGCAGTTGTAGAGAGTTAGCCAAGAGGGGAGTTTAACTAGGTTTTCGATTTGACAGCTGATACTTTGGGTCCAGGTTTTTTAGCTTAATTGAAGCTTAATTGGTGCGCGCCTAAGGGAGCTGGCTTAATTAAGTACTAGCTCTAATTAATAGATCTAGGCTATTGTTTACTTTGTCGTGATTATGGGCCTATGGGCGAGTAACTGACTTGGCGGGCTTGTATTAGTTAGATTGGGGGGGAAATGCTTATGGTAGTTGTTCCGGCCACGTACGGGGGAGCTTTTAGATATCTGATGATGAAACGAGCGGGGCGGGCACAGGGAAGTGGGAGAGCGGGAAAAAAGCTAAAGTGCAGAATGCTAGTATATATGCGAGCCAAATAGAAGATGGATTTGTGGGGTATTGGATACGGAGAAACGAGTCGATCTGGTTCGACCTTGATTAATTGTTTCGTTCCCGGGACATGATCATGATGATAATGATAACGGCATTATGAGTGATTGCCTGTGACTCAGCATTTTCTCTACCTCTTATCCCCATAGGTCTCAGATATCGATAAGATCACCCATCAGTACTACTGATTTATCTATCAATAATCAGCGGGACAGAGACAACTCGGGCTCGTACTGTATATACCAATCTAACTAGCTACATAGCCACTGCTCACGCCCTAGCAGTACAACTACATGTAGCTACACCGCGCGCGGCGCCCGGCCGTCCGTCGCAGCGCGCATGCACGTCATGCATTTATCTTTTTCTGGTTGTATGGCATATGTCGCAATATATTATTTTTGCGCTTGAATTTACCATTTTCCTGCATGGCAGCGTGGCAATGTTTCACGGATGGTCCAGTACTGTACTGCTCTACTACACTGTGCTCTGCTGCGCTGCGTGGTGGTTGGGTTATAGGCAATCCAGCTTCAGATATATCAATAACAGGAATATTCGGACTGTAGGTACTCCCTATCTGGGTGTGGGGGGAAGGGTGGTACTGTACTGGTATTACAAGTATACTACATGCTTTTTTTTTTGTTTATGTTTTGCAATTTTGAGGAAAAGCTAGTTAGCTAGGGATCGGATACTAGATGTCACGTACGTATAATGCAGGCTCCCAGAGTTGGGGGTAAGTATATCGAGAGTGTAATTCTGCGTATATATATATTCTACTGCTACTACTACTACATGTATCTATGATTCAGCTAGCTAAGGAAGTAAGTATTTACTTGCATGCATCTACATATCAAAGACATCTCCCATCCCCTCCTGCTCCCTCTGTTGGTAAAGCCAACCACGTCGTATGAAACAGGAACTGCATCTATCGACTGGAAACTTCGCATGAAAAACATGCTCATTGTTCCCGCACCAAGGTTTTCTGCCTCATCACAGCAGCAGCATCACATCCACAAATGCCGCATAGTTAGGTATGTAGCTAGTAGTAGGAAAGGGGTGCACTCATATTGTCACGGATCATTCATTAATGGGGCTGGGCGGTGAATATGATTACCAGGAGCAAACACGTGGCGGGTGCTTTGGGAGTTGCTGTGATGGTTATTGGGGAGGATTCGAAAGGGATCGAAGGGTTGAAGGATACACACGTTTGAGGGTAATATCTGGCTCTAGCTTTGGCTCGTGGCTTTCTGGTATTCCCTGATGTAATGACTTAGTATGGATACTCGAACCCCGAGACAGGTTGCTTCTGCGATATGTAGATAGGGCGGTGTTCGGGATTGGGGGTTAGTTTCTTCTTCCTTTCTTTCTTTTGAGGCGGTGAGGAGATAGGTATCTGAGAAGAGATTCCATATGGTATGATGTCAAATTTTTCCATCCTACTGATAGGTACGTACGGCAGATTGATGAAATTGATCCAGGCACGTGTATATGAGTATTCATACTTTCAGATGCTGGAGGGGTCGGAGTTAAACCCTCAAATTAGCCTGCTGAGTTATATATGACCAGAAGCTGGATGGGGATCCAATGAAGGTGTAAGGAAGAAAGAAAGCCCAATTTGTTTATATAGGTAGGTATTGTACATAAATACATTGCGATTAATGAGCGTTGTTGTTCAATTACAATTTGTGAGAGGGGGGAGGGGGATATGTGCCAGGCCTTTCTCTTTCGTACTGCGGTTAATTGACAAAGCCTCACTGCTTAATGACAGACGTGGTACATGGGTACATAGTAGATCTACGTGCGTGTATGTGTATGTGTATGTGTATGTGTATGTGTATGTGTATGTGTATGTGTATGTGTATGTGTATGTGTATGTGTATGTGTATGTGTATGTGTATGTGTATGTGTATGTGTATGTGTATGTGTATGTGTATGTGTATGTGTAAGTGTAAGTGTAAGTGTAAGTGTATGTGTATGTGTGTGTGTGTGTGTCTATGTAGGTACTATGTATGCACTCTATATACGTAAGAAAGCGGGATCATACTGATCATGATACCGGGGCTCTACAGAAAACTACCTACAGCCTAGCTAGCTAACATTAGAGATGTAGTAACGGAAATCTTAACCGCGGCGTAGGAAAAAAGTAAAAAAAAAAAAGGAAGAAGAAAACATACTGGTTCGAAGGGTACCCAATGGTAGTTAATCTGAACCCGTGACATGCAGGACATATATGATGATCCGGGGAGACAGACGGGATGCAGACTAGAAAGAGGAAATATATGATTCTTTGGTGCGTACGTACGGGATGACTTCCACGCCTGAGGCGTGGAGATCGATATCGATATAAGAGCCTCCTGGTCCGCGGATGAATGGGGAAGGATGTGAAATTGCGATATATCTTTCTTTGGCCAGATCTATAGAGCCCTTAATTGGTTTGATCAATGATATAGCATATTGGCCAGCTATAATGATAATGACTCTAAGATATGGAGCCACCTGAATGGAAATGGAACCACCTCAATTCACTGAAAAGCAATACTACGCGGGTACCCGAAACATGTGACCAATACTTCCCCGACCTCCTCTTCTATGTCTTTTTTCACTGCGGTGCATGGTAGTTGTAATTGCGAACGTATACGTACTGCATGAGGGGACGGCACAAGAGATGCTACTAGCTGACGTTTTCGGGACACCGTAATCTGCTTTGTGAGTACTTTGTATATATCGTGCCATTATTTTTCAGGAACTGGATTCGATTTGGGGGGAGCTGGTGGGGAGTCGCTAATCTTGATCATTGGTGGGGACTGCACTGTTTACTGGTGGTTAAAGACACGGGGCTGGGTGGGGGTTGTTATGGCGCAAGCATTATGATACTCGGCCGTGCGGATCTAGAATGCAATGATCGATTCAAGGGGGTATAGAAAACCCTGTATCGTTAATAAGTAGATATATAGACTAGAGAATACTTATATGAGCATTTAATCGTCTTCACTTAATAGTTGGAGTATGTATATCTTTGTTGGTTCTAATAAGTTCGTGAGTTCGTAACTATGGGTTAGTTAGGGTACTTTAGGGTTATATAGCTCTAGGCTTATCTATATGTAGGTATAAGGGTTATGTAGTTAGGTTTAACTAGGGTTATATGCGAGCCGTTCGATAGTACATATGCATTCTTGCAACAACCTTAGATGATTCTTCCATACACCAAGACTCAACTGAACTGAAGGTTGAGTGATCCAGCTAGTACCAAGTTCATTGGATTTGGTTTCAAAAGTAAAGGCTACCAAGATGTGAGTCTATATTCAAGAAACGGACTCCATACATGGGCGTCACGAGTTCATATAATCTTAATTAACCCTAAATACATGTAGTTCTCTTCACGAAAATTTTGCGTTTGTGGCATTCATACTGTAGCCAGATGTTTAGTAGCAGGTCATATTGTAGCGTACACTTTATATGACTGACATAAGATCGACCTTGATACAAGGCATAAAGGTTGTGGTAAGAATTCTGACGTGCTTGCCTTTGAAATTGAGATAAAAAATACTGTAAAGACCTTCTTTGTTAACTCTAATGATGTCCCTAACTTTAACTTGGCAAACATACCCAGTCCTTAATTGGTTGAAATTAACAGTAGTAATATAATCTGCGGGTATCTCGTTCGTAATGCCATCCTTATTGTCTGCGTGTCAAGATCTTGTATTTGAGTTGTTAAAATATTGAAATGTGTACATAATAGGGCCCATTGGGTTGATAGCTTCTTTGATCCTAGGTTCATGACAAGTCACTCGTTATCGGACATTGATTTCCGTTGGATATCTGTCTGGCTCTTTAAACAATAGCGAAACCGTGCCTGAGCGTTGTATCGACACCTTGTCCAATAGTGACTGTATAGATGGCTACATGTAGGCAGTCAACCTCATATTTACTACTCAATCAATTGCAAGTCACTTCTCGACGCACCTTCTACCTTCGCGATCCCCACAAGCCCAGAGGCATATAGCAGATGTAGCGTGAACCCAATTGCTCACCAACGACACCCGACTGATAATACCAAAATCACGATAATAAGTTAAAGTAACTAGAACAAAGATCTGGAGTAACCTCAAACGCCCGCGGGTGGCAATTCCGACCCAGCCATTCCCCGTATGTGGAAACCCTAACGCGTACAGATATTTTACTGAAGTCCGAGGGCGTCTATGATGTAGGCGAGCCGTTTAAAGGCTTAGAAATTGGGGGAGTGTTTCCGGTTTGCATATTATTCTATATTGCACATCCATATCTATCACATATCAAACAATGACTCCCATTTGTTATAAGTTACTAGCTCATTGCTTTGCGATTATTTCTTTATCCTGTTTTTATTACTTTCTTTTGTCTTTTCTTATTGTGTGAGAGGCGGAGGAAGCGCTTGGGAAGTTCTGGGGTAGTGCGATATTGTCATAGACTACGGTCTGCATATAATTAATGAGTTAGACAAAAAAAAATCTATCACATATCAATGATTGATCCTGCGGAGTGCATGTGAAGTGGCGTTAGAGTCGCAGAAGAAGATACTCGCAAAGGATATGGCTATATACTAGACACTGGCCCTTCCTGCAACTATATCCGGTTAATACGGAGTTGGCTCCTGGTATTGTTGATAGGAGATTGAGAAATCTAGGTGTGGGTTAGGGTTCTATGAGAAACGGCCACCTTATTCTGTGAGTTTTGGCTCTTTAAATTCACTCTTAGGTCAATATTACGGGGTTCTACTAGATCGGAAATATAGCTACTGTATTCTAGTGGCGTAGACGTCGAATATTAAACCAGTCATTGACATTTAGAGTATACTAATAACTATACCAAACCATCGTGGCTCTACTATAACTATCGTATCTATAAGTAGTACATATATACGCCATAAGATCTCTCTGTACTTATATTTAACTATGAAATTTGAGCTACAAAAGGAATTTCTTGCCTATATCTTGATGTCTCCCGTGGTTTCTCAATTATAGTATAAATATACCCTAACCCTTAAGATCTTGCTTGACACCGAATCCCCTTGAGCTCTACGACGACTCAGGGTAGTAGGGGAATCTTCTCTTCTCCTTGTAGGCTCATGTCTTGGGATTAATGACGAAAACCCGTCCCTCGGTTCTAGCAGGTCGGGCATTATAATTTACCCCCACGTGAACCCTAGCCGGACACGAATGTATACTTCAAATTGAATTTCCTCTGATCGAAAGTTTATACTATAAGAGATTAGCAAGGCTTGCCTGTATGTGGCCTTATGTACGTGGTTACTGCTGCCGCTGATCATGTCGATGGTTTCTGAAGAAAAGTATTTGATGGCGTTGTTTATTATTAATGCATCTCTTTATTGAGAATCTACATTTGGATATCACTACCACCTATCTCCCAAATCTTGGGTGCTCTCTGCAGTGGTGGAAGAGTTTTTTTCTCGTGTGGGTAGCAAGGTAGCCAATATATTCCTCTCTCTACCCACCTCCTTCTTCTGATGACAGTCCCCCACGAGATTAACTTCCCCATAGAGGGAGGCGGATGATCAAAGCGTGTAATGTAGTATAAAAACTAGAGATGGTATATCGATAGCGGTCAAGGAGCTAGCTAGGCTGCAACAGTGATACGATAGAGCCTTTTTTGAAACATATATAATCCATTCTCTCTACTAATCACGGTTAGGCCCCCCACTGATTACTGGATCCTGGGGTGCTTCATTGCGCCGAGATAGTCATATTGGATTATGCGCAGTATGTAGATATTTGTTGTAGGTATATGTTATGACTCGCGTCTAGTTGTTAAAACACGACTTGAGAAATTTTGAGATGGGATCCAGCCGGTGACTGAGGCAAGTCTATCTAAAGAGGAATATTATAAGCAATAAAGAGGATTTAGCTAGCTAGCTAATCGATGAGTCCAAAGAGCGTATCGATAGACCCCAAAATGTCCCGGATTAATTAACGGTCTTCCAGGCCCATCACTTTACGTAATTGCTATGCGAGTAGCAGCCTTTCTCGCAGCTGACCACTCAGATGATTTTCCGGGACACCGAGACCCTAGCAGCGGATAGCAGTACCCTTAGACAATGTATGTAAGTTAATATATTGAGCCGTTAGGTTAGAATATCGAGACCGTGCATACAGCAAATGTCCGTTGGCGGTTCATCCGGCCCGCCAGACGAGCCTTCCAAGATATGAATGCGTTCACATATATCGAGCCCTATATAACAATATCTGTAGACAGCATTTTGCGAACCGACTCAGGACCATACAAAAAAAAACATCATATCAAAGTTTGTGTCCGAGTGATATTTCGTGTCTGAAACGTCAAGAGGGGAATGCTTAGGGTCACAAAACGCCATCCCTTGCAGGTTCATTGAGCTAATCCACTGGACCAACCAGCCTTGCATGCCTCCACATATCGGACAGGTCAGCCCCCAAGTCTTTCCCCGCAATTCCAAGTTCGAAATGTTTTGTGACTCTGGTAAAGTGCCGTGTGAATTGAAACATAAGATCGTCGGAGCCGAAGAATCTTGGAAAAAAGACCTGTAGTTTCCTGGCCTCAGGTCTGTAGTCATCACGAGGATATATATATCCATGTAATCTTGAAACACTCCGATCATGTATTTCTGCCCCTGCCAGTGGGTGAATGATATGACTTGCATAATCAGCTATCAGCTCTAGCTCTCGAAAAAGAGTAGAGCGCATTTTAAGTGAATAGATAGCTACGCATGATGCGAGTTGTAGATTGCGGAGTACTCTGGGCCGCCGCAGGTATGAAGCTCGAAAAAGCAACACAGACCGGCCGACAGTTACGAGTTTCGCCATAAGTTGTATTCTACACCATCTTTGAGGAGTAAACCCTTAGCCGGGGACAACGCACAACGTCATATTCATCCTGGTGCGTTTTTCTTCTTTCTAGAACCCGATGCGATGACATCTCTTGAGCTCCCCAGCTATGGATGGTACCTACAAAGAAGCTTTAGGCTTGAGCTAGAATTCCGGGGGGAAACGTGGACCAGTAGAGGTATTAGTTCGCGTGCACCCCGGATGTTTGCTGGCAAGTCTAGGATGTAAGGCTAACAAAAAAAAGGAACAGTGTGAAAAGCTGGGGGATCTGTTGCGTAGAAACTGGGGTTTCCCATAATGAGTATGCCCCAGAGTATGTAGAGTGCTGATAGTCCATGTGCAGCAGGACAGTCTAGTCCATTACTCTAGATATCCGTTATAAATCTCGGCCCAAGGGTCGGAAAGCGAGATGGCCGTGGTGAATCCCAGTGATGCTGGAAATAAAGCTTATTGCGGAAAAAGCGCCAGTGCTTGATCTTCTGTACTCCGATTACGCCAGGATAGCGTCCATATCAACATCTTTCGGCGAACAGTGACCAGCTACATATCTGGCCATGGGCCCGCATCAATTGTATTCATGTAATCACCGGTAAATGCACGGTTTGAAGCCCCCTCTTATCACTCGCCGCGCGCACCTCAAAAGTTCATGATAGGCGAGGAATTAAGCGGAGGAGAGGGGTGTAAAGTTTAAAAAGGACCGCCCAGTGCAGTCAATCATCAGTATGAAAAGTATTTAGAGTAACGTGACCAGTCCTTTTTCGTACATTGACCGTGGCCCTGCAGCGGAAGAATTAGTTTCCCCACCTCACCCCCAGCACCCGCAGCTCGCCCCATCTTTGAGGATAGCATTCATCCCCTTACTCTAAAGGACCTGGAAAACCGAGACCTCAAGGGGGGAAAAACAGAAAAAAAAATTAGCCTGAATAAACGTCTGCTATTGGCTGGAGTTTGACAGAAACCAGCTCTATTATGCGGCGCCGCACTTTACTCTTACATTTCAAGACGTGGCCATCATTCTTTTCTTTCCTTCTTCTGCTTCTGACGAATGTGAGACATGTCCCGGAGGTTTGGTGGTGGTGCCATAGGGTGGGAAAATCAGGAACAAGGAAGATGCTGGATGATGGAAGCAACTATTCCTTCTTCTTCTTTCGTGATCGTTGTGATATGCTCTCTAATGGCATCGCTGTAAGGATTAATACTCTATCCATGGTAACAGTTGGAGGGGAGAGATGAAGGTCAGGAAGCTTCGTGGACTCTTCGCTTTTTTTGTTTCGGGGCTCAATCCCTCCCCAGTCTAGGCCAAATTAAAATGTGGGATGTGCTCAATCTGTCGATTGTTAGATAACGTCGTCTTAACATTGGAAAGTGTTAGATGTGAGCTCTCACTCATGCTCACTTCATTTTTCTTTTCTCCATCAGAACTATCGAATTCAGATACCAAATAAGCTGCCAAGAACAGTAGTCTAGTGATGAAGCTAGGAGGCAAGAACTACATATGCTCTCTGTTAAAGCCACCAATCAACATGGGCAATTGTAACACATTTATTATTATGTTTGCACGCGCTCAGTTCAAGCGATAGAGATGTGATATAACCCTTATCAAGGGCCAGTAAACAATCGCATCATTGTCCGATGGAGTAGGTAGCAAGAGCAAGGTTCATTGATAGGAAGGGCGCTAATATTCCCAGAACACCGGAAGGTGGAAGAGTTCCTTTCCTTTAGGACTCTTTATTCTCTTCCTCGGAGGCATATGCACCGGTGGCGCTCAAAAATACTTGTCTACTCTATGGTAGAGTAGGTACTCTAGATTACTGTGCACATACATGTATGTACGTAGTGTGGACGTATTCTATCCAATGTGCCACTTTATTGATGCACGCGTGTCGTGCAGATTTATATTCAGAGACATCCACAATGAAAAAGGAGTTAAGCTTGTGCAAAGACCTAAAATATTGGCAGAAATGCGTATGTAAAGGCCTAATTTGAGGTTATCGATATTTAGGCAAACCGCACTTTATGTAAAACTGCCGTTTAGTAGAAGCACACACTCCAGAACCGGGACTTTCCCTGGAACATACACATCACAGGTTTCAGCCTCACCCGTTGATTGTGAATAACGTGACATGATCACCTGGGAGACCTTGGAAGTTGGAGCTCTGTAACTCAGTAGATATTTGTCCACTTCCAACTTGTTCAGTTATGAGTTTTTATGCCAGGACTAACTGCCGTCGATGTTTTGTACAACTCCATTATTTTTAACGCTGCATATCCTTGTACCTAGAGTAGGTAGAGTACAAAGGTGCAAGGGCCCACCACAGGTGGCTGCAGGCGGTCGTATGTGTTTTTCTTTCTTAAGAGGTGCCGGCACGGCCGTGCTTTGGTAAGTACCGTCGGTCTGTACTCGAACACTTGGACGTACGACTTCCACATATACACAGTCTAAGCTGGGGAGGTACTGTTGTCTACTCGCCGCCAGCCGTGATGTGGATAAGAGGGAATAATTAAAGGCGAGAACTCCTTAAAAATTTATTCCCGAGTGAATTTAATGGCATCCAGAGGCGTCTGTGGACTATTTTGCTTGGCAGCAATTGAACTTGAATTTCCTTCCTAATGAATATCAAGTTCATGGCTTCTCCAGAGAGGTCACATTGCCAGGCGGTTGAAGGCTTTCGATGTTCAATTTTTAATTGCCCAAACAAGCAGCTTGTTGCAGGTGGCAAACAAGGTCATGGTCCCTGGATTTAAACTCTTGCCCTTGCATATTAGACATTGGCGGCTCTGCTAGTACCCCTTCTTCTCTCAATTGCCTGTGTAAAAGCGTTACGTTTGAATAGAATAGCATGCCACCAGGATTCAGAACTCGGATTGTATCCCAGATATCCTTTCATTTCGGACGTTTCCAGGTTATTGTATGTAACGGGGTGACGATGATAAGTAATAATCCTCGCTGCCGCAAGGACGAGCGGAGATTTAAAGCCGTGCGTGATAATATATATCACAACATTAATTGAATCGGGGTAACGAGCGGTGAGCGCCAGATATCGTGCTTTTTGACCCGCGGCCACGACCACGGGTATGAGGTTATTGTCCGTAACATTCTTTACCACTGGTATAGGATTACTATAATATACCCCTAACTATGTTGGTAGAGGTTGCAACAAGAGAAACCCTTGACCATTTCACTTTAGTTAGCCCCGTTTGACTCCGACTCGCAAGGTGACCAGTTCAGCCTCTGTAACGTCAAAGGCTGACCTATGTAGTTGTAGTTATGAAATCCAGCCAAACCGAAATTCTGAGATTTTTTTTTATTTCGGGAATCTGCTTCTCGGGTAAATTTTTTGAGCCATTGAATGGATCTTGGCTGCCTCGGAGGGATTGGGAAATCCGAAGTTGTGCCTGCAGCAGAGGGCAGCAGAGCGGCGTTATCGTACCCTAAGCCCCATAAGAAAACCGTTAATTTTCGTGGTTTGGCCGGGCCAATCAACCCGAAACGGGAGCAAGGGCCAAGTTTGTAGCTCTGCACTGACATCTGAACGATTGACCTTTTTTTTATTTTATTTTTTTATTTCCAGAAATCACCACTGAAGGAGTATCAAGGGACGCGTCTGGCCGAGTGAAGGAGGGAAGCAAGGAACCACAAGGAAGCAAAGAGGCTACGCACTTTCAGGAACACGCACATCCACACGAGATTCGAGGCCGATCAACATCTAGGGGGGGCTGGTGGATAAAGTAGGAAATCGTCAGAGAGAAGGAGAGAGGGAGAGAGGGGACGTACACGGGAGTGGAGGTACGCTTCCTCAAGTTTTCAGGTACGGAAACAAATCAGAACAACCGAGAAACAAAAAAACGCTACTGCCGGTGTTAGTGCCCCTCTCACGCTCAGACCGTTCTTTGCTCAGTCACAACTTGCAAGACTGAAGATCCATCTCGCATTCTCACTCGCCTGTGTATAATACAGCTTAGTACATCTATCTTACAGCTTACGGGAGAGAGGAAAAGACACGGGCCTTCTCGTGGAAGAATAACGTATCACATACTGTTCTCTGTATCAAGAAGAGAGATACCGTACACAGTAGGTCAGTTATCTCATCTATTATCCATCTATCATCATCCCCCCCCATCCATATCTTCTCCAATATCCTATCTCATCCACTACTCCCGGGAGTAGCCGCGAAAAAGAAGTAGGTCAAATCATTCTCTGTGAATAGATCATTCTAGCAAGGGGTTGGCTGGTTGAGAGTGGAAGGGATAATAGTGGGAAAATACACCTTCTTTTGCAGTACAGTCAGTTACACTTCAGGTTCACTCAGCAGGAATAAAAACTAAAAAGAAGAGGGGGGAAATAAGAGAGGGAATTTTTTTTAAAAAAAAAATCCCCCGGAATAATCCATCTGACAATTTTTTTTTTCAAAGGCAGCAGAAATAAAGAAAGAGAGAGAGAAAAATAACCCAGTCTCTCCTACTCTGGTTGAATTAGAAACCCGCGCGACGTTTACCATACCAAGATCCAAACTGCGGAAGATTTCCGGAGTTCCCAGACACCTGCTGTCATCACAGGCCGCCCTGTGTGCGAGCACAGACCTGCAGCCCACCACCCAGCGGGTTAACCCAATTTCTGGCGAACCGGCACCGACGAGGCCTGCTACCCGATCGTGTAATTGGTCCTGTTAACTCACTCAGTCGGGTTCCGACAGCAGTTTTCCAGCGGCGGCGGCGAGGTCGCCCTTACTACGTTCCGTATAGACCGTTCCCGTACCCAGTTGGGCGAGATTCTGGAAAGCTACCAGGGAGGGAAGAAGGGGGGGGAAATGGAAATGGCTGATTCATATGCGGCTCTCCTGGGGGTGGGATCTCCTACTGCCGCAGCGCTGGCAGCGGAGTCTGGAAGGTGTGTGGAAGATTTATTTCTCTATTTATTTGTTGTCTTGATTCGACCGTTCATTCGTGCCTTACCGTGAGGGGCTCTGCTTGCTGCTGCTGCATGGGGAGGATCAAAGTGAGAGGAGAGAGGTGCGGAGGTCATCAAAGAAACATCACTACAACCACTATACAAACACCGCTGTGATTCGGAATCGTGAACATGGCTCGGGACCCGGACGTCTTTCGTCCAACACTGGCGACTATCCCGTCAACATCCTGCACCTACGTATTCGAAGATGGTGGATTCAGCAGCGGCGGGTTCAGCAGCAGCACCATGAGCCCCATTTCACCAGTCGACACACCTCCTTCGACACCTACCAGCATTGCCAATTCCTCATCGTTCTCCTCCTCACATAATGGCAGCAAGACTATGAAAAAAAGGTTCTCGGATTCGATTACTGACATGTTTGCTCTTTCGCTGCACAGACGTCGACCTTCATTACAACAGGGCCCTACGATACCCCCAACCAGAACCACCAACAATGCAGGAAGCAGCTCAAAGTCCAGAAATCGGTCTTCCTCTGCTACTGCAGCTGGAACGAGCTACCTACGCAACACAACAACTCCAACACTCAACTCATCACCTTCGATGGCCACGATAGCGTCGACAAGTTCTACAAGCAGCAGCTATAGAGGGGGATTGTCGAGGCGGGACTCAGTTACAGACGTGGCTCGGATCTTCCCGCAGCCACCAACGGGGGTGGGTGTGACGAGGGAAAATCCTATTGGAGACTCGCCGACAGCTTCGCCAGAACCCATCAAAACAATGGCCAGCAGAAAGATAATGTCGACAGAACAATTGAGAGAGGATGAGGAGTATCACGGTGGATTTGACATGGAAGATTGGGATACCTCCAGCTTCGAGGATGGGAATCTTGCTGCACAAAAAGCTGCTGCAGACGTTGGAATGAGGAGGATGACTACAGGCATCACGCGAAAGATATCGGACTCGAAAAGGATTCGGCCACCATCACCTAGTGATGCCGAAGAGGAAGTTGGGGGAAATAAATCGTTAGCCGAAGCGTTTGATGATAAGTGTTCGCTAGGGAAACAGAAGGACCAACTAGTGATTCCCCCAGGATCTGTGGGGAGCGATAAGCGGGAATCTACAACATCAGCTTCTGCTTCAACAATACAGGGATACACATCATCTTCTGATGAGGAATCGACTGCATCTTCAGTCAGATCTCACAGGTCTATGGGATCCAGATCCCGTAGTTCAACATCTGGAGCGTCATCCAAAGCTGGCCTGCCCCAGAACATGTCATTTACTCATTCGAAAAAGCGAGGGTCTAAACCACACAATGCACCCCCACCATTAAATCTAGAGGCGCAAACAGACGACCGGGCATCGGGTTCGAGCACGTCTGCGGTGTTCATGCTTGACAGCCGACGGCCCACTTCAAGGCCACCGACTGCCCCACCTGCTCGGTCAGCCACCGCTTCTCCGTCAAAGTCGATCAACGCGTCGATCAGACATAAGCAGAGTGGTGGGCTTGAGGTACCCGGAATAATCACAAGTCCTGGATCACCAGGATCACGATTGTCATCATTGGCTAGTGCTGCTGCCACTCAGGGGCCTAAATCTCGATCAATATCTGCAACGGCCTTAAACTTAATTTCACGTTCTGATAGTAGCTCTTCAACGGCCACAACACCCCACACAGCAAGGCTGAATCCCGCCACATCTACAACGCCCGCAGGCCGGACTCAAAAATATCTTACCCAAAGAGACCGACAGGGATCGTCAAAGGTTTCATTGTCCTCTTATGCAGCGCAGGCAGCCAAGAGCAAGGCCAAAGGGCAACCAATACTCGAACCCCCATTGCCAGATCCAAAAAATGCACCATCAGTGGCGCCAGCTCCCGCTAGTGGTATGTATTGGTACAAGGCTGCGACTCACGGGCGAGAGAATGTACCCGTTAGAGCTCACACTTGCACACTTGTGAATAATAATATTTACGTTTTTGGAGGCTGTGATGTTGGAACGTGTTTCAACGATTTGCACGTTTTTGACGCAGGTAAGGGTTGCATTACGGCCAGTTTAAGGTTTAGTGATAATAACATGAATTTGGGGTGTAGATTCAATGTCATGGTCTAAACCAAATGTTTCTGGGGATATTCCACCGCCTCTCCGGGCAATGACGTGCACTGCTGTCGGAAGAAAGCTCGTGATATTCGGAGGTGGTGACGGGCCAACGTATTACAACGATATATATGTTTTTGATACCATTACAAACAAATACACACGCCCAAAGCTTCGTGAGGGGACACTAGTACCCTCAATGAGAAGGGCCCATACGGCTTGTCTGTACCGATATGGAATATATGTATTCGGCGGTGGGGATGGTGTCAAGGCATTGAATGATGTATGGAGGCTTGATGTATCGGATCTCAGCAAGCCATCATGGCGGAACATCTCACCATCGCAGCCTCCATCTCGCGTTGGGTCATCATCAACATCACTGGTAGACCATGCGGACCGCCAGGCAAGGCCAACGGCCCGAGGCTATCACACGGCCAACATGGTTGGCTCAAAACTCATTGTCTACGGCGGGAGTGACGGCGATGAATGCTTCAGTGATGTCTGGGTATTCGATGTAGAAACAAGCATATGGCGCAATGTTGGGATTCCACTCAGCTTCCCCAGGTTGAGCCATACCGCCACGATCGTTGGCAGTTATCTGTTTGTTGTCGGCGGACACGATGGCGTCGAGTACTCGAGCGAGGTTCTGTTGCTTAATCTTGGTGAGTTTGATCTTTACTCTACGAAGCCGATCCATGGGACTGATGTGTGGCGACCGAAAGTGACTATGCAGTGGGATAAGAGAAAAGTCTATGGACAGCCGCCAACTGGTAGAGGCTACCATGGCACAGTTTTGAACGATTCAAGACTATTCGTGATTGGGGGCTTTGATGGGTTTGTGCTGCATCTTCTCTGTTTGAGTGGAACATTATATTAACTGGGTTTATTAGGCATGATGTGTTCAATGACACTTATATCCTCGAGCTTGCCGTGAGCAGTTATTACTCGCAAATCTCGCACTTTTCCATCGAGGTATGATCGAGGTTATGGGGTTTACGAAGAACTCTGAAAAATAGTATATTATTACGATTTGAACCGTGGTACAGTATCTTGGGGTGGTTAAATGTTTTTTGGTTTGTTTTGACTTTTTATTTCGATTCTTAATGTCCCGTCACGAGCTGCCTGGAGCTTTCTTGGGGTTGGACGATGGAGCGAGCGTCTCTTTGCTCTTTTTTTTTATTTTATTTGATGCTTTACTTTTTTTCTTTCTTCTTTCCCTTTTATATATCTTTTCTTTCTTTTTATGTTCCGACGGATTGAGGACAAAAGGAGTTGTTTTCTGGGACGGCGAAACATGAACGACAGGCAGACAGGAGTGATTCTATGGGTTGACGAAGGTGGGAGGAAATACCTAAAAGGAATGTGAATGTGGGAAGAGGTGGCAATGATACCTTTGGTGGGGCGTGGCTTTGGGCTTGGCTTGTTTGTTTATTCTTGCTGTGGGGTGTTTTGAATATTTTTGTTATTTTCGTGATGGGGGGCGCAAAACCAATTTTATAGCTTTCATTCGCTCCTGTTTTTCTTCATCGTTTTTGTTTATCTTGTACGCGTATCTTTTTTTTTTCGTTCTGTATCATGAGCCTTCTTTTTCCTTTTAATGAGTGATGGATATGTTGTTGTTTATTTTTTGCTTTCATTTGTTTAGACAATTCTTCCTTTTTCTTCGACAGAGTTCAATACCTTACTCTATCTATTGATTGAATGTTTTACTCTGGAGTTTTTTTTTGCTCATATAGAAGGCGAGGGGAGAGTTTTGCTTGTGTGTTTTTATGTGTTTTTCTCTGGCTGTTCAGTTAAGACAATCAATGATAATTTGGAAATGATATAGGCAGCAAGTTTTTTTGTGCTTTGTGGGCACGTGAAGCGGCGGTGGCAAGCTTGAGAGTTCGTTAAGTAAACTTGCCCACATGCCAAAGTCTTACCCGGGAGCTCTAGATATGTAATCCCAGTGTTCTGGAACACGAAAATCCCAACTGCAGAGGGGAGGAGGGGGGGCGGGTATCTAGGGCCCAGTGGAGGGGATATCCTCGATCATTCGGAGAGACCCGGCCAACAACCATTCTAGAAAGGAAGCAACGGCGAGCGGCGGATAATCCCCGCAGAGCCTCCTGAATGTCAGAATCTCACCACTTCAAATCACGGTCGTACAGGGGGTTTGAGGTTTGAGGCATTCTAGCAAAAGAGGATAACAGTTCCCCGGTTTATTGGAAATACGGGGACCTCATTGGTTGCATGCACCGGGAAGTGTTTTGCATGTAGGATATGTGCTCTGGATTTGGAATGCGGAAGTGACTCTCTCCCACTCTCACTCTCCCTCTTCCTTTCAAAAAGTTTTTCAAGAGCTTCTTTCTCCTGGATCTCCGGAGCACCGCGGTCGGAGGGACGGAGAGAGGGGCAGTCGTATGTTTTTTACCCGAATACTTCCGGTACGTCATACCACTTTTAGTCATGATTGAAGGTTTTGGCTAAGCCGATATTTCCCCGTCAGGGTGTATTTTTGGGATTTCTCCATCTTTAAAAACGATTGAGGCCTCGAGTTTGGAGCTGTCCATCATATTCAGCTTTGTTATCGGTTCATTGACCGTTATTGAGGTCTCTGCTTTTTGTTGTTTTCGAATTCAAGTTTTCTTGGCGAGCGAGGCTGTTGGCGTCATTCAGACGAAATCTTTAGCGTGGGTGCACAGGGTCAACCAATAAGAACATCACTTATTTTCCTACCCGTCTTTTTTTTTTTTTTCCCTTTCTCTTTTCTCGCATCGTGAGAAATAAATACGGTACTTCGGACACAACTTTTGTAAAAAAAATATTCAACATGAAGATTCTCACCAAGGAAGAAGAAGCCGGTATATACACTCCTCCACCCCACCAATAGAGCCCCACCAAAAACTAACATTCTACTTCCCCCCGCCATATAGCCCACTACAATGCCGTCCTTCGTGGTGGTATTACCGGAGGAGTCGTCGGTACCGCTGTCGGTCTCGGAACTGCCATGGTCCTCTCCAGGCGCTGGCCGTTCTTCAAGCAGCTCACCCTACCCTTCAAGGCCTTCTTCGTCACCTCCACCGGTACCTTCGCCGCAATCATCCAGGCCGACCGCTACTCGCGCGGCTTCGAGGCGGACCGCCATTCGGAGCTCCTCCAGT
This sequence comes from Morchella sextelata, assembly GCF_020137385.1. Lineage (NCBI taxonomy): Eukaryota > Fungi > Ascomycota > Pezizomycetes > Pezizales > Morchellaceae > Morchella > Morchella sextelata. Next base: position 1,249,671 of record NW_025408619.1, on the reverse strand, counting down.
ACAAGGATGCGACAGCGAAAGCTCTCGAGGAGGCCCGGCGCAACAGGACCCCTATGCAGAGGGCCATGGATTGGGGGAGGGAGAACAGATACACCATTGTGACGGCGAGTTGGGTTGCGTCCATGGCGCTCAGCTTGGGGCTGGTCAGCAGGAACAAGTACCTGACGGGGCCGCAGAAGTTGGTGCAGGCGAGAATGTACGCCCAGGGTTTGACCCTGTTGGTGTTGGTTGCGAGTGCTGGGTTTGAGGTGTCGGATGCGAAGAAAGGGAAGGGCAACTATGAGACTGTCAAGATCTTGGATCCGGATGACCCGTTGCACAAGCAATTGATCGAGAAGAAGATTCACCATGAGAGCTACGCGGGAGAGGACTTATGGAAAGGTGGGTTTGTTTAATACCCTTGAGGGTTTGTGGACTTGTGCTGACGGAGTGTGATAGATATGGTTGAGGGTGAAGAGAGGAGGTTGCGCGCACGCAAGGAAGCTGCTGCTGCCGCCGCTGCAGGGCGGTCATAAGTATCATTTTTAATGATTTTTTCTGTTTATTTCTTGTGAATAGCTTCTTTGGTGTGGTTTTTTTTGATAGACGGTTTGTGGCTGGCTGGGTGCATTTTTTCTTTACATTATTATCCCTTTTTTTACCCTTCGTGCATGTTTGCGGTTTTTCTATTCTCTCTTCTCCATTCCCTCTATAAAGTAAATGTGAAGTGAACCACGAGAATATTGATGTAGTTGATTTCCCCCCCCCCCCCTCTGGATTTCTTCTAGATGTTTCTTTTCCTAAAGAAATTATATCTAGTCCATATGCGTAGCTCTGACGAGTGTGATTCATCCTCCTCCAAACCATTGGGGCAGGTAACCAACCGTAGGCTGGCCCTTTAAATTAGTCAGAAAAGAGCGGCCAGCACTGATTGGCTCCCTTATCCTATCATCATTATCAATTGTTATTAGATAGATATCTCGTCCAGCTTAGGTACTGCAAGGTAGTGCGTGTAGTAAGACCAAACTATTGGATGATAGAAGAGACGATGAGAATATTAACAGGACTACTAAGCTTCTAGGTTTATACGAGGACAGGCTGTCACGCCACAGTTGTAGTATACTACGTATGTACCTTACTGACAGTCACGTATCCTGTACTTATATAGGCGCACAACACATGTACAGCGAATCGGCACGAATTGAAGTTTTCGTGAGGTGAACGGAAGCTTAGCTTATCCCTAATCAGCCATTGCAACTCTAAGAACTATGTTCTCGAGATCCAAGGGAAGGTAATTGCCATTGGTTGTATTGTGATTTAATTGGGCCTGGGGAGTTGAGGTGTAGGGTGATGAATAAGTAGGGAGTTGAGGAGTTGAGGAGCTCCGCCGGAAGCTTGATTTTTATTATTCAGAAATGTCACTCCCGAAACGCATGTTTGTTTTTATGAGGTGCATCACGTATGTTTAAAAGTTACATATGTATTCATACTTTTTTTTCGTGCCTGCATTATAAGAAAGAAAGAAGAGATATCTACTATACACATCAGAGAGAGAGAAAGAACAAGAAAGAGATGAAGGAAGGAGAAGGAGTCATTATCATGCCACAATTTTTCACAAAAACCCACAAACCCGAGGAACACTCTTCACCCAAGCCGCTCCAACAACCTCGCCTTCCTCCTTTCCACCAAAAACTCCGTCACATCATCCAAGCTCGGCACCCTCCACCCCCCGGGCACCGCCTCCCACCCCGCCGTCGGCTCCCCACCCGCACCCCTCATCGTCTTCTCCATCGCCTCCGCCTCCTTCCTGCGCTCATACGCCAGCAGCACGCCATCCTCCTCGTCGCGGTTGAAGCCATAGTACTCGGCATCGACATTCCTCCGCATCTCGCCCCGCGCGCGCTTCTCGTCGTCCTTCTTCCCCGTCTTCTTGGGCTGCAGCTCCTCAAACAGCTCCTTGACGCCCGGCAGCTCCCGCGCCCGCCCAAAGTACTTGTACCCCCGGGAGCCGGGCACGGCGCGCCCGTCCTCGTCGTAGGCCTTGGGCCCGAAGCGCATGTAGTTTGGCCCGCCGAGGTTGCGGAGCTGCACCTCCCACATGTGTTTCTCGCGCATGAGCTTGTTGATCTCGTCGTTGAGGTCGCGGATCTGGTAGTCGGAGAGACTGGCTGTATGGCTCACAGTACACTGTTAGGCGCGCCCAATTTACTCAAGAAGGGGCGGGAACGGAAAAACAACGTACGATCTTGGATTTTGGTCACTTTTCGTGAAATGTCCTTCACAACCTGGCCACGCCATTTCTCGCAGGAAGGGATCGAGTTCACTTCTGTGATGACCTTGGGCCGGCGGGTTCGCCCCGCGTCGATGATTCCGAGGTCGGCGGCTTGTTGCTCGCGGAAGCGGAAGAGCATGGACTGCGCTTTTTCACTGTTGCGCGCCTGGGAGGCATGTTAGCCGTGAATTGGGTAGCTGGGGGGGGGACTACCTACCATTTTTGAGGTTTTGGGGGGGTTAGGAGGGGCTTAGAGTGGGTATTTGAGGTGGTGAGAAATTGTGGTGGTGGTGGGAGATAGACGTGAGGTGAGGTGAGGTGAGGTGAGGTGTTGTTGGTCTACGCTTTGTGGTGATTGTGAGTGAGGCTCTTGTGGCTCGCTTGGGGCGCAAAGTAGATGGGGACCCCTGCCTGCCCTGTCTGCCCTGCCTGTGGAACCTGGAAATTGTTTTTTCTTCTTTTTGGGGATAGCTGCTTTTTCTAATGTCTGCTACTCTAATATTGCCTGGAGTATTGCAGACAAAAATAAAGACAAAGACAAAGACATTTGTTGCTTTACATAGAAGAGATCCGGTACTAGTATTAACATTACACATATTTAATCAACTTTCTAAGCACTCCCTCCCGCTGCCTTTGCACTCCTAAAAGCTCCCATGGTATGTTCCCACACTGCACTCATCTTCTCCTCTGAGAACCAGTCCCCGGACCTACTCATCCATCCCTTCGATCCCGTCCTTGTGTCTGTACTTTCACCTTTCCAATCCACCAACCACAAGCCCTTTCTAAACTTCTCATCCGTCCCCAACCACGTAAACCCTTGTCCACAATCGTCAATTGGAACCGAGAAACACTTCATGAGGGGTGTCGCGACAGTAGTCAGTACCCTCAGCGGTGTTGGCAGCTCCCGGCCTATTCCAGTCATTACAAAGCCCGGGAATGCGTGGATGAATCCGATTCCGGGATTCTGGTTGGAGAGGTGCTCGAACGCGAGGGAGGTCATGGTCACTGTATGGAGCTCACAGTTTAAGAGTGTGAAGTTGCCGGGTTTTGCAAGACCAAGATCGTCCATGATAAGAGGGCCCTCGCGGCTGGTTCCGAGGACACTGATGACACGAGCAGACTCCGAAGCCTCCGAGGCAGTCTTGAGGAGTGGGAGGAGGTTCGTGGCGAACTTTAGACGACAGTAGTAAGAAACAGTCATTTTACGGTCGAGGCCTTCGGGAGTTTCTTCGCGGCCGGCCATGCTCATGTAGCCGGGTGACATGAAGAGGAGATTTAGTTTCTTCTCCTTTGTAGCGATTTGGGAGCTGATATTATCAACATTTGAGAGCAGAGTTGTATCGGCCTGAAAAAACTGGATTTTGGAGTCGGGGTTGAGCTTTTGGAGCTCGGTGGTGATTTTTGCTCCAGAAGATTCGGATCTGGAGACATTAGTAGGGATTCTAGATTGGTGAGTGGATATAGTGTACTAACCGTCCTACGAAGTAGACTGTAGGTGCTACCGTTGAGGACACAAATGTCTTCATGGCAGTTTCACCAATTCCAGATGTTGCGCCAACTACATTGAAAAAGCTATCAGTACGATATAGCTAGCTAGCTACCTAGCTATCAGGGTGTAGAAACATACCAAACACAGCAACTAAGCCCTTCGCACCCGGCGTGCTTGAAAAAGCAGCATTCGTAGACCTTATCGAAGCTATTCCGACCATATTTCTTTCTTTGTTGATCTGTATAATTGTAAAATTCTGGCTGATAGTTTAACTTGTACTTCCTCCAGAGGTTGGACGCAACAATGAAGGTTTTTATCTAGGTCCCGGATTTAGTACACAGTCAGATTACGCTTAATTCCGCCCGCATCCTTGTGTAACAGAAGCTGCAACCGTACAGAAGCCTGAGCTGCTCGGTCTTCTACAGGCAGGTCTTGGCACGGGTGAATGATTCCTCTACAGTTTCCGGTAGAATTATTGCGAAAGTCAGAGTTAAAAGAGTGGATTTTGTTGGTCTGTGCTCGTAGCAAAAATCTTTTAAGGGCCAATAGGACTATCGGGTCACGGGTAACCCACTTTCGCAATAATTCTACCGGAAACTGTATGGGATGTGATTCGAACCGAGACAACATCTTCCATGTCTGAGTGGGAGAGTTTCGGCTCGGTTCGGAGGTAGAGTAAGATATGACATATGCGTTTTATGCTAATGTCCAGGTGGATAGATGAAGACCAATAGAGCACACATATTTGACATATTTGAAGACTAATCGTGATATCATGTTGGCCCGGCTAGATAGATACAAAAACCAATGGTTACCAGTGCCAAGCCTTGGTCATTGCTCGTTCCCGAGTGATAATACATGAACCAGGGTCAAGTCACATCCTTTTTATTATCTGGATAATCAATAATATCAATATGCCGTGAGAGCCAAGATATGTACCTGCATGTACCTATAATGCCCAAGGCAGTGGCAGTGGGTTTTCTTGGCTAGCCCATTTTTCCGAATTCATAATGGGGCCTGAGGATCATGGGCGTGTTGTCACTGTTGTCTCCAAGATAATAGGTCCATAACGGGAATTTGTAACAGAATGCAGACCATATGTATCTTGTGTCTTAAGATGTAGGACACTGTTCCAAATCGAAGTTGACAGCCGTTGCCAACACTGTACCCCGCGAATGACAAGGTTCCCGGCGCTCCCAGAAAGTAGGCCACTTTGGAATTGTGGGACGGCATATCAATGAGCTCATATCATATTTGCTTCTCAGAGAATGCCGTTTTGGGGAGACCGGCGATGCACCTGTGCTTCTGTACTTGTGCGGTAGATAAGCAAGGTATATTGCTTCAATGCATGTATTTATATATAGTTAAGGATTGTCCAGTTGAAGGTTCCAATGTACTCTAGACTTGAGCAGCCTGTAAGAATCAGTGACGGCTGGTATCGATCTCTATCACCGCAAACACCTCTTTTCGTTTTTCCTTCCTGGGGGTTGTGATGGCTTGGGTAGATAACGAGTGAATGGTACATAGATGTTTATACCTCCACTCGAGTTCACCCCCTCACTCAAGGATTTGACCGTGGCTGGCGAAGAGGCAATAGAAAATGGTCACATGCATATCGTTTATATCCATCCACTTTTGCGGTTTAAGTGAGGGGTTACCCAAGCGAAGGGCGAAAACATTTCTCAGATTGTTTAGTCCAACCTATCTCAGGCACCGAATTCTGACCGCTCTTCAGCCTATCGTTCTTCGATTTGATGTCGGTGAGGGGCTGAGCTATAAGCGAATGCCTTTGGCGGTGATGGCGAGGCATTAACGAGAGGGGGTTTCTGAGAAGGCAGTGGAGAGGGATAGACACGAATCGGGTGAATTCCTGGAGAGCAAGTCAGCTCATTGGTAAATGGATGGCATTCGGGATTTGCCTTTGGTGGAGTGACCTGGTGACGGGGATAAGTGGCTTTAGACAAGTTGGAAACCTCGGAACAACAACGGTGTTCTATCCGTCGGAACAACATCTCAATAATCTGGGCATATCGGCCCGTGCCGCCCCAAGAATGCCGAGGTATGGATATTTGGCACCGTTATATATAAGAACGCCTTACCAGGTAAGCATGCAATTGGCTACTCAGTTAGGTAAATAGAATTGTTCATTACCTCTAAAGGGTCTCTCTCTGCCTCTCTCTCGCTTGTGTCATTTCATTTATGCATAAACCGGGCCGACCCGAGTGAGCCCCAGTGACCGAGTGATGGGTGTTTAATTCCCTCCCTATCTAACTGAAAAAGCTAAACTCACCCGGTTTAACATAAGCGAGCCTTGGCAGAAACATGGCGACAACATGCGATGCACAACGCATGGCGCCTTACAGTTACCAGTAACAAATTTTTTCAGGTAGCCGCCTAGCTAATGATATTGTAATCCATACCGAAGAACAACACATGGCAAAAGGGCTGCATGAGGGATTCCTGGACGCCGAATATATGTAAGTATGGAGAGAGATAGTTGCATGTACGCATGTGTATCGTCTGGTATTTGACAGGAACACGAAGAATGAGCCTCATGCTCCCAAGGAAACAAACCCTGGATTTATCCTTATACTACCAAGTAGCTATGGATACCCATCCTTGGAATCATAATTCCGGGCAGTCCATCCAACCCAGCCAGTAGACTTCGACGCCTAGACTCCCCACGCAACATCCACCATGCAAAGATCAAGCAGCTAGGGGAACCGTGAGTTGACTGTACGGAAGACGCGAGTACACATACGTGGGCGCTGAACCGGCAAGGCCCTGCAGAAAGAAAAAGCCTCCCAGTATGTACTCTACTATGCTCTACGTACATAAGTGACATACTCTGCTTGCGTGTGCCTGCTCTACAGAGATTACTTAGCTACACCCACATGCCTAGGTATCCGAATCCTCAACCCCTCCCCTTCCTCCGGTAAATACTGTACTGGCTATCACCTACATCCATACCTGCAATCACTCCCATTCCTCGCGACTTCGACCCGGTCGCTGGCTGCTGGCTGGCTCACTCGGATTCCAGAAGTACGAAGTCTGCATACATTAAATACGTACCCCGGAAACTGGTCATAGAATATAGAGTACCCACATACGTATATAGGTGTGAATTCATTCGGTAAGTCTCATCCAAGATTCTTCGTGCCTGGTGGGTGATTCGATAAGGCTGAAAACAAGGTGCATCCTGCCCATAAATAGCTGCCCTTAAATAGCTGCCCTTGGAGAAAAAGGGAAAGTAAAAAAAAGAAAAGATCTGCACTTTTTTAAAGGCCACCGTTTTATAAAAACTACCCCTTCATCCCCATCTCAACCATCTCTTCTCCGGTAGTCAAAAAGAAAAAAAAATCGACCATAATATCGTCATGAACATCCCTCAAGAAATCATCGATCAGATAGTGTCGTACCTCCCCGACCAGGTCAGCTACGTGAGAGCGGCGTTGGTCAATAAGGCGTGGAATTACGCTGCAACCTCAATGTTGTACCGCCATATCGGTATGGAGTTCATGCCCCGGAATTCTCACTTTGGGGATATGGAGTACCGGGGGATGTACAATGTTTGTTTGGCACTGGCAAAGTATGTTGCTCTCTTGCGTACCTCTATAGTCAACTACATGTAGCTTGCAGAAGCTGAATTTGTCCTCAATTGCTCTTCAAGGAACCCTTATACCAGTTCAGTGGTCCAATCACTTCTATTGTACTTCCACCAGCCCCAAGCCAACACAACACAACAACAGGAATGGGAACCTTCATTATCACAAATTCGGTCACTTTTGAAAGAAGTCATCGACCGCAACGGGCTTCCTCGGGTCAGAAAACTGTCACTTTTGTATCCTGATTTGCAAATCGCCCATATCCTTCTGAAAGGACTGTTGCCGCAAATACACAGCTTGCAAGTCGTCTCACCAGCCTTTAAACACTTGTATTTTGAGTCCGAGGAACCAACAGTGCTCAGCAACCTCCAGGAGGTGGAGTTCCAGTTTACTCAGGACATCTCTCGACGGGGAGGAGGTTTTCTGTTTTCCGGTGAGCAACTAGCACTTAACCAAGAGTGGAAAGTGATGGAAGACAAAATGCATGCCCGAGTCAACGGTTTTTTGTCTCGATGCCCATCGCTCCAAGTTTTGAAAATAACTGGAACGAAAGAGCTTCACACATTACTCCAATCGGTCCATTTCCCATCGCTGAAAACCCTTGAAATTGGCCAGGTTTTCAGTCACCAGGTCGACTTTGCGGTAATCTGCCTGAGTTCATTCCTTGAACGCCATCCAACAATCACACGGTTGGCAGTCAATAGATTACCTGATGGTTCTTCACATCCGTTTATCATCCCGAAAGAATCAGTTCTCAACATCCGAGAGTTCATATCCTGCATCGAAGAGGTTCCATCAGATTATCTCAGTTTTATCAGACAATTCCAACAGCTAGAGACATTCAGACTTGAGCACCACATGATAGTAGGATCAATCTCACACAGGGAGGTTCTTGAATTGCTGCCCGAGCTGCAACACCACCAGCCGGGAATAAAGAACTTGACACTGCCAATGCCAACACACATATCGGGCTGGACACTAACAGACGAGAAGCGAGCACTGGCAAGATCTGCACTAGCGGAATTTGGCGTGGCATTCGCGGGAAGTGTCCCGGCAGTTGAAAAGTTTGGAATCAGTCAGGTTGGGCGGTTTGATATGGAAGCAGTAAGCGCATCTCTCCTTCCCATATATATTCTTTGCATGTACAGTATTAACATGGCACTGGGTATTAGTCGGAATGGGCACAGGCACTTTCTTTCCACAACTCCCTTCGATACTTTGCTATCAAAATGTCGTTCCTCCCTACCATATCTGTTCACGAACCGGCGAGCTACAGACAAGGCCTCATCAATGACATAGCGCGATCCTTCTCCGCGGTGCCAAAACTGGAGACCGTGGTATTCTTTGAATCCCTCAATCAACAGGCGGTCAAAGTCACAATCCAGAGACTCGATCACGGTGTCGTGGAAGGTATCGAGGAACTGATAAGTGTCGAAGATGTGAATGAGGAGTTTTTTGACGAATTCTTCGACTCAGGATGGTGATTGTAGAATTCCAGTCAGCCCTTTTTTTTTTGTTGGGATGCAGTGATTTTCTAGGAATGGAAAGGTTGAGGGGGAAATAAGCAATTATTTTTGGTTATCTACATGTGGTTATGTACTCATGCGTATGTTGTCGTGATTGTCTGTGCTGTATCTAACCATACCATACCGGTATGTACCGTACACGTAATATTTTTCTTGGGATAGAAAGGTAAAGATTTCCTAGTCATATTCGCCAGCCCCTAGTATTAGAAATATGTTAGGCCTAGGCCGGGCGATCATTTTATGGGATCTTCTCATGCTCATGCACGTAACCACTCTAGTTACCGCTTCACGACCTATCACTCGCGGAGCTAGTGAAAGCGAATGGAATGTGGAAATGATAACCGAATCTTATCTTCCTGTATCCACGTGGCTAACACGCTATTCCGTATTGCCAAGCTGACTCCCTAGCTTGTTACGTTATATATATTCAGAGAATTCTATCTTGCTAAGGGATTTGCGTTCAGTATTACCATCGGGGCTAGGGCAGTTGACAGGGCGACGCGTGGGGAAGACGTTGTGGGCCACTTCGAAGAAAATCTTGAATAATAGGGGGGAAGAGGCTAGTGAAAGACATAATCGAAGCTACCCTGAATGAGGCTTCGGAACACCTCAGCTGGTGTAGCTACCCCATTATATCTATCAGGCCAAGCGCTACTATTCCATTAACATAATTGACCGTAATCTTCATCTTTTGATATGACTAAATATGTGTCGAAGTTGATCCAAATCATACTTCCATCCTGGAAACACGGTAACTAATGTTCAACTTTGACGTCGTCTGTTCTCGTTCTGCCCGAGTTTTGGAGAAGCCTGGGTTTGAGATATATTCTGGTTCCTTGGAGCGATGCTATCAGTCTTCAAACGTTTTGTTCGAGGATACATACCGCATAGTGACTCTCTGCATAGCTGTCCTACTGAGAGCGACGCTGGAAGTAGCATTATCTCGATTCTTCAGAGAACTAACTGTGTTGTCTATATTGTCGTCTATCTTTCGGATGGGGGTTGGCATGTTGATTCTCCTGCCTGAGAATGAGGAGAGATAGTTTCTTCCCTGGAACGATTCCGTGTAGTCACGTTTGTTGCTCTCACCGAAACTATAAATATCTTTAGTAGTTCTTGCCTTGGACTTTGCTATAGGAGTTAAAGGTTGTTCTCAAATTCATGAGAAGAGAATCCAGTATAGTCCTCTAGCTCGTACACCTGGAAAGGAAGGCATGGTATCCCATAAATTTGCTATTGGGCCGGCTAGCTTGGATAGTACATGTAGGTTATCAGAAGTAGAGTACGTACTGGATCAAGGAGACTCAGGAGAGAGCTGGCTTGTACTACAAGGTTGAAAGCCATATCTGTCCATATATGGGTTGGTAAGCGTTCATATCTCTAGTCGCACAAGCGTTCAAATCGAAGCCAATCTTCCGCGTACAGCCGCATCCAAGAACAAGTGCTGTGGAATCGTCCAGAAACGTTTGAATATTTGATTAGGGGATTAGGCTGTCGTCATTGGGTTTTTGGATGATTTGAAATTTGAAGCTTGCGTGGGGTATAAAAGCATAACTAAGGTCTCGGGAATAATTAATTTGATTACTTACCTCGGCATGCCGTTGAGTGTTTTGCCGAGGAATCAGTAATACAGAAATAAGCTTAAGTTAGGGTCTTGGCAAGAAATGATCACTAAACAACCGTTTGATATCAACAGCTACAATACTTGATTAGAATTTGAGTATCAAACAGTCATAGAGGAGGACGAGGTATTATGTGCGATCAAATATTTATATAGATTATAAGCGGTGCTCCGTTGAAAGACCCAATTTTTCTAGTGCTTATTAGCAGTGATTTCGAGTTATAGCTAAGTTTTGGTGTTTACCTCTTTCGACGGCTTATTTACTTTAAAATGTCGCAATTACCTCACGTATCGAGCAGTCAAGACGAAAGCCTAGATCTCGAAAAGGCCTCCACAGCCCATAAAGAAGAACCAAACACCAAAGAACCCCATCCCCAGGCCAATCCCTTAGACTGGGATAGCCCCGATGATGCCGACAACCCAAAGACATGGAGCCTCAAGAAGCGTCTTTTCCACAGTGTCATTCCCGGTCTCTTTAATTTTGTCGTGTAAGACAAGCCCCTCTTGTGAGCCAATGTGTATGCAGCTAGCAAAATTAAATCAAAAGCCTAATCCTAACACACCCATGCCTATACTCCAGATCTCTCGGAACCTCAATATACACCCCCGGCGTCCCCCAAATTAGCAAAGACTTCCACGTGACGCCCACAGTAGCTCTACTGGGTCTTACTGTATACTCACTTGGTCTTGGCCTCGGCCCGATCATTGGTGCTCCGATATCAGAGACGCAAGGACGGAAGGCGGTGTACGTGTTAACGCTGCCGTTTTCACTTCTTTTCACTCTCGGCGCAGGGCTGGCGCAGAATTTCGAGACATTGTTGGTATGTAGGTTCCTTTCGGGGGCATTTGGAAGCCCGGCTTTGGCGGTGGGGGCTGGCACGATTGCGGACATATGGGTACTTGAAGAGGGGGGCGGGTTGGCGACTGTGCTGGTTATTTTGGCGCCGTTTATGGGGCCGGCTTTGGGTACGTTGTGTCTTATTGGTATTTTATGATCGGTGCTGATGGGTTGAGTAAATATAGGCCCTCTTATTGGCGGATATACGGTACTTCACCGTTCGTGGGAATGGCTGATGTGGGCGCTCCTTATCGTCGGACTTCCGATTTACCTCTTAACCTTTTTCACCTCCGAGACGTATAAAAAGGTCATTCTCGCTCGGCGGGCCAAGGCCCGTGGTCTTCCAATCCCGCCGGGACCAACAGGTGTTCAAGCTGCTAAAGTGCTGCTCACAATTACACTCATCCGGCCGCTTCACATGCTTGTTACTGAGCCCATTGTTGGGTTTATCTCGCTTTATGCTGCCTTTTCGTTCGGCGTCCTATTCGCATTCTTTGCGTCTTTCCCATATGTCTTTGGGATTGTTTATGGTTTTGATAGTGGTTCTGTAGGCCTAGCATTCCTAGGGCTGTTTTTTGGGCTATTTTTGGCAGTGGGGACGTTTGCTGCGTTTGATAGGACGTGGTATGCAGCAGCGAGGGAGAAGGCCAAGTTGGAAGGAAAGGCGACGGAACCAGAATATAGATTATATGCGAGTATGGCCGGGTCTTTAGGGATCCCAATTTCGCTCTTTTGGTAAGTTGTCTAGCCAGAAAGTTCTTCCCCGATGTTAGTTGAACTGACGGGTTGGATAGGTTTGCCTGGTCTGCAAAGAGAGATGTGCACTGGATTGTACCAATTCTTGCTGGAATCCCGTTTGGCTGGGGAAATCTTTGTCTTTTTGTAAGACCCAGTAATTATCATTTTTTTATGGTCAGTATAATTAACAGTGCTACAGCTTGGAACAACAACTTATCTTGTGGATGTGTACCACGCCCTCAACGGTGCGTCTGCCATGGCTGCCAATGGACTTCTGAGATATGCTTTTGGTGCAGTGTTTCCTCTGTTCACTGTGCAAATGTATAGAGGACTTGGGATTCCATGGGCGGGAAGTCTATTAGGATTCTTCAGTATTTTGTTGCTACCAATTCCTTGGGTATTGTTTAAATGGGGCGATAAAATCAGGCAGAGGAGCTCTTATCCTACTGGTCAGAATATTGCTAGGTGACGAATTCGTCAGAAGGTTTAGGGGTGACCAGTGCTTTTCAGTTATTCCTTATTAGATTATTTAGATTGGTATTATTGGCCCGCACATGGAGTTTCTAGAAGTATATAATTAATTAAAGAAATGAAATCTATAGTTCCGTATCTCTTGTTCTTACTATACATATCTTAGAGCGTATGTTGCATACTGGAAATCACTGTTGGGAGGATGTTAACTACCTGTTGGATTCAACTAAATACCTCTAAAGTATAGCTAGACTCTGGTGACTCTCTGACTGACCACGCCGCTCGCGCGATATTTCTTGGCTCATGCTCCTCGAAGGTCATAGCCTGGTACACTATCACTGTTAGTTTATCGATTTACAGACTCTACGCAATACTAAAAGCTTACTGAGTGACTACACGGTCCACGATCAGTACTTGAAGTGATATATGTATTGTGTATCGTTGGATATGAGATTTGCAGATTCTAGCGAGGAAAATTAGCTTTGAAACCGTCAGAAAATTGCGAATAAGGTGCTCAAAATTACAATCAATGCTCCTTTTGCCTGTAAGCTTGCCATTCTGCGATCCCTATGGTCAGGGCCGTTCACTTCTCCACTAGTATAGTATGAGGTTTGATGTATGCATGTTGGGCTTGCATGATGATAGGTTTGGGGCTTAAAGTTCTCAGAGATATGTCCAATCAACTCTGCCGAGAAAGCCCGAAGGTCGTTCAATTGGCTCTAGGTGAAATAGTCAGCTTTATGGGAGTCGATATGGTAATTAATCTGTGATTTAGGGCATACGTTTGTAAAGGGCTTTAATGCCGTAATCATATATTCCTTGACACCCCTCTGATTAAAACACAAGTATTTCAGAAGTTCAAGTTGAGGAATTCAGAAGAGATACTTGGTTGAGATTTATACGAGCATATGCTTCCGGGCCAAGAAGAAACAAATGTTCTCCTGCAGAACTTCCAACTCTATCCCTTCCGCTGGTATAGGATAAGTGATAAGGTTTGGTCTTACAAGGGGGAAAGGCGTGAAGTTTTGGCTCATGGCTCCAAGATTTGTGTATGTATAAGTGCAAACTTTCGAAGAAACGATAAGGTGGGTTTAACTAACAGGAGCTGTCCGTTCGAAAGCCACATAACTAACCGGAGTATTATCTGTTTCTTAAAAGACTTTTGACAGTTGCTCCTGTACTGTGCATTTTAGCAAAATTTGTCGTCCTATTATTTCCGTCAGCCTCATTTTCTCGCCTTACATGTTGTTTGTCGTTCAACTGGAAATGATCATCGTTGTTCCTCGGATTGGACGCCCTAACAACCCGAATAACTTAGAATACTTATGTGAGACAAGAAGGATAAACCTTGGTACCGATGTCTAGCCCATTTAAATACGCACCGGTCGATCGTACAAGATCGAGGTTTCCTTGGTACGATCCTCCGCGACATTCCATGCTATACTCCAGTTAACGGTCATAAGCGCGCATATAAAACGCAAATCCTAACACAGCTGCAGGCATACATATATATCACCGATAATCGACCAGGAGTTAGTTAGGGTTTCTCGGTCCAGTGCCTTATTGAACCTGAAACCCGGGTGGACACGTATCAGCCCTGCGGCAGGGTAGACTTCTCCGGGATCTCTGCGGAAAATGTTTAGGCAACGGCCCTCAGTGAATACTCCACATCTATCCGTTAATGACGTACTGGCATCTTGCTATTGACCAATCTAGACGTCTCAAGGGTATCTGTGAGGAATTATGGTTATTGCACTTCTTTACACTGCCAGCATACTTACTGTGACTCAGTCGATATATCTTTGCTGCATATTAGGAAATAGTCCGCTGCACGCCCCCTTAAGGTTGACAGCTGGTCTCACTCCGCGTGGATATGGTTACTGCACTTCAGGTCGATGCAAGGCACATGCACTTTAAGGCTGTGGCCGGGTTGGAAAATGGACCCAACATTCAAGAAGTCAAATTCAGAGTGTTGTATGTGTGCCTGGAGCTGCGTTCAATAAGGATAGATAGCAACCAACTTGAGGCGTAGGGCGTAGAGAAGTATACATGAGGAGTCAAATAAAGTTTGGAAACAGAACTGTTAGTTTTATCGTTTTAACTTTGCCAAGTCCGTAACGATTTGCAGTTTGTTGGCTACATAAAGTTTGTGACCCGGGATATCACAGAAAGCACATGCAGTGATTTCGAAAGTGTACGCCCAAGGAAGGTCCTGACGGATTGATACCTGGGGACAGGGAAGTAGATCTCTTCCCCGCTACGCGGTACTGATGATCCATGACCTGGTTCAATCACATCCTCTCACTCGGGCCTTAGCCCCACAGTCTTTGCCAAGAACCCATCCCTGGCTATTACATTCTTGGAGTCGACAGGAGGATAATATTTCAGGTCCGCATCTTTCCCGGTCCTGGTAATGGGCCGAGACTGGTGGGTCCTTCATGCAAAGATATCTATAGCTGTAGGTTTATCCCATGGCTATAAAGTCTAATCTCTCTTTCTTCCCACCCATAGGTAGCAAAGCTTGGACCTATGAAACCCACGGGACAAACCTTCTACTTTGCCCCTCGACGACAACAGCCAGGAAGCAACGGAAGAAATGTGTTGCCTGTCTCCACAGACAATACCACAAACATGGTCCCGGGGTCTGAAAGAAAGTAACCCACAGCCCAGAGACGTGGCTCGCGATGAGCCCTTGTCTCCGGACCGGCTCAGTAGTCAGATGTTAGTCTGGGGAGAGAAATGTGTGGACTACTCTCCCTCCCGGAGCGCCCACATGTCAGAATACACTTCCGGCTTACGTACGGTACACCACAAAGAACATACGCACCGCCGCAGATTGGGCTAAAAGCGAAGTAAGCAGCTAACGCTATTGAGGGCAAGTCTCGACTCTCGCCTTCAGAATGATCTCCCTTCTAACGTAGAGAATAACTACCTTATTGTTGTTTTCCGGGTGCCCCCTCATACGCTGGATCGGGGGCGAAGTTTGTTGAATTGGGGCCAGGCTTGGGACGCTTCTAACCCAGTCCTTTCCAAACGATAAGTCACACTGGTTGAGTCTACTGCCCACGTGTTTCATGGCGACTGTTATAATCAAAACCGAAGCCCAACTACGACATGAAACGATTGTACCCCATACACTGTTCCAATCCTTATATTAGTGTGTGGTTGGTCTTACGGGGCTGCAGAACATATCTTCATGATCTCTCACTCGTAGTAGTCCACCCATACGTATCACTCTCGAATTTCTGCCAGTGACTCGACTTCTGGCACCTCTGCTGCTGCTGGCTCGAGTCGGCTCAACCTGCATCAGGTCTGGGCTACTGTTTGTATATGCAGCCTAGTTTCATGATAACGGCCATGATCCGTGCCCCAGATAAATCCAAGGTCTGGATATATTGCATTCCGCACACCGTTCCACTTCTAATACCAATGTGTGTGCTAGTCTTTCAGTTTGCAGGACTTATCTTAATTAATGAATTAAGCAAACAAACAAACAAAAAAGCAGGACTTATCTTCATGGTTTATCACTCGTAGTCCACTAGTCTCAAACTCCCATGAGCAACTCAACTCAATATTGGGAGGTGCATATCCGATGAGCTCATGGTAACTGTAGATGTAACTGGTAAGAGTCGCAGTAATGAGCTAATTGTCGAGATCTGTCTGTGGTGTGAGCTTGGTCATGCCTACCATCACTGTACGGATAAACGACGTTGTGAGTTAAGTTGCAACGTTCAGTTTCCGCACTCATCATGAGGGACCATCCTTCAGGACAGCATTGTAAACGGATGGTGGGGGGTCAATCTTGAAGGGATGGTATAAGTAAAAGTGATAAATGAAAGAGATAAACAAAAGCAGGAGTGACTGAAACAGGGCGAAACAACTCAAGCAAGAATCCGAGAGGGAGAATGTGGCAGCGAGGAGGAGTGAAACGATCTTAAGAAGATGATTTCTTGAGAAGAGGGCACGTAACTGGTCTTTCTTTTTCCATCACAAGGGACTGCCCCTCAAGATGGTGGTGGAAACAAAAGGAAGAAGAAAAGTCCAAAGCTGGAGGCAGAAGAGCATGGATAGTAGTGGCGATATGGGGGAAAAGTATCACGAAAGACGGCGGGTGAGTGGGGGAGAGGCAACGATCTCAATAGATGAATCCGTGAGAAGAGAGCTAGTCCCTCGCTTTCTTGATCTCCGTACTAGATGGGGCAGTAATGCATGTAGTTCAGACGAGGGCAAGATATGGGGTGAGTGAAAGAAAGATAGTTCAAGCTACGATTAGATTATGGGACCAGAGATCTGATCGATATCACACTTAACCTACGAGGAGGAGGGCCAATAATCTCCAGAAAAATGTCAATAAATTTACAAAAAGTCTTGCTGGAGAGTATGCTTTTCAGGGTGGTGAGTGCCATTTATTACACATAACGCCAGTATAGACTCCCACCCCTCGGGATTGAACCCATGACCTACTGATGGTCATGGGGACTCAACCCACTCGGTGTCCTCCGTTGACGATGCGTCTACCATTAGACCACACTCGCCCACACAACTTTCAGCACCCCGGAAGTAATACTTAAGGGGGGCGAGGTAAAGCGAGCTAGGGATAGGACACCTAACCCTGCCATGACAATCTACCACAACGTACATCACGACACACTGGCTAACCTCCTGTAGGGCAATAAAAGGGAAAGATAACAGGAGACCAAGAAGGTGTTGTCTGGATTGGTAGGGATGGTAGTGGTGGGGCAAAGTGCGGAAATGAATGGGGAGCGGCCACGGTAAACACATCGGACAACGAAGCTCAAGCGGGAGTGGTCTTAGCCTGCCACGGGAAGGGGGGAGCTATGCGTTCCTCGGGATGCCGCAGCTACGGATTCGGGAGTGACATCGACTTCCGACAAGGAGGCCCACAAGAATACGGCTGAGGGAAAAGTACAGTGGCCGGAAGGGCCTAGTTGTAAGTGGAACTGGCCAGACCGGTACATGTAGCCACACCAAAGATTGGATCGAGAGAGTTACCCAGACGAGTGAAGAGCTACGTATACGATGACCAAACGAGCTGCGTAGATCGCAGTCGAGTGACAGTCCATGACCCTATAAAAACACAACACAGCCGGTCGACGGACCCCAACTCAACTACTATTCAGCATCAACATCGCGGGGACAATCTTTCCTCACAGCCAACTACATCTCGAGGATCCACAAGTATTTTCCACAAGCTGGCTATATGCACCATGATACTCTCCCCTTCTTCCGTTGAGTTGAGTAGAGCGCAACAGAATAGAACAGAATAGAATAGAACGGACCGATACTCACGACTTCAGCAAAATATTCTAGCTATATTCTAAATCTTTATCCTCACAACGGCCTCCCCTCGAACTTAGGACCAGCCAGCCACAATATAGAATCAAGTGTCACTATGATTACCCACCCAATAAAGAGAAGAGAAGAGAAGAAGGGAAAAAGGAAAAAGGGAGGGGGCCAAGAAAGAAAAGAAATCAAGACCAAGCCGCCAATAAGGTAAGTAAAAGAAACAAACGAACCAGCCAAACACAACGCAGATGCAATATTCAATTCCATTCCCACCCCCAGTCCCCAGTCCCCCTCCCCCCCCCCGCCCCCCACAAACTCACAAACGACTGATAATACTACCGTCAGGACTCCAAGGGAGGAGTGGGAAAAAAATCACAACACAAGAAAGAAGATAGAGAAGAAGAAGGAAGGATAAACGCCCAAAGCAAACTCCGTTATCCCCTGAACCCAAACAAAGCACACACAAAAAACCCCACAGCAAGTAAAAAATATGGTACGCAAATCCGATCACTCATTTCATCCGGAAGAGAGAAAAAAAAAGGGAGAATTAACAAAGAGAAAGAAAAGAAAAGGAGAAAGAAGGAAAAGAAACTCTCATCTTCCTCAATATGAATAATGGGGGGAAGGTAAGAGAAAAGAGAATCCAATATACAAATGTCCCACTAACATGCATTATTACGCCGCACTCGTCGTCCCCAAATCAACCTTTTTCGCCACGGGCTCACTGCCCCCCTCCTCCAACGGCCTCTTCACACCACCACCAGCACTTCCACCAGCGACGGCAGCGGCTGCAGCGGCTGCTGCTGCAGCCTCTTTAGCTTCCCGCTCCTTCTTTTCCTTTGCCACTAACAGTGCACGGTACAGTGCCTGCTTCTTCTCGATCGACAGGTTTTTATAGTTAGTCGTAGCCAGCGCTGTCGGCTTCTGCGCCTGCTGAGGAGTCTGTGTTTGCTGAGGCGCTTGTTGGGAGGTTTGTGCCTGTGGGGCAGCTGGGGCCTGAGCCGGGGCTTGGGCTTGAGCCGGAGCCTGGGCCTGAGCTGGGGCCGGGGCCGGAGCTTGAGTGGGAGCTGGGACAGGAGCAGCCGCGGCAACCGGAAGCTGCGGCTTCATAGGCGACTTCAAATCCCTGACGCCCCTCGCCTCCAGCAGCCTACTGAGCTGCTTGACGACCTCGACGCCCACGTTCTTGAGTTTTCCACTGATAAGCCCATGCACGACGGACTGCGCTTGCACGACCAGCTTCGGATCCAGCCCCGACGCGTCCCTGCTTGCCGGGTCCGACGAGACCCGCGAAAGCTGGTTCTTGAGCACCTCTATCGCGGCAATGATCTCCGGGGACGCTGCAAGCTTCGACGGCGGCGGGATGGGGGCGTGCGGGAACTGCTGCGTGGGTTGCTGCGTGGGCTGCTGCTGCTGCTGGGGCGGCGGGGGCCTGTGGACGGGGACCTGCTGCGGCTGCGGGGGCGGCGGCTGGTAGGCTAATGGCATAGGCGGCATTCTCTGCTGCTGCTGCTGCGGGTAGACCTGCGGGGGCGGCGGGGGCGCAGAGGGGTGTGCGTATTGCGGGCGCTGGGGGATGTGTGCAGGGTCCGGGGCGTACATGGGGATCTGCGGATGGAAGTGGTGACCGTTGGCCTGCAGCTGCTGCGACGCATGGTGCTGTTGATAGTACTGCATGTTTTGCTGTGGATGCGGCGGATGGTGCTGCTGCTGCTGGTATGCGGCGGGGCGCTGGGCGGCGATGTTGGCCTTGTTCTTCTCCTTCTCGATGGAGACGCCCTCGTTGATGCCCCACAGCCAGCCCTTCCCGCTGCGCGTAACCTTGGTGAACGCTTTGTGGGCGCCGAGGTTGTGGCGGACACTGCTCTGCCAGCCGGTGGTGGTGACCCGCAGCTTGAAGTAGGGGTACTTGCGCTCGATGGCCTTGTAGATCTGCGGGAGCGTGAGTGCCTGCTGGCCGCTGTTGGAGATGGCCTCGTGGATCAGAATGACATAGGAGGCCGAGGGCTTGAGCAGCGCCTCCGGGGGGTAGTCGGCCTCGTTGATCTCGGGCGATGGAGTGCGCTTCTTGGGCTGCGGCTTCTCCTTCTTGGGCTTTGGCTCCTTCCGCTCGCGCTCACGGCCACGGGGAGGGGATGGCTCCTGGTGGATGTTGGCGTGTGGGTGCATTGCGATCGGGGGCGTATAGCTCGGGGCCGAATTGTACAGCTGGGGATCGATCGGCGGGGCTGACGCATTGAACGCCGCGACAGCCATGAGGGGATTGGACGGCGAGAACGCCTGCTCCGGCTCGGGGATCATCTGCTGCTGCTGCGGCGGCGGCGGCGGAGGGGGAGAAAGCGATTCAGTCGCCGATGCCAGTGCAGCCATTGGGTCAGCGTATGTATGGTGGTTCTCGTGCTGCCCCTCCATGTCCTGTTTTGGCTGTTCTGGTACCGGTGGTTGCTGCTGCTTGGGCGGTCTTCCAGGCCCTTTCTTGGTGACTGGCGACTGCTGAGCCAATGATTTTTCAGCCTCTTTTTTCTTGGCGGGCGTGGGCAAGTACAGCTTTGTCGCCTTCTTGGGCTCCTCTCTGGGCTGCGGGAGGTGCAGCTTCTTCTGCTGCTCTTTGCGCTGCTCACGCTCACGGCGTTCTCGCTCCTTCTCGCGCTCCCGTTCACGCGCGAGCTTGTCCTTTTGACGCTGACGCTCCTCCTTCTCGAGTCTCTTGCGCTCTGCAGCGCGCTCCCTTTCTGCCTCCTTCTGGCGGCGTGCTGCCTCGAGCTTCTCCTTCTTTCTACGCTCCTCCTTCTGGCGGGCGAGCTCTTTGGCACGCGCCTTCTCCGCCTCAATCCGGGAGTGGACGGACTCGTCTTTGCGTGGGCGGCCCCGGCCCCGTTTCTTCTCGACCATGATAGGCTCAGGCGGCGGTGGGGCCTCCTCTTCCTCGTCGGAGGAGGACGAGAGCTCGCTCGAGGAATCGCCCTCGTTCTCGGCGTCGCCCTGCTCGGCCTCGTCGTCCTCGACCTCGACCTCCTCCTCCTCCTCCTCGTCCTCGTCGCCCTCCTCGTCCTCATCATCGTCCTCCTCGTCCTCCTCGTCGTCCGAGCCCTCCATGCTCCCGTCACTGTCAATTTCGCCGTCGCCCTCTTCATCCATCTGGGCCATGTCCTCGTCCTCGTCCTCGTCCTCGTCCTCGCTGTAGTCGTCGGTCTTGACTTCGTTGCCATGCTCGTCTGTGAACGCCAGACTCATCTTGCCCTTCCCTCTGCCTGGTGGCGGCCGTGCCGGCTGCTCCTGCTTCTTCTCCTCAAACTGGCCCCCGCCCTGCTCAACCGGCACCACAATCTTGAAGCCGATGCCGCCAATCTGGACCCTCATGCCGGCCTCGGGAACAACCCACGTGGTCCCCGACCCCACAAACTCCTCGTCCACGAACGCCCCGTTCTTGCCCGTGACCTTGAACTCGAACCGGCGCTTGGCAAAGTTGTACGTCAGGAGTGCATGTCTCCGCGAGATGTTCTTCCGCGGAGGCAGCGGCAGCGTGTCCGCGCCATTGAGCGGCAGGTGGATGACGGGTATGTCGTCCTCCTCCTCGGCCTCCCCTCCACGGAGCATCTGCGGCCTCATCACATCGTCGCCACCACCGCCACCACCGCCACCACCGCCGCCGCCGCCGCCGTCGCCGCCACCGGCGTTCTCGTCCTTCTTCTTCCTCCGCTTCTTCTTCTCCCTCTTCATGCTCATCGCGCCAGGCGCCGTCTTCGGATCAAACCCGCCAAACCCCATGCCCATGCCCGCGCCGCCCACAACCGTGCTCCCGTCGGGCCCGCACTGCTGGAACGAGCTGCTGGTGGCGCCCTCGGCGCGCCCAAACACCACGGACGAGTTCTGCACGTAGAAGACCTGGCCGTCGTCAAAGTCCAGCCGCACAAACGCATTGATGACGTGGGCCGCGCACTCGACCAGGTCCTGCAGCGACGCGGCGTGCTCGCGGTTGCGCAGCTCCTCGAGGCCTGCGATGCCGGCGTTGAGCGAGGACCGGCGGCGCGCGCGCGGGTCGGGGTCGGCTAGGAATTCGTGCAGCTCGCCGGGGTGCACGACGGGAGAGGGGGTGACTTGCGATTGCGGCTGCTGCGGGGCGGTGGGGATCGGGAGGGGGGGGAGGGCGGGCGCGGTGGTTGTGGTTGTGGTTGTGGTGGGGGGGTGTGGGTCGGCGGCGATGGGGATGGGGATGGGGATGGGGATGGGGGGGACGGCGGGGAGGGCGAGCGAGAGGCCGAACGGGTCGAGGGGGTCGAGGGAGGGCACTACCGCCGCGGGGGTGGCTTCAGCGGGGAGCAATGGCGCGGCTTCTACTGCTTCTGGTATAGGCGGCGGCGGCGGTGGGGGTGGGGGTGGTGGGTGAGCATCGTCGGTTCCGGACATTGGATGGTCCTCCGGCTGCGTCTGTGTCTGTGTCTGTGTCTGTGTCTGTGTCTGTGTCTGCGTCTGCACAGGCGGCTCCGCTTTCTGCACTTCCGGCACCGGGCTGCCCGCTTTCTCCGGCACCCGCATCGGCGTGTCCTCGCCCTGCTTCTGCGGTTGCTGCGGTGCCGCGGGGAGCATCTCCTCAGCCACCGGGGGTGGGGGCGCATCAACGACACCACCACCACCACCACCACCCCCGTCTTTTCCCATGTCCACCTCCTTCTTCTCCACCCCCGCCGATTCCTTCACTTCCTTCACTTCCTGCCCCTCCTGCTCCTGCCCCTCCTCCGTCCGCTGCGTCGTCGTCGTCGCCGCCGTCTCCGCCGCCTCCCTCATCACCGCGTCATCGCTAACCGACGCCGGCGGGTTGTTCTCCATCGGGGCCAGATGCTGCTGCTGCTGCTGCTGTCTCACCAGCGTGTTCGTGGCTGTCTGTGTTTTTCCTCGCGAACAGTAAGTAGTTGTGGATGTGTATATGTATATGTATGTAGTTGTAGAGAATGGGTGGTTGTGGTGGTGAGAAGAAGAAGTGAGAGAGAAGTGAGAGAGAGAGAGGGAGGGGGGTTGTTGTCTCCCGCCGTTGTTGTCGTCGCTGTCGTCGCTGGGGAAAGAAAGTGACGGACGGATGAAATGGGAATGGCCGAGCGTGCGAGGTGGTGCTTGGCTTGGCGCTGGGTTAGGGTTGCGTGGGGCATGCACGCGCAGGGGAGCGTGCAGCGGCGGGAGCGAGTGGTGCGGCGGGCGATTGGTGGGTGGGATTGTGGATGTGATATAATAGGACTGGGAGGAGGTACTGGGAGGAGGTACTGGGGGGATTGAGACTCTGGGAGCGGGGAGGGGTGTGCAGTTGAGTGGGTCAATCAATCTGAAATCTACATTATAATTGTGTTTGTACTCGGTCCTCTAAGTATGATCCTCTAGGTCTCAGCTACATCAATCTAACAATCTACAGTACTGCTTCACCACACCTCACCACCCACCACCAAGAACAGCACTGGCAATGGCCGCAACCCCCGGCTCCCACCTCATCCTCCTGCACCAGGTCCCCTCAAAACCCAACACCAAAGTGCGCTTCCTCGGCTGGTACTCCCCCCCTCCCCCCTCCATATGCCCCACCCCATCCCTCCCCTCCCACCCCTACAAACCACAACTAACACCCACCCCAGCGTCACAACCCACGACCCCACCTCCCCGCTCGTCCACCTCACGCACCCGCCCTCGCGCCTCGCCATCCCCGTGGACATCAGCCTCGTGGCGCCCAGCCTGCCGCCGGGGTCGCTGCGCGACGGCGAGT
The DNA here is from genome assembly GCF_020137385.1 of Morchella sextelata. Lineage (NCBI taxonomy): Eukaryota > Fungi > Ascomycota > Pezizomycetes > Pezizales > Morchellaceae > Morchella > Morchella sextelata. The sequence continues at coordinate 1,226,082 of NW_025408619.1, read as the reverse complement.
GGGTCAATGTGGTCGGGTACACGCCGCCTGTGGGCGAGGAGCTGGTGGTGACGGCGCTGCTGCTGTGGGGCGCGGGGGCGCTGAGGTTGGGGGAGTATGAGCGGGTTGTGGGTGGGTTGGCGGGGGGGGGGATTAAGAGGGGAGAAGGGGGAGAAAGGGGGAGGGGTGTAGGAGAGGAGGGAGAAGAGGGGGGGGGGGGGGGGGAGAGAGGTGTAAGGGGGATGGGGTACTAATGGGTTATGGGAGGGAATTAGGGGCAGAGGGGGGGTAATTGGGGTAATTGGGGGTAAGGGTGTCAAGTAAAATCGTAATTATAATCATTGGCTTTTTAGTATTCGGGCTTCAATGTTGCGGACTAGTTAGTTAGCTAGCTCCTGGCTATTTACTAACACTGACTGCTACTAACAGCTGTTTGATACTGATACTGGGATACTGATAGTGTTTGACTATTATTACTAGCTAGCTACCACTGATAGCTCCTGGCTGTCACTGCTAGCTACTACTACATAACACTTGCTATCACTACTTTACGTACCAACACTGTCACCAATGAATGGCTATCACTACAAACTACCACCAACGCCAATGGCTATCACTACCGCTACTAACTCTCACCAACGGCCAACACTTGCTACTACCAATTGCTCCTGGCTACTAACAATAATAGTAATAATATTGATACTAATCCCCAGTACCTAGAAATGCAGACGACAACCCAGTGCTCTAGATGCAGATGCAAACCCCTTCAAAAACAACCGTCTAATGATCTACTCGGTCTAAAACACCGACCCAATGAAGGAAAGCAGTCGACAAAAGAGAAAGGAAGAAAAAAAAAGAAAGAAGATTCAAGAGAAAAAGAAAAAAGAGAACCCAACCCAAAGTCTAACCTAACTACGCATACCCTTCTATCCCAACCCCCAAACCGACTACCCAAACCAGCACGCCCCAGGAACCCACAACACAAAGGAAACAAGAAAACGAACGACCAAATAACCCTTCCCAAACGCAGGAAAGCAACATCAAAATACACCCCCAACAACAATCCTAAAGCAGGAAAACTCCAATAAACCGCACAACTACCACCCCCACCTCCCACCCCCCCGTCCCTCCTCCCACCACCGTCCCTTCCATACCTTCACCCTCTCCGCCACCTCCTCCAACCCCACCCTTCCCTCCTCCCCCCTCCCAAAACACCCCCTCACCACCCCCTCCACCACGCCCCCCCTCGCAACCCTCACAGCCCTCTCCCCACCCCTCACCCACCCCACCGGATCCCCCTCCCTCGCATAAATCCCCACATGCCTCACGCCCTCATAAACCTCACTCCCCAGCGCCGCCGCCAGCAGCGTCATACCCACACTATACACATCCGCACTCCCCCTCAACGGCGCGCCCCCCCCGCCCAAAAATCCCCTCAACACCTCCGGTGCCGCAAACCCCGTCGTCACCGCACTCACTTCCTCCCCCCCGCCGCCGCCCCCGCCGCCCAGCTGCGCGCTCGAAAAGTCGCACAGCACGGGCTCCATCAACGCCGCACCGGGGTTCTCGGCGCAGTACGCATCCCACACCTCATCACCCCCCGCGTACGGGCGCAGCAGGACATTGCCCCACTTGATGTCGCCGTGGACGACGCCGGCGGCGTGCACGGCGCGCACGGCGGCCACGAGGCGCTCCGCCAGGAAGAGCCACTGCGCGAAGCCCAGCACCGGTTCGCCGCGCTGGGTCTTGGTCTTTGTTGTGGCGGGCGCGGCGCGGGCGAGGGACTCGAGCGTGCCGGCGGCGAGGTGGTCTAGGTACAGGTGCGCCGTCTTGGGGTCGTAGTAGTGGATTCTCGCAATGCACGGCGGGGATGCGGTGAGGGTCGTTGTGAGGTGTGATAGGATTGAGGCCTCGGCGTGGAGGATGGGGAGGGCGGAGGGGTTGGAGGGCGTCTTGACGGCGAGCTGGGGGGTCAGCGCGTAGACGGTTGACCAGGCGCCGGAGCCCAGTTTGGCTGTGTAGGGGGTTGAGAGGAGGTGCTGGGGCGGGGCGGGGGTGGCGGTGAGAGGGTGTGGGGTGAGGGGGGTGAGCGGGGGGGTGGGGTGCGTGTAGAGGGAGGTCGGGGGGATGGTGATGGGGGTGGGGAGCTTGGGGGCGAGGGGAGACATTGGAGTTGGTGGGTGGTGAGTCTGGCTTGTCCTGGCCTGAGCTGTGGGTTATGAGTGATATTCGAATTGGCTGTGAGTATTCGGGTCGTGAGGAGGATGGGCGGCGCGGAGTTTAAGTACTCGGCGCAACGAACAGGGTGACGGCAGCAGTACGTGGTAAAGGCCGATGTCGACTCGATACTATTTATGTCCGTCCAAACACAGGTAAGGTGCGTGTGGCGAGACAAGGATAGAATAGATTATAGAATGCCGATTGGAGAGGTAGGCGGGTGGGGTGGCGGACAGATATATATATATATGTCTGGATAATCTCCACGCGGAAGCAGTATCGTGAGTAAAAGTACTCAAACGGTTAACGAATTCGGGGAAAGAAAGAAGGAACAAGAATTGCCCGCCTGAATGCCTTTCCTTTTCTTCCAGCTAGAGTAGTAAGTACCTAGTAGTCCCAAGAGCAGCAGCAGAGCAGGCCAGGCAGGAAGGATATATATGTGAGGCAGTCCAGACAGTCCAGGCAGGCAGGCAGGCAGTCAAGTTAGGTTGTGAAGAAATTGAGTGAGTGAGTGAGTGAGTGAGTGAGTGAGTGAGTGCCATGCCCGCCCACCCAACAACCTTTTTTTTTCCCCTTCCCATCCCCACTCGTGGAGAACGCAAGAGCGAGCGCAGTGCAGTGCAGAGAGCGTGCAGAGTGTGCAGAGCGTGCAGAGTTCTGTGCGGTGCTGCTGCTCAGGAAGAACGAGGAAGCACTAAGACGTGCTAGCCAAGCGTTTCAATTCCCCCACACATCCACACATCCACACATCCACATCCATCCACATCCATCCACATCCACACCCATGCCCACGGTCTCTGTCTCTCCACAGACACGCGGCGCAGACACACAACAGCACTTGGAGAGTAATAGAAAAGAAAAGCTCGCTGTGTGACGTATGTCGATCCTCACATCCCATCCCCATCCATTCCATCCCCAAAGGTCCACAACCAACTCCCGGGGCGTCCATGGTGAAGAACCGTTTACCCCCCCCCCCCCCCCCCCCAAAATGGATCCTCATCCCCCATCATGCCCACGACTAAACAAAAACGAAAACCTGCTCTTTCCCGAATCCGAAAAGCAAAAACAAAAAAAGACAAGCAAGCAAAAATTAAACCCCCAAGCCCGAGACCAGGACCAAGACCAAGAAAAACCCACCTGCAGCGGTGGACGTCAATTATCCCGGACGAAACGGAAGCACCGGGTCTTATCTGGCTATTGCCGGTTGAAACAGGAACGTTTTTCCTTTTCATGACTCGGTAAACTACACTTTTTTTCCTTCAAACCACCGCACGCGCACCAGAGTAGTAGTAGAGGGATTTTCCGGAGATAATAGTACTATAGATAAGCGACAGGGATTTGGGGGGGGAGTGTAAAGTAAAGTGTAGAGCGACATGTAGGTGTAGGTACAGGTAAGGTATGGATGGCATATGTAGGTGGTATGTAGTTACGGACTGACGGCCGGACGAACATGACGACGAGCAAGGCGGGTATCGGTTGTGTTTGTGATAATTTTCATTTCCCTTCTTCCCCCTTCACGCACACTAGGTTTGAAAGGAAGCCGTAATCTGTAATCTATCAATCCTCTATCTCTTGCCCTCGAGATAGGTTAGGGAGGTAGATAGAGATAGCTATCTTTGCTTTCTCTCACTCTCTCACTCTCTCTCGCTCTCTCTCGGGCTGTGCAGGTAAGAGGTAGAGTTGTACGACGGGATAGAGATAGAGAGAGGTGGAGTGCGCCAGAGATAGAATATAAAAATACACATCTTCAAGCATAACTCCGATAAGTGCTGACCGCCCAGCCAACCCAATTTGAGCCTCAATGTCCGTGCGCCTAGAGTACATACATACAAATTACATCTACATACATCATGTACCTACGCCGGCTAATTCCATCTGCCTCTTCCTCTCGCTCTCTCTACTTCATCTTCTCCACAACCACCACATACAAACATAAATCCCCGTCTATCGTACTTCCATCCCTCCGCTCTCCGCACAACGGTCCAAACAACACGACAGAACATGTCCTCTCCCCACAGGGCCTCAACATCCAAAAGCCGAGAAGTTAGGCACGACTGTAGATCTCCTCGTGGGTGTGTTTCTGCACTTTGATTCGCCAATGGGGACCACCACCCTCGCCTCTCATCTCTCACCTCCACACACCCACACATGACACCTGTGGAGTAATAACCGGGGCCCGAACGTCAATAACATTGCATAACCTCGACACAGCCACGCGCGGCGAGGCGGTAGGGATGAGTTTGACGTTCGCCTTCCTCCCTCCCCGAGGATATATTGGAAGATCAGCAGTGAAAGGGTCCACCACTTGGCAGTAGAGCCAGGTTGCCTGAATTGACTTCTCATCCACTCACTTGCACACTTTGTCTAAGCATCTTCTCTGCTTGCCTGAGAACTGCTCCGCTATGGTGCGTAAGTATCTACTCACTCCCATCCATGATATTCCATAGAAAACCACTGCTACAAGCCACCCCCGGCAACACCATCCGCCCATCACCACAAGTGCAAGAAAATCCACGCCCGATGGTTCAAACCCCAATTGCCAAAAACCTGAAAAGAAAAAAAAAATGAAAAAAATGAGAGAAAAAAAAAGCAGTAAGAGGTTGTTTCAAAAGCAAGAGGAAGAAGAAATTAGAAAGACACGGTTCGCGATCGGCAGCACGTGGTCGCCGCAGATCGGATTATGTGTAATTAAGTAGAGTACCGTATTCCCCCGCTTTTTTGAATTGGCGTTGGGGGAAGAGAGGAGTTGGCAAGTTGGAGTGGGTATCGTGATTGCGATTCTGCCTGTCGCGGGTGGTGTGGGGGGCGAGTGAGGGGTTGTGATCGATGGTTGCAATTTAATAGTCTGTGCGCTGCGCGCGGTAGTCCCGTGCTCTGGCATGCATGGTATTCTCCAAATGTGAGGCCCATTCTATGATAGGCGCTCTACTCTACTTTAGAGTATGGTTGCAGATACATAGAGATCGATGTCGTGACTCAAGGTTTTTTCTAATTGATCAGAAACCTGGATCGCACCTAGGCTAGATTAGATACAGAGCACATATAATTGACTCCGGCTCCAAGCATATAGAAGAGCCATTGGATAAATTGATGCAACTGATCTGTATGATCTGATGTTACATGGGCATATGGATGTTCATCGTGACTGCCTAAATGCACCCCAAGTCCAATCCAGGGGAACGATGCTATGAATGACTGCCAGAGAGATGAAGATGCCAGATTTCAGATGTATAGATCACCCCTGCCGTTTCAAATGTTGGAGAAGGAGCTCTTGGACGCCTAGTAACTAGCACAAGGTTTAAATTTAACTTCTCAACAATATAGTGTTTACTCGCACTCGTCTTGCGAATCAAGGGGCAGTGAGGCGGACCCAAGATATAGGGTTATTATTCAGGGGCCTATTCTATGTAGCCCTCAATCGATAAACTTTGTCAGTACACAAGACTACTCATTAAGGTTCGAGGCTTAAATCACTGCTGTGGTACTTGCGTGACCAATGCTAGCCAGACGTAGTCGTATGAAGCCCGCCATAATAAGGCTGCGGGCGTAAATTTAAAAAGGGGAGCAAGTCAAGCATGAAAAACAATGTTACTATCGCTCGTTGCTTTGATTGGTAGGCCTTCGAACCATGTTTTGTGGTTTGAGAGAGTGATCTTCGCCCTGAACTTTACAATACATCGCGTTTAGGAATAAAGGAGAGATAGATCTTCGTCTGTGGCTACACGGTGTCATCAGCGAGAGGGACGGGGAGTGACATACTACACGGATGACAACATGTATGTACCTGCAAATGGTACAAGGAAAGTACGTAGGTATTGGGTAGAGACAGATAGCACAGAACTCAAGACAAAAGCAAAAAAGAACAGGTTATCAACAGCTGGGGAGCAAATAAATAACCATATATAAGAGCCTACCAACCTATCAGTTTTCCAAGCTCCTAAACCTGAGTCCTTCTACTACATTCTCCCCGGCCTAAACCTCGAATAGTATTCATAAGCCCTTATATGCCGGTATACAATACGCTGTAGGTTTTGTCGTTGTAGGTTTTGTCGTTGTAGGTTTTGTCGATGTCGTTTAAATGAATTGGCCCAACCTAAAGACGCAACTATCGATTAAATTGAGCTATTAAAATGAGACGGTTATGGCTGAACATTATTGTTTCAATGGTTATAAGCCCGAGCCTGAAGGTTTAGGGTAGTTAGTAAGTTTAAGGGAAAGGTATTTAGTACGACGGTGAGTTAGTGAGTTGATAAACTGGGGAAAGATACTCTAATAGATTTCACGGTAGCTAAGGGGTTTAGGATTTTCTTGTGAAATGGGACCAGAACCATGGATGGCCTTGCCCCATATCAATCCATAAACTGTCCGATACCGGCCACCGCTCTTGAGTAAAAATCTCTATAGTTCTGTGGTTAATATGTCCCTATGATTTCGTCTACTCCTGTCCTGCTCGAATGTGTCGTTCGCCGCTCGGCTGCAGCTGAATCACACAATCTCACTCGTATATGCAAGCGCAACATCCAGCCCAGCCTTAGGTATTTACCTATCCAGCTGTAAAGAAATACCACCAACTATAGGAGGTCTCTTTCTTTCCACATTTTATTTTTGGGTTTTTTCCTCCGTTTATGGGCTTGACGTAGCTGTTATGTTTTTCTGTTATCCCTTGGCCAGGTGCGAGCGGGAGAGGGAAGGTTTAGCCAGCAGTTCCATTCTTTGGACTGAGCACGGTAGTAGTGTTTACACATATTCCGAGAGGTTGCGTGCAGTTACCTCAGAGGCCTTTAGACAATTGGGTTTCCTTTCATTTTTCTTTTAAAACACAGTGTCTCCCCAGGGCAAACCCCCTGAAGGATTTGACTTTGGGGGAAAGTCAATTGTTTCTGCACAACAAGCGGAGAGCATGCTTGCTTTTTCGACAGATTTCAAACTCTAGAACGCGCTGTAACCACAGCCCTTGATGTTCGGGGGGTAAATATGTAGTGTGGCCTCGTTATCTTGCATATATAGCGCTCGAAGGCTGAATGATCATTTCCCTAGTGAGAGAGAGAGTAAAAGTAAAGCAATAGCTACATACTTTGCCTTGTCTTGCTCGGGGCGCCAAGTCGGTTACATACTGTCTTTAAGTGGTTCATATCCTTTGACCATGAGATACTCAGAAACGAACTACGATAACCGGAGGGGAGGGAGGAGCTCAACTAAAATTTGATGGGAGCAAGGCAAAGAAGGGAAGCGATCATTCCCCAAGCTCCTCAGACACTAGACTCCAGAAATTAGTACTGACATCTAATAATCGTGTCTCCATCCTGCTGGAAGAGATGAAAAGAGACAGTGCGGGAACAGGAGCGCCCAGGCAACCCCACCATAAGTTGGGGGAAAGAACTATCCCCGCGTAGCTGAGAAAGAGAACACGAAATGGGATGCCTGGAGGACGCTCATTGTACCACCTGTTTATGCTTCATTGGAGATGAAGGGAGATAAAGGCAGAGGTAAAAGAAAAGACGGCTTGTCGTGTACCAAAACCACCTTAGCACTAAGGGGGCTCTAAGACCACAAAACTTACATAAGTGACTAGTAATAGGTGCGCATGCCTCCAACATTAATGGCGCCTCGCCCGCCTAATGTATTCTCTAACTACCCCTCTCCCGGGGTTACCGTATGTTTTCGTGCTCGAGTCACAGGCTATCACTCGGCCGGTGACTCTTTACAGCACAGTCAGCCTCCTGTCTTGGCAGCAGTGCCCTCCAATAATTTGTCGAAACACCCTTTCCCCTTCCCAAACCTCTTTTACACAAACGGCTGCCGGATGAGCCGAGAGAAAGCTTTTGAAATTATGTAGTTGTTGCCCCTCCTCTTGACCACGCTCTTTCCTAATTAGCCTTGTTCCTCTTTCCCCTCTCCCGTGCAAAGTAATATAAAAGGAGCAAGAAGGACTCAGCGTAGGGTCTATATATCAACATATTCGTGGGTGGTAACTACAACTTTTCAGATCCGACCTTTGGTCTGCACAAATCTTCCGGTGTAGTAATAAACAGAGGTCTAGCAAGGCGTAGCATACAGCTAGCACCACTAAACCAACTGGGAAGGGGGATGAGCTATAACCCTATCTCTCGGTTTCTGACCGTGTGGCGCGCCCCCAGCTCTAAAAGATGCTACAAAAAGTATTGAGAAGGCCAAGTTGTCATATATTATTATTTATTTCTTTACACCACCGCAATGACTATCAGTCGAGTGATATTCCATGCACAGCTTCGATCATCACGGATAGTGCATGCAGTCAAGTGCATGCAGTCAGCACCCAGAGCCCATCATTCCATACACATCTTGTAGACCTTTCCCACGCAAATGTAGTTCATGATCCCATTCCCCCAATAAGTAATATTTGCTTTTGCGGAACGACCAGTATCCGTGCCCGTACCGCACTATATAGGATGCCATACACCACAAAGCTCCCCAATGGCCAAAGCTGTGTGTAGTTAAGCTGTAGTTATAATAGACCAGCACACCCAAGCAGCCCAAGGTGAAGCTCTACAATATTACGAATGATGATGCAACTAACCCAGTGTTAATTGTAAGCTGCATATAACTACCCCCATCTGTATAATATCTAATCAAGTAATCAAACGATCACGAACCCTCAACCCGCAGGGATTATACGGATACGGTGCCTACTACCGCCATAACTCGAAAAATTGGCTAGATCAAAATTACTTGTACGGGAAACTTCTGGTGCAGATCGATGCCATTCAACCAATCACTCAAGTGGTAATCCCTGGACGGAGATAGCCAATTTTTCGAGTTTTGGCGGTAAATCCCTGAAGCTGTTGTAGAGCTCCGAACGTTCCGGTCATCTTTCTTCTGTGCGACGGTAGCTCCAGGAGCCAATGATTACCCACAGCTGCACTTCCGAATCGGGTAGTAGCAGTGAACATCAACCAGACCACATCCATACAGTAGTAGAGAGCATCTGAGTATATAAACCCCACAATGCCTCTCCAACCAACCCGCACACAGAGATCCCACATCTCCAGCTCCAGAAAGTAATAAGAAATGACACACCCAAAGCGCCGCGACATCGAATTCCCGACTCTCGACGGCACCACCCTCCGCGGCTGGTTCTACCCCACAGGCCAAAATGCACCCTCAATTATCCTAGTCCACGGAGTTAGTATCCTCCCTCCCTTGACGTAACACACTTTCGGCTAACACTCGTAAGCTTGCCTGCCTGAAAGAATGGTACTTCGACACCCTCGCCGAATACTTCCAATCCCACGGCGTCTCAGTCCTCCTCTACGACCACCGCAACTTCGGCACCTCTTCAGGCACCCCGCGGCACGAGATCGACCCAAACCTGCAGCAATCCGACGTGCATGATGCCGTCACCTACCTCCTCAGTCTTCCCGAGCAAGTGGACCCCACCAAGCTCGCCGCCCTCGGATACAGCTACGGCTCTGCGCACTGCGTCCGCACCGCCACCCTCGACCGCCGGGTCAAAGCCGTTGTCTCGCTCGCCTCACTCACAAACGGCGAGTGGCTGCTCAACTGGGCGCACCCCGACCGCGACGCCTGGGACCGCCGCATCTTTGCGGACCGGATAGCGCGGGTTGGCGGCAGCGAGCCCGAATATATCCGTGTTTCGCCGGAGGTGGGGGAGGATATGCAGGAGGCGGAGAAGACTTCGTTCATGGCGGCGCCGGATGGAGCAGAGTTCTACTCGCGGATGAAGGCGGAGGTGACGCCGCAGTGGGAGAACAAGCTGACCTTGCAGAGTGTTTTCTGGGTACGGGGGTACCAGATGGAGTCGTCTTTACCGACGCTGGCGCCGACGCCGTGGTTGATGCTTGTGGATGAGCGTTCGGTTGAGATGTATCGGCCGGTGTGGGATAAATCGACGGGACCGAAAGAGTGGGGGGTTATCCCCGGGGCGCACTTTGATGTGGTGCAAGGCGAGGGGCTGGTGAAGGCCTTTGAGCTGTCGTTGGACTTTTTGAAGAGGCATTTGGGATTTTAGGTATATGTGCGTGAGAAACTAGAGCGAGCTCAGTTCTTGATAACAGATTACTCCACTCATATCTTTAAAAGAAGTTAGCCTACCGCCGAGATAGCTTCTCATTTGGCATAAGACATTGTAAATAAGTGCTGGTTTTAACTGAGCGGGGTGCTTGTGCACCAGATTTTCAGAATCAGGATCATCCGAATCGAGGTTCCGTCCTCTTTGAGCTCCATTGTTTCAATTTCGCGTTCACACTCCAAAGGGTATGTTAAAGTCGATCTGGCAACAAACTAATTCTAACCCCGACATACCCTTCGAAGTGTCAATCCGCTAGACACTCTCGGAGCTTTAGATATCCGTACAAGCCTTAGACGAGAGTTATAAAATAGGCTTACACATTCGAGTGAGAAATTATGATCGAGCCTGTTTGCAAATCAGTGATACGAAAGTCTTTTGATACGCATGCTACGTATATAGCAGAGATGGTCCTAATCTCGGGTATTATAGACCACCGCCCATCACATTCTTTTTTTCTCGTTCGGCTGTGGCCTTATAAATTCCTATGCCATCAGCCCAATAGACGGCTCCTCTTCACCCCAGAGGGGAGGGGAGGCTCGGTCTCTTCGATCGCCCGCCGTTTAGCTAGACAACTAAAAATCCGCAGTAATTCTGTCTCGTCGAGACCCTATATGCCGCCCCTCTCGAGCCTACCAAGTCCTTGTGTACCCTTCAACTCTCGAAGCTAGTGCTGCCAGTCAGATGACAAATCATGATTGCGAATTATTGCCCCTACCGGGCCAATGCGAGTGACGCCTTGTGAATCTGCGTCCGCTGTTTTTCTTGTGTCCTAGATAGATGGTGAATTCTCTCCCTTCTCCGTTGGGAGTGTCCAGTCGATGCAAGGCTGAGGTGTGGTTAGTGGGGTGTTAGGAGCGGCCCTGTTGCTGGAGGTACCGATGGGACTGCGACAAGTATTTACATGTAGTGGACGTTGTTTGCCGTTCTGTGTGGTAAGAATATCACGTCGCTTAGTAGGGCCCCATCAGTGAATGAGATAACCTTGCTAGTGGAGCTACCGTGTGTGTGGTGGATGAGAATAGAAAAAAGCAGCGCGGTGATGCGGATGGAGAGTGAGGAAGCGAGAGAAGAAAGGAGAAGAAACGAAAGAAGGAAGACGAAGAAGATGAAGATGAAGGACGGCAGGGCTTTGGAGACCGCAAGACCAGGCTGTGTCATCGGTGCTTGGCTTCTCTTGGCTTCCACTACATGTACGTACAATGTGTAGCTTACCCAAACCTGCGCGAGCTCGCAAGTATGGTTTAATTCCGCTAATAGATACACGTAGCGGGGTAAGCTGTACTCTACTCAAACCCTTAATTCGAGGATCGAGTAGCTATGCTACATGTAGTCACCGGCGAGCTCCCGCAAGCGGATTCTCCTGTTCAACGGAGGTCCAGCTTTGTGAAAACACAATTTCGTCGCCACAGAAGACCGAAAGTCATTATACGCCCATTCATAAACCATCACTCGCTGCTCCGCCCTGCAGTCTAATTCGACCCACCAGCGAATAGAGCATACGGTACTTGCTTAAACTTCTAACTATGATACGAGCTATAACTTTCTCAGCCAAGTCTCAATGATGAAAGCCTGTAAAAGGCTCGATAGTTGATCATGGTTTCCACAATACAGCCTCTCCGAGCTCATAGCCTTATCCCTGTTGCCAATGATCGTCTTAGCATATGTACAGTCTATCGATCTCCCGTCTTGGCAGGGAAATGATTGCTGGTTAGCTACTAGGAAATTAAGGCCCAATAAGATGATTGGCTTAGCCAAGGAAAGTCAACTCTGAAATACTCGGCAAAACGAATTAAATACTGAACGTCGACTGCACTCATCCGTTTATCCTTAGGCTCCCTAGATGTTAAGAGTCTATATATACACTTGGTATCCAATTCTTCAGGGGTACAGTGCGGTGGCATGATGGATCCATAACCATGGCGTGCAGTATTGCGATATAGTATGTCATCCTTGATTGTGTTTTGTCTTGTAGTGGCTATACTGCTATGGAGCAGTAAATCGGCCAATTACGATCTATATATGTTCTGGAAGCTTATTATGGACCGATGTCTTCCTGACTAGATGGGCTGCATGGATTGCGATGTATACTCCACTTGAGCTTCCTGAATATAACTATAGTGTAATTATAAAAAAACCCAATAGACAGAATCATGGGATAGAACACAATTAAATTTAGCTGAATTTCAGTGCTTTATGCCGAAATAATTTTACTGCCGGTAATAAAATTCCTTTGAATTTACTGTTTCTTGTTGGATAACTTTGTTTTTATAATACACTCCCAACCGTAATTATTCGACCATTACTAGATTTTCCTATCTCTAGGTATATTAAGAAGTTGATAAGGGTAGTGAAAGTTGATAACGATTATGGCTGTGGTATCAGTATCGTTACCGCCAAGACCTCGAATTTCTCCATACTCTCACCCGTTACACAGCTTCCCACAACGCGATATCCCAACTCTCCTCCAAATCCCAAGTCTCCAAATCCCAACCCACCAAAGCTCACAACCTCACAACCTTATACTCACAACCCACAACCCACAATGTCACTAATCTCCGCCTCCCACGACTCTCTCCCCTGTAAGCCACCCCTCAATCCCCTTCCCCTTCCCCTTCCCCATCCCCACCCCCAATCCCACATCCACTAACACACACACCCAGACATCGAACCCACCCCCACCGCCCCCGAACTCTCCCAAATCACCGCTCTCATAACGCGCGAGCTCCCCAGCACCCGCCTCACCACCCCACACCCCCTCCTCCCGCCTCTCGACGACGCCACCTTTAGCCCAGCCATCACGCAAGAGCTCGCCCGCGTCGCCGCCGGCGAGCCACTGACGGGCGGTATCGACCTCACCCGGTACGAGCCCACCGCGCCCGCCGAGGGGGCCCCCGCGGCCGACTACGAGAGCGCGCTCGCGTCCGCGTACGCGTCCGGCGAGCACCTCAAGACGCGGCTCACGAACCTGACGCTGCTGAACGAGTTTGGCAAGAACGCGTGGCTTGTGCACAATTCGCAGCTCGAGCAGATCCTGACGGGGCTCGAGGAGGAGCTGATGGTGCTGAAGACGGAGTGCGAGGTTGTAAACAAGGAGCGCAAGGGGCTGCAGAAGGATGTTGAGGTTGAGCTGAAGACGCTCGAGGAGCGGTGGCGGAGGGGGATTGGGAGGGTGCTGGAGGTGGAGGTGGCGGCGGAGAAGGTGAGGATGGAGATATTGGAGAGGAGGAGGCAGGGGACGGCGGTGTAGGGCGGGTGGGTGGATTGAGGGTGTAAGTTGTTTTTTTTCTTTTCTTTTTTTACGTTTTTTTTTTTTTTTTTAGAGCTCCGGGCTGGAATACCTTTTTTTTTTCTTCTTCTTTTCTCTTTGTATTACTACAGTGCATAGTTGGTTTTCTGCAATTTATGTACTACGATCATTTCCGTGAGGCTTTAGACATTCGGTCTCAACTTCCAGACAAAACAGAAAACATGACTGAAAACGAGAGAGACAAAAAATAGAATCAAGTGGGCAGACGGCTCAATTTTGCACGGCAAGCATCATCAAAATAAGAATAAACTCCCTTGAAAGCGAGCGCCAGCCCCTCCCCCCCAAACTACTTGCTTGTAGAGCGGGACATGATAAACTCGCCCAATGCCTCATCCACACTATCCCATTCATTCCACCTCTATCTTAAAGACTGACCAGGAAAGAAAAGGAAATAAAGATACTAGAAGAAAAGAAGCCCCCGCCACTTTGTTCCCCTCCCTCCAATAGAAACTTTTGTGCCTCGTGCAACTCACCTGTCCATTGATACGTGCGCGGGTACCCATTTCAAGGTCAGGGGAGAAAAGTAAGGTGGGAAATGAGCAAAAAGGCAGTTACACCGAAACAAGAACAGAAAACAGGAACACCAAACAACCTCTAGCTACTCATGCAGTAGCTAATGACCAACACCCGCGCATTGAAGCAACCCGCCCTGTAAACACCGTAACGACCCGAGCAGTAGTAAGGAAATTTGGCATCCATCCTCCACTACACCTCTACTGCTCTACCTCTACCAGCCGCCTCCCCAAAAACATCCAATCCACCATCGAAGCCTCCCGGAGATCCGGGGCTGCCAGCTTCAGCTAGCGGATCCACGCCTTCGGCCAGCCTGGGGTCGTTCCTCCGCATGATTTCCGTCACAGGCCCCAACAATCGCTGGAAACCATCCTTACCCAACGTTGCCAACTTCATCTTTGTGATCGCCCTCACGCTGGCTGCACGTGGCGCATCGTTCAACAACGCCAACTCGCCGAAATAGTCGCCTTTCCCAAGCTTGTTAACAGCCTCTTGAAGACCATTTTTGACCACTTCTGCCTCTCCCGATTCGATGAGGTAGAAGTTATCACCAGGATCACCCTGTCTGATGATGGTCTCCCCGGCTTGGAAGGTCACACTCTCCAGTGCATCCGCAATCTTTGACCGTTCATAGGGGAGGAGAGAAGATAGAAGAGCAACCTCTTCAAGGAATGCTTCATACATTCTCCGTTTCTTGAACGTATTCTCCATCAAGATACGACGGAAGGTGACACGGTCGAGAGCCCACAGGACAGCTTGACTGGTTGTTGATATAATAGTAGCAGCACGAGGGGCATTGTACATCAGGGCCAGCTCACCAAACGAGCCTCCAGGGCCGATCTCGTTGACTTTCTGGCCCATTCCATCTGTGCCTGGTAGCATGCTGCCGGCAGGGTTTACATGGATATCAAACGAGCCGCGCTCAACCACATAAAAGTAGTCACCGACATCGCCTTGGGTAATGACTCTAGTACCCTTTCCAGGGATCGGTTTCTCCATGAGAGCTGAAAGCACTTGGGAGCTTTGGTCGTCGTCGAGATGCATGAACAAGAAGTTCCCTGAGACAGCCACTTTGAGACGCTCAAGTTGCTCAGCGGTTTTCGGGTATACTGGGGGCGTCCATTCTTCCGTTGAAGAAGATGGGATGAGAGATTCGGCAGAGACAGAAGTCCGTCGACCCATGTTGTAATTTGATGGAAAATCACCACCCGTGGAAGAGTTCATGAAGCTTGAATTGGGGTGCAGGTGGTTGTTGGCTGGGGGACCATGTGGGGGTTGGTCGTTACCAAAACCAAACCTCGCGCGTGGCGAAAATAGCGACTGTCCCTGACCCGGGGATGACGACAGCATTCCAAGGTTCGATGGGTCGGGATTTACTAAGGGATTTGGCCGGAAGCTTGGCGTGGTCGGGCTTTGGCCTACATCTTCATCCTCCTCCGTAATGGTGGTTGAAAAAGGGTTGTGAGAGAACGGGCTCTCACGACCGCCATCTACAGCAAGGCCTAGTCCAGGTCCTGGGAAAAGGCTTTCTCCTCCAGTGTATGCTGTTGTGGTTGACATCCCACCAAATGGATTTGAAGAGGAAAAGCCCTGACGAGAAGAAATCAGAAACTCGGCCCGCTGAGCTTCAAGGCGGCGATTGAAAAAGTTAGCGCAGAACTGGAGAACATCTGTAGGGTTTTCTCTGCTAATTTCGCGGTTGAGGGCGTCGAGTGCGTCGGTGTATGCGGCTGGGAGGGACATGCCTCCTACTTTTCTTGAAGGAGACGGTGGGAGTGTAGGGTGTTAACGAACTATATTGGATTCCTCCGGAGGGTGAAGTTGAGGAAGTGCTTGTTGGGTCGCAGCGAGTAAACTACAGATTGAAGGGAAATTAGACGTTGTTCTTCTAAATAATTATTTCAGCTAGAGCAAAGAGTCATCATACACACAGGTAGTTATATGGGAGAGAATCTGCTAGAGAGTGTCTCACATGGTCAGTCAAACTTGACACAAACAACAAGCCTGCCGGAAGACAATCAAGCGAACGGCAACTCACCAGATTCACAGCTAAAAGATTGACAAGTCAAAGTGATAGAAACGATAAATAAAAATTCTATTTGCCTTCGATGGTCGATCACTAAAATGAGGCTGCTGGATGGCTGACTGGCTCTTCTTGACTGTGGTGCTGTTGCCTCGCAATGGCTGACCCTGGTCTGTCCGCTCCCTTTGTTCTCAACTCAACTAAATGACGGTGCCTGCAGGAAGCCGCCTGAAACCAGAGAAATGCCAACAGGAACTTTTTCTATTGTTTCTAGAGCTGATGATAAACACGGACTCGCTTTGGGGCTTGGAAAACAGCCGGGTTCTTTTTAACAGTCATCAGCTTACTTCCTCCAGTCATGATCATGATTCGTTCATAGCAAGAAGAAGCAATGTTACGCAACTCTTCTAGCAGGTGGTAATAATGGGATGATAGGTAGTGGGATGAGGAGGAGCAGCGGTAGCAGTAGCAGCAGAACATCTAAGAGAAACCTACAGAAAGCGATTATGGATGCTAATTTACAATAAAGCAATCCAAGCCAGCTCCGTGTAGAACGAGTAAACCGAAAGACGTGTTTCCGAGCAACCTGCCTGAACTGCCGACCGCACGCGATAAAAGAGCAAACAAACGCACGTTTTGTTAATCTCTTTCCTTCTAATTTTCTGCTTGCTCTATCTCAGAGGAAAGTGACGATGGTGATGATACAGAATGATTTGGGGGGGGGGGGGTATGGGAAGAGCAACGAATAAATCGATGAGGAAAGGCAGCTGGGAGGGGGGGGGGGCGTGTGTGTGGGAGGGAGATGGGACGATAGACGTTGAGACGGATAGGTGAATTGTGTGAATGTATGAATGAATGTATGAATGTAAGGGAGGGGGAAGAAGGAACAGGCGTGGGGAAAAAGAACCAGGGCAGCACTAGCAGTAGTAGCAGTAGTAGCAGGCGTGGATAACTGAGTGGATTACTTTGGGAGACCTGAGCGGAGAGATGAATGGCGGGGGAGGGACGAGACCGACCAGAAGCACGATCCTACCCTACTCTGTATGGTAGCTGCGGGTGGTGGGGATTGGGAAATGACGAGGGAGGGCTCGAGCGGGCGTCAAGGGCGATTGGCGAGGGCACGGGCTAAGACAAGGAGTGCTGCAATGAACGCAAAGCAGCAGCAGCAGCAGCACCACAGCGAGCCAGGGCAAGACGGACGGAGACGAGAACGTCGAAGCCGAAGGCGAGGAAGAAATCAAATCTTCCATCGCATCTAGAAATGAAAATGGAACATCGGAAAACGGAATAACTTGCTCTGAAACGTTCCACAAACATTTTACATCTGCTTCTTCCCTGTCTTAAATTCTCCAACCAACAGGTACATATCCATCATACCCACATGTACTCTACTCTAGAGTACGCATCAGGTAGAGTACAACCGATAACTTTAAACTGTATCTAAGGTTGACCCCTCCCGATATCGATACGAAGAAAGACCCGCTGCTGGTTTGTGAAAGGTGGTGGTTGGTGGTACATACTGGAGGTGGCCTAGGCAGGGCACGTTCCATCCATCCACCACAGCCGTTCCTGGAAGCGCCGCCCCATCCATGGGGCCTTGCCTGTCTTGTCTGCACAAGCATCGGATGGCTGACTGACTGACGGTGTGAACAGACCAACCGAGCACGCACCGAAAGCAATCCGGTTTTCGGCATTTTTACTAGAGATGTGGGGTGGGGTTCCTGCGGAAACAAACACTGAGACAACGCAGCAATGAGGGTAATCTGCATAACCAAACCTGCAGGTTTTCGTGCAGAGAACAGCAGCGAACAATTCCAGAAGTCCTTCGCCAAAATCGCTCAAAGGGGGAGGAGCAGCGCAAGATATGATGGCTTCATCGCGCATGGTACACACCTCGGAAAAAGTTGTTGCTTGCGAATTTGCACTTTGTGGGTGTAACAAACGATACTTTCTTAGTGTTTTTTTTTTCTATTTACGACATACATGACATGAAACGCTCTCGACCATTGGAAAACCACGAGAAAAGTAAAAAAGCAATCTGTCAGACACCCCATCGGTGCCCACTCTCGATCTAGGTCGGTGTCCCCCGAAACGATGGGACACACTACTGGTAATCGGGTCGAGGTCATCACCATCACCGAGAAGCAAAAGTCACCCCTTGATGATCAGAGGATAATCTGTAACTAGCTCTTATGAGGGTTTCAGATGAGATGACTTACTGTGCTAGACCGACAATTGATATGCTCATGCGTCCCAACTACTCTCAGACGTTCTTTCGAAACAAACTACGAAGATGGCCATGGCTTAAATACAAAACCCCGAGAGGTGCCAACGACTGATTATTAAGGTACGATTAAAGGGCGAGTGCCGATCCACTCTACGATTCGCCTCGACCCCAAAGACTAGAGAAAAAAAGGGTTCCGGGGTAATGGAACATCAAAAGGACCAACAGTTGAGCTTTCTTCAGTGTACCTAGCTAGGTACTCTATTCACACTGCCACGTTCGAATCATTTATCCACAAGCCCTAGAATCCTTTGTCTTACCTGACAGCCCTAATCACCACTACATTGAGGCAAACATATGTCAGATTACGTGAGATCGCACACATTATCACTCGATCAACACAATGAAACATCAACGCGTCAGGGCCAAGATGCTTCAGGGAATCTATGCAGTCATCTACAAAATACGACTACTGAGCTCCTTAATTTGGACTCTAAATGAATTGGAATATCAGCAAGGTCTCCGCTTTCTGTCTATTATCCCAACCTAGACTCATACTCTATCACTCGGGCTTCTATTTCCTATCAGCCGGCGGGTTAGCCCATACGTCATGACTTCTAATCAATCAGTGGCGGTCATTAATGAACCAAAGACACCATGACACGTGCCCCAGTTAAGACGATGGGTTATTATCGCGTCAAAAAACGATCACACTACCACTAAGATGAGAATGTGAATCTCGATTCTTAAGATCTAAGACTAGAGACCGGCATTATGAAAACATGTGAAGCGGATTCGCTTAAGAGCATCTGGCACGGGTTTATGCGGATGGAACGCGTAGAGCCCAATTACATATCAGTGTCTGACCAAGAGAACGCCTTCGGTAAAATGATACTGTAGTGTATGATGAAAATACGTCGAATCAAGGCTGTCTGCGGGACGAATCAGACGAAGCCATCAAATTTAACCATTCACCACTCTGTACTCTCCGCCACTGCCGCCAGAAGCGCGTGGTAGTCTTGTCTCAAATGCACACACCTAAGTTCCTTGATTATTGATCATAAACAGGCGTTAGCTTCATGTGGATGATTTCGGCTATATTGACCAATACAGAGGTTTGGATGTAAGGAGAGGCTTAATTATCTCTGGCTATTGATGTGGATTCACTTAGGAGAGAAAAATATAGAGTGCACATAGAATATAGGTACATGTACTCTACTCTATGTATGATGCAAACCCTTCGGGACGAGTGGCCTGACAACGCTCAATTGAACGCACAAAAGATACCTACTTAACCCGAAATTAGCAGATGTTGAAACCACAAAAATAAAGGCCTCGTGTAGCTTACCGACAATCGAAGTAGGTCAAACACATAGTCACATACCTATATCCGCGAGGACATACACTACGTACGTACAGCAATGCAGTGGTACTAGGTGATATTTCAACACTTAAACCCGATGGCACAGAGAAGACTACGTACAACGACGTTACCCAGAGACAGGTACCATTTGGGCTGAAGTATTGTTTGACAAAACGCAAAATCGTAATGTCATTCAAGTGTAGAAAGCAAAGACATTGGACGATGCTTCTTTTAGAAACAAACATCTGTCGATTTGAGCGCCGGCTGCAGAACATTTTCAACACCTGGCTCTACATCGACGAATCATGTAATGTCGATTCATCTGTTCAACGCGTGAAGGCAGAGGATTTGTGCGTCCCTAAACGGTCCCTCATATTATTGGGCAAATTAGTCTCACATCTGATTGGGGCGATTTCCAAATACGATCTATTTTGTGTCTTTGATCTACAGGTACAGATTTTCGCCGGTTGGTCTTATAAAGCCATGAACACGCACATTTCTAAGCACTCAATGTGCCCTATTCCATATCGACCCTCCCGGAGCTCGCACAGTTGCCATGCACGTGCTTCATGGACTGGTTCAAGGGATGGAACGATAACCCCGCGGAACACAATCCCCAATCTGGGTATACACTTGTCATTAATTCAATCTACTCCGGGTATTAATCTTCTATGGGCTTCTACTAAGTTGATACATACGTTCGCTCATGACTGGTCACTCGATTGGAACGTCGACGCTCGGTGCAAGAACGCACGATTAACCAGATACTGCGAGCTCGAGTTTAAGAACTATCGCCAAGCGTTCCCTCGTACCGATCTTCATACTGTGTTCCGTCACCCGACTAATTTCGGACGTTACTAGCCACGGTTTATGGTACATCTATTTCATAACCTATGGCAATGAAACCACTAACCACTAACCCGTACCCAAAATAGAGTTATAGTGCTGCAGAGAACCTTATGCTGACTCTTCTCAAAAGACTAAGTTTGCTGGATGTGTGAAGAGTTATTTTGATTTAACATAAATACCATATAAATCTTGAATTAATCTGATTTAGCTAACAACCTACATTCCTGAAAAACATCTGTACTCGGGGAGAGCCGATAGATTCTATGCCAATGCCTCATCAAAGCTATGAGTAGCATCGCTTGTATTTCCCTGGTTGAGATACTCTCAAGAACTTTGCTTCAAAATCGATCACTCGGTTGCCAAGACACCATTTTCTAAGGCTCTTCAAAACCTGTGGCTTATTTCGAAACATTTACTCCAACTCGATATGGTTCATGTAGTCTATCTTGTTAGCGTAAGTTTAAGGATCTTATAGAATCAACCAAACAATTTAAAGTAATTTTTATGGTCGCCCATGATATAAATATTGCTATTGGTCCATTGTGTACTTTAGTTGACGTCTAAATATCGTTACGGATCAAATCTACCCTAACAAAGGCCTCAAAATAGTCTCATAATAGGTACATGTATGTATAACATACTAATGAGATGCAATCCCCGGCCACAGTTGTAATTAAATATATTCTGCAAAGACTTTACTCCAGACATTAATTTGATGTATAGGAAATTGAAGAGACATACATGTACCTTATGAGTACAGTCATTTATTGAACTAAGGCGAAATTTGTTCGATGGGAGATGGACATTCATCGGCATACAAGGACCGATGGGAGTATTTTTTCCCAGTCCCTCTACTCGCGCGTTAATTAGTCCTGAGAAATTTTGTGAAGTCGTTGCTACCAAGAATTCTCAGGGCTTAATTAATACGTGAGTAGTCAACCAATAATCTTAATTCGCCCCTGTAACGAGTATGTGTAGCCCGCATGAGGCGGTAGTTAGATATGTAGTTTTTTATGAGAAGCTGGTTCTCGATCTCATCTTCTGCTAAATGTGTAAGTATATCTTAAAGAGATAAAGAAGCTCTATAATAATTTAGTAGAGGTGATCGGCATTCAAAGTCACCGACACTAGAACTACAATGGCGGAAGAGAGGGTCTTTAATGAGGTTCAATTCCTCGTAGAGGTCTTATTCAACTAAAGCATTCAGCTGGTGTGTATGCTGCGCAGAGAGAAATGCAACATCGTCATGCATATGCCTTCTGACTGTTGGAGTTGGGTATGTACTGTACGGGAAAACGGGGTATATTTACAGCCGGAGCACTAAATTATTCTGGGACAAACCGTTTCACAACTGTTCCTTGCAGAAGAAAATATTTGGTTAAATAATTATTTGAAAGAATCAGTTTTCAATAGACTATGGTAGTGGTGCGAAATTTAATGGAATTAGACTTTCACTTGGAAGGCTACTTGTCAAGAGTGCTGTCCTATAACCCCAGTGATACCCGATTTAACCTAAATTTATATTCATTTAAATACCAGCAGCACTACAGCATTACTACAGCATTGCTCAAGCATCACTAAAATATTGTGATAAATGCCTACCCTAACCCTAACTATCTTCAATTGCGAATGAGGTATTTTATAAATCTAGATCACCAGATATAAATCCATCAATTATGAGATGGTTTTTGATCCTCGGGGGATGGGTGTTAAACAATTGGGACTTACTTTTTAAAAAAAAATTTATGTCTAGATATATATTTTTGTGTAAATGATGATCGATGATGATGAAGTGTTTGGTCCTACATGCACATGTGGTGATGAACAGGTCGTGATGAAGTCTTTGGTCCTATGTGTGTACATACATATAGTCGTGATGGATGGGCCTAGTCTCGTACCCATCCCCTACTTAGCAGAAAGCTGTTCACCAGTTGACCACGCGTACCAGCATCACCGAACTACCGACAGGTTAGGACCTTAGTTTAATACAGGTTATGCTTATTTATTACTATGGAATTGCTACAGCATCAGTTCAGCATTTGGGGGAATTCCGCATCCCACAAAATACGCTTTCGCCGTCAAATGCAGCACATTCTAAAATAAAAATCCTCCGAAAGTCGGAAATCAGCCTGTTGCCAACCAAATTTTTTAGTTGATAGAACACCGAATTAGTGCTGCACCACTACGGTTGTAATATCACCCGGTTTCCCCATACTGTAGGTACATGTACAGTGACAGAAACATGGATAAAATGACTACCACAGTCTTTGGCAATGCCGTACCACTGCGGTAACACTACCGTTTACTTCGTCAAAATACGGAGATAAAGCGGCATATTCTCGCAATGCCGCGCTGATGCGGTATCAGTTTTACCCCCATTTCTGATACTGTAGGTACCTAGTCGACTACCAAGACTATGACGTATGACGTTAGCGTGGTGTCAGGACATCAACAGGGTCTTATTTAGTTGCGGCAACCAACTCTATCTGTGATAATGACAATCATTATCCAGTTGAGAAGCGACCGGAACAGGAAGAGGATACTGTGGCTTTGCTGATCTGGATCTCCTGTGGGATTTAACCAGATTTTTCGAACAGATGGTGGTAAAGCAGGTTCTCGACATGTTGTGAAGTCATGCTTTTTTAAATTCCCATATATAGGTGATATTATCTGCTTAATATCTACTAGTATACTGCTGTGTGGCTTCAGTCCTACCCACATTTTGGTACATGTAGTCTCAGTTTACCTCTCTCTAGGTCCGAATTTCTCAAAATCTGATCAACTATTACTTTTAAAATAAATATAGTTATTTTATTGAATGAATACCTACATGCCGGTCGGGATATACATGTATCGACTATTCCACGCTAATCATTTAACCTCCACGCTTCCTCTGCCACGCTTGTACTTGTTACCGCGGGTAACTCTCTGTTTTTCTATATTTGTCCTCCTCTTCAGCTCTTCCCCGTATCACCACGATCATCGATCAGAAGCGGACGCAAACCCAGTCGATTCTGAGGACTGGATGATAGCTCCAGGAATTGAGCCTGGTTGGGAGAGATGGGGCTGGAACAATAGGGCCAAGAGGGCAGAAAGTAGGACAGACGTTTGTTTGAGATGGAGCCACCAGAGCGTGTTGGTAGGAGATACAGTCTATATCTATGGAGGACAAGCAAAAACAAGCCCCGACCAGACTTTAAATACATGGAGTACGTATGAGCTCTCCCCCTTTCTTGTAGAAGAGTCGGATAGCTAATATACATAGTTAGACAATAATTTTCTGACTTTAGATTTGAGCAAAGATTGGAGCATTGCTACTCCATACTTTCAAGGCCTTCCACAACCAGATGGCCCGCCTGCAGTAGCGAATGGGTCCGTGCCCCCTTCAATATATTCATGAAACACACTAATACAAGAGACAGCTATCTCTGGCATAACAGTGAAAATATCTACCTTTATGGCGGCCTCTTCTCTGATAAACCTGATGCGGCACCAACTGCATTCTCGCTCTGGCAATATAACATCAAATTAGCAGAATGGTCGGATATCACCTCAAAGACTTCCATTGATAGTGGCTCTGGGAGTAAGAGTATACAAAGAGCTGCAGAAGGAGCAGGCATTAGCATTCCTGATAGAGGGCTTGGTTTTTATTTTGGTGGTCATTTGGACTCTTACACAACCGAAGGGTGGAGTAAACAAACACCACGCATATATTTAAAGAGCTTGCTACAATTTGATATGAACAAGAACCAGTTTCTTAACGTTACCGAAAATGGGCTAGAGGATGCTGGAGTTCCAGAAAGAGCAGATGGCGTTTTACTATTTGTAAGTCAGCACATTATCAAAACCTTTCACACAAACTAACCTTCTCAGGTTCCGTGGGGTCCTGAAGGTATCCTCGTCGGCATTGGTGGCGGCCTAAACGACACTTTTTCCCAGCTAAATATAATCGATATTTATGACGTCTCCAGCCGTAAATGGACAAAGCAAGCTACTGATGGCACGACTCCCAAATACCGTGTTAATCCTTGCGCAGTTGTCGGCTCGGCATCTGATGGCTCCTCCCATAATATCTACTTCTTTGGTGGGCAAAATCTGGTACCTTACGGTGAACAAGTCCAGTATAACGACATGTGGATTCTCTCAATCCCATCATTCTCCTGGATCAAGGTTGATACAGACGGCCAAACAGTCCCTTCTGCTCGAGCAGGCCATACTTGCGAGCTCCATGGCAGCGATATGGTCGTTATCGGTGGTTATGTGGGACAAGAACTGAGCTGTGATAGTCCCGGAATCTATGTGTTTGATGCTTATACGACACAATGGAAAACGGAATATAAATCGTCCACCAGCAGTTCGAGCAACAGTGCAGAGAAAGAGGTCGCGGAGTTTTACCGCGTGCCAGATGTGGTAATTGGTGTTATTGGGGGGGATGCAACTGGTGGGGCGACAGTTACAAAACCCGGGATGACTGCGGACCCCGACTCACCTGTTGCAACTGGGAAGCCGGGAGATTATAAGTATACTACTATCACTTCACACACAGCTGCTGCGCCGACTGTCGCAACTATCACGAATTCCGATGGCTCTGTGTCTACGACCACCACGTATGCCAATAGTACAATCTTGGGCGATCCCAACGATCCTGGGAAATCACCTAATGTTGGTCTTATAATTGGTGCTAGTTTGGCCGGAATCGTTTTACTAGTACTGTTGCTGTTAGGGGCAGCTTATATGTGGTATCGCAAAAAGATCAAGGAGCTGAGGGAAGCGAGTGAGAAGCTAGCCTCAAGCACGGAATATAGCGGAAGAATGAGTAGAGAAGGGCTAGGAGGAGGGTTAGAAAGAAGTGAGAGCGCAAATGAGCTATTGGGCGAGGAGCCAACGTTTTGGGGAGTGTTGCTGAGCCCCAGGAGAAGTTTAAGGGTTGTTAATCATTGATTATATTTGTGTTCTCTGTTATTTGCCGTTAAACAATATGCTGACGGCTCCACGGCGCTTGTTTTATGAGTCTGATGATTGTACAACGGTTTGGGGAGTTTTCTGGACCTATTGTTGGTTACGGGGTCTAGAAACGCATAGCCCAGAATCGCAACCACCTTCTTTGCTTCATTTAGTATATTAATGTTGCGTTTCAATATAAAACAGAATATAAACATAATATGGTAAATTAATATAATAGAATAATATATTATCTATATGTGATTTGTGAGGCCAATGGACGAACCTACGAGTGATACATTGTGAAGTAAAGTGAGCGAAGAAAAATACATTTTTTCTTAGTTTAACTTGAGCCAAATCTACAGGATCGACTTTGGAGATATTGTATTTCAAAGAATGGCGAATCAAACAAGTGCACATTGTTTGGGGGGGGGAGGGGGGGACAATCGTACAAGCTTATGTCGTAACTACATGTATCGTCGAGTTAAACACATGCACCACCAGTCCACCACCATCACCACCGCCACATGCGGTACAACATATACCGAAAGTCCAAACGTACCCAGTCGATGAATAGGGTTCTTAGTTCTACCCCTGT